>NC_054384.1:107938206-109138206 GCF_017654675.1 Xenopus laevis | reverse complement strand
ACTCACCATATACAGTCAGGTTTCGTATAAAAATGTTACACATTTTTTAATTAAAATATATAGGAGATAGGTTTCTTTTTAATTGAAGTAAGTAAAAATGGGATTTTATTTGTTTGCCTTTACATGCCCTTTACTGTTTGTGCCAAACTGGAAGGTTACAGAACAAGTGAAGGCCAATTGCAAATTGTCTTGTAATGTACAGGTATGGGACCTGTTATCCAGAATGCTCTGGACCTGGCACTTTCCGGATCTTTCCGTAATTTGGATCTTGATGCTTTAAGTCTACAAGAAAATCATATAAACATTAAATAAAGCCAATAGGCTGGTTTTGCTTCCAATAAGGATTAATTATATCTTAGTTGGGATCAAGTACAAGCGACTGTTTTATTATTACACAGAAAAAGGAAATCATTTTTAAACATTTGGATTATTTGACTATAATGGAGTCTATGGGAGATGACCTTCCCATAATTTGGAGCTTTCTGGATAATGGGTTTCTGGATAACAGATCCCATACCTGTATTTCATGGGGAACCTTCCTTTAATATGAGACTGCATGCCTTTAAGCTGTTAGCTGCAGAGCCGAGCAATACTGGGAATACTAGGGCTCACGCACATTACTGAAAATGACACAACCGTTACCATAGAGACGGCGACGAGGACACAATTAGGCCGGAGAAGGAGAGAGTTTTCCAAGCGGCAGCGTTAAATCTTCCTTTATTAGTGAATAAACAGCTGTAATACTGATTATAAAGGGGGATTAATGTAAGAGCAGATTAACTGGTTTCTCATTTACCCTGCGCTACAGAACATGTCGGCTTCTCTGCAGCACAAGAGTAAGTATATAATATGCAGAGGGTTATAGTAGCGTAAAAATGCCACATGGGTGTAAGGTACGGCATGTAGCAAATTCTAGCCCATTATATACAGGAGAAGCTAAATGCATGTATTCTACAGTAGAATCAGTTGCACTGCTCGTGGATAGATAAGAAGCTTCAAGAAAGGGTCGGGCGCCTCTTTTATAAAGTACACGGCTCCTGATATTAATACTCCAAGTACAGAGCTGATCCAGAGACTGGTTTATTTGGAATAATTCCCCATGTACCGAGTATAGGAGACAGCGAAACATGGGCCTGCTGAGCAGCAACTGAGCCAAAGGCTGAACCTGATGGAACTGTGTCCTTTGTCAGTCTCAACTACTAACTGAAACATGATTTTGGATTATTCAGACCAACGGGGTTAACAAACAGCTAATTTACTAGAGCATGGGTTACATTTGACACTAACACTTAAAGGGGATGTTCACCTTCCAAACACTTTTTTCAGTTCAGTTGTTTTCAGATTGTTCCCCAGAAATAAAAGTTTTTTTCAATTACTTTCCATTATATATTTTTTTTTCCAAAATCTTAGTTTAAAGGGCATTTAAAGACAAAAAAAAATCCCATTTTTACTTTCTTTAATGAAAAAGAAACCTATCTCCAATATACTTTAATTAAAAAATGTGTACCGTTTTTATAAGAAACCTGACTGTATGCAGTGAAATTCTCCCTTCATTTACTGCTGTGGATAGGAATTGTCAGACAGTCCCTAACTGCTCTGCAGGGAAACAATCCTACTTATGAACAGCAGGGGGAGCCCCCGCCTTACTTCCCAGCCATGCAGAATTCAAGCAGCTTTGTTTGTTTCCCTGTAGAGCAATCGGCGACTGTGTAGAGATTTGTATTGGATTTTATTTTTGCCTTTACATCCCCTTTACTGTTTCCAACTCCAGCTGCAGGGACAAAGATCATGGAGCCAGATTTAAACAGATAAACTGGTATTCTCTTTGGAGGATTATTTTACTGCAGCCACTGGTTCTGCAGAGTTGGAGAAAGTTTGTATTAAACAAAACAAACACTATAAAATCCACATTAGATTACATGAGAGTCTAGGCCAGGGGTCAGCAACCTTTACTATCAAAAGAGCCATTTTGCCCCTCTCTCACTAAAGAAAAATAGTCTGGAGCCGCAAAACATAACACAGTTTATAAACGTTTTTAACCTTTTTTTAATTTTAACTGTTACAACAACAGAATACAATAAACAGAAGTGTATTGTGTATATGCAGGGCTACTTTGAAATAAATGAAACACTGAATAGCCCTATTAAATGCTAGTGTTCTCATCTGTTTAATGTGACGTCTGTTTCTGAAGCTCCATGCTGATCGTCTCTCTCTTGTCTTGTGACCACGGTAAGGACCATGATGAATCATCTTGCTGTGGCTCAGTCTTGCCTGTCACTCCTGAGACGTCTATACAGCCCTCACACCTGCTGGCAGCTTCTTGCATTTGCTTACCGCGGTCGCACACTCATGAAGCCACCAGCAGGTGCGAGGGCTGTAAATACGACCTGACAGGCAAAGCCGCAAGACTGAGCCGCAGCAAGCAGGATGAAGAGCCGCATGAGGCTCTAGAGCCGCAGGTTCCCTACCCCTGGTCTAGGCAAAGGGCTATGTTGTTGACCTTGATTGTAAAGTCTTCTTGTGATTGGTCAACTTTGACTAATATGGAAATGAAGGAGACTTGGTGGGTTGTTCTCTCCCTATGGTATGACGGGATAGCGGCGATGTCATAGTGTCTAGGCAAAGAGCTATGTTGTTGACAGGCAGTCTTTGACCTGAATTGGAAAGTCTTTTTGTGATTGGTCAACTTTGACTGATATGGAAAAGAAGGAAACTTGGTGGGTTGTTTTCTCCCTATGGTATTACAGGATAGCGACGATGTCAAATTGTCATAGAGCCTAGGCAAAGGGCTATGTTGTTGACCTGGATTGGAAAGTCCTCTTGTGATTGGTCAATGTTGACTGATATGGAAAAGAAGGAGACTTGGTGGGTTGTTCTCTCCCTATGGTATTACAGGATAGCGGTGATGTCAAATTGTCATAGAGTCTAGGCAAAGGGTTATGTTGTTGACCTGGATTGGAAAGTTCTCTTGTGATTGGTCAACTTTGACTGATATGGAAATGAAAGAGACTTGGTGGGTTGTTCTCTCCCTATGGTATTACAGGATAGCGGTGATGTCAAATTGGCATAGGGTCTAGGCAAAGGGCTATATTTTTGACCTGTATTGGAAAGTTCTCTTGTGATTGGTCAACGTTGACTGATATGGAAATGAAGGAGACTTGGTGGGTTGTTCTCTCCCTATGGTATTACGGGATAGCGGCTATGTTGTTGACCAGGATTGGAAAGTCCTCTTGTGATTGGTCAACTTTGACTGATATGGAAATGAAGGAAACTTGGTGGGTTGTTCTCTCCCTATGGTATTATGGGATAGCGGCAATGTCAAATTGTCATATAGTCTAGGCAAAGGGCTATCTCTTTGACCTGGATTGGATAGTCCTCTTGTGATTGGTCAACTTTGACTGATATGGAAATGAAGCAGACTTGGTGGGTTGTTCTCTCCCTATGGTATTACGGGATAGCGGCGATGTCAAATTGTCATAGAGTCTAGGCAAAGGGCTATGTTGTTGACCTGGATTGGAAAGTCCTCTTGTGATTGGTCAAGTTTGACTGATATGGAAATGAAGGAGAGTTGGTGGGTTGTACTCTCCCTATGAAATTACAGGATGGCGGCGATGGCTAATTGTCATAGAGCCTTGGCAAAGGGATATGTTGTTGACAGGCAGTCTTTGACCTGAATTGGAAAGTCCTCTTCTGATTGGTTAATGTTGACTGATATGGAAATGAAGGAGATTTGGTGGGTTGTTCTCTCCCTATGGTATTACGGGATAGCGGCGATGGCAAGTTGTCATAGAGTCTTGGCAAAGGGCAATGTTGTTGACCTGGATTGGAAAGTCCTCTTGTGATTGGTCAATTTTGACTGATATGGAAATGAAGGAAACTTGGTGAGTTGTTCTCTCCCTATGGTATCATGGGATAGCAGCGATGTCAAATTGTCATCGAGTCTAGGCAAAGGGCAATGTTGTTGACCTGGATTGGAAAGTTCTCTTGTGATTGGTCAACTTTGACTGATATGGAAAAGAAGGAGATTTGGTGGGTTGTTCTCTCCCTATGGTATTATGGGATAGCGGCAAAGTCAAATTGTCATAGAGTGTAGGCGAAGGGCTATGTTGTTGACAAGGAGCCTTTGACCTAGATTGGAAAGCCCTCTTGTGATTGGTCAATGTTGATTGATATGGAAATTAAGGAGACTTGGTGGGTTGTTCTCTCCCTATAGTATGACGGGATAGCGGCGATGTCATAGTGTCTAGGCAAAGGGCTATGTTGTTGACAGGCAGTCTTTGACCTGAATTGGAAAGTCTTTTTGTGATTGGTCAACTTTGACTGATATGGAAATGAAGGGAACTTGGTGGGTTGTTCTCTCCCTATGGTATTACAGGATAGCGGCGATGTCAAATTGTCATAGAGTCTAGGCAAAGGGCTATGTTTTTGACCTGGATTGGAAAGTCCTCTTGTGATTGGTCAATTTTGACTGATATGGAAATGAAGGAAACTTGGTGAGTTGTTCTCTCCCTATGGTATCATGGGATAGCAGCGATGTCAAATTGTCATAGAGTCTAGGCAAAGGGCAATGTTGTTGACCTGGATTGCAAAGTCCTCTTGTGATTGGTCAATTTTGACTGATATGGAAATGAAGGAAACTTGGTGGGTTGTTCTCTCCCTATGGTATTATGGGATAGCGGCAATGTCAAATTGTCATAGAGTCTAGGCGAAGGGCTATGTTGTTGACAAGGAGCCTTTGACCTAGATTTGAAAGCCCTCTTGTGATTGGTCAATGTTGACTGATATGGAAATTTAGGAGACTTGGTGGGTTGTTCTCTCCCTATGGTATGACGGGATAGCGGTGATGTCATAGTGTCTAGGCAAAGGGCTATGTTGTTGACAGGCAGTCTTTGACCTGAATTGGAAAGTCTTCTTGTGATTGGTCAACTTCGACTGATATGGAAATGAAGGAAACTTGGTGGGTTGTTCTCTCCCTATGGTATTACAGGATAGCGGCGATGTCAAATTGGCATAGGGTCTAGGCAAAGGGCTATATTTTTGACCTGTATTGGAAAGTTCTCTTGTGATTGGTCAATGTTGACTGATATGGAAAAGAAGGAGACTTGGTGGGTTGTTCTCTCCCTATGGTATTACGGGATAGCGGCGATATCAAATTGTCATAGAGTCTAGGCAAAGGGCTATGTTGTTGACAAGGAGCCTTTGACCTAGATTGGAAAGCCCTCTTTGATTGGTCAATGTTGACTGATATGGAAATTAAGGAGACTTGGTGGGTTGTTATCTCCCTATGGCATGGCGGGATAGTGGCGATGTCAAATTGTCATAGAGTCTAGGCAAAGGGCTATGTTGTTGACCTGGATTGGAAAGTTCTCTTGTGATTGGTCAACTTTGACTGATATGGAAAAGAAGGAGACTTGGTGGGTTGTTCTCTCCCTATGGTATTACAGGATAGCGGTGATGTCAAATTGGCATAGGGTCTAGGCAAAGGGCTATATTTTTGACCTGTATTGGAAAGTTCTCTTGTGATTGGTCAACGTTGACTGATATGGAAATGAAGGAGACTTGGTGGGTTGTTCTCTCCCTATGGTATTATGGGATAGTGGCTATGTTGTTGACCAGGATTGGAAAGTCCTCTTGTGATTGGTCAACTTTGACTGATATGGAAAAGAAGGAGACTTGGTGGGTTGTTCTCTCCCTATGGTATTACGGGATAGCGGCAATGTCAAATTGTCATATAGCCTAGGCAAAGGGCTATCTCTTTGACCTGAATTGGAAAGTCCTCTTGTGATTGGTCAACTTTGACTGATATGGAAATGAAGGAGAGTTGGTGGGTTGTTCTCTCCCTATGGTATTACGGGATAGCGGCGATGGCTAATTGTCATAGAGTCTTGGCAAAGGGTTATGTTGTTGACAGGCAGTCTTTGACCTGGATTGATATGGAAATGAAGGAGACTTGGTGTGTTGTTCTCTCACTACGGTATTACGGATAGCGGCGATGTCAAATTGTCATAGAGTTTAGGGCAAAGGGCTATGTTGTTGACAAGGAGCCTTTGACCTAGATTGGAAAGCCCTCTTGTGATTGGTCAATGTTGACTGATATGGAAATGAAGGAGACTTGGTGGGTTGTTCTCTCCCTATGGTATTACGGGATAGCGGCAATGTCAAATTGTCATAGAGTCTAGGCAAAAGGCTATCTCTTTGACCTGGATTGGAAAGTCCTCCTTTGATTGGTCAACTTTGACTGATATGGAAATGAAGGAGAGTTGGTGGGTTTTTCTCTCCCTATGGTATTACGGTATAGCTGCAATGTCAAATTGTCATAGAGCCTAGCCAAAGGGCTATGTTGTTGACCTGGATTGGAAAGTCCTCTTGTGATTGGTCAACTTTGACTGATAGGGAAATGAAGGAGATTTGGTGGGTTGTTCTCTCCCTATGGTACTACGGGAGAGCGGCGATGTCAAATTGTCATAGAGCCTAGGCAAAGGGCTATGTTGTTGACCTGGATTGGAAAGATCTCTTGTGTTTGGTCAACTTTGACTGATATGGAAGTGAAGGAGACTTGGTGGGTTGTTCTCTCCCTATGGTATTACGGGATAGCGGTGATGTCAAATTGTCATAGAGCCTAGGCAAAGGGCTATGTTGTTGACCTTGGTTGTAAAGTCTTCTTGTGATTGGTCAACTTTGACTGATATAGAAACAAATGAGACTTGGTGGGTTGTTCTCTCCCTATGGTATTACGGGGTAGCGGCGATGTCAAATTGTCATAGTGTCTAGGCAAAGGTCTATGTTGTTGACAGGCAGTCTTTGACCTGAATTGGAAAGTCCTCTTGTGATTGGTCAACGTTGACTGATATGGAAAAGAAGGAGACTTGGTGGGTTGTTTTCTCCCTATGGTATTACGGGATAGCGGCGATGTCAAATTGTCATATGGTGTAGGCAAAGGGCTATATTTTTGACCTGTATTGGAAAGTCCTCTTGTGTTTGGTCAACTTTGACTGATATGGAAGTGAAGGAGACTTGGTGGGTTGTTCTCTCCCTATGGTATTACGGGATAGCGGTGATGTCAAATTGTCATAGAGCCTAGGCAAAGGGCTATGTTGTTGACCTTGGTTGTAAAGTCTTCTTGTGATTGGTCAACTTTGACTGATATAGAAACAAATGAGACTTGGTGGGTTGTTCTCTCCCTATGGTATTACGGGGTAGCGGCGATGTCAAATTGTCATAGTGTCTAGGCAAAGGTCTATGTTGTTGACAGGCAGTCTTTGACCTGAATTGGAAAGTCCTCTTGTGATTGGTCAACGTTGACTGATATGGAAAAGAAGGAGACTTGGTGGGTTGTTCTCTCCCTATGGTATTACGGGATAGTGGCAATGTCAAAATGTCATAGAGCCTAGGCAAAGGGCTATGTTGTTGACCTTGGTTGTAAAGTCTTCTTGTGATTGGTCAACTTTGACTGATATGGAAACGAAGGAGACTTGGTGGGTTGTTCTCTCCCTATGGTATTACGGGATAGCGGCGATGTCAAATTGTCATAGTGTCTAGGCAAAGGTCTATGTTGTTGACAGGCAGTCTTTGACCTGAATTGGAAAGTCCTCTTGTGATTGGTCAACGTTGACTGATATGGAAAAGAAGGAGACTTGGTGGGTTGTTCTCTCCCTATGGTATTACGGGATAGTGGCAATGTCAAATTGTCATAGAGTCTAGGCAAAGGGCTATGTTGTTGACCTGGATTGGAAAGTCCTCTTGTGATTGGTCAACTTTGACTGGTATGGAAAAGAAGGAGACTTGGTGGGTTGTTCTCTCCCTATGGTATTACGGGATAGTGGCAATGTCAAAATGTCATAGAGCCTAGGCAAAGGGCTATGTTGTTGACCTTGGTTGTAAAGTCTTCTTGTGATTGGTCAACTTTGATTGATATGGAAACGAAGGAGACTTGGTGGGTTGTTCTCTCCATATGGTATTACGGGATAGCGGCGATGTCAAATTGTCAGAGTGTCTAGGCAAAGGTCTATGTTGTTGACAGGCAGTCTTTGACCTGAATTGGAAAGACCTCTTGTGATTGGTCAACGTTGACTGATATGGAAATGAAGGAGACTTGGTGGGTTGTTCTCTCCCTATGGTATTACGGGATAGTGGCAATGTCAAATTGTCATAGAGTCTAGGCAAAGGGCTATGTTGTTGACCTGGATTGGAAAGTCCTCTTGTGATTGGTATTAGTAACTATTGTATCAAGTCTAACAGCTGCCTGTAATGAAACCCAGGGATTCTGCTCAGCAGGGACAAAGATAAGAAATGTATCAACTAAATGTATCAATTTAGAACAGTTTACAGGGTCTGCAACCCCCCCTCCCAGGGCTGCTTTAGAAGGTGAAAAATGACACCTTACACTTCAATATTAAAAAACCGGTGACACATAGAAAATAGAAAGTAATTGGAAAAATACATTATTTCTGGTGAACTGTCTGAAACTAACTAGTTGTTTGAAGGGGTTGTTCACCTTTGAGTTAACTTTTAGTATGTGGAGAGGGATGATTTGCAATTGGTTTTCATTTTTCATTATTTTTGGTTTTTGACTTATTTAGCTTTTTATTCAGCAGCTCTACAGTTTGCAATTTCATAATTCTGGTTGATAGGGTCCAAGTTACCCTAGCAACCATGCATTGATTTCAAGAAGAGACTGGAATATGAATAGGAGAGGCCTGAATAGAAAGATGAGTATTAAAAAGTAGCAATAACAATAAATGTGTAGCCTTACAGAGCATCTGTTTTTTTTGGATCGGGTCAGTGACCCTCATGTGAAAGCTGGAAAAATTCAGAAGAAGAAGGAAATTAAAAAGCTATAGAAAATAAAATAATCAAGACCAATCGAAAAGTTGCTTACAATTGGCCATTCTATAGTATACTAAAAGTTAACTTAAAGGCAAACCATCCCTTTAAGGCAGGGCATTTGCAATTTGGAAGAAACAAAAGTGTGGTCTAGTGCAACTACAACTCCCACAGGCTACTGTGCAGAAACTGAATATAGAACAGGGCGCCAGGAGATTGTTGCAGTCAAACAGAATAACTTTATTTGTCACAAATGATCCACAGGTTACTTACACTTGAAAAATATATGTGCACACGTGTCAGACAGTATATCACAGGTAGATGCATGTGGATCCCGGAGGATGTAGTGAAGGCAGTGCAGCACCTCCAGGCAGAAATATCTCACACGTGGTCTGGATCTCACCCAGTGGAGGGGTCAGGGACGAGAAGCTAAAGCCTGACACTCTATCCACTGTGTCCCTTCACTGTAGGCAAATCTTACAGCCTGAGAAGCTACTCCCTGTTACACCTCCTTGATGGAGCACAAAGCTGCTCTTTCTCTCTTCCCTCACTGTCTTACTCTCCTACAGAGTCAGGGTTGTCAGATCTAATTTAAATGCAGCCAAAGTCGGCTACAAAACCAGCCCAAAACTAGCCAAGAGGCACTTCAAAAGTAGCCTAGTATGTGCAGTGAAAAAAAAGTCTAATAATAAATAAATGAGTATATGTGAAAATACACCTTTTTCAAATTTTCACTGTTTCAGAAATTTTTCCATGAATGGGACAGATTCACCCATCACCTGGGCCATAACTACAGAGGTGGGCCCAGGAGGTATAGGGGCCCCATAAGGCATTAATTCATATACAATTTCAATAAATATAGGTAAAACAGATCAACCTCCAGACATCAGATTTTTGCACCAAAATTGTCAAGAAACGGGAGACTGGGGTTCAGAGCTCAAAATCTGGTAACTCCCGACTTCTACACAAGTCAGTCCCACTGCATGCTGGGTATTGTAGTCTTACATTAAACTTGGCAGTTGGGAAATTGTTAAACAAAAACGACATTACCCAACATGCATTGGGAGATTCAGGCTTGGCACATTAGGGCAAGAAACAACTTTGGCTGGTTTCCAAAGTACAAACCAGCCAAATGCCCAAAAAGTAGCCCAAATCGTTACCTTGGCTAGTTTGTACTTTCAAAATCCACCTGGGCTTTAAATTAGTAGCCCAATTTGGCTGGAAAACCGCCAACCTGGCAACCCTGTAGAGTGTACTATAACAATTATTTTCCTGCCACTCACTAGCCTCATTCACAGGGTCCCTGCTCCCCGACTTCCACACTAGAAGTTCAGGTCCCTCTAGGTCAAACTGGCTTTACTGGGCCTTGATGTACCCAGGCTCCCTGGAAACCTCCAGCTGGATCAGCAACCAGAAGCCAAAGAGGAAGCTCCACCCCTTCTCACTCACTATACCAATGTGTGACAGGAAGTGGTCATAAAGCCTCTTGGCCAATAACTGGTATATGTAAATTACATTTAGCTACATGGGCATCTGCCCAACAACTAGGAAGATCAGGAAGTGTAGGATTTCAAGCCATAGGGGCACATTAACCCTATGAGTCCCTAAATAAGTCATGCCACACAAATGCACATTAGGTTGGTCGTGTCTGTAGCTGCAGTCGGGCAGGATGGTAACACAACGCCAGATGCAGAAGCAGCAGCACATTCCTCTTTCTATCCCACCGGGTATAGCATATAGCACGTGGGCATAGCGGCTGTGAGTGTGTGTGACTGGCAAGTGTGGGACTTGGGCATCCAGTAGGGTTGTCACCTTTTCTGGAAAAAAATATCGGCCTTCCTATCTATTTATCTTTTTTTCCCTATTAATAACATTGGGATCAACCATCATTTTTACTGGCCAGGCTGGTAAAATACCGGCCAGGTGGCAACCCTAGCATCCAGTGACCACAGCTGTTCCTCACAATGAGCCATTGACAATCCTATGCCTACACTGTGACAGACAGACACACAGACAGCCGTGTGCTGCACAAGTTGCGCTTCTTTTGTTGCCTGAGAACAGGTGTTGGTGACTCCCAGCATCCCCGGTGCTCCTCTTACCTGGGAGACAGTGGATTCAAATTCAGGTTTGGATAAGAAACTGCATTTACTCTTTACTTATTTTGCTCCCACACACTGTCCTGGCAACCAGTGCCAACGTTTCCATTCAGCCTGCTCTGGTCATGAGCAAAATGCAGGGTGCATTGAGGAAAAGATGGGTGCAGATGCCAGGCATGTATTAGAGCTGCACCCAGGGGTCACAGGTAAATGGTGCATATAGGTACCAAGCATACACTAGAGCTATAGTGTCCACAAGGGGCAGCAGAGGGGTAAGTGTAAAGAAGAAGTCTGACATCTGGCCCTGAGCTGTGCATGAGACCAACTGCAGGGATGTCACATCAACTGGCCAGGGACAACTGTCGTTCATAATAAGGGATCAGGCAACAATGAAGGAATGAAGAAATAAAAAAGAATCGGGGCACATGGTGTGTGTTAATAGTCACAATTCTACCGGCCCTCGAAACCCTGAAATTCCTCCTCCACTGCTTGTCCTGACTATATGTACCACTGTAGCACCAAGATTAATTAAAGGGCAACTCAACAGAACCCCTTCCCCTTTTTTGTACAATAAAAGAAATATACCCGGTATACATTTACTGATTGTCTCTCCCTGCACTGCTGGTCCTGACTACATGAACCACGGACACACTATAACACTAGTCAGCTCTCCTACAGCCTAGACTACAGTTACCCCAATCCCTTGCCTAGCCTGTCATTATCCTTCTTTACAGGTCGGTTAATCACAGAACAGGCAAGAGATTGTGGGAACTGTAGTCTTGGCTGTAGGAGTGCTGACTAGTGTTATAGTGTGTCCGTGGTACGTGTAGTCAGGACCAGCAGTGCAGGCTGAGACAATCAGTAAATCTATACCGGGTATATTTCTTTCATTGTACAAAAAAGGGGAAGGGGTTCTTTTGAGTTGCCGTTTAATTAATCTTGTTGCAAAAAAAAACTGTGTTTCGGTCAAGTTGCCCTTTGAATGTAACTGCTGCACCTCACACACGTAATAGTTCCGGATGTAGAAGTCAGACCAATGAAAAGAAATGAGAATGAAGTGTCCTGGCACAGCGGGTGATGTTGGGCCTCTGTGGTGCCAGGACTCTTGTGTTTATTGAACAGAACATCCGCCCCGAGCAGATTGCGTCCCCCGATCCCTCACTAAACAAGGCGTTTGCTTTACATGAAATGGCACTGGACGCTGGCACCTCTCCCCTCCCAGGAACCGGCAGTCATCAAATTCCCTGGCACCGCTCAACTGGGCAGCAAACTGGCAGAGAAATACAGGGGCTCTGTGATCTCCTGCAGTCAAATCCCTTGTCAACATTATTCATCTTATACCGGATCAGTGGCTCATTGCAGTAACTATGTACAAATACTATGTACTGTGCCATTGTTTTATGTACAGACTATGAGCAAACTTAGGGACTGTTCCTGCTGAATTGTGCTTAGTACAGGGAATACCTATGCTGCCATAGTTTTATGGTATCTCTCTGTACAGACTATGAGCAAACTTAGGGGCTGTTCCTGCTGAATTGTGCTTAGTACAGGGAATACCTATGCTGCCATAGTTTTATGGGATCTCTCTGTACAGACTATGAGCAAACTTAGGGACTGTTCCTGCTGAATTGTGCTTAGTACAGGGAATACCTATGTACCATAGTTTTATGGTATCTCTCTGTACAGACTATGAGCAAATTTAAGGGACTGTTCCTGCTGAATTGTGCTTAGTACAGGGAATACCTATGCTGCCATAGTTTTATGGGATCTCTCTGTACAGACTATGAGCAAACTTAGGGGACTGTTCCTGCTAAATTGTGCTTAGTACAGAGAAATACCTATGATGCCATAGTTTTATGGGATCTCTCTGTACAGACTATGAGCAAACTTAGGGGACTGTTCCTGCTGAATTGTGCTTAGTACAGGGAATACCTATGCTGCCATAGTTTTATGGGATCTCTCTGTACAGACTATGAGCAAACTTAGGGACTGCTCCTGCTGAATTGTGCTTAGTACAGGGAATACCTATGCTGCCATAGTTTTATGGGATCTCTCTGTACAGACTATGAGCAAACTTAGGGACTGTTCCTGCTGAATTGTGCTTAATACAGAGGAATACCTATGTGCCATAGTTTTATGGGATCTCTCTGTACAGACTATGAACAAACTTAGGGACTGTTCCTGCTGAATTGTGCTTAGTACAGGGGAATACCTATGCTGCCATAGTTTTATGGGATCTCTCTGTACAGACTATGAGCAAACTTAGGGGACTGTTCCTGCTGAATTGTGCTTAGTACAGGGGATACCTATGCTGCCATAGTTTTATAGGATCTCTCTGCCACAGATCAGAATGTTTGGCTATTGTTTCATGGCTTCATGAAATTATCTTTATACATAGTGGGCTGATTTACCAACATAACAAATAAATTACAATTTTTTACTTGAATATTTTAACAATTTACATATTTGGCGCAAATGTTTAGGAAAACAGAAGTTAATTTAAAAAAAAAATTCCCTTTCGCCTCTACATTTCAATAAATAAAAGATCAGTGTTTCCATTGTTTACAACAAAAGGAGAGATCAGAGAGGATAAAGGGGATAATTGTATTACACCTTCCCTAGTTCTAAATTGAAATCTCTTTTTACTCTGTTTCTGTTGCACAAAGGATCTGCTCTGCATAAAATGCCTTATTTGCCCTTCGATTATCTCTCCTTTCATTGCTTCCTAATTCTATTAAGGCCTTGCCATGCAGCAGTGCTGTAAATAACCCAATGTGTGTTATACAGAGGCTGTAAATCAGTGTATCCTTATACTGATAGTACTATTATTATTAATAATAATATTATTATTGTTATCCTACTACTTCAGATTTGTCAGGCAACCTGTAGGCTGCAATTATAGCTTTTCCTTTCCAACCAATCATAATGTAGGCTTCCTAAGATGGAATTAGCCTGGCTATGAATCTCTTTCACCCTCTCTGATCAATAGGCAACTGCCAGTTCAATTTCCAGCAGGGTGGGCAGGCAGCAAAGTGCTGAGAATTAACTCTCCATTGATTTGTATTGCAATTGCCCCAACTGGTAAGTTGACCCCACTGGAAATTGCTCAGGCACCAAAACACTGTCCATCTGCTTTTGACATTCATAGCAGTTCATAATTGTAACTCAGCAATAAATCTGCCCCCGTGAGACATCCCCCTTAGATGTGAGTGAGGCCCAAGTGACAGGCAGGAAATGCAGAATTGTCCTGTGAGTTGTGTTGTTGGAGGGTGGGAATGTGAAGTGGCTGAACAAATGATCCTTTACAAATGCAAATGGGGGGAATCAACAGAAGGGACAAATGAGTCATGAAGTCATTTGCTCTGGGAGGTCCCTCCTGTTTGTTTTTTGGAGACTCCTATGTGCAGCGCAAGGCCTCAGAGCAAATGTAGCCGAGGGAGAGGCAGGACACAATGACTAGTCTGGCTTGTCAGGGATGGAGTTCCACATTCATAAGGTAAGTTAATGGCTCAGCACTAGTTCTATTAATGCACTTCATTATTGTAACATATTGTAACTTATTAGATAAGTACCATTAGTACTGTTACTGTCTGTATGCCACTTATAATGTTCCCCATAGGGTTGAGGGGTGCAGATAGGGGCAGCTGGCAAGTACCCGGTCACATGGATATTGTAGCCCCGCAGAGCACATGATGGCAAGAGGGGGGTAGTAGGGCAAGATGGAGACAGTTAGGATGGAGACAGTTAGGATGGAGACATTATGGCAAGATGGAGACAGTAGGGCAAGCTTAAGACAGTATGAAAGATGGAGACAGTAGAACAACATGGTGACAGTTTAAAAGGTGGAGACAGTAGGACAAAGATGGAGACAGTAGGAATAGATGGAGACTGTATGAAAGATGGAGACAGTAGGACTATATGGAGACAGTAGGACAACGATGGAGATGGTAGCACTAGATGGAGACAGTAAGACAAAGATGGAGACAGTAATACTAGATGGAGACAGTATAAAAGGTGGAGACAATAGGACAAAGATGGAGACAGTAGGACTAGATGGAGACAGTATGAAAGATGGTGACAGTAGAGTATGGTGGAGACAGTAGGACAAGATGGTGACAGTAGGGCAGGATGGAGACAGTATGGTTAGATGGAGACAGTAGGACAAAGATAGATATAGTAGTATTAGATGGAGACAATAGGACAAAGATGGCGACAGTGGGACTAGATGTTGACAGTTTGAAAGATGGTGACAGTAGAGTAGGTTTGAGACAGTAGGACAGGATGGTGACAGTAGGGCAAGATGGGGATAGTAGGACAAGATGTTGATATGACAAAATGGAGACGGTAGGGCAGGATGGAGACAGTAGGACAAGATTGAAACAGTATGACAAGATCGAGACAGTAGAGCAAGATGGGGACAGTATAAAAGGTGGAGATAGTAGGACAAAGATGGAGACAGTAGGACTAGATTGAGAAAGTATGAAAGATGGTGACAGTAGAGTAAGATGGAGACAGTAGGGCAAGATGGTGACAATGGGGCAGGATGGAGACTGTAGGGCAAGATGTCAATAGGACAAGATGGTGACAGTAGGGCAAGATGGGGATAGTAGGACAAGATGTCAATAGAGCACGATGGAGACAGTAGGACAAGATGGAGACAGTTGGGCAAGATGTCAATAAGACAAGATGGAGACAGTAGGGCAAGATGTCAATGGGACAAGATGGTGACAGAAGGGCACAATGGAGACAGTAGGACAAGATGGAGACAGAAGGGCAAGATGTCAATAAGACAAGATAGTGACAGTAGGGCAAGATGGGAATAGTAGGACAAGATGGAGACAGTAGGGCAAGATGTCAATGGGACAAGATGGTGACAGAAGGGCACAATGGAGACAGTAGGACAAGATGGAGACAGAAGGGCAAGATGTCAATAAGACAAGATAGTGACAGTAGGGCAAGATGGGAATAGTAGGACAAGATAGAGACAGTAGGGCAAGATGTCACTGGGACAGGATGATGACAGAAGGGCAAGATGGAGACAGTAGGGCAAGATGTTGACAGAAGGGCAAGATGGAGACAGTAGGACAAGATGGAGACAGTAGGGCAAGATGTTGACAGTAGGGCAAGATGGGGATAGTAGGACAATATGGAAAGAGTAGGACAAGGTGGAGACAGTAGGGAAAGATGTGAATAGGACAAGATGGTGACAGTAGGGTAAGAAGGGCATAGTAGGACAAGATGGAGACAGTAGGACAAGATGGAGACAGTAGGGCAAGTTGAAGAAAGTTGGGGAAGAATGAGACAGTAGGAGAAGATGTGGACAGAAGGGTAAGACAAAGAAAGTAGGACAAGATGGAGACAGTAGGACAAGATGGAGACAGTAGGACAAGATGAAGAATGTAGGACAAGATGGAGACAAGGCAAGTTGAAGAAAGTAGGACAAGTTGAAGACAGCAGCACACGATGGAGAAAGTAGGACAAGATGTTGTTGTAAAACATCCAGCACCTTTGAAACTGAGAATATCTTGTGTGTTTTAAAACTATTTTACCTTCTATTTTTGCTTCTCAAATTTAAATTTAAAATGACACTTTGTTGCTGAGATAAACAACTCTGGCAAACCGTAAATAAAATAGTAAATAAAGTACGCCCTCTTGTAAATTATAAGGATATTATAAGTTACAGAGGAGTTTCATGACCATATAAAAGCATGAGGCAGAAGGCCTCATGGAATTCCGAGGTAACTTCTAATATCCTCATATTTTGCAACTGGGGGTACTTTATTTATTATAATACACACGTTTCAGTGAGTCATGTGACAGAAATGACATCAGAACTCACCGTTTATAACTGATGACATCAGAACTCACCGTTTATAAGGATATAATTTACAAGATATTCATGGCTTTTGTGTAATATATGGATATATAGACATTTCTACCCAAGAAATGTTGTATTTGTGTAGATGAGTCTTTATTTCTCATTGCGTTCTCTCTCTCTCTCTCTCTCTCTCTGCAGCACTGGCAGTTTAACTCCCCGCAGCACTCCCAGTAACTCCCCTGCTGTGCGGAGGCGTCTGGTGAGCAGCGAAGTTGACAGTATGGTAGAAAGAGGATCAGAAGGCTCCGCAGAGCAGACCCCCAACACTTTAACTCCAACTTTACTTCAGTCTGCAACTGTGCCAGGGAACCAGGGCAATGCCCAGCAACCCACCCAAACCAACTCCCAGCCTGGAACCCCACTCACATCTCAACTCAGTGGGCGAGGATTCATACGGAACAACAAGGCGAGAGAATATTAGTTGGTCCTTATACTGGGAATAATGTACCCCCTACTAGTGATGGGTGAATTTGCGCCGTTTCGCTTCGCCGAAAAATTCGCGAAATTCGCGAAACGGCGAAAAATTCGCGAAACGGCGCCGGCGTCTCGTTTTTGACGCTGGCGCCCGTTTTTGACGCCCGCGTCCGTTTTTTCGGAAAAAATTTTTTTGACGCCGGCGAATTTTTGCCGCGAATTTTCGCGGGAGTTTCGCGAATTTATTCGCTGGTGGCGAATCGCGCAAATTCGCCGCGAATTCGCGCCTGGCGAATAAATTCGCCCATCACTACCCCCTACCGTAAATGATAAGGATATTAGAAGTCACTGAGGGGTTGTTCTCTGACCATATAAAGGCACAAGGCTGCAGGCTGAGTTATACAGGGAACTCTGAGTATCACTCATGTATTATAAGGGATAATGTACCCCCTACTGTAAATGATAAGGATATTAGAAGTCACTGAGGGGTTGTTCTGTGACCATATAAAGGCACAAGGCTGCAGGCTGAGTTATACAGGGAACTCTGAGTATCACTCATGTATTATAAGGGATAATGTACCCCCTACTGTAAATGATAAGGATATTAGAAGTCACTGAGGGGTTGTTCTGTGACCATATAAAGGCACAAGGCTGCAGGCTGAGTTATACAGGGAACTCTGAGTATCACTCATGTATTATAAGGGATAATGTACCCCCTACTGTAAATGATAAGGATATTAGAAGTCACTGAGGGGTTGTTCTGTGACCATATAAAGGCACAAGGCTGCAGTCTGAGTTATACAGGGAACTCTGAGTATCACTCATGTATTATAAGGGATAATGTACCCCCTACTGTAAATGATAAGGATATTAGAAGTCACAGAGGGGTTCTTTAACACAGAGCTTTATAGATTGTAAGAAAGTACAGTGCTGTGTATCATTGCAGTGCCTAATAAATAAAGTTTACAGTGATAAATACATACACAGAGCCCATTTGAAGCTGCACCTCATTCAATGACTTTCAGGATGAGGATGTATAAGGGAAAGTAACTTAGAATTGCATTTTTTTCATTATACAAAATTAAAAATAGCTTGAAATCAGTTTTTTAAGGACAGTGGCATTCTGACAGATGTTTGCCACTTATTTGTATTAAACATTTGGGGCCATCGTTCATTTCCTAGAGTTTTCCTGGGGGTGCAGTGGGGAAACGCGGGGGAGTTGACAGGAATTCTGCTTATTGTGACCTTTGTTCTGAGACACACGGGGTGCAAGGTATCTGCCAATCAAATCTCCCATGACCTGCTGCAGTCCTCCAATAACAGCACAGGCAGCCTCCACTGAGGGGTGTGAGTGGCCAGAACTCATAGCAAATGATCAGAGTGTTTATAGAAGTGGGGTTGTCTTGTGTGTAGTAATGGGGGGCTCTGTATTGCCAACAGCCGCTGACTTGTGTTTTATTCTTTTTACAGAAGATGCAGAGCTGGTACAGTGTGAGTATCTCCCCAGCAGCCTCCTCCTTCTCCTCAGCTTCCTCCTCCTCATCTTCCTCCTCCTGCTCATCTTCCTCCTCCTAATCCTGCTGATCTTCCTCCTGCTCATCTTCCTCCTCCTCCTGCTCATCTTCCTCCTCCTCCTCCTGCTCATCTTCCTCCTCCTCCTGCTCATCTTCCTCCTCCTCCTGCTCATCTTCCTCCTCCTCCTCCCGCTCATCTTCCTCCTCCTTCTCCTGCTCATCTTCCTCCTCCTCCTCCTGCTCATCTTCCTCCTCCTCCTGCTCATCTTCCTCCTCCTCCTGCTCATCTTCCTTCTCCTCCTCCTGCTCATCTTCCTCCTCCTCCTGCTCATCTTCCTCCTCCTCCTGCTCATCTTCCTCCTCCTCCTGCTCATCTTCCTCCTCCTGCTCATTTCCTCCTGCTCATCTTCCTCCTCCTCCTGCTCATCTTCCTCCTCCTCCTGCTCATCTTCCTTCTCCTCCTCCTGCTCATCTTCCTCCTCCTCCTTCTACTCATCTTCCTCCTCCTTCTCCTGCTCATCCTCCTCCTGATCATCTTCCTCCTGCTCATCTTCCTCCTCCTCCTTCTGCTCATCTTCCTCCTCCTCCTCCTCCTCCTCCTGCTCATCTTCCTCCTCCTCCTTCTACTCATCTTCCTCCTCCTCCTCCTGCTCATCTTCCTCCTCCTCCTGATCATCTTCCTCCTGCTCATCTTCCTCCTCCTCCTTCTGCTCATCTTCCTCCTCCTCCTCCTCCTGCTCATCTTCTTCCTCCTGTTCATCTTCCTCCTCCTCCTCCTGCTCATCTTCCTCCTGCTCATCTTCCTCCTCCTGCTCATCTTCCTCCTCCTGCTCATCTTCCTCCTCCTCCTGCTCATCTTCCTCCTCCTCCTGCTCATCTTCCTCCTCCTGCTCATCTTCCTCCTCCTCCTGCTCATCTTCTTCCTCCTGCTCATCTTCCTCCTCCTCCTCCTGCTTATCTTCCTCCTCCTGCTCATCTTCCTCCTCCTCCTCCTGCTCATCTTCCTCCTCCTCCTGCTCATCTTCCTCCTCCTCCTGTTCATCTTCCTCCTCCTCCTGCTCATCTTCCTCCTCCTGCTCATCTTCCTCCTCCTGCTCATCTTCCTCCTCCTCCTCCTGCTCATCTTCCTCCTCCTCCTGCTCATCTTCCTCCTGCTCATCTTCCTCCTCCTCCTTCTGCTCATCTTCCTCCTCCTCCTCCTCCTGCTCATCTTCTTCCTCCTGCTCATCTTCCTCCTCCTCCTCCTGCTCATCTTCCTCCTGCTCATCTTCCTCCTCCTGCTCATCTTCCTCCTCCTGCTCATCTTCCTCCTCCTCCTGCTCATCTTCCTCCTCCTCCTGCTCATCTTCCTCCTCCTGCTCATCTTCCTCCCCCTCCTGCTCATCTTCTTCCTCCTGCTCATCTTCCTCCTCCTCCTCCTGCTCATCTTCCTCCTCCTGCTCATCTTCCTCCTCCTCCTGCTAATCTTCTTCCTCCTGCTCATCTTCCTCCTCCTGCTCATCTTCCTCCTGCTCATCTTCCTCCTGCTCATCTTCCTCCTCCTGCTCATCTTCCTCCTCCTCCTGCTCATCTTCCTCCTCCTCCTCCTCCTGCTCATCTTCCTCCTCATCTTCTTCCTCCTGCTCATCTTCCTCCTGCTCATCTTCTTCCTGCTCATCTTCTTCCTGCTCATCTTCCTCCTCCTCCTCATCTTCTTCCTCCTGCTCATCTTCCTCCTGCTCATCTTCTTCCTGCTCATCTTCTTCCTCTCTCTCTCTCTCTCTCTGCCATTATAGATGTTGAGCCCCACTTACAAGCAGCGAAACGAAGATTTTCGTAAGATTTTTAAGAAACTTCCAGATTCTGAGCGTCTCATTGTTGGTGAGTATAGTAAGCTCTTGTGTCTCATTATCAGCACACCCCAGTGATGTCACATGAACCCCATGTATATCCCTAATCCACTCCCCTCTGTATCCCTGTACTTTTCATGCTCTGTGGCCTCTGTGACCGTTTCTCTTATGCTGCCTGTGGTCTGTTCCCCGTCAGACTACTCCTGTGCTCTGCAGAAGGATATCTTACTTCAGGGAAGACTTTATTTATCAGAGAACTGGATCTGTTTTTATAGCAACATTTTTCGCTGGGAAACCACGGTGAGTGTGAGGCTTATTATTATGTGATCTCATACAGTCACAATATACAGTACACATAGAATAGAAATGTCACAATATAAGGCTGGGTCTAGGAAGGAACATTAATTAGGTGAGATTGGGGGGCAGTTGGCTGATTTGGTTGTGACTCTTCTCTGTTATTGGGCAGATCATGATTCAGCTGAAGGACATTCAATGTATCAAGAAGGAGAAGACGGCCAAGCTGATCCCCAACGCTATTCAAGTTTGCACTGAAACTGAGAAGGTGAGAACTTCCAGCAAAAACTGTAATGTCACATGAGGAGATGAATTGTCATTTTCCTACATCTGATTGGCAGTGATCTAGTTGTGTCTGTATGTGCAGCACCCTGGGATCTACTAATGATTGGGGGTGTCTCTCTCTGCTCCCAGTCTCATAAACAGATCAACCAGTGCAGCCATCTCACATCTGTTTGGGGCACAGAATAGGGGGAGATCTCTCTACTGTTTGGGGCGCAGAATAGGGGGGGGATCTCTCTACTGTTTGGGGCACAGAATAGGGGGAGATCTCCCTACTGTTTGGGGCACAGAATAGGGGGAGAACTTTCTACTGTTTGGGGCACAGAATAGGGGGAGATCTCCCTACTGTTTGGGGCACAGAATAGGGGGAGATCTCCCTACTGTTTGGGGTACAGAATAGTGGGAGATCTCTATGTGTGTGTTCACGTGTGTGCATGTGTGTTTGTGTAAACTCAGAGCAGGGGTGTCATGGGTTGTTGGGGTACTCTCAGCCTTAGTTGAATGTTAACCCTAACAATTTAGTAAGAGTAATATAAAAACATTTGCAGTGGCTTAACTAGATGTTCCTGGGCCCCACAGCAAATTCAATTTAGGGGCCCCAAAATATTGATAAGCTGGTCTATTCTACCAAGATATATTAAATTTAAAATAATGCCTCCCTGGGCCTTCTACTCTCCTGGGCCCCTCCTGCTTCCTCTGTAGTTACACCCCCCGAATATTTGTGATCCTACCAACATCATTATTAGACCAAGGGCCCAGGTCAGACCCCCCTCCGGTTTCATATTAAAGCAGCCCTGGTGATAGGATTGTTCTGCTGTTCCTTTAGTTGATTGGAATGTTCCATTATAGGCAGAGAGGAGGAGGGAGTTGGGGGGGAGTGCCATGTTTTGGTGCCACCCTAGATTCCCATTTTTGTTCCTTGGCATGAAGCCCGAGACACACAGTAACACCCCCCTCTTATCCTGGGTCATTCCCATTGACTATAAGTGCAGTGATAGGATTGACCCCACTTATCACCCATTGTTTGTACTTTACTCCCAGAGTAAATCTCAGGGCAGTTTATCAGTACAATCAAGTGCTTGAGCTTTATATTAACCCATCGCCTGCCAGTATTCCAGTATTCCCTTGGCTGGTGGCAGTCACTGTGCAGAGTATTGTAGTTCCATTCCTATCTCTGCCCACCCCTGTGCCTGTGAGTATATTCCGGGTCTGTGTATTATTATAGCATTGGGCTTTTAACTGTTGCTTTTCTAATAAAGGGAAACTATTCCTGTTTCTTAAGCTTTTCCATGTCAATTACGACTCTCATTCCCTTAGTTAATTTGATTGCCTGTCTCTCTACCTTTTTCCATTTCAGGTTGTGATTTTTTTTTTTTGTTGCTCTGGCTCCTGGTTTGATATATATGTATGTCAGATCAAATCAAAAATCAAATGTCTCATCTCCCCTTTTATTTTCTAGCACTTTTTCACCTCCTTTGGTGCCCGAGATCGCTCATTTCTGCTGATTTTCCGCCTCTGGCAAAATGCTCTTCTGGATAAGGTAAGGGCTCTACTGTATATCATACATGTATGGGACCTGTTATCCAGAATGCTCAGGACCTGGGGTTTTCCAGATAACGGATGTGTCTGTAATTTGGATCTTCAACTAGAAAATCATGTAAACATTAAATAAAGCCAATAGTCAGGTTCTGCTTCCAATAAGGATTAATTATATCTTAGTTGGGATCAAGCACAAGTTACTGTTTTATTATTACACAGAAAAAAGGAAATCATTTTTAAAAATGTGGATGATTTGCATAAAATTGAGTATACGTTCCGTAATTTGGAGCATTCTGGATGACGGGTTTCCGGATAAAGGATCCCATACCTGTACTATACTATAAAAGCCTTGTGTAATAGGAACAACCCAGAATCAGAAAGAGTCGTTTCACCCCAGACCTTGCCCTGCGGGTGCATGTGGGAGTCAGGAGGAAAGTCCAAGTGGCAGTTGCTGGATACACAGAGGTGTATTATCTAATACTAGTTGCCAGTTCCTCTGAGTGGGAGTATGTTGAAATCTACAGCAGTAAATAACTTTATATAGAGAGAGATTTATTTTGGTAACAAGCAGGAGTCTTACGGTTAATAAACAGGATGAAGCATTAGGATTAGACGGACCTGTTCACAAGAGCTTACAATCTGATGGTCTGCATTAGCCTCCCTATGTTACTCAGACACACATCATCCCTCTGTATACTGCTCCCAGCTTTATTCTTATTAACCACCGAATTCCTGAAGAGACAAAGCTGCAAAAAAAAGTCACAAAAGGAGCCGAAGTTGAAGCCCTTAGTTCAGTTCATTCCAATCTAGTGACCATCAATGTGTTTTTTTTATTTTATTAAACCCCTGGCCACCAATGTATTATTGTTTCAAACTTTTATGGGGGTCCCTGGCACCACATTTTTCTTTTAACTTATAAGGGCTCAGATTCGGGGAGATTTAGTTGCCCGGCGATAAATCCTCTCTCTTCCTGCCGCTAGAATTTAAAACGCTGGCGGAATGGCATTCGGAACACTTCGGTTTCTGAAGTCGCACAAAGTTTTCTGGCAACTTCGGGCGACTTTGGAAAATGAAGTGCTCCCAGTGCCATCCCGCTGGTAATTTTCATTCTAGTCGGTTCAAGGAGATTAGTCCCCCTGAAGAAGAGGCGATTTATCGCCAGGCCACCAATCTCCGCGAATCTGCCCTGACCCTAATGGCGGCCCTGCTCCCCGTACCCTTCCATTGGAGACATTACAAGTCTGAGTAAGTGTTGCTATACACATAAGTGCACATAGCATCCATAATTCTATGTACAAAGGACCCAGGATCAGAAAGGGCCCCGGCACTGACTCATTAGTAGCCACGTGGCTAAATGTGAGCTGCACGAAACTTGTCCAAACTCATTGTTATCTACTTGCAGAATCACATGTTTATGTTTAACTGAGAGGAACCTAAACCCACAGCCAAAAGTGACTTTCACTTAAACACTTTCCTTACCAGGAACCAATCACTTCAGCTCTAGGACTTTGGTTTTTATATTTATTGATCAGATACACGTCGGTATTTTATCAACCCTGCTGGGCGTCCGATTCGGCTTCACGTTGGGCAACACTACAGGGGGCAGTAGAGATTAAGCAGTGCGCTTTTTGGGCAGGTGAATGACATGGAGGGGCACATCATGGAGCCATAGGTGCGGGTAGATGAACCACGTTCTGTGGCTCTGTGGGGAAGCCAAGTAATTTGAATTTATTTATTATCAATCCATTATTTACAATCAGTGTCTAACTTGATTCTTATTCAACCTTAGAAGATGGATTAGATCAGGGCTGTCCAACTTGGTATCCAGTGGTGTAACTAGAGTGTGCCGACCCAGCAAAATAATATTCACTCCAATCCCCATCCTCCCGCCCACTTCCCATCCCGCCTCTGACACACCCACTCCCCACCCAGACCCCGCCCACTCCCCATCCAGACCCCGCCCACTCCAGCCCCGACTTGCACCCCCCGTCCTCATCGCAGGTAATTAGCTATAGAGGAAGCAAATCCTACAGTCTGGCCCCCCTGCTTCCTCTATAGTTACACCACTGTTAGTATCCATTATCCGGAAACCCATTCTCCAGAAAGCTCAGAATTAGGGGAAGGCGAATTAGGGGAAGGCCATCTTCCATAGACACCATTTTTTCCAATTTTTTAAAACTGAATAATAAAACAGTTGCTTGTACTTGATCCCAACTAAGATATAATTAATCCTTATTGGAAGCAAAACCAGCCTATTGGGTTTATTTAATGTTTACATGATCTTCTAGTAGACTTAAGGTATGAAGATTCAGATTACAGAAAGATCCATTATCCACAAAGCCCCAATTAAAAGTATGGGATCCGTTATCCAGAAACCAGTTACCCAGAAAGCTCTGAATTATGTAACAGCCGTCTCCTATAGACTCCATATTATCCAAATAATCCACATTTTTAGAAATCATTTCCTTTTTCTATGTAATAATAAAACAGTAACTTGTACTTGATCCCAACTAAGATATAATTAATCCTTATTGGAAGCAAAACCAGCCTATTGGGTTTATTTAATGTTTATATGAATTTCTAGTAGACTTAAGGTATGAAGATCCAAATTACTGAAAGATCTGTTATCTGGAAAACCAAAAAGTTCTGGGCATTCTGGATAACAGGTCCCATACCTATAAAACAGTGACAGACAGACTCTGCTGCCACCTGGTGGGTATCTGTGAGTTTGCAGTTCTTATATCAGAATAGAAGTGCTGTGATTGGATAAAAATCTATTTTATACCAGGTGTCATGGAGCGTCTCATATACATATATATTGTACTGATCCTTTATTTTTATTGACATGCTTTTAGTCAGTTATAGACATTGATCCGCCATCAGTAAATGATACTTTTTATTTAAAGGATAAGTAAACCTTTAAAATAAGTGAATGTAAAATTGACAAGGGGGCTATTCTAAGCACTTTTGTAATTTACATTCATTATTTATTTTGTTTTTATTCCAAGATATTAAGGGATACATGTACTGTTAATATGAATGAATTTTGTTCCAACAGCGCCACCTGCTGGTCAGTTTCCCACCAGTCTGACCAGCAAGTAGTCAAGGAAGTTGTCAGGAGAAAGAGGCTGCTCTGATGTTCTTCTGCTTAGGCATAAAATTAGAAATCTTTCTCAAATGATTGTGAATAGACAATAAAGTGTTTGACGTAATGTGTGTGATGTTCTGCCCCCCAGACCCTGTCCCCGCGGGAGCTGTGGCACATTGTACACCAGTGTTACGGGACTGAGCTGGGACTGACCAGTGAGGATGAAGATTATGTGTCATCACGTGACCTGCTGAACGGTTTAGGGTGAGTTTAGTCGAGGTTGGATTGGTTAGTGGGTGGGAGAGCTAAGTTGAGTCAACTAGTTACAGGGTACAAGCTGCCCTTACAGTAAAATGTGAATAAGGGGGAGTATGGAATTCTGGGGAAGAGCCCCCCTGGTGGTGTTGGTCCATACAGCACAAGTCAGGCCCTGTGTATAATGTTGGGGTTCCCCTACTGAAAGGATAAGTAAACCTTTACAATAAGTGAATGTAAAATTAATGAGGTGGGTATTCTAAGCAATTTTGCCATGTACATTCATTATATATATTGTTTTTATTCCAAGATATTAAGGGATGCATGTACTGTTAATATGAATGAATTGTGTTACAACATCACCACCTGCTGGTCAGTTTCCCACCAGTCTGACCAGCAAGTAGTCAAGGAAGTTGTCAGGAGAAAGAAAGAGGCTGATGTTCTTCTGCTTAGGAATAAAATTAGAAACCTTTCTCACATCTTTCCTAAGCAGAAGAACATCAGCCTCTTTCTTTCTCCTGACAAATTCCTTGACTACTTGCTGGTCAGACTGGTGGGAAACTGACCAGCAGGTGGTGCTGTTGTAACAAAATTCATTCATATTAACAGCACATGTATCCCTTAATATCTTGGAATTAAAAGAAAATAAATAATAAATGTACATTGCAAAATTTCTTAGAATACCCCCTTCATTAATTTTACATTCACTTATTTTAAAGGTTTACTTATCCTTGAAGGATTTGCTGTAAACAGTAAGAATAATACCATCTCTCACCTGCAGGGGGAGTGAAGATTTCCCTGAGAGTACAGACCTGAGTGACACTTCCTCGCGTGGTGAAATCAAACTCAGCGCCAGCCCCCAGCTGCCCCCAGCCGACTCCTTCACCTCTCTCACCGACGGCATGATAACCGTAAGGCATTCACCTGGCTGGAACTATTTGTCTTATCTGTCTATAGTACTCGCTACTGAGATATGTGCTTGAGAAGTGTGACTTGCTGCCTGTGTACCCCGGACACCCATGAGCTATGGGCAACTCCCTGCAACTCCCAGTGCTATGTAATGGCCATTTAAAGGAGAAGTAAACCCCTCATTAAACCCTACCCTACATAGACCCCCCCCCTCCTCCCCCTCTCCAGCCTAGCTGCCCTCCGGGCAAATGCCCCAAACTTTTTACTTACCCCTCAGTGAGATTCACAGCATCGGAGTTCACGGACGCCATCTTTTTCTCTTCAGTCTTCATTGGAAAGTAAGTTCCGTATCGGCGCATGCGCAGTTGGAGCAGTCTTCGGGTTTTTGTCAACTGCGCATGCGCCAAAAGTCACGGTAATTGCCGAAGCGCCAGCAGAAGACCCAAAGAAGACCAAAGAAGAAGAAGATGGGGCCTGTGAACTCCGATGCTGTGAATCTGCACCGAGGGGTAAGTAAAAAGTTAGGGGCATTTGCCCGGGGTAACAGCTAAGCTGGGGAAGGAGGAGGGAGGGGGTCTATGTAGGGTAGGGGGTAGGGTTTTTTTTAATAAGGGGTTTACTTCTCCTTTAAAGGGCATGTAAGGCCAAAAATGAAATCCCATTTTTACTTTCTTTAATGATAAAGAATCCTATCTCCAATATATTTTAATTAAAAAATCTGTACCGTTTTTATAAGAAACCTGACTGTATGTGGTGAAATTCTCCTTTCATTTACTGCTGTGGATAGGAATTGTCAGACAGTCCCTAACTGCTCTGCAGGGAAACAATCATACTTATGTACAGCAGGGGGAGCCCTCCCCTTACTTCCCAGCCATGCAGAACTCAAGCAGCTTTGTTTGTTTCCCTGTAGAGCAGTCGGAGACTGTGTAGAGATTTGTATTGGATTTTATTTTTGCCTTTACCCCCCCTTTACTGTTTCCAACTCCAGCTGCAGGGACAAAGATCATGGAGGCAGATTTAAACAGATAAACTGGGATTCTATTTGGAGGATTATTTTGCTGCAGCCACTGTTTCTGCAGAGTTGGAGAAAGTTTTTATTAAACAATACAAAAACTATTAAATCCACATTAGATTACATGACAACACAGGACCCAGTGCAGTCTGTATATTCTGATTATTAATCAGTCTTGTTGTAACGGCTTCTGGCAGATATTATTTGACTTGTGCTGTTTTGATCATTTATGACGATCCCTAAGCAGCCCAGACCACACTGAGCATGTGCACAGTCTTGGTCTTGCAAAGATGTATAACAAAGTTACAAGATGGTGACCCCCTGTGGCCAACTTTGAAAGCATAAATCATTTGTTTGATTAGACTTGTGGTGCAGTAAGTTCATGTTTATGTTTAGTATACAAAATACAGCATTTCTAGCCTTATTCTATTTTACACTTTACTTCCCCTTTAAGCACCTTACCCTTAGGTGGATCCTGTTTCCTGGTGCACGGCTCAACCAGATTAAATAAACTGAAGTCTAGTAGTTGCTTCAAACCAGACAAACTTCTTTATTAAACAAACAGGCAGTTTAGCAGCATCACCGTTCAGCTCATTCACATCAAGTAGTGGAAAGTTATAGTCATAGGAATAGTTTATAAGATACTGTAGGAATTGTTCCAATTTCGAGTCTACCCAGTTAAGAAAGAGATTAAATGTTCATGGTTACGCATGGGTTGTTCACATTCAGACAACTAGTGGTTTTCAAATCACCAGAAATAAAGACTTTTTCCAATTATGTTGTAAAATTGTAACAGTTCAGAGTCTGCACCTGAATTACTGAGCTGTCAGACTCAAACACCAGAGACACCAACATTCAACATTAAACTTAGATTTTGGAAAAACAGTAAAAAAATAAACAATGGAAAGTAGTTAAAAAAAAGTCTTTATTTTCTGGGGAATAATCTGAAAACAACTCAAGCATATTTGAAAGCCAGAGAAAGGAATTGTGAAGAATTTTACCAATTCCTTCTTATACTAGAAAATACAAATGGCAGCAAGACTCTAATGATAACATTTATTATTCCACTGAATTCTCTTTAGAATTTAATAAGATTTGCCATAGTATTAAACGATTTCTTCCTGTATTATATAGTGACTCGAAGTTAAACGATATACTACGAAGCCACCCTATTAAATTTGTCTCTCGGAAGGCACCGACTCTAGCAAATAAATTGGCTCCTAGTATGATAACTTATATAAGTAAATAATTAATAATAATATTTAATAATAAATAAATGAAATAAATAAACAAACAAATAAATAAACGTTATCAAATAAATAAATAAATTGTCTCCTAGTATGATAACTTATCTACATAAATAAATAATTAATAATAATAAATAAATAATTATAATAAATACATTAAATAAATAAACAAAAAAATAAATAAACTCTAGCAAATAAATAAATAAATTGGCTCCTAGTATGATAACTTATATACATAAATAAATAATTAATAATAATACATAAATAATTATAATAAATAAATTAAATGAATAAACAAAAAAATAAATAAACTCTACAAATAAATTGTCTCCTAGTATGACAACTTATATAAATAAATAATTAATAATAATAAATACTGAATAAATAAATAATAATAAATAAATGAAATAAATAAACAAGCACATAAATAAACTTTATCAAATAAATAAATTAATTGGCTCCTAGGATGATAACTTATATACATAAATAAATAATAATTAAACAATTATAATAAATAAATATATAAATAAACGCTAGCAAATAAATAAATAAATTAGCTCCTAGTATGATAACTTATATAAATAAATAATAATAATAAATAAATAATAATAAATAAATTAAATAAATAAACTATCAAATAAATAAATTAATTGGCTCCTAGTATGATAACTTATATACATAAATAAATAATTATTAAACAATTATAATAAATAAATATATAAATAAACTTTATCAAATAAATAAATAAATTGTCTCCTAGTATGATAACTTATATAAATAAATAATAATAATAAATAAATAATAATAAATAAATTAAATAAATAAACTCTATCAAATAAATAAATAAATTGGCTACTAGTATGATAACATATATAAATAAATAATAATAAATAAATTAAATAAATAAACTATCAAACAAATAAATAAATAAATTGGCTCCTAGTATGATAACATATAAATAAATAAATAATAATAATAAATAAATAATAGTAAATAAATTAAATAAATAAACTCTCACAAATAAATAAATTGGCTACTAGTATGATAACTATATAAATAAAACGGTTACAGACAGTTGGTAGGTAGTCACGTGGAGCTAATACACGTAAAACTTACAAAGTTATGGCTAAAAGTGTTGTTTTTAAATCGAATGCTACACAGAAACAACATAAAATGAGACACTATGGCAACTGTAATTCTAAAGAAGTGATTTATTTGTTGGAATGTTTGAATTGCCATAAACAATACGTTGGCCATACCATCCGTTCTCTTAAAGGACCAGTAACATAATTTTTTTTTTTTTAAATTTTGTTAGTATACATTGAAAAAATAACACCAAGACAAATTAAACTTTAAAATTGCAAAATCTTTATTAAGAAATAACTTACCGAAACTCCGCTTGCGCTCCTCTTCAGAAAATCCGACAGGGCGACAATCCATCGTGCGGCTCTCGATTTCTCCACCCTTCCTTATAGGAGATAGCCAGGGAGGAGAAATCGAGCGGCACACAATGGATTGTCGCCATGACGCATTTTCTGAATAGGAGCGCAAGCGGAGTTTCGGTAAGTTATTTCTTAATAAAGGCTTCGCGATTTTAAAGTTAAATTTGTCTTTGTGTTTTTTTTTCAATGTTACTGGTCCTTTAAAGAGGTTGTTCACCTTTGAATTAACTGTTAATATGACGTAGAGACTGATATTCTGAGACCATTTGCAATGCAAGTTTTCATTTTTTATTATTTGTGTTTTTTGAGTTATTTAGATTTTTATTCAGCAGCTCTCCAGTTTGCAGTTTCAATCAATCCAGTTGCTAGGGTCTAAATTACCCTAGCAACCATGCATTGATATGAATAAGAGACTGGAATATGAATAGGAGAGGCCTGAATAGAAAGATAAACAATAAAAAGTAACAATAACAATACATTTGTAGCCTTACAGAGCATTTGTTTTTTAGATGGGTTCAGTGACCCCCCATTTGAAAGCTGGAAAGAATCAGAAGAAGGCAAATAATTCAAAAACTATAACATAGAAAAAATGAAGACCAATTGAAAAGTTGCTTAGAGTTAGCAGTTCTATAACATCCTAAAAGTTTTCTTAAAGGTGAACCACCACCATTAAAAGTAGGATCAGAGAACATATTTACTCCATTGATAAGGAAACCATTAATTCCCCATTGGGTAGACCATTTAAAGACTGTACCAGCAGAAGCTCCAAGGACCTAATAGTCCAAATTATAAAAAAAGTTGGGACTTCAGTCAGAGGAGGCGATTTTTTAAGAACTTTGAATTCCAGAGATGCTTTCTGGATATTTGAACAAAACACACGTTCCCATAGGTCTCAACTCTAGTGGCAATATTTCATATATTACCTGCAATAACTGTTCACTAGCTAAACTGTCAGTTACTTTCACTCTTAAAGCAACTATAACCAGAACTTCTACCTCTAACCAAAACTGTCCCTAACTGGCCTGACAGCAGCTCAGTCCCAATCCTGTACTCACCTCCCCGCAAGGTGGGATCTAGGAAAAGAGCCCTGAGCACTAGTGTTGCGCGGGCCAACCCGATACCCGCGGGTCGGCGGGTTCGGGTCGACCTCGCAGTGCTCCTCGCGGGTGGTGGGCTGGTGCGGGTTGAGCTCTTCTCCTGCTCTCCCCGCCCGCCACCTTCAAATGCCGGCATCTGACTTCCGGTTTTATAGTCTTGCGTCTGCTCGCCACACCCCTTTTGTGACATCATCGGTGGGGTGGCGCGGGTCTATAAAGGGACCCCGGAAGAGCGGGCGCGGGTTGTGCATGGTGGGTTAGGGTCGGGTGCGGGTCAGGGAAACCCTGACCCGCACATAACTACTGAGCATGTGTTCTCCCTTTTATACAGAATTATACTGCCACCTACTGGGCAAACCTTGACCTACATCAAAAACCTACATCAAACTGCTAACCCCAATAAAAGGGACATAGTTGCCTGGATCAATCAAATATAGGGGAAATATAAGAGTAAAACAGGCAGTTTCCTCTGGGTTTCTACATATATATCTACTAAATTTATTAGCATCTATAATAATGTAATGACACTGTTCCTTTAAGAGGGCCCCATTCAAACACCAGTAGAGATCGGGATGGTTTATAAATGTGACTCCTTAGTTACATTTAGTGTCAGATTTAAAATATAAAAGTTTTTTTCCCGGGGGAATATGTCATTTTCGTTCGAATTCAAATCATATGAATCGAAGTAACAACGCAATCGATTGAATTCAATTCAAAGTTTTTCCAAAAAAAACAAACAAACTGATTTTTCAAAGTCCACCAATTGACTCCAAATAGGTTCTAGGAGGTCATTCATTTGAATTTTCACTTCGACCCTTGATAAATCTGCTCTCTAGTGTAATAATGTTTTTTTTTAGCCAGCGGAAGATGCGGCCAGCCAATCAGATGCCCAGTCGGACTCTCAGTTGGAAGGCTCCTCCAGTCAGACGGTGACTCCTCTCTCGGAGATGGCTAGCTCGGGGCTCCTGGACTCCCTTCCTGCTCTGGATTTATTGGCCAGCGAAGAATTGCCCACTGATCCCAGTAACAGTTCCACCCCCAGCTCTACTCAGGACGAGGGTGAGTGTGAGAGCGAAGAAGTCTCTCTCCAAGGGGGACATTGGGTTACATTGTAGAACCGGAAATCACTGAGCATAAATGTAATGGCCATTGTTTCAATGGAAATTAAAGGAGAAGCTCAACAAAGAAGGAAGAAATGTATCAGCCCAGCACCACAGCTGCTTGCAGATGCCCCAGTAGCTCCCCATCTTCTTTTCTGCTGATTCACTGCACATGCTCTGTGCTGCTGACACTTACTGAGCTTAGGGACCCACTCACAATATACAGTACACATAGAATAGAAATGTCACAATATAAGGCTGATTAGTATTTAATACAGATAATTACTACATGGCAGCACAGAAACCAGTGCAATTAGCATCAGAATTGAATAATCAGCAAACCTGTAGCATCAGCTTATATTACAGCCAGGGAAGCTCATTTTCTGCTGGATAATTAGTGACGAGCCCTAAGCTTAGCTTCTCAACAGCCAATCAGAGCCCACTGAGCATGTGAGTGTCACAGACACACAAACAATGCCTAACAAGATCCAAGATTGGGAGCTGCTGGGGGTAATGCAAAGACCAAGACCATTACTGATATAGGGCTGGAATAGTATTTGAAAAGCAGTATTTCTATTTTTTTTTATTAGGTTTTAGTTCCCCTTTACATCCCTACAAAAATAATTGGCTGCATGTTTGCAGACTAATTAGGCTAAGATTTGGGGTTATGACAGATTTGCTTATAAGCTACCGAGGGTCCCTGAAACAAGAGCTGATTTAGGGTATTCCCTGAAAATAGAAATTTTAGTGTGAAAATGTGTTTCCTGGCGAGGAAGGGGTTAATAAGTGCAATGTTGGTCCCACTGTGATTCTGCACAAGTTCCTGTAGCTACTGGGGCCCCCTGCTGTTACTACTGGGGTACTTATTGCTCTGTAGACCTTTGTGCTTGTAACTTGCCCCTTTGTAGTGGGGGTGGGTCAGCCTGAGACCACCCGCAATTATTGACTCTGGTGCCCCCTGGTGTTCACGTGTCACTGTGATACTTGTTTGGGGGATAAGTGATATGTTAATAAGCAATGACTCCGGCGCTGTGATACAGGAGTCTCACTGGTTAATATTATACACCGGAACATCTGCTGCAGGATAACAAGGTTTGTTTCCCATGTGCTTGTGATGTCATAATGCTGTGATGCGCTGGTACAGCCTCGGAAACACCCTTTCTACACACACATAACAATCTTTTCTATTGCCATATCTCCTGTGGGGGAGCCTCCTTCAAATTCCACTCTCTGTACAGACTATGAGCAAATTTAGGGACTGTTCCTGCTGAATTGTGCTTAGTACAGGGGATACCTATGCTGTCATAGTTTTATGGGATCTCTCTGTACAGACTATGAGCAAACTTAGGGACTGTTCCTGCTGAATTGTGCTTAGTACAGGGAATACCTATGCTGCCATAGTTTTATGGGATCTCTCTGTACAGACTATGAGCAAACTTAGGGGACTGTTCCTGCTGAATTGTGCTTAGTACAGGGGATACCTATGTACCATAGTTTTATGGGATCTCTCTGTACAGACTATGAGCAAACTTAGGGGGATGTTCCTGCTGAATTGTGCTTAGTACAGGGAATACCTATGCTGCCATAGTTTTATGGTATCTCTCTGTACAGACTATGAGCAAACTTAGGGACTGTTCCTGCTGAATTGTGCTTAGTACAGGGAATACCTATGCTTTCATAGATTTATGTGATCTCTCTGTACAGACTATGAGCAAACTTAGGGACTGTTAGTAAACAAACCTTAATCTCACTCTTTCAGAAGCCAGTACTGTGCCTAAAGACACCCCCTCGTCGGACCTCACAGGCAGGCTACATATCAATGCCGTGTATCACATCAGTGCTGAGCACCTGCAGCACTCACTGACCACTGACACACAATTTATGCAGGATTTCATGGAGCAGCGGAAATTCACAGGTAACTTTCTCTCCTTTAAAGGGAAAGTTTTATCACTGAAGGGTTGGAGACCAAAGAGAATAAAGATTTATTATATAACCTGCAGACAGGAAGTTGTCACTAAACCCCTGGGCCAATCAGAAAACGTCTCTGCCACTGCCCATAGGTAACTGGACCAGGACTGAGCGCTATATGGAATTAACCCTCTAGGTTCCCATAAATTCCCAATAACACTTGAGCTGCAGGGGGATAATAACTGTGTCGATATGACTCTGTCTCTCTACAGACATCACAGTGAATCCCTGGATGAGGGACAGCAGTGGGAAACAGTCTCGTATAATTCATTACACAATCCCCATCAATAACCCTCTGGGGCCCAAATCTGCCCCCGCTGTGGAAACTCAGGTGAGACGTATAACTGCCCTGAATGTCTCTGTGTCCTTCTCTGTACTCTCAGCTCACTCTGTGGCTCTTTCTGTTCTACCCCAGGCAGTGTCTGTGAGTTCTCTGTCCCTTTGTGTGTTTGTGCCCCACTGTGTGTTTGTGTCTCGCTTTCTCCCCACTGTCTCTGCCTATGCAATAATATTCATGCCATTATATCTCATTCTCTCGGTCTCTCCGTCTGTCTCTTGCTATGTGTCTCACCCTCTCTGTCTGTGCACCTTTATCTGTCTGTCACTCGTCTCCTGTCCAAATATCTGTCTGTGCCCAAGTCTTACACTCTGTATGTACAGTACATGTCTCTGTCTGTCTTTCTGTGAGTGTATGTATGTACCCTGCTTGTCTGTCTGTGCCTTCGGCTTTATGTGCGACTCTTTTAATCTGCATCTGTGTGCACTAATTCTGTCTCTCTGTTGGGGTTTCTGTCTGTCTGTCTGCTCATTACCTGACTCTCTCCCCTCTGTCGGGGTTTCTGTCTGTCTCTCTCTGACCTCTGTCTCTATGTTGGGGTTTCTGTCTCTCTCTCTCCGTTTGGGTTTCTGTCTGTCTCTCTCACCTCTGTCTCTGTTGGGGTGTCTGTCTGTCTCTCTCACCTCTGTCTCTCCGTTGGGGTGTCTGTCTGTGTCTCCATTGGGGTGTCTGTCTGTCTCTCACCTCTGTCTCTCCGTTGGGGTGTCTGTCTCTCTCACCTCTTTCTCTCCGTTGGGGTGTCTGTCTGTCTCTCACCTCCGTCTCTCCATTGGGGTGTCTGTCTGTCTCTCACCTCTGTCTCTCCATTGGGGTGTCTGTCTCTCTCTCTCACCTCTGTCTCTCCGTTGGGGTGTCTGTCTGTCTCTCCCCTCTGTCTCTCTGTTGGGGTTTCTGTCTGTCTGTCTGCTCATTACCTGACTCTCTCCCCTCTGTCGGGGTTTCTGTCTGTCTCTCTCTGACCTCTGTCTCTATGTTGGGGTTTCTGTCTCTCTCTCTCCGTTTGGGTTTCTGTCTGTCTCTCTCACCTCTGTCTCTGTTGGGGTTTCTGTCTGTCTCTCTGTTGGGGTGTCTGTCTGTCTCTCTCACCTCTGTCTCTCCGTTGGGGTGTCTGTCTGTGTCTCCATTGGGGTGTCTGTCTGTCTCTCACCTCTGTCTTTCCGTTGGGGTGTCTGTCTCTCTCACCTCTTTCTCTCCGTTGGGGTGTCTGTCTGTCTCTCACCTCCGTCTCTCCATTGGGGTGTCTGTCTGTTTCTCACCTCTGTCTCTCCATTGGGGTGTCTGTCTCTCTCTCTCACCTCTGTCTCTCCGTTGGGGTGTCTGTCTGTCTCTCCCCTCTGTCTCTCTGTTGGGGTTTCTGTCTGTCTCTCTCTCCCCTATGTCTCTCTGTTGGGTTTCTGTCTGTCTCTCTCACACCTCTGTCTCTCCGTTGGGGTGTCTGTCTCTCTCCCCTCTGTCTCTCTGTTGGGGTTTCTGTCTGTCTCTCTCTCCCCTATGTCTCTATGTTGGGGTGTCTGTCTGTCTCTCTCACCTCTGTCTCTCCGTTGGGGTGTCTGTCTCTCTCTCACCTCTGTCTCTCTGTTGGGGTTTCTGTCTGTCTCTCTCACCTCTGTCTCTCCTTTGGGGTGTCTGTCTCTCTCTCTCACCTCTGTCTCTCCGTTGGGGTGTCTGTCTCTCTCTCACCTCTGTCTCTCCGTTGGGGTGTCTGTCTCTCTCTCACCTCTGTCTCTCTGTTGGGGTTTCTGTCTGTCTCTCTCACCTCTGTCTCTCCGTTGGGGTGTCTGTCTGTCTCTCTCACCTCTCTCCCTGTTGCGGTGTCTATCTGTCTCTCTCCCCTCTGTCTCTCCGTTGGGGTGTCTGTCTGTCTGCTCATTACCTGCCCCTCTCCGTGCCCCCCGCAGACTCTGCACAGTGTGAAGGGATCGGTGTGTACCCTCAATACCCAGGTTATAACTCAGGGGATCCCGTACCAGGATTATTTCTACACGTGTCACAGGTATTGCATCAGCAGCGTGGGCAAGAACAAGGCCCGACTCAGGTAAGTGGCCCACTCTCTGCACTAGCCCTTGCTCTGTGCCCACACTATGTACCACCTGCTGAATGAAATGGGCAAGTCAGAAAGTTTAGTGTTTGTGCCCACTCATTACTTGTTCCTGTGCCCACTCCATTAGCCAAGTTGTCGGTATATGAGACATAAATCTGCCAGAGATCCCACATTCCCGTATGTTATTAGTGTCAGAGAAATCATCACGACATGTGACAAGTAAATGTTCCCACTCACCTGTCTACCTGTTTATTATCAGCCCACCAGTCAGACGAGCCAATCAGAATGTACCACTCCCTCTGCCTGTGAGATACATCACTGACATCAGCCTGTGCCCCCTACTCTCATGACTCATATTCCTGCCCAGAATAAACTTTCTTCTCCCGCACAGATGATCCACTTTATATTCCAGCTCCTACATTTTTTTTGTTGGGCCCCTGCCTCTCCCCCCAGGGTTTCCTCTGAGATTTGCTACAGGAAACAACCGTGGAGCCTGGTGAGAGCCATCATAGAGAAGAACTCCTGGAATGGCATGGAGGAGCACTTCAGTCTGCTGGGTACGTATAGTGCCAACACTCTATCACCAGGGATGTACTAGAATCTCAGCTGCCATAAAGCAGGACAGGACTGTTGCTTACAATGGGGATCAGATAGGATCTGTGCAGCCACTGGGACAGAATGTTCTGTTATACAGATAGCTAGAATCTCAGCTGCCATAAAGCAGGACAGGACTGCTGCTTACAATGGGGATCAGATAGGATCTGTGCAGCCACTGGGACAGAATGTTCTGTTATACAGATAGCTAGAATCTCAGCTGCCATAAAGCAGGGCAGGACTGCTGCTTACAATGGGGATCAGATAGGATCTGTGCAGCCACTGGGACAGAATGTTCTGTTATACAGATAGCTAGAATCTCAGCTGCCATAAAGCAGGACAGGACTGCTGCTTACAATGGGGATCAGATAGGATCTGTGCAGCCACTGGGACAGAATGTTCTGTTATACAGATAGATAGAATCTCAGCTGCCATAAAGCAGGGCAGGACTGCTGCTTACAATGGGGATCAGATAGGATCTGTGCAGCCACTGGGACAGAATGTTCTGTTATACAGATAGCTAGAATCTCAGCTGCCATAAAGCAGTACAGGACTGCTGTTTTATGGTATAAACATCCTCTTCTCCTCCCTTTTCTCTTTCAGCCGAGGCTGTGGTGAAGCTGGAGCAGTCGTGCATGGAGGAGATGGGGGGCAGGGAGAAGCCTGTCCTGCGACGGAGGAAGCGCACTCTGAGCTGGAAGGCGCATCACAACGACACCATTAACACCGCTGCCCCCCAACTGGAAAGTGAAAGGGTGTCGCGTAACTCCAGGGTTTCAGGTACAAAGGGCAGGGGGGAAATAGAAGCTCAGTAGCGCCACACGCTGGTCACATACTCATTTCTTATTCTCACCCCACAGGCAGCATCTCCTCTCATCTCTCCCAACTCTCCAACAGGGACACGTCCAGCAACATCCCCAACGCTCTGTTTGTTATCAGTATTGTGTGAGTAACGCGCCCGACCCTCATACCCGGAACATTCCACTGATCAGAACAGGGAAAGAAACCGATACAAAGACAATCAGTCAGTTCTGCCTTTAAAAAGAAACCCTAAAAATGTGGCTAAAAATGCCATATTTTATATACAGGTAGGGATGCACCAAATCCACTATTTTGGATACAGCCAAACCCCCGAATCCTTAGTTAAAGATTCAGACCATACTGAACCGAATCCTAATTTGAATATGCAAATTAGGGGTGGGAAGGGGAAAACTTTTTTTACTTCCTTGTTTTGTGACAAAAATTCACACATTTCCCTCCCCACCCGGTCGGGCAGAAGGATTTGGCCGAATCCTGCTGAAAAAGGCAGAATCCTGGATTCGGTGCATCCCTATATACAGGTATGGGATACATTATCCGGAAACCCATTATCCGAAAAGTTCCAAATTACGGAAAGGCCGTCTCCCATAGACTCCTTTTTAATCCACATAATCTAAAATGATTTCCTTTTTCTGTGTAATAATAAAACAGTCACTTGTACTTGATCCCAACTAAGATATAATTAATCCTTATTGGAGGCAAAACCAGCCTATTGGGTTTATTTCATGTTTATATGATTTTCTAGTAAACGTAAGGTATGAAGATCCAAATTACTGAAAGATCCTTTATCCAGAAAACCCCAGGTCCCAAGCATTCTGGATAACAGGTCCCATACCTGTACAGGAGATTTATCCATTCTCTTGGTTGGTTGCAACAGAACTATATGAAAACATTAAAGTTAATTTAGCCCCAGAATGTCAATAACCTGTACAAGATTTTCTGTAGTATATTCGCAAATTAACTTAAAGGAGAACTAAACCCTAAAAATGAATGTGGCTAAAAATTTCCTATTTTCATAGTGAACTTATTGCATGAGGCTAAAGTTTGAGCTTGTCAATAGCAGCAATGATCCAGGACTTCAAACTTGTCACAGGGGGTCACCATCTTGGAAAGTGTCTGTGACACTCACATGCTCAGTGGGCTCTGATTGGCTGTTGAGAAGCTAAGCTTAGGGCTCGTCACTAATTATCCAGCAGAAAATGAGCTTCCCTGGCTGTAATATAAGCTGATGCTACAGGTTTGCTGATTATTCAATTCTGATGCTAATTGCACTGGTTTCTGTGCTGCCATGTAGTAATTATGTGTATTAATTACTAATCAGCCTTATATTGTGACATTTCTATTCTATGTGTACTGTATATTGTGAGTGGCTCCCTAAGCTCAGTAAGTGACAACAGCACAGAGCATGTGAATCAGTGAATCAGCAGAAAAGAAGATGGGGAGCTACTGGGGCATCTTTGGAGACACAGATCTTTACTGCTAAAGGGCTGTGGTTGCCTTGGGCTGGTACAGAAACACAAAACATCATGTACAACATTTCTAGCTACTTCTTTAGTTAGGCTTTAGTTCTCCTTTAATCGATCACTTGGCTGCAGTCGCTTCCCAGACACAGTAACATGAAATGCTAAAGAACAACCAGAGACACCTGGGGGCTCCTGTCCCTGTCGGCTCATTGGGATCTTCTTCCTTCTGAGTCAATATCACTGTGTGGACTTTGACTTGGCAGAGCCACCGTACAATACTGGGCATTTCTTGAACCTGTTCAGCCACCGTAATAACTATATAGAAGTACAGTATATATAAATCCTAATAGTTGTTCTGGCACAAGATTCTTCATTGGTGGCACATGCCCTGTACGTCAGTCTGTGGCCACGTGAGGCTCAAGCATCTGCCCGTGGCACAGGGAACATGTGAGAGGAACATTTCGGTGGCATTGGAGCAACTCCCTGGACCCCTCATTGTCCTCACCTTTTGTGTTTTCCACAGGCTGCTGGTCCTGGTGATTCTGAACTTGATGCTCTTCTATCGCCTCTGGTCTCTGGAGCACACGGCTCGGACATTCCAGACGTGGCAAAACTACGCCGTGTCCCAAGGGTAATTACTGATAATAATCTGGGGGGGGGGCACAGAATATGTTGTAGCCTGGCTACCCCTTTTATTTTCTCCCACTCCTCCAGTTTTTGTCTTCCTGTCCTCTCTTTGCTGAAAGGCTGATTTGGGGAGCACTATTGGGGGGCACCTAGCATGAGGGCCGCCATCAGAAATCATGGGGCCCTGTAAAGCAAAATTTTTTGGGCTCCCTGGTCCCCGCCCACCCCGATCCGGCCCCCAAGCCCCACCCCAGATCCCACCCACCCCACACCACAGTAAAAAGTCAACACAGACACTAGCGCTAAAACCGGTAAACCCCACTCACAAGTTATAAAAAGCCATTGGTGGTCAGGGCCCCCTTATAATTAAAAAAAAAATTGGTGGCCAGTGTCCCAGATAAATATTTTTAAAAAATCATTGGTGGTCAGGGGTCCCCCTATAAATTAAAAAAAAAACAGTAGCGCCAGGGTCCCCCATAAAAGTTTTTACAAAAACATTGGTAGTCAGGGCCCCCTACAAGTTTAAAAAAATCATTGGTGGCCAGGAGTTCAATAAAATAAAGAAATAAAAAATTGGTGTTCAGTGGAACTTACCTTGTTCTTCTTCAGCTTTTTCGGTTTCCTTCGGCTCCTTTGTGGCTTTAAGACTTTTCGTGGCTTCAGGACTTCAACTTTGGGTCTTTTCGTCGCGGCTTCGATGTGGCTTCAGGTCTTTTCTGCTTGGCTTTGAGTCTTTTCAGCCCAGCTTCTGGTCTTTTTCGGTGCAGAATAAGTCTTCAGCGTGGCTTTGGGTCTTTTCACTTTTATGCTCAGCTTTGGGTATTTTTGGCATGGCTTTGGCTCTTTTCAGCACAGCTTCTGGTCTTTTCTGAGCGGAATTGGGTCTTCAGCATGGCTTTGGGTCTTTTCGGCACGACTTTGGGTCTTCTTCGTGGCTTTGGGTGTTTGGCATGGCTTTGGGTCTTTTCAACGTGGCTTAGGGTCTTTTTGGCATGCTTTTGGGTCTTTTCAGTCCAGCTTCTGGTCTTTTCGGTGCGGAATCGGGTCTTCAGCGTAGCTTTGGAACTTTTCGGCATGGCTTTGGGTCTTTTCGGCTTAGTTTTAGGTCTTTTCGACGTGGCTTTGGGTCGTCGGTGTGGCTTTGGATCTTTTTGGCTTGGCTTTGGGTCTTTTCGCCATGGCTTTAGTTCTTTTCGCCGTGGCTTTGGGCTTCGGGTCTTCGGCATGCTTTTGTCATGGCTTTGGGTCTTTTTAGCACAGCTTCAGGTATTCGGCATGGCTTTGGGTCTTTTTGCCATGGCTTCGGGTCTTTTTAGCGTACAGCTTCAGGTATTCGGTGTGCCTTCGGGATGGCCACGGGTCTTTTTGGTGTGGCTTTGTGTCTTTTCTGCAAGGCTTTTGTGTCTTTTTAGCACAGCTTCGTGTCTTCGGCAGCACATTAACTTTGCAGCACCTCCAGGACCCCCTTTAGGCCTGGTACAGTTGTACCCCCTGTTCCCCCCTGATGCTGGCCATGATCCACATCCATATCAAACATTACCCTATTGCTAATATAGCACTCAACCCACACCACCTACACCATGCCACATACCTAACCCAGCCACGCCCCTCACACTCACCCACCTCAAGCCCAAGGCAAAGCCGTGACCTGCTGCTCATGGACCACCCAGACCTCTACTTTTGCTTCGGCCAATTCTCAACCCTTTCTTGAAACAGGAGGTTCCCCCAGAGTTCCGCAGAGTGGGCCGAGATCCTCGAGCTACAGAAACGGTTCCACGACTCAGAGGTGCAGAAATGGAAGCAGACGCTCCGAGCCTCCGTGCAGCTGCTGGATCAGGTGGGACATTTGATCTCAGGGTCAAAATGAGAAGCTTAGGGGCCCCTACACAGTTACAGCAAGACTCTTATTTCTACTGCCAGTGACCTCTTTGTTCTGTTTCTTCCTCTTCTTTATATCCCCCTTCCTCCTCCAGATGAGGATGTCTCTGCAGAGACTACAGCAGGGGGTCCTGATGGCCGATTCTGCTTCAGAACCTCACGAGGAAGACGCCCTGTCATGAAAGGCAACTGCGAGAATCTTATCCTTTGAGACACTGAGTAAAGGAGTGGATTCAGTCCTCGGAGGAGACAGAGATTAGGTTGATAAATCCAATGCCCTCTCAGAAGAGAGTATCTCGTATGGATCAAACTGAGGACTAACAAACTGCAGCGATTAGAGTGCTGGGAACTGACACCCTGCAGCGATTAAAGTGCTGGCAACTGTCAGCTGCAGGGTGGAGTCACCTATTTACTCACCCTGTTGGTATTAGAGTGCCAGTTACTGGATATTAGACTGCTCCAGGCTTACGTGCAGCTTATCTGAGCCATCTTGTGTTGAGAGTGTAGAAGGTTAGACTCAAGTTTGCCTCCCTCCTGCTATTGTGCAGCCTCCAGCATGTTGAGTCTTGTCGCTCACAATACCTGGGGCCCCGGAGCCTCACAGATGGTGACCCCCCTCGTGCTTGGGGGGGGGTGCAGTTATATTTATTTATATATCATTGGATATCAGTGTTTATGGGGCGTGGCCTCACTTTCAATTGTGTCTAGCCAATGGGATTAGCCCTGTTATGGTGTGTGGTCACAGTTCATACACTGGTGTTATTAGGGGGGATCTATTGACTTTATATAGCGAGTGCGACTATAGGCTCTTTTGCACTGTACATTTATGGGATCCGTTATCCGGAAACCCATTATCCAGAAAATTCCGAATTACGGAAAGGCCGTCTCCCATAGACTCCATTATAATCAATTAATCAAAATTTTGAAAAATGATTTCCTTTTTCTGTGTAATAATAACAGTCGCTTGTACTTGATCCCAACTAAGATATAATTAATCCTTATTGGAGGCAAAACCAGCCTATTGGGTTTATTTAATGTTAATATGATTTTCTAGTAGATTATATAGTAGTATATTTATAGTAGACTAATGGTATGAAGATCTAAATTATGGAAACATCTGTTTTCTGGAAAATCCTAGATCCCGCGCATTCTGGATAACAGGTCCCGTACCTGTACTGTTATGTTTATTTTTTCCCCGCTCTCTCCTATATTTATCGTGCACACAGGGTCCGAAAATGAGGATCCTCTATGTATCCTTTACTATAGGCTGCCCAGCGCACAGTTCCTGTACCAGTTAGTACATAAGGGTGTGAGTATTTGCAGCCTTTACTGGAGGGCGGGGCATTGATTCTCCATCAGACGCTGCACAGACTAATGTAGTTTTCTGATTGGCTGACCCTATGCACATAATTAATATAACAAGGAGAGAGTAATGAATGTACATGGCAAATGTGCTTATAATTAGGACTCTATTGGCTCTAGTGTGTCGCACTGGTTTTGATCGGGGCACAGTCGTTCCTACTGAATAACATGAATATAAGGGGTACACTAATTGTACCCAAAAGCTCTCTGGATGCAGCTATTCATTCAGGGGCCACAGAATGCTTGAATAATAAAGAGCATTGTGGGTAACAAGCCCTTAACTCAACCCCTTGTTTTGCGTTTAAAGAACTTTATGACCACCGATTGGATAGCAGAGTTCCTATCCAGTATTCTGATTGGCTACCGCCTATTCCCCATGCGCTGGCCAATTACAAACTCCCACCTGCAGTTTAATTACAGGGAAGGGTTTATTTGTCGGGTGCAGGTGGCGCAATCTGGCAACGAGCATTTCAGACTGAAACAGATGAACTTAATGTAGAATTTTAGCTATTTATTTATTAGTTTATTCAGATGACAGATTAGCCCTACAGGAATTTTTTCATCTTAATTTATTTCCGTAATGAGAGCGGCCATTGGTTTTGCCCAGTGCTCATCAGCCGCGTCACAACGTTCCGAATGGGCCAATATTGGCCGGGTATCATTCACTGCCAGGCTCCCAGCAGTATCTCTGTGTTGTATTTATTGGGGGGAGGGGGAGCCCCTGTTTATAGAATGGGCTGGACCCATGAACAGGTGATAGTAATAGACACTCGTACCTCAGTAGGCATCAGCCCCCCCTCCCCCCAGACATCGGGCAGAGGGAACATCTGTGAATTTTGGGGGGACCCACATTTGAATGTAATGCCGTTGAAATAACAGCCCCCCGTTGTATATTGAGACTGTACATATCATTGGTTCATTCATTACAATGTTCTTTTTAACATTTCATGCGCGGGGAACAGGTAGGCACCCCAACATTGTGTCTCTGGATTCATATTCCCATAGGGAAGGCTGGGACATTCCGACAGCCCTTTAAAGGATAAGTAAACCATTAAAATAAGTGAGTGTAAAATTAATGAGGGGGCCATTCTAAGCACTTTCGTCATTAACATTCATTATTTATTCTTTTTAGATTCCAAGATATTAAGAGATACATGTTCTGTTAATATGAATGAATTTTGTTACAACAGCGCCACCTGCTGGTCAGTTTCCCACCAGTCTGACCAGCAAGTAGTCAAGGAAGTTGTCAGGAGAAAGAAAGAGGCTGATGTTCTTCTGCTTAGGAAAGATGTGAGAAAGGTTTCTAATTTTATTCCTAAGCAGAAGAACATCAGCCTCTTTCTTTCTCCTGACAACTTCCTTGACTACTTGCTGGTCAGACTGGTGGGAAACTGACCAGCAGGTGGCGCTGTTGTAACAAAATTCATTCATATTAACAGCACATGTATCCCTTAATATCTTGGAATGAAACAAGAAAGAATAATGAATGTACATTTCAAAAGTGCTTAGAATAGACTCCCTCATCAATTTTACATTAACTTTCTTTAAGGTTTACTTATCCTTTAACCCTGTGGACCCGGGGGCCAAATGAAATTTCCCCTTTATTAGAGGACAGTGGGGAGCAGTAGTGTTGGGGCGCAGCCTGCACTCCCCTGGGAGACACCATGAATAGCTGCGACTAAAATGTAAATGTTGCTGCACACACTGTATTTCAGTTATTTTGCACAAATCCATGTACTGTCACTTTAAGTGTTACTTTGATGCCTCGGCACCAGGGGGAGCTGGAGAGGAGGGAGGATGAATTTTCTATATTGTTTTGCTCATGGGGGGGGGGTCTGGATCACTGCAGGGCCCACTGGCTCTGAAAGGGTTAACATCAGAGACTCATCGGCTTGAGTTGCAGTTCAACAACAGCTCAGGAGGCATAACTGGAACTGCCCCAATTGAGACAATTCTACCTTAAAGGGAAAGCATTAAAAGGGCTTGTTCACCTTTAAATTAACTGTTACTATGATGCAGAGAGGGATATTCTGAGACAATTTGTAATTGGTTTTAATTTTTTGTGGTTTTTGAGTTATTTCCTGTTTTATTCAGCAGCTCTCCAGTTTGCAATTTCATCAGTCTGGTTGCTAGTGTCCAAATTGCCCTAGCAACCATGCATTGATTTGAATAAAACACTTGAATATAAATAGGAGAGGCCTGAATCAAAAGATGAGGAATAAAAAGTAGCAATAACAATACATTTGTATACCTCCCAACTGTCCCGTTTTTAAAGGGACAGTCCTTCTTTTGACAGCTCAACCCGCAGTCTCTTGTTTTGTACTGGAAAGTCCCGTTTTTCTCTGTATTGAACAGCCAGAAAAAGTAACAATGTTTGTAACTTAATTGGCTTTTGGCAGAGAGCCCAGAACAGCCAAAACAGAAGATAAGATACATTTGTAACAATTGTGAGATAAGCAAATAAGTAATTGTAACAAAAGATAACAGGTCCCTTGGGAGAAGTTAGACTCACTGCTTAAAGGGCAATTTACCTTCATTAGCAAAACTGAAAGTGAAAAAACCCCACAGAAATATGTTCAAACTTTTATAAACTGCCAAATTTTGAAAAATGAACATGGTAATTAGGGGGTGTGAGCACAAAAACGGGCGTGTCAAAAAAATTGCCACGATATGCGCGGCACCTTTTTTGTCCCTCTTTTTATTTCCAAAATGTTGGGAGGTATGCATTTGTAGCCTTACAGAGCATTTGTTTTTTAGATGGGGTCAGTGACCCCCATTTGAAAGCTGTAAGAGTCAGAAGAAGGCAAATGATTAAAAAAAACTATAAAAAATAAATAATGAAGACCAATTGAAAAGTTGCTTAGAATCAGCCATTATATAACATACTAAAAGTTAACTTAAAGGTGAACCACCACTTTCACATGAAACTCTTCCAGCAATATAGAGTGTCAGCTCTCCAGGTCTGTTCAGCTGCTTCTGCTTTAATGTTTCAACAGTGCAGACTGTGGTGCACTTTCCCTTTAAATATAAAGTCAATTGGAAATATTCCCACTGGGATTAGTGAGTGTTGTGATCCAGAGACTGGGATTGGGCATCTGAGCTGATCATTTCAATTCATTCTATTATGGGAACACTCCAGAACTGGCGGGGAGGGAGGGGTAGAATAACCCACTGCTCTACAGCTATTGGCTAAACTACAGTTCCCAGCATCCTCTGCCAGCCTTTGTTATTGCTAAATTACCCAGAATCCTCTGTAAGGCAGATGGGACCTGTAGTTGAGCAGTAGGAGGGAGGGGGGTAATTAATTCTGGGGCAGACAGACTTGAAGAAATTGTTTGTGTAAATGTGTATCCACTGCTAATATTTATTAAAATGACTGAAAAGATAACAGGCTGCGTGTGATCATTAACTTGTCAGCAGAGCTTACACTCTTAACAGAGTGGGAAAAATAGGAGGGGACGACATTCCTGGAAAGAAGAGACCAACACATACTGTGGGGACATTCTGGGAGCTTTAGGGGCCACACGTCTATGGAACAAGGCCAGATCGTGGGTTGATAAATCATGGGCCCTCAAGGGCCACAGAGCTGTTGTGCTTTACGCTGCAGAGACAATGAGACTTGCCTCAGGTCACAGCTTGTGGGAATCTGACAGTTGCAATGGCCTGGTCTCACAAATCACATCTGGTCCCCCAGGGCCACTGCTTCTATTCTAGTGACATCAGCCTGGAAAGGGTTAATGCATCCGATTTCTCCTCGAGCTTCAAAAGAACCGACTCAGCACATGTGAATGATTAATGCCCCGCACCCTGCTTCCCATTAACCCCTTCATGTCAGACAGAGGGAGAAGCCCCCCGGGAATCAGCAGTTCATATCAATTCACCTACATATGGGGGCACAGTCCGACCATTATTACTGTACAGGGAATGAGAAAAGCACAAGGCATCTTTATTTATAGGGTCCCGTATAATGGAACAGTGAATAAAGTTCCCCCTATTGTAAATTATAAGGATATTATAAGTCATTATGCTCATATAATATACAGGCCATGGAACTCCGAGGTAACTTCTAATATCCTCATATATTCCAACAAGGGGTCATTTATTTATTATAATACACAAGTTTCAGTGAGTCATGTGACAAAAATGACATCACTACTCACTGTTTATAACTGATGACATCCCTACTCACGTTTATAACTGATGACATCAGAACTCACTGTTTATAATTGATGACATCACTAGTCACCGTTTATAACTGAGGACATCACTACTCACTGTTTATAACTGATGACATCCCTACTCACGTTTATAACTGATGACATCAGAACTCACTGTTTATAATTGATGACATCACTAGTCACCGTTTATAACTGAGGACATCACTACTCACTGTTTATAACTGAGGACATCACTAGTCACTGTTTATAACTGATGAGATCACTACTCACTGTTTATAGCTGATGACATCACTCCTCACGTTTATAACTGATGACATCACTACTCACTGTTTATAACTGATGACATCACTACTCACTGTTTATAACTGATGACATAACTACACACCGTTTATAAGGATATTATTTACAAGATATTCATGGCTTTTGTGTAGTATAAAACTGTATAGACCAATCCTGCTCCTGGGACTTTAAAGGGGTTGTACACCTTTAAGTTAACTTTTAGTATACTGTAGAATGGCCAATTCTAAGCAACTTTTCAATTTTTTTAAATAATTTTTGAATTATTTGCTTTCTGCTAACTTTTTCCAGCTTTCAAATGGGGGTCACTGACCCCATCTTAAAAAACCAAATGCCCTGTCAGGCTTCAAGTTTATGGTCATTGCGACTTTTTATTTCTCATCTTTCTATTCAGGCCTCTCCTGTTCATATTCCAGTCTCTTATTCAAATCAGTGCATGGTTGCTAGGGTCATTTGGACCGTAGCAACCAGATGGCTGAAATTTCAAACTGGAGAGCTGCTGAATAAAAAGCTAAATAACTCAAAAATCACAAATAATAAAAAATGAAAACCAATTGCAAATTGTCTCTGAATATGAGAATGAGGAATGAGAGGGAGGGTTACCCACAAACCGCACCAATGTCAGGGTTTCTGAGCATGAGGAACATTGAGTTTAATGTGAAGCAGTCGCTGGAGTTGGGGTTGCAAATGTGACCCATAATGACTTCGACTTTGTCAATGATAATGACTAGCGGAGAGGTCTTGGGGGGCCCGGGTTCTATAGGGACAATGTTGGGGCACTGCCATGAGGTCTGTATAGAAGGCAGAGGCCTGTAAGAGATTCAGAAGGGCAAATAGATGAGTTCAAGGGGAACTTCACCCACAAAAACAGCTTCTTGGTGTCATTTCCATTTAAAAATAAGAACCATTTAAAGGGGAACATTACCCCAATGGACTGTACCACCATGAGTCTATATGGCACCTATTACATATATGTATTACTATCACGCACATCAAGTTGTATGTCCCAAACATGAGAGGAGGTACTTTCCTTGCCAGATAAGTGCTTCCCTGTGATGCCAGGACTGGAGACTATTACCTGCAGGAATGGGTTAATTACACACACAGCACCCAGATATGTTTAAACAGTCCCTACTGACCCCCCCCCCCAGGGTGAGAGACGCACAGGGTCAAGTACATAAACTGAGAGTTTGGGGAACCTTTATTAGTAACACCCCAATGTATCAGGTATATAGGGGGGCACAGAAGAGTCAAGAGAATGACCCACTGGCAGAGCTTATTTAGCGATCCTTTCTAATATTTAAATGTGTCACAATTAGATCTGCAGATTTAATAATCACTCACCCCAAATCTCCCCCCAACTGGTCTTCAGACTGGGCCCCCTTAGCTCATAACAAGGTTACAGATATATAGAAACATTGGGGTGTCACCCTGCTATAGTTCCAGGGGTACCCAGGGTACAAATAAACTCACCCCAAATCTCCCCCAACTGGCCTTCAGACTGGGCCCCCTTAGCTCATAACAAGGTTACAGATATATAGAAATATTGGGGTGTCACCCTGCTATAGTTCCAGGGGTACCCAGGGTACAAATAAGCACTCACCCCAAATCTCCTCCTAACTGACCTTCAGACTGCACCCCCTTAGCTTATATCAAGGTTACAGATATATAGAAACATTGGGGTAACAGTCACCCTGCTATAGTTCCAGCGGTACCCAGGGTACAAATAAACACTCACCCCAAATCTCCCCCTAACTGACCTTCAGACTGGGCCCCCTTAGCTCATAACAAGGTTACAGATATATAGATACATTGGGGTGTCACCCTGCTATAGTTCCAGGGGTACCCAGGACACAAATAAACACTCACCCCAAATCTCCCCCTAACTGGCCTTCAGACTGGGCCCACTTAGCTCATAACAAGGTTACAGATATATAGAAACATTGGGGTAACAGTCACCCTGCTATAGTTCCAGGGGTACCCAGGGCACAAATAAACACTCACCCCAAATCTCCCCCTAACTGACCTTCAGACTGGGCCCCCTTAGCTCATAACAAAGTTACAGATATATAGATACATTGGGATGTCACCCTGCTATAGTTCCAGGGGTACCCAGGACACAAATAAACACTCACCCCAAATCTCCCCCTAACTGACCTTCAGACTGGGCCCCCTTAGCTCATAACAAGGTTACGAATATATAGAAACATTGGGGTGTCACCCTGCTATAGTTCCAGGGGTACCCAGGGCACAAATAAACACTCACCCCAAATCTCCCCCTAACTGACCTTCAGACTGGGCCCCCTTAGCTCATAACAAGGTTACAGATATATAGAAACATTGGGGTGTCACCCTGCTATAGTTCCAGGGGTACCCAGGGCACAAATAAACACTCACCCCAAATCTCCCCCTAACTGACCTTCAGACTGGGCCCCCTTAGCTCATAACAAGGTTACAGATATATAGATACATTGGGGTGTCACCCTGCTATAGTTCCAGGGGTACCCAGGACACAAATAAACACTCACCCCAAATCTCCCCCTAACTGGCCTTCAGACTGGGCCCACTTAGCTCATAACAAGGTTACAGATATATAGAAACATTGGGGTAACAGTCACCCTGCTATAGTTCCAGGGGTACCCAGGGCACAAATAAACACTCACCCCAAATCTCCCCCTAACTGACCTTCAGACTGGGCCCCCTTAGCTCATAACAAGGTTACAGATATATAGAAACATTGGGGTGTCACCCTGCTATAGTTCCAGGGGTACCCAGGGTAAAAAAATTCACTCACCCCAAATCTCCCCCTAACTGACCTTCAGACTGGGCCCCCTTAGCTCATAACAAGGTTACAGATATATAGAAACATTGGGGTGTCACCCTGCTATAGTTCCAGGGGTACCCAGGGTACAAATAAACACTCACCCCAAATCTCCCCCTAACTGACCTTCAGACTGGGCCCCCTTAGCTCATAACAAGGTTACAGTTATATAGAAACATTGGGGTGTCACCCTGCTATAGTTCCAGGGGTACCCAGGGTACAAATAAGCACTCACCCCAAATCTCCCCCTAACTGACCTTCAGACTGGGCCCCCTTAGCTCATAACAAGGTTACAGATATATAGAAACATTGGGGTGTCACCCTGCTATAGTTCCAGGGGTACCCAGGGTACAAATAATCACTCACCCCAAATCTCCCCCTAACTGACCTTCAGACTGGGCCCCCTTAGCTCATAACAAGGTTACAGATATATAGAAACATTGGGGTAACAGTCACCCTGCTATAGTTCCAGGGGTACCCAGGGCACAAATAAACACTCACCCCAAATCTCCCCCTAACTGACCTTCAGACTGGGCCCCCTTAGCTCATAACAAGGTTACAGATATATAGAAACATTGGGGTAACAGTCACCCTGCTATAGTTCCAGGGGTACCCAGGGCACAAATAAACACTCACCCCAAATCTCCCCCTAACTGACCTTCAGACTGGGCCCCCTTAGCTCATAACAAGGTTACAGATATATAGAAACATTGGGGTGTCACCCTGCTATAGTTCCAGGGGTACCCAGGGTACAAATAAACACTCACCCCAAATCTCCCCCTAACTGACCTTCAGACTGGGCCCCCTTAGCTCATAACAAGGTTACAGATATATAGAAACATTGGGGTGTCACCCTGCTATAGTTCCAGGGGTACCCAGGGTACAAATAAACACTCACCCCAAATCTCCCCCTATCCCATAAGGTTCAGGCAGTTCCACTGATGTCTCACCCCCTCCCTCAGTGAATTGCTCTAATGGGGCTTCTGGTTCTTCTCCTCATCAGTCCGACCCCTCCTGGGGGCCCATCAGTACAGAATTAAGTGCATCAGTCAGTGAGTCAGGACTAGGGGGGTCGGGGATGACGCCGGAGATCCAGAAGAGAAAGTGACGGAGGGGGAGGGGTCGGACAGAACAGGAGGGAGTAAAGACATCGCTGCACGTAGACGCCGGGAATAGACAGAGAGCGATACTTGGGAGTCTCCTCCGAACGCACCGGCGCAGAGACAGAACAGGAGCAGCATCAGGTGAGGCCCCGGCAGCTTCTAATGAGCCACAAGTGAGCGGATCCATCCGCGGGGCTCGTGTTCCTCCGCCGCATCCGAGAGACAAGAGAGACTCGGGGAGGTGCAGGTGAGAAAGAGAAGGGAGAGACTAGAGCAGGTGTCTGTTAATTAACTACTACAACTCCCAGCAGCCCCTGGTCTGGGGTCAGTCAACTGCAGCTGAATCTCAGCATCTCCTGTGCACTTTGCACTACAACTCCCTGCACCTTCCAGAAACCTTTGTATTTCCTAACATGCCCCCCCCCATCTCCCAGATTGTGCTCAACCACAACTCCCAGCATGCTGGGGTCCTTGCTTTACGTGTCAGGGCCCTGTGTACCTGGGGAAACACCTGACATGCCTTGGCTTGGATTTCTCTGCTGGAGGAGGATTCTGGGAGTTGTAGTTCAGCGATATCCGGGGTGCCAGGGACAGGCAGATTGGTTTCTATGGAACAGGTGAGTGTGTCTGGGCGTGACAGTCTGTAAGGTGCTGCTGGGAATTGTAGTACAGCAACAGCTTCATTACATATAACGTAATGTACAACCTGCACTTGGACTACATTCCCCAGCACTCCCTGCGAGCTTCATGTGTTGTGTAAGGCTGGAGGCTGCAGGCTCATGTCCATCATTAGAGCTGGTATGTTTTAACCTTTATTAGGGTATTAGTGGATATTCTCAGTATGTGATGCTTTGCACTACTATACCCTGCTGTGTGTCTGCCCCACCACTTCCCTGATTGACATTCACTGATATCTGTTTGCCATTGGCACAGTGTTTCCCACCCAGACCACAAAGAGAATTCTGACTTCCACTGTTCTCTCTCTTAATACTCACCTGTGCCACAGCCTGTAACATCTTGTCTATAAGTGATAATGTACCCCCTACTGTAAATGATAAGGATATTAGAAGTCACTGAGGGGTTGTTCTGTGACCATATAAAGACACAAGGCTGCAGGCTGAGTTATACAGGGAACTCTGAGTATCACTCATGTATTATAAGGGATAATGTACCCCCTACTGTAAATGATAAGGATATTAGAAGTCACTGAGGGGTTGTTCTGTGACCATATAAAGGCACAAGGCTGCAGGCTGAGTTATACAGGGAACTCTGAGTATCACTCATGTATTATAAGGGATAATGTACCCCCTACTGTAAATGATAAGGATATTTGAAGTCACTGAGGGGTTCTGTGACCATATAAAGGCACAAGGCTGCAGGCTGAGTTATACAGGGAACACTGAGTATCACTCATGTATTATAAGGGATAATGTACCCCCTACTGTAAATGATAAGGATATTAGAAGTCACTGAGGAGTTGTTCTGTGACCATATAAAGGCACAAGGCTGCAGGCTGAGTTATACAGGGAACTCTGAGTATCACTCGTGTATTATAAGGGATAATGTACCCCCTACTGTAAATGATAAGGATATTAGAAGTCACTGAGGGGTTGGTCTGTGACCATATAAAGGCACAAGGCTGCAGGCTGAGTTATACAGGGAACTCTGAGTATCACTCATGTATTATAAGGGATAATGTACCCCCTACTGTAAATGATAAGGATATTAGAAGTCACTGAGGGGTTGTTCTGTGACCATATAAAGGCACAAGGCTGCAGGCTGAGTTATACAGGGAACTCTGAGTATCACTCATGTATTATAAGGGATAATGTACCCCCTACTGTAAATTATAAGGATATTAGAAACCATGACCATGTTTTAGTGTTACTGTGTAGGTTAAGGGGCAGTGTCACTATATTTACCATAATAGATGTGCTGATTATAACAACGGGGCTGTGATTGCAAATTTGCAGGTTCATTTTATCCCAGATTCACATGAAAAACTGAACAGGAAAAACTGTTATTCCCAGGGGACGTCTTAGTAGCTTCCCAAATTATATAGTGGCCCTTGTTAGGGCCCCTTCACTATGCTGTGATGCCCAGAAGGCTGCAATAAAGGCATTTTTATCTTACAAAGATTGAGTGGTGCTGTTCTATTACCATTTCCCCTTCACTATATGGAACAAATCAGAACTGCAGGTTTATATCACAGAAACTGTCAGGAATATCGGCGTGTGGGATGTGACTCTCAGGAACAGTAAGAGACTGCGTTGTCTCCAAAATTCTAATTCTCAGATTCATTTTGGATAAGATGAGTAATGAGCGTCTCATAATTACTCCCACTGCCCCCAGAGAGACAGAGAAAGTCAGAGAGATGGGAAAGTAGAGCGTCACAGAGGGAGAGAACATTCAAAGGTAACTAAGGAAGAGACCCATCAGCAGAACCTGGGGATTAGACTGAAACCACATCATCAGAGTCAGTTTAGGTCTTATCTCTGTTACTAGAGGCTCCTACTCTCTCCCTACTATACCTGCTATTCCACAGTCACACTCCCTTCCCAGAGACTATTATCCCACTGTTACTATAGACACCATCTCTCCCTACTATACCTGCTATCCCACAGTCACACTCCCTTCCCAGAGACTATTATCCACTGTTACTATAGACACCATCTCTCCCTACTATACCTGCTATCCCACAGTCACACTCCCTTCCCAGAGACTATTATCCACTGTTACTATAGACACCATCTCTCCCTACTATACCTGCTATCCCACAGTCACATTCCCTTCCCAGAGACTATTATCCACTGTTACTATAGGTACCATCTCTCCCTACTATACCTGCTATCCCACAGTCACACTCCCTTCCCAGAGACTATTATCCACTGTTACTATAGGCACCATCTCTCCCTACTATACCTGCTATCCCACAGTCACACTCCCTCCCCAGAGACTATTATCCACTGTTACTATAGACACCATCTCTCCCTACTATACCTGCTATCCCACAGTCACACTCCCTTCCCAGAGACTATTATCCACTGTTACTATAGACACCATCTCTCCCTACTATACCTGCTATCCCACAGTCACACTCCCTTCCCAGAGACTATTATCCACTGTTACTATAGACACCATCTCTCCCTACTATACCTGCTATCCCACAGTCACACTCCCTTCCCAGAGACTATTATCCACTGTTACTATAGACACCATCTCTCCCTACTATACCCCCTATTCAGCCATGCAAACTTTACTTAATGGGGTATAATTACAATGAAACGTATGTCATAGCTGAACCTGGGGGGGGGGGGGGCAATAGAACAGTAAGTATTTTGCAATGATCTAGAGAGGGAATTAGAATAGGAAACCAATGAGTGAGGCTGAGAGTCAGGCGGATCAACAAAGGCCAATTGAGAGTCTCCTGCTGGTTCATTAAAAGGCTCCGGTGAGTGATAATAAAGGGTTAAAGTGTTGGGGGTGCAACAACGTGTTAGAGAAGGGTTTTCCAAGCCGCCACTTCAGGGACCCCCGACGGAAGTGAATGAAAGGATTTCCCCGTATGATTGCAGGTGAAAGTCATTAGCGCTGATGATTGTGACATAACAACTTACTGATTCATTCACTTACTTATGTGGGGAGACCCTGGGAAGCTTCTCTATTAGGCTGGGGGTTCACTTGGGATTATGGAGCATTTCATTCAGCACAAGTAGGAAATTAATACTGTTCTGACTCCAATGAGAAACCCAAACATTTGGCAAAATGAATGAACACAGTTCACAGTGTTTCTAGGAAAGTGGGAGAGCAAATAGAAAGTGGGAATAGAGGAGTGCAGTGAATAGGACCTGTGCCGAACATGTTAATAAACAAGAATATCAATTTACTTTCTGAAAAGAATTCACTTCCTGGTTCAGCCGAGTCACTGTTTGAGAATTAGTAACACAAATCTCCGACCCTCGGAAATGCACGCTATAAATAAAGCTGTTCCTTATCTTAAAGCCTGCTGCTTATGGAAGGGAGGGGTTTGTTTATACAGAGCTCACTATTAGGAAAAGGCAGATTATATTGTCAATGTGAGCCTCATTTACTGTGCTTATGTTGAACAAAGGGGTCTATAGTTGTAGAATACCAATTTAAAGGAGTGGCTAATGCAACTTTTCAATTGACCTTCATCTTTTCTTTTTTTATAGTTTTTTTAAAAAACAAATGCTCTGTAAGGCTGCAAATCTATAGTTATTGTTACTAATTATTACTCCTCTTTCTATTCAGTCCCGTTCCTATTCATATTTCAGTCTCTTATTCAAATCAATGCATGGTTGCTAGGGGCATTTGAACCCTAGAAACCAGATGGCTGAAATTGCGAACTGGAGAGCTGCCGAATAAAAAGCGAAATAAATAAAAAACCACAAAAAATAAAAACCAATTATAAAGTATCTCAGAATACCTCTTTCTACATCATACTAAAAGTTAATTTAAAGGTGAACCTTTAATATCTACAGCATTTTTAAGCAGAATAAGCCCCGTTTTGAATAACAATTCATTGGGTTAGTGTATTTCGGAGATGGAGTCTAAAAAGCTCCAATATTGATCTATCCTGGGTGGGGTTCTGGGAAAAACAACCAATTAAACTCCTGCCTTGAGTTGGATATCTGCATATTACCCAGAAATAGTGTTTTTTAGTGAGGGTAAGACTTAAGGTGGCCATACACGGAGAGATCCGCTCGTTTGGCGATTTCGCTAAACGAGCGGATCTCTCTTTGATATGGCCACCTTGAGGTGGGCAATATCGGGCTGATATGATCGTGGGCCCTAGGGCCCAACGATCGGATCCTAACGAATGGGAACAGGGATTTTTTGTCTTGGTCTGTCTGCAGCTTTTATCGGCCCGTGTATGGCCACCTTTATAGTGCGGGTATGGGGGCAAATCTGAGGGTCGGGCCATGGGTTTCAATACAATATAATTTAATACCTCCCTGGCTTCTGATGACGTCACTTTTGGTTTCACGCCAGCCAGTGGGTTGTGAGTCTGGTTGTGGATTTGGCAGTTGCAGGTCCAATTGGGAAGAACATCCAATGCAGATTCTGGGTCTAGATCAGAGGTACAAGAACAAAATTAGGTACCGGCACTCAAGGCAAATCGAACAGGGGACAGGCCCCTTGCGTGTTTATTTACATCACAAGGGTTGGGGGCGCTCCTCCTTATTTACATCACTCCAAAACGTTGTGATGTAAATAAACACGCAAGGGGCCTGTCCCCTGTTTGATTCGCCCGAGTGCCGGTACCTAATTTTGTATTTGTACCTATTTTGGAATTGCCGTCTTCCCAGGGTCCGTGCACCAGGCGGTAATCTAAAGGGAAGGGCCCAGGTGTGCACGTAACTCTCGTTTTACGGTTCCCTTTTTTTCCCCGTGAGCCACATTCAAAAGTAAAAAGAGTTGGGGAGCAACACATGAATAACAGCATGAATAATGATCCAGGGGTGCCAAATAAGTGTTGTAATTGGCTATTAGTAGCCCCTATGTGGACTGGCAGGAGACCTGTTTTTTATGCAACCAAAACTTGCCTCCAAGCCTGGAATTCAATAATAAGCTCCTGCTTTGAGGCCACTGGGAGCAACATCCAGGGGGTTGGAGAGCAACATGTTGTCCATAATCCACTGGTTGGGGATCAGCGGTGTAGATTATGGGTTGCAGAAATGAGACCATTGTTAATCTGCTATAATTGTGGTTGTATTGGTTATGACAACATGAAAAACAAAACTGGAATAGGGTGGGGGGCAAATATTTGCTTTCTACTGTATCCCCAATTGTGCCAAAAATAAGGGACATTTGGAGCCCAATAAAACCTATTTGGATCTTATATTTGTGATTAAAGGCAGGGGTGCAAGAGATTAGTGTTGCTAAATCACAAATGTCCACACAAATGTGTGTCCTTTGGTGACATTCATGGGACCTGCCTCCTCCCATACATCAAAGTGACGTCTATATGTCGTGTGTTTACCTTGCAGAACTGTGCGGCCCCCGTCTCAGAAGGAACATCTTCTCTTACCCAGCCCCCCAAAGGCCATCGCTCACTGCCAAGTCCCGGGATACTGTTTCAGCCAAGGAGCCGGCAAGTGTGGGTGGTTGACTTTATCCATCCCCAATCTAAAATTAGGCACCCCTGAGGATCAGCAGGGGGATCGTATGACAACTTCTAGGGTGGTGGCAGAGAGGAGAAGACGTCACCAGGGTGGGAATTAGAGAAGAAGTGGGGATTTCTGGAGGGGAGAGAAATAATACGAAGGAAGGAATGTTCTTCTGCTCAGCAAAAAGGGGACGAGAGACAATGTAGCAGAGCAGGAAACCAAAGAAGGTCCAGAAGAAGAAAGAGAAGACTAAAGGGGAAATCTCTCCAAGAACCCTGAGCCCCGTTGGCCCTGCAGACGCCCACTAGGGTTCCTATGAAAAGAGAAGACATGGACTTGTGGGTGCTAATGTTGTTATGTCTCACAGCAGGTAAGTCTCTGGCTACACACCCACTCCTACCTTTATTGCATTATCTCTCACGTTTTTCCATCACAACCATAAATTCCATTGTATTTAATGGCAGAGAATTCCACATACGGTCTAGGGATGAGGCAGGGTTATAAAATAATTTCTTTATTAGTTTGATCCTATCAGGCTGCGGGTGCTTCTCTCTTCCCTGGAACACAGGAGTATTTGCCACGTGCTGGGGGGCAGGGAAATACTGAATTATGCATTATACCTGCATGAAGCACTTACTGTCCATTCCGCTGACTCGCAATCAATGCGCTGATGTGTATGATGTTATGGCACGTGTGTGCTCTGCTCTCAGGACATGTATGAGCAATCATGGGTGCTGCCTGAGACGTGGCCTGCCCCCCCCTGCGGAACCCTTGTTACCTCCCCCCAGGGGTCTCCCCTGCAATGTCTCCAGGGGGCAGGTGGGCTACGGTATCTTACACTGAAGGCATTATGAAAGCACAGTCCCCACCTAAATGTTTAAACACAGAACAAATGATCAGTGGATACAATAAGTTATACCCTCAGGGCCATACTGGGTCTTCTAGGGCATCTGGGGCCCCTGTATTATCTCAATAGGAGGCCTGCTCAGTTGCACCCTCGTACTATACAGCCTTCACATTGTGTCTGTTGTTTTTCTGTACAGGTATGGGACCTGTTATCCAGAATGCTCGGGTCCTGGGGGTATCCGGATAACGGATCTTTCTGTAATTTAGGTCTTCATGCCTTAAGTCTACTAGAAATTCATTTAAACATTTAATAACCCAATTGGCTGGTTTTGCCTCCAATAAGGATTAATTATATCTTAGTTGGGATCAAGTACAAGCGACTGTTTTATTATTACACAGAAAAAGGAAATCATTTTTAAAAATTTGGATTATTTGGATAAAATGGAGTCTATGGGAGCCAGCCATTCCGTAATTTGGAGTTTTCTGAATATCGGGTTTCCGGATAAGGGATCCTATACCTGTATATCAGAATGTTGCCTTGTCAGCCGGTAGCCACACGTTCTTTTATTTCATCATTAGGTCAAATATTTGTGAATTGAAAAGCATCTGATCTCAATTGAAAGCAGCAGCCCTGCCCTGCTTTATGGCAGCTGAGATTCTAGCTATCTGTATAACAGAACATTCTGTCCCAGTGGCTGCACAGATCCTATCTGATCCCCATTGTAAGCAGCAGTCCTGTCCTGCTTTATGGCAGCTGAGATTCTAGCTATCTGTATAACAGAGCATTCTGTCCCAGTGGCTGCACAGATCCTATCTGATCCCCATTGTAAGCAGCAGTCCTGTCCTGCTTTATGGCAGCTGAGATTCTAGCTATCTGTATAACAGAACATTCTGTCCCAGTGGCTGCACAGATCCTATCTGATCCCCATTGTAAGCAGCAGTCCTGTCCTGCTTTATGGCAGCTGAGATTCTTTGCAAGGTGAGAGAAGCAGATCAGTTCCCTGCCCCATCTTCATTCATATAAATGGCTTCTTCTTGTGTGCGCGGAACGGAGCGGAGTTCCCGCCTGGAAAGGTCTGCCTATTGTGTATTTGGGCACTAATTGCGCTCTCTTCACTAGAAGAGCCAAAAGTCCAGTTAGAAAACCAGAAATATGTCTCCTAGAGTTACTAGGAGTGGCTTTTTGCTGCCCCTGACTACTGTACGATTGAGAGAGAGTGTGGCCCAGTGCACTGGCAAAGCTACCGGGGGGCAGCGGGTGTGACTGCACTCAGGCCTAAGACCCATATAGAGTAGTCTGTGTGTATGGTCCCCTAGTTATGCCCCTGGTCTTGTGCTCTATGGACATGAAGTGACATTACTGGTGATATATCTGACCAAATCTGACCAGTAGTGGAACATTCCACAAATCGCATAGCAGAAAAAAATCATGGAAGTTGGATAGAGATTTGTTTGCTCGTAGCCTACTATGGCAGCATAGGTATTCCCTGTACTAAGCACAATTCAGCAGGAACAGTCCCTAAGTTTGCTCATAGTCTGTACAGAGAGATCCCATAAAACTATGGCAGCATAGGTATTCCCTGTACTAAGCACAATTCAGCAGGAACAGTCCCTAAGTTTGCTCATAGTCTGTACAGACGGATCCCATAAAACTATGGCAGCATAGGTATCCCCTGTGCTAAGCACAATTCAGCAGGAACAGCCCCTAAGTTTGCTCATAGTCTGTACAGAGAGATCCCATAAAACTATGGCAGCATAGGTATTCCCCTGTACTAAGCACAATTCAGCAGGAACAGTCCCCTAAATTTGCTCATAGTCTGTACAGAGAGATCCCATAAAACTATGGCAGCATAGGTATTCAGCCCCCTATAATTTGCCCATAGCAAGTATATAAATATATTCCATTAAGTCAGGCATTTTATTTTCCCTGTATTAAGCACAGTTCTAAAGGAACATATATTACTACTATATATTACTATATAGTGCCCATTAAGTAACACTATGGGGCCTATTTACTAACATTTGGATTTTATTTTTAAATTCTTGTTTTTTTATTTCTCTAAAACTGTTAAGATTTGAGATTTATAAAGTGTAAAAAAACATGAAACACTCTATTACAAAACTTCTCCAAGTACGAGGTCCCACCATAGAAGTCATTGGGAACTTCACTGATCCTATTGGACCTTAGAGGATTTCAAGGTTATTTGCTAGTAATTGTCTGAAAAAGTTGAATTTTTAAAGGTAATTTTTTTTGGGATATTCGTATTTTATAGCCCATCATATAGGGGCCGATTCACCAAGGGTCGAATATCGAGGGTTAATTAACCCTCGATATTCGACTGGGAATTAAAATTCTTCGACTTCGAATATCGAAGTCGAAGGATTTTAACACAGATAGTTCGATTATTCCTTCGATCAAACGATTAAATCCTTCAATTCGAAGGATTTTAATCCAACGATCGAAGGAATATCCTTCGATCAAAAAAGCTTAGGAAAGCCTATGGGGACCTTCCCCATAGGCTAACATTGAGTTCGGTAGGTTTTAGATGGCGAACTAGGGGGTCGAGGTTTTTTCTTAAAGAGACAGTACTTCGACTATCGAATGGTCGAATAGTCGAACGATTTTTAGTTCGAATGATTCGAAGTCGTAGTCGAAGGTCGAAGTAGCCCAAAAAACACTTCGAAATTTGAAGTTTTTTTACTTCAAATCCTTCACTCGAAGTTAGTGAATCGGCCCCATAGTGTTTTTCCATTCGTACTTTTTTCATTCAGATCTTTTAGTAACTTTCACGGCATTTGTGGGATTTAGAGAAATACAGTATAATCGTGGTTTAATACCACTAAAATTGGTGGTTTTATACCACAAAAATTTGATCTTTAATAAATGGGCCTCTATAACTTTGCTCCATATAACTCATGACCCAACCAATGCTCCCTATGTCCCCTGCGCTGGCTGCCCACCAGCCGACCCTCGGATGCTGAAGAAATCTGGTAGTTAACTAGCGAGGTCCAATGATCAGGTATTCGAGCCCTAAGAGATCTCTGGAATTACTGATTGAAAAGGAATCTCTCAGATTAAGTGCTTATTTGTATTGTATGATAGTCGCTCAGCACTGGTTCTGCTTTCCACCTGGCCCTTCACTTTTCAATATTTTATACGTGAACGAAACATGCAAAGAAATGTATAATTATATCTCCATGGATTCACTGAGAAATTACTGGCAAAGGCAAAGTACACAGCCTATTAATATTCTCATCCCAGGCACTTTCTACATAGAGCATTGTCTTCCCTGGGGTGTGTGGTCATCACCTAATTGGTAACGAGTTCTTGACTGAAATACAACTAACATTCTCTGTTATTGACCAGAAGCTCCTCTCTTCGTGTAAATAAAGGAAACCAAATCTTATTCTTGTTGGAGGAATCCTGTTTATACTGTAAAACTTTCTCAGGAGAGGTCACCATGACCATATTGTAGTGATGGTGTGGCCTACAGGAACATAGGGGTTTCCCAGTTGAAAGAAGTCTTGTCTTCATTCACAGAAATTTACAACAAATTTAAAACGTCTCCACTGTGATGGAATGTTTTGTCTGATTAGGTTGTGCTGGTAAATTCTATTAATGCTTTCAAGTAAGTCTTCAGTAGCTGTTACGCTGGCTAATACTTTATGATATCCGACTGACTTGCATGCAAGCCCAACAGATAACCACTCATGGTATGGCCACCTCTTTGAAGTTCCATTCATTTGGGGCAGCAGGAAGTGAAGAGGAGCTGCGGCTCTTCTTCACTTCATCTTCAAATACACGAAGCATTGGGCAACATCGGAAGAAGACATTTTCTAATGCCTGGTCAACGAACCAGTCCATGGTACAATGACGTTTGTCAGGGATTGTCCACTCAACATACACATGCCAATAATCATCTCAAACGTCCTCCTGAAGTCACGTCAAGAGCACATCTTACAGTGGTCACCGACCTTTTGTTTACTTTTGTTTAACAGGCAGGATGGATGGATGTTGGGCTATTTGACCTCCGTGGTGTCTTCTGTGAATTGAGGAGCAGCTGTGGATGCTTTCACTTCCCCAACTACTTAGAAGCCGAAACCTTCACTTTGTATTGACTACTTGCAATCAAATAGGATGTGGTCCTGTCCACACCAAGTGCCATACAGAGCCAGACGGTTGTAATGTATAGATGAAATTGGCTTGACCAAACTGATGTATGGCCATCTTAAGAACTGTTCTTTATGGTACCTCCTGGCAAAAAAATTTTTAGGTGCCTCCATCCAAAGCTATGTGTCCGCTCAGGGTCCCTTTTGCGAGACCCCAAAACCAAGCATATTTTTAATAGTGGAAGCCACTGTAGATCACGCAGTCCCACTATTGGCTGCCATTGTTGGGATGTGTATAGTCTGCCAGTGTGATATCCCTGCTGTTACACATCCCACCCACGGAACCGAAAATCGTAATCATCGGCCAGAAATACTTGTTACCGGAACCCTGTGCCTCACGTTACCAACAAGACTATTTCTGGAAGACAAATTTAGCTTTATCCCCTTACAGGAACACACATCCATACACGCCGTACTCCAAACATCCACTCCTGGTTTACGGCTTTATATATATTTATATACACAAGATAATCGCAGTGCTCGGCCTTAACTGATTAATTACTAGAGCTAATTGAGGGGCCTGTATGCTTCCAATTACCTTATTTATTTTCCAATGAATTATATCTGATTGCCTTTCTTTTGCAGTTGTGTTACTTTTTATACTGTACTGTGGATAAGCTCCAAATTACAGGAACTCCATAATAACCAAATAATCCAAGTTTGTAATAATGATTGCTTTTTTCTCTATAATAATAAAACAGTAGCTTGTACTTGATCCCAACTAAGATATAATTAATCCTTATTGATGGTAAGGGTCTGGCCACACGAGCAGATTTGGGGAGACTTCGTCGCCTGGCGACTAATCGCCTCTTCTTCGGGGCAACAATCTCCCCGAAAATGAAAATCTCCTGGGGGAAGGCACACGCGGCGATTCGTTTTCCGAAGTCGCCCGAAGTTTCCTCACAAAATCGAAGCCCCGCGAGTGCATTGCCCCAGGTGATTTTCATTTTAGCCGGGGGAAGGCAGTTCGGGTAGATTTTCGCCCTCAAGAAAAGATTTGTCGCGCTGGGGCGACTAATCTCCCCGTATCTTCTCATGCGGCCAGACCCTAAAACAATCCTGTTGGGTTTAATTTGGACAGAGAGAGAGAGACCCCCCCTCCAATGTAAGTGCAAGAGCACCAAGGGGAGAATTCTAAGGTGGTTGGACTTTTACAAATGCTGTAGAGGTATCCCTACATAGAACCCTGCATATAAATCTACGGAAAACTATATGACAACTCCCGACCTCATGGATCGTGTATACACAATGTAACAGTTGTCACTAATGTTCCCTGCATGGAGTAAACTGGATATATCCTCCCTAAAGCAACATGGCAGCTCCAACATGGTTCGAATGACGTCACAACCAGGCATGGATATTTCTTCCGTAGGTGGGAAATTTATGGCGTTTCTGTTGACATTGCCCTGACCTTGCAGAGAGCTCGTAGCTTCCCATTTATCCTTCATAAAAATTCCAGGCTCTTTTGTCTGTCCGGCTTGTCTCCTGACGTTCCAACACTGGATCTGCACTTCCCAGACCATGAGTTATATACTGATGTGATTTATGGAAGGTTCGGAGCATTCACCTTGAGTTCTGCTGTTTAAAGGGAAACTAATTGTTAGCAATATTATTTGCTGTAAATAATGGCACAATCTGATATATTGTTCAGTACAAGGTTGACTCCTGCTTAAAGGGGACCTAAACCCAAGCCCAAAACCCAAAATGGAAATGTGCTTAGCGAGCTCTTCTGAGTACTCCTGCAGTTTACGTTCATCTTCGGTTTTTAGTATATCCTGAGATATTAACAGATTTTACTGGCTAAGGGTTCTAGCTCTGAATAAGAGTTTCAGCGCTAGTTTGGGGGTTACCTGTCTACATAGGTAGCCCCTCCAAGTCTCTGCAAACTTCCTCCGGTGTCACCTGTATCTTATAAAACAGAAGCAGAAGTGAGGCAACACCTTTCTATGGCCACAAATATCAGAGGTCAGTGTTTTGCACTTTGAATCCAGACTTCAATGCTACATAATTGCTGCTGCTCTCATTTTTGGGTTCAGGCCTTTTTCTTATCCAGAAAACCAAAATAACCAGGCATTCATGCAACTTCTCCTTGTGTAAGGCCGTCACACACTTGGTTTATTCTATTAAGGCTGCGGAAGCCTAATAGGGTTTGTGTGGTTTGGTCATTCCCAAAAGTGGCCTAATTGTGGCTTGTATACAGCCTGTGGCAAACCAAATGACTTTTATGATGGTCATGAGATGTTAAATCCGGCCACACATGCAAGTTGTTTTCTGAACATGGAGGTGACCCAAAGATCCCAGTGCATAAGGGCAGTGACCCAGTGATGCTCTGAAGGCTTCTGACATCCTTGTCTTGACCTTGTCAGGGTTCTAAATTCTCTGACCTGACCCCTATATCATCCATATGTTCTTATCCATCAACGCTGCCCACCCTGACCTCTCTTGTGCTTCTCATGTTGCCCTTTGCTGCTGGGTTTGACTTTGGCTTTTATCTGGATCCTGGCATTTACCCCAGTAGGAAGCAGCATTTTTAGCTTGCAGGCAGGTGTTCATTCCCAGTAGAGATCTGATCAGCACTGGAGGTGGCAACAAGGAGGGTGTATTGACCCTTAGTAAGTGCATGAGGAAACTGACTCTAATAAGCAATAATGTGCCCCTATGGCACATGTACAGTCAGGCCCGGATTTGTGGCGGGGCCACAAAGGCCCGGGTCTAGGGCGGTGAAATTCTGCATCCTTAGGCGCACTGTAGACTCAAAGCTCCCCACTGCTTCTGTGCCTAAGAGTGCCGCGGCCGGTGCTAGGATCTTACGTCCACGGAGGGGGGTTGAGCTGAAGCGGCTTGCACTGGGACCATCCGGGCCTCGGGGTGCCACTTTGTCAAATCCGACCCTGTGCACAATGCGCTTGTCCCAAAGGTAACAGTCTAGGCTAGGGGGCAGATTTACTAGCAAATATTTGCCAGCGTGGCGTAAATTTGTTTCTGGGGTACCCGCCTTCCCCCCTACATTTCCTAACATATGGCACATAAACTATACACTGGGCTCATGTGTAGGGCAATATAACAACTCTATTTTATTTTATTAAAGGGATACTGTCATGGAAAAAATCTTTTTTTTCAAAATTAATCAGTTAATAGTGCTGCTCCAGCAGAATTCTGCACTGAAATCCATTTCTCAAAAGAGCAAACAGATTTTTTTTATATTCAATTATGAAATCTGACATGGGGCTAGACATTTTGTCAATTTCCCAGCTACGCCTGGTCATGTGACTTGTGCCTGCACTTTAGGAGAGAAATGCTTTCTGGCAGGCTGCTGTTTTTCCTTCTTAATGTAAGTGAATGTGTCTCAGTGAGACATGGGTTTTTACTATTGAGTGTTGTTCTTAGATCTACCAGGCAGTTGTTATCTTGTGTTAGGGAGCTGTTATCTGGTTACCTTCCCATTGTTCTTTTGTTTGGCTGCTGGGGGGAAAAGGGAGGGGGTGATATCACTCCAACTTGCAGTACAGCAGTAAAGAGTGATTGAAGTTTATCAGAGCACAAGTCACATGACTTGGGGCAGCTGGGAAATTGACAATATGTCTAGCCCCATGTCAGATTTCAAAATTGAATATAAAAAAATCTGTTTGCTCTTTTGAGAAATGGATTTCAGTGCAGAATTCTGCTGGAGCAGCACTATTAACTGATTCATTTTGAAAAAAAATTTTTTCCCCGTGACAGTATCCCTTTAAGGTTTCCCAGGCTTGTGTAATGTAATGTATTTGCTGCAACATATACGTCCATTCAAATTTAACTTTCCTCCATATGCAAATTAGGCAACGCTAGCGCAACTTTGCTTCGCTTGCCGCAGTAATGCTAGCGCAACTTCGCCAGCGTTCAGAGCCCTGGACGCAACTTCGGGTTTTAGTGAATTAGCTTTGTCCTGGCGAAGTGTTACGATGTCAGTGAAGCAGATGCTGGCGCAAATTCTGTGCTTAGTGAATCTGCCCCTTGGGGTTCCCAACCTTTTTTTTTTTTTTTTTTTTACCCGTGAGCCACATTCAAATATAAAAATAGGTTGGGAACAATACAAGCATGAAAAAAGTTCCTGGAGATCCCAACTAAGGGCTTTGTTGCCCCTTTGTGGACTGGCAGCTACAGGAGGTTCTGTTTGTCAGTATATTTTGTTTTTATTAAACCAAAAGTTGCCTCCAAGCGAGGAATTTAAAAATTTGCACCTGCTTTAAGGCCACCAAGAACAACATCCAAGGAGATGGGAAGCAACATGCCGCTCATGAGCCATTGTTTGGGATCACTGACATAGGCAATTTGTGCCAGATCAAATATCTAGTGCAGGGTGCATACCCCAGTGCTGATGGGTGCAAGGAAATCAAATCCACTATTTTGGGATTTGGTCACATGCCAAATCCTGTTTGAAATATGGCTCCACCCCGAATCAGATTCCAACCCCAATTTGCATATGTAAATTAGGGTTGAGAAGGGTGAAAGTGAACTAGGGATGCACCGAATCCAGTATTTTGGATTCGGCCGAATCCTTAGCGAGAGATTCGGCTAAATACCAAACTGAATCCTAATTTGCATATGCAAATTAGGGGTGGGAAGGGGAAAAGATTTTTTACTTCCTTGTTTTGTGACAAAAGTCTTGCGATTTCCCTCCCCACCCCTAATTTTCATATGCAAATTAGGATTCAGATTTGGTTCTGCCAGGCAGAAGGATTCGGCCAAATCCTGAATTCGGTGCATCCCTAAAGTGAACCATACGCTACACCTGTGTTTATTTTTTTCCTTGCTTGTGTGACAAAAGGCCCTTGATTTTAAGGATTTGGACTTTGTTTGGCCAGGCACTTGGGATCACCTGAATCGTGAACCGAATCCCAAATTCGCTGCATCCCTACATAACTGGTCATAGGTGCCTGGATTCTGGGAGCATGAAGAATCCATGGGAGGGGAAGTAAAGTCTAAATTAGAATAAGGCTAGAAATGCTGTATTTTGTATACTAAACATAAACATGAACTTACTGCACCACAAGCCTAATCAAACAAATGATTTATGCTTTCAAAGTTGGCCACAGGGGGTCACCATCTTGTAACTTTGTTATACATCTTTGCAAGACCAAGACTGTGCACATGCTCAGTGTGGTCTGGGCTGCTTAGGGATCATCATAAATTATCAAAACAGTCAAATAATATCTGCCAGAAGCCGATACAACAAGACTGATTAATAATCAGAATATACAGACTGCACTGGGTCCTGTGTTGTCATGTAATCTAATGTGGATTTTATAGTTTCTGTATTGTTTAATACAAACTTTCTCCAACTCAGTAGAACCGGTGGCTGCAGTAAAATAATCCTCCAAATAGAATCCCAGTTTATCTGTTTAAATCTGCCTCCATGATCTTTGTCCCTGCAGCTGGAGTTGGAAACAGTAAGGGTAAGGGCACAGGCTAAGATTCGCAGAGATTTAGTCGCCCGCTGGCAAATCGCCTCTTCTTTGGGCGGATAATATCCCTGAAAAGCCTTCCCCTCGGCTAGAATCTAAATCACCGGCTGGATGGAACTCGGAGCGTTTCGTTTCCAAAGTTGGCCCGAAGTTCCCTCGTAAAGACAAAAATAAAGTCCAATACAAATCTCTACACATTCGCCGACTGCTCTACAGGGAAACAAACAAAGCTGCTTGAGTTCTGCATGGCTGGGAAGTAAGGCGGGGGCTCCCCCTGCTGTACATAAGTATGATTGTTTCCCTGCAGAGGAGTTAGGGGCCGTCTGACAATTCCTATCCACAGCAGTAAATGAAGAGAGAATTTCACTGCATACAGTCAGGTTTCTTATAAAAACGGTACACATTTTTTCATTAAAGTATATTGGAGATAGGTTTCTTTTTCATTAAAGAAAGTAAAAATTGGATTTTATTTTTTTACCTTTACATGCCCTTTAAGGCCCCCATAGACGGGGCGATAAAAGCTGCAGACAGAATGAGTCTGCAGCTCATTGGCACGTGTGTGAGGCTATCCAACGGACTTCCCCGATCGATATCTGGCTGACTTACGATCAGGCAGGTAAAAGAATCCCATTGGATCGCAGCCGTATCTATGCGTGTATGCAGTCCTGCTATCCAACCGCCCGTATCCATTATGACCGATCGTTGGGTCCTAGGACATAGCCAAACAAGCCGATCTCTAAGTCTATGGCCACCTTTAGAGACAATCCAAGGGGGGAATGTGCTGCTGCCATTTGAATTGTGCACTTTTGTTACCTTTTACTGTATCCAGCAAATGAATACAGACCCCATAGGCACATATGATATAAGTAAATGTTTACTAACAAAAGAGATGATTTATTAGGCAGATGGGGATGAGTTTCCTATTGCTCTTTGTTGTATATAGAGGGCTGTTGTGCAAATACACACCCTTATTTCACTGTCTATTTAAGTGCAAATAAATGGAATTCTGAATCCTTTCAGACAGGGGACATTTCCTCCCCTAATGTAAAGCTGCTTCATAAATGCAAAACATGTCTGCGATCATTTCCGGTTGCTAAATGCAGCCTCTCCACTGAAGGCAATGGGTAAAAGCAATGAGATAAGTGCTTATTTGCTCTCGTTACTATCCAACGCTGAGGGGTCGGAGACAGCATTGATTCTCCATTGTTACACAGGATTGAGCGGAGAAGGCTCACAATCTGCTGAAGCAGCACCTTAGGCCTCAGTAAGTGCAGTCCATAGAAAATGCTTTTAGAGCACCGATTGCCGGGCTGAATATCCAGCGCTGGTGCCGAGTACTTGTTAATGGATCAGTAATATGTCACCCTTAAAGGGGTGGTTCACCTTTAAAGGGATACTGTTATGGAAAAAAAATGTTTTCAAAATGAATCAGTTAATAGTGCTGCTCCAGCAGAATCCTGCACTGAAATCCATTTCTCAAAAGAACAAACAGATTTTTTTATATTCAATTTTTAAATCTGACATGGGGCTAGACATATTGTCAATTTCCCAGCTGGTCCAGGTCATGTGACTTGTGCTCTGATAAACTTCAATCACTCTTTACTGCTCTACTGCAAGTTGGAGTGATATCACCCCCCTCCCTTTTCCCCCCAGCAGCCAAACAGAACAATGGGAAGGTAACCAGATAACAGCTCCCTAACACAAGGTAACAGCTGCCTGGTAGATCTAAGAACAACACTCAATAGTAAAATCCCATGTCTCACTGAGACACATTCAGTTACATTGAGAAGGAAAAACAGCAGCCTGCCAGAAAGCATTTCTCTCCTAAAGTGCAGGCACAAGTCACATGACTGGGGGCAGCTGGGAAATTGACAAAATGTCTAGCCCCATGTCAGATTTCAAAATTGAATATAAAAATATCAGTTTGCTCTTTTGAGAAATGGATTTCAGTGCAGAATTCTGCTGGAGCAGCACTATTAACTGATTCATTTTGAAAAAAAAAATTTTTCCCATGACAGTATCCCTTTAAGGTAACTTTTATTATTTTATAGAACGATCAATTCTAAGCAACTTTTCAATTGTTTTTAATTATTTTTTTTTTTTTTTATAGTTTTATAGTTATTTGCCTTTTTCTTCTGATTCTTTGCCGCTTTCATATGGGCATCACTGACCCCTTCTAAAAAAAACAAATGCTCTGTAAGGCTACACATTTATAGTTATTGCTACTTTTTATTACTCTTCTTTCTATTCAGACTCTCTCCTATTCATATTCCAGTCTCTTATTCAAATCAATGCATGGTTGCTGGGGGAATTTGGGCCCTAGTAACCAGGTTGGTAAAAATGCAAATTGAAGAGCTATTGAATAAAAGGGTAAATAACTCAAAAACCTTCAATAATAAAAAATGAAAACAAATTGCAAATTATCTCAGAATGTCACTCTCTACCTCATACTAAGTTATCTCAAAGATGAACAACCCCCTCTGTGTAGATTCTGGCCTCGGAGTTCACGGCAGACATCTTCTTTCTTTGGTCTGTATTGTAAGTTGCAGTAAATTTCCGGTCCCGAACCACTGCGCATGCGCCCATAGTCACGTAAATTGTTGCGACTTTCAGCACATGTGCAGTTGTTCGGGACCCAAAATTTACTCCAACTGCGCATGCACCGAAAATGCAGTCAAGACACGAAGATTACTGGAGAAGAAGAAGATGGCTGCCATGAACTCCGAGGACAGATTCTGCATGGAGGGGTGAGTAAAGAATTAGGGGCATTTGTCTGGTGGGGCAGGTAGGCTGGGGTGGAGGAGTGGTCTACCCAGGGTAGGGGGAAGGGTATTTTTTTATTACAGGTTGAATTTTCTTTTAAAGGGATACCCTTCTATCCAGCCTTCCAGCAATAGCTGGAGCCCCCCATACTATGATACTGCATAAAAAGGTTATTTTACTCTATTAAATGTTGTATTAGGGACATTCCAATGCTCTCATTGGCCACCTTCTTTACTCCGGAGGGCTACGAAATGCGTCAAGCGTAATGGTTCTTTACACTATTGGCGAATTCTTATATTGACTTTTAATGGATGAATAAAGTATTGGATTTTATATATTCTACTCTATGTGGTGCTCCATGCTACACAGATGAATAGCCACCTTCTTTACTGCTATGTATAGAAGAACATACCTCCCAACCGTCCCATTTTTGTGGGAGAGTTCCGATTTTGACAGCTCTAACCCCAGTCCCAGATTGTTACTGAAATGTCCCGACTTTCTCTTTGATCTCCTGCACTGAACAGCTAGAAAAAGATACAGGGGCTCATTTGTAAACTTCGCGCAGGGCAGATTGGTTCTCACAGTTAATATATTTGCTCGGCGCATGGTTACATTTATAAATCTGAATAAGAGTGTGTAAACAGAATTGCAAATTTTTTTTAAATTTTAAATTATAAAAAAAAATTTTTTTACACTAGGTGCTTTTGAAATATGCCAAAAATTGCATATTTCAAAAGCACCTAGTAAAAATTTTTTTATAATTTAAAATGTAAAAAAAATTTGCAATTCTGTATTATGTGCACACTCTGCGCTTGAATTACACCACAACTTTGGTGGCAGAGAAAATATTCACAAAAAAGTTTTACACATTGTGAATTTAAGTTACCGTCAACGCTATATTCGTGCACAACAACCTCGCACAGTGGGCGCACTCACGCAAACACCCGTCTCATTTGCGAGCCGTTTGCGAAAATTTATTCTCGATGCAAAGTCGCAAAGACTATTTGCGAATAAATATGCGCAGCACAAACTTTATAAATGACCCCCCTCTGTGTTTGAATTACGCCACAACACAACTTTGGTGGGCGAGAAAATATTCGCAAAACAGTTACACAAATTGTGAATTTAAGTTACCGTCAACGCTATTGTCACACACATTATTATTTACATTTCATTAATTGTTTGAGGACACCCCAGCCACTCCAGCTCCTGGTTACTTCTTAATTTAGTTTGCTCTGCTTGAGTTTCAGGTAGTTGGTATTTTCACACACTACAACCTCACACTGTGGGCGCACTCACGCAAACACCGGTCTCATTTGTGAACCATTTGCAAAAATGTAATCACATTCTGAAAAAAACGGAAAGACGGGCAGAGCAATATATTCGCATTCAGGAATAAACATTGATTAATACAACCATGTGTGAATAAATATCATGTACTGGCCCTTTAAGAATTCCAATTGGACTATCCACCATCTTAAACCTGCCAAATTGCTGTTTTAGCCTATGGGGGATGTCCTTGGTTCAATTTGGAGTTGTTTGCAGCCTTCCTGAAAATCAAGTTATTTTGGAGAAAAAATTGAATTCAATTTGAGTTCGCGGCTTGATCCCATTCACCCGAATTTGAAAAATTCAAATTTTTTAAAAAAAACATTCGATTGTTTTTTCCCCCCCCGAATTTCGAGTTCATGGGAGTTTTTACAAATTCCCATGAACTCGAAATTCGACCCTTGATAAATCTGCCCCTATGTCTACTAGAAAATCATGTAAACATTAAATAAACCCAATAGGCTGGTTTTGCTTCCAATAAGGATTAATTATATCTTAGTTGGGATCAAGTACAAGTTACTGTTTTATTATTACACAGAAAAAGGAAATCAGTTAGAAACATTTGGATAGAATGGAGTGTATGAGAGATGGCCTTTCTGTAATTCTGAGCTTTCTGGATAACGGGTTTCCGAATAACAGGTCCCATACCTGCATTGAGACAATTAATAATGGCCTCTATTAGTAACCCAGAGCAACAAATCAGCAGTGAGCTTTGAGCAGTCTGGTGCAGTTACAAGGATGAAATAAAGCGTCTGATTGGTTAGTAGACAGTTGCATGTTATTGTGTAGTTATCCAACGCAGCAGTACCAATATCCTTCTGTGTATTTTGGCTGTAACAATCCATTCTTTTCCCGACAGTGTCATCCTGCTGGGCTGGTTGTGTGGAGGTGGAATCAGAGACAGAAGCTGTGGTGGGACATGAGTTTAAGATCCGGTGCATCTCGTGTAAGAAACGAGGAGAGACCAAAGCCATCACCTTTGTCGAGTGGTTCTTCAGGACCAAAGATGAAGATGCATTCAGTTTGGTAAGTTTCTGAATTTTTTTTTGGTTTATTACACCTCCCCCTCCACCACCAGGAAATTTTGAAAACGCTCATTTAAATCAGGAGGGCTGAAGGTTAGATAATCTGCTAGATAAAGTCATCAATGGAAAGAAACAGAAGGGCCAGCTCTGTATTGATCCAACTGAATGGCCCACAGACCAGAAGACTCGACCTGTGTGTGATCCTTATCTACATCTGCTACACAGCTAAACCACTCTTTAGATCCATTCTATACACAGTTTGCTTCAAAGTACCCCATCAGTGTTAATGGGCCCCACCACAACTAGGGCTTGGCCTATAGTCCCTCCACCACTCAAAAAATTGTCAATGGACACTGAGAGTTTTCCCTCAATAATTTGTGCTTCCATTTCAACTACAGGTTAAGCAATGCTAAAAGTGTCACCATATGGCCCTACTGTCATCATCTTTGACCTACTGCCATTATCTTGCCATACTGCTTACATTTTGCCTACCATCTCCAATGTTCCTCCTGTCTCCATCTTGCCCTACTGTCTATATCTTGCCCTAGTGTCTTCATCTTGCTCTACTGTCTTCATCTTGCTCTACTGTCTCCATCTTGTCCTACTGTCTCCATCTTGTCCTACTGTTTCTACCTTGCCGTACTGTCTCAATCTTGTTCTACTGTCTCCACCTTGCCCTACTGTTTCCATCTTGTCCTACTGTCACCATCTTGTCCTCCTGTTTCTACCTTGCCCTACTGTCTCTTATCCTACTGTCTCTATCTTGTCCTACTGTCTCCATCTTGCTCTACTGTCTCCATCTTTACCTACAATCTTCTTCTTGCCCTACTATCTCTTTTTTGCATTACGGTCTCCACCATGTCCTACTGTCATCATCTTCCTCTGTCTCCAAATCTTCATGCTGTCTCCATCTTCCCCATCCGTCTCCATTACGTTCTACTGTCACCATCTTGTCCAACAAAAATGGCATTGTTATAATTATTATATGTTCTACCACCACCTGTATATTTATTTCTATGAGGGTGACAGCAGGTGGGTTGAAACCTGCGCTGGTTCAGGAATATTATTGGAAGAATAGACTAGTGCTCTATTGCCCCCAAGTGGTGTCTGTACTGAACTACACCGATTTGCATTTACACAGGGTGTTTGGTGAGTAAAGACAAAGAGATGGCTGGGCATTGATTTTGGGCAGATTTAATATCAGGTGTAAAATTTTAACAATGCAGTTAGTAGTAACAACCAATAAGCAATTAGTGGTCATTTAAATGCTGCAAATTCAAACTGTAAGAAAAGATCTCATTGGCTGCTCTGGAAATTTGCAACCGTGTGTTAGTAAATGAGCCCCTTGTCTTATGTAGTGATCTCATCTATGTAGTGTATGAAGGTGAGGCATAATTAAGAGGGTTTGTATGGATATTGAGGATACAGTGGGGGTCCTAGTCTGTAAGAGGCCAATATTCAGTGGTGTAACTATTTTAGAGCAGACCCTATGATTAAGGGAGCCTGGGATTAAAAAGCTGATGGTGCACCTCAGAATTCCTTCCCTACCTACTCTGGCTTCTCCCCACTGTGTCCCCTCAACACTACCTCTCTGTTGAGTAACGTGTGCACTTGGGAGTTGCACTGGAGGATAATAGGGGGCCTCTGGGGGACAGGAATACAAGTCATGCTAATTGCCATTTGGTTGTTATGGCTTACTAGACCTGGAGCAATGATTGAGCCGTTTCTGATATCCCCTTTGAAAATGCTCTGTTCAATATTGGATTGCCTTTCTCTTGCTGCATGAGGATTTGGCTAAAATACTGAATTTCCTTGTGTTGCAGATCTATTTATACCAAAAAGATGCCCCCGATATCAAAGACGAACGCTACGATGGGCGCATCTTATGGAGTGGGAGCAACCATACGGAAGACCTACAGGACGTGTCGATACAGATCACAAACGTCACGATGGAAGACGCAGGAGAATATATGTGCAAGGTCAACCGAACCCTCGAGTTCCAGAACCACTATTACAACGTCAACGTCAGCAAGTTCATCCAGGTCACAGTGGTGCCCACAGGTGAGCAGGAAAGGGTTACGGGTAGAAAGAAATATTTTGCCCCTGTGTCATACAGACAAGTTGCACTAACGAAGAAATAACTTGATTTATGCTTCTCCTTCTACAGCCAATCGGGACATCGCCTCCATAGTGTCCGAGATTATGATGTACGTCCTCATTGTGGTCTTAACAATATGGCTGGTGGTGGAGATGATCTACTGTTATAAGAAGATAGCGGCAGCCGGGGAAGAGACTGTGCCGGAGAATGCGTGAGTAGGAAAAGCATGGTGTTTGGGCACAATTCAGCAGGAACAGTCCCCTAAGTTTGCTCATAGTCTGTACAGAGAGATCCCATAAAACTATGGCAGCATAGGTATTCCCTGTACTAAGCACAATTCAGCAGGAACAGTCCCCTAAGTTTGCTCATAGTCTGTACAGAGAGATCCCATAAAACTATGGCAGCATAGGTATTCCCTGTACTAAGCACAATTCAGCAGGAACAGTCCCTAAGTTTGCTCATAGTCTGTACAGAGAGATCCCATAAAACTATGGCAGCATAGGTATTCCCTGTACTAAGCACAATTCAGCAGGAACAGTCCCAAAGTTTGCTCATAGTCTGTACAGAGAGATTCCATAAAACTATGGCAGCTTAGGTATTACCCTGTACTAAGCACAATTCAGCAGGAACAGTCCCTAAGTTTGCTCATAGTCTGTACAGAGAGATCCCATAAAACTATGGCAGCATAGGTATTCCCTGTACTAAGCACAATTCAGCAGGAACAGTCCCAAAGTTTGCTCATAGTCTGTACAGAGAGATTCCATAAAACTATGGCAGCTTAGGTATTACCCTGTACTAAGCACAATTCAGCAGGAACAGCTCCCTGAGTTTGCTCATAGTCTGTACCGAGAGATTCCATAAAACTATGGCAGCTTAGGTATTCCCTGTACTAAGCACAATTCAGCAGGAACAGTCCCAAAGTTTGCTCATAGTCTGTACAGAGATTCCATAAAACTATGGCAGCATAGGTATTCCCTGTACTAAGCACAATTCAGCAGGAACAGTCCCTAAGTTTGCTCATAGTCTGTACAGAGAGATCCCATAAAACTATGGCAGCATAGGTATTCCCTGTACTAAGTAACAGCCCCCTAAATGTTCTTATAGCTTGTATAGAGAGACGCCATTAAACAATACCAGCTACATGCTGCCCGTGCAGGAGTTCGATCTTGCCACATAGCAGGACTGTCCCTGTTTAGTTTGACGGTGAGAGTTTCTTATTTTTACCTTGGTCAGGGCGGCTCACAGTGATTTGCTTGTGCCATATTGTTCTTCCCACAGATCGGACTATTTAGCAATAACAACTGAAACTAAAGACAACTGCTTGGGCGTCCAGGCTCAGGAATAGCCCAAGCTTTGGCTCGTGACTCAGGATGGCCAGGTAAGTGCACTTCTGCTTGGAAATTATACATTGTATGACAAAAGGAAATACTGATAGGTGGCAGTCTAATTGTTACAGTTTGTTTCACTCTTCACGCTAAAGTTTGAGCTTGTCAATAGCAGCAATGATCCAGGACTTCAAACTTTTCACAGGGGGTCACCATCTTGGAAAGTGTCTGTGACACTCACATGCTCAGTGGGCTCTGATTGGCTGTTGAGAAGCTAAGCTTAGGGCTCGTCACTAATTATCCAGCAGAAAATGAGCTTCCCTGGCTGTAATATAAGCTGATGCTACAGGTTTGCTGATTATTCAATTCTGATGCTAATTGCACTGGTTTCTGTGCTGCCATGTAGTAATTATGTGTATTAATTACTAATCAGCCTTATATTGTGACATTTCTATTCTATGTGTACTGTATATTGTGAGTGGGTCCCTAAGCTCAGTAAGTGACAGCAGCACAGAGCATGTGCAGTGAATCAGCAGAAAAGAAGATGGGGAGCTACTGGGGCATCTTTGGAGACACAGATCTTTACTGCTAAAGGGCTGTGGTTGCCTTGGGCTGGTACAGAAGCACAAAACATCATGTACAACGTTTTCAGCTACTTCTTTAGTTAAGCTTTAGTTCTCCTTTAAAGGGCATATTTGCAGCCTATAATTTTGGGCCCCTAATCCAGGGCTGCCCATTTCTAGCCTTTTATGAATCTAAAACTCAGTAGCACCCCTAGTGGCCAGGGATGTGCAACTCTGCTCCAAGTTTAGAGAACAAGAGGGGTTAGGGAATGAGGGCCACTTTTGGGGCAGCTATTAGAAACAACCAAACACCCACAGTTGCCATTGCCCTTCGCCTGCATGCAGCACCCAGTGAGTGGAGAATCCATGTCTACTGCATTTGGGTTGAGTTTACGGAACGCATTTTAGGACATCCTGCAGCGAAATACATGTCCTTCATGTGATGTCCTATGTCTTCTGAATGGCGCATCGGTCACTTTTACTGTCACTCATCGTCCAAATCTGCAGTCACACCTCCGTCCTCTACCCTCCCTTCTGAGCTGTCAGTCATACGAACTCCGCCCTCAGTCCTTTTCCTTCCACCCTCCTTGCTCAGCCCTCCACCCTCTTTCCTCAGCACTCCCCCCCCCCCTCAGATCTCTCTTTTCAGCCGACAGTCTTATCCATAAGTGGTGAGCGAGGGCGGAAGGTAGAGGACTGAGGGAGGAGGATGGTGGAGGGCGTAAGACTAACGGTAGAGTTCGTATGACTGACGGCTGAGAAGGGAGGGTAGAGGATGGAGATGTGATTGCAGATTGCAACCGATGCACCATTCCAAAGACATAGGATATCACATGAAGGACAGGTATTTCGCTGCAGGATGTCCTAAAATGTGTTCCGTATGAATTTCTATTTCTATTAATCTTCTATTTATAATAATAAAGTTGTTCTCGCTCAGCATTTGTGTTGTTTACAGTCTGGACATTTATCTGCTTGAACTTGTGTCCCTTTTTGGTCTCTCTCCAGCTGGGTGAGCGAGTGAAGAGGGTGGAGCCTAGCGAGGTCGGCCTGAAAAACTGTAACGGGTCAAAACCACAAAGATGTGCCGAACCCCTTCCCTTAACCCCTTCACTTCCAGTCCATGCCGCAGGTGCTTTTGACGTCACTCACACTTTGTGCACCAAAGACTGGCTTTGGGGATACTTTATGCTGAGCCTTCTGAACCCCCTTCTTTTCAACACGCCAGCAGGGAAGGTGTTAAGGATGCCATGCATGAGGCTTCCAGGCCAAATCAGAACAGGTTGTGGCCACCCATCAGGTTTTGTTTTGCTTTTTAAATTTGCAGTTTTTGTTTGCGGTTCAGAAAGAATTTGCCTCCTTTGTTTCTTATGGAAGGTCGGGGAGGGTGACTTTATGCAAAAATCAACCCCCAGGGGTTCTTGTGTGGAACATGTAACCTCCCCCGTGAGACTTTTTCTTCAGTGGAAACATACGTCCGTTATTTTCTGCACTGGCCAACAACATGTTGCAGACGTGCCTGGCACCAAAGGAGTTAATGCCCCACTTGTAGCCACCACTACAGGGACTGATCCTCCCTGGAACTGAGCTACTCTTTTCCTTTAGGATTTGCTGCTCTTTTAATAACCTCTCTCTCACCTGCCCTGTATGGGGGAAACTTTGGGGCAGGGGGGAAGAGGGTTCAAGGACATTTTTATTAAAAAGCATGTTATCTATTTTTAATACAGAATTAAAAAAAAAAAGAGGTAATTTTAGATTATAATATGTATGATTGAATGAGAAAGATTTGAACCAGCCATCCCTCTCTAGATGGCTCTTCATAACGGCCAGAGGAACGAGAAAAGCAAAGGACAATGCCCTTGACATTCAAAGGGTTAATCACAACAATGGGTGCAGTTTATAATAGTTTACTTTTGTAATAAGCCATGTTCGATCCAGTGAATTGTATGAAAGAATACTACACTGGATTTCTGGGGGAAGGACTTTTCAGGTGCACGCATCACTTCCTGTTCAGCATGCTGTGTTATATTGTGTAAATTTATAGATGGAACAGACGAGTGCCAGGGAAAATTCCTTCCCCCAGCCTGCTGACAATAATTCTGCTCTTTAAACAGATATTAAAGTCGATTAACATGTTAATATGAATATTGGGACTCCCTGAGGGGGATGTGATACATTTGCCCCTCAAGAAAAGTGTTAGTTTGTAGATTATTGAGATTATTCAATTCAGAAGTATTGGATTGGATATAATGGATTGGCACAAGTTTATATATATATCTTTGTCAAACAAAGTCATAACGCAGGTCCTGTGAACAAACATCCATAATACAAAAAGTACGAACCCTCACAACAAATACATGTGAAATCCCACGTTTCTAATCCATGTTCATGATTTTTACTGGTTTTTAAGACGGCAGCATTTTTTTAACACTGCTTATATAACGAATGTTTGTTAGTTAGTAAGAAGAGTTTTTTTTCCCTCTTCTCACCGACTTAATTTTCTGCCAAATGCAGTCACACAGCAGGTTACCTTAATTAATTTTGAGGGCATCCTTTTCAGTAATAGGGCCTTAAAATGACCATACACGGGCAGATTAAAGATGCCGATATCAGTCCTTTAGACCAATTCGGCATCTTATCTGTACATGTGTGGGGGTGACCAAGGGGTCTCCCCGATCGATATCTGGCCATAAATCTGCATGATATCGATCGTGCAGGTTTGTTTTTTTCCCGTGATCAAGGACCGCATCGGATAGTTCATACCGTCCTACAATGTCGGCACCCATTTCCTTCGTATAATCCGATCGTTTGGCCCTAGGGCACAATTTTGGATTAACTCGATATCGGTTAATAACACATCAGTTAACAGTGCTGCTCCAGCAGAATTCTGCACTGAAATCCATTTCTCAAAAGAGCAAACAGATTTTTTTTATATTTAATTTTGAAATCTGACATGGGGCTAGACATATTGTCAGTTTCCCTGCTGTCCCCAGTCATGTGACTTGTGCTCTGATAAACTTCAGTCACTTTTTACTGCTGTACTGCACTTAATAGACTTTGGTTGTCCCACTGTCCAAACCTGATGTCATTCAGAGGTGCTAGTTAGGCTTATGGTTAAGTGCCGGACGGCACGAAACGCGTAAAGCTATGTATTGATTTATTTTTTGCCCTAAAATAAAGTTTTCAGTTCTTTTACAAGCCTGTTTTGTGGGATATGTGAGTGTTTGCTGTTTTCTCCTTTGGTTGTCCCACTGTACAAACCTGATGTCATTCAGACACGCTAGTCAGGGAGCACCGGAGGGCTCATGGTGCAACAATGGGATCTCACAATGGGTCTTTCATCCGACACAAGGTGCAGCACTGGCGCAAGTCCAATAAGAAGCAAGTGGAGTGTGTTTGGCAGTAATAAATAGTGACAAGAAGTAATCGGATCCGCACACACAATTTTTTAGCAGTCGGGGAATTCCCCTTTTATTGTGCCAAGATCAACGTTTCGGCGGGTTAACCCACCCTTTATCAGGTTTGATGAAGTTCCTGATGAAGGGTGGGTTAACTTCCCGAAACGTTAACCCCTAGAGTCCCATTTAAAGGCGAATGTTCCCCCACTATTTATTGTGTAGAATGCTTTACCATAACTGAGCATTTAAAGCGGTTTACTCAGGTATGGTAAAGCAGTCTACACAATAAATAGTGTTCTAGCTTGCACTATTGTGACTAATCTATTGGCAATAAACTGCCTCCGTAGTTTTCCTTCTCCTTTAATGCCAAATCATATCACCATGTCATGCGGAATGTCTGTGATCTTTTGTTCCTTTGTACCTGCTCTCCTGCCGCCATGTTATTCCCTTCTCATTCCTGTCCTTTCCATAATGTGCCAATTCTTTGCCTCCTCTCTCTGTCCATGTGCCAATCTCTTTCTCTCGTTTTATCCACCAAGTCACCGTATGTACCGATCTCCCTCCCTGCACCCATCTTACATCATGTTCTATACTCGACTACTCCTCTGATTGATTCTTCTGACTCCTGTTGATTGTGTCTGCTGCCCACCTCAACCCATTTTCCCGTTTGAAGGCTTGTTTTGCCCCAAAATGTGGTTCCTGAATTACCATTTTCATTGATGCCTAGAACACCCAGTGCACAACTCCAGGTACTGAGCATTCAGTGCAGGGTTGCCAGATCCAATTTTCAAAACCAGCCCAAAACTAGCCAAGAGGCACTTCAAAAGTATCCCAAGAATGAATATATATGAAAATATATTCAAAATTTTCCATAAAGCAAAATGGGACAGATTTGCCCGTCACCAGGGACATAACTACAGAGGGGGGCCCAGGAGATATAGGGGCCCCATAAGGCCCTAATTCATATACAATTTCAATAAATATTATTAAAACACATCAACCTCTAGATATTTTGGTGGCTGGCAGATTTTTACTCCAAAATGGTCTGAGATTGAGGAAATAACCGGAAAATATGAGAATGCTTAAGAGAGACTGGGGTACAGAGCCCAAAATCTGGTAACTCCCAACTTTGACACAAGTCAGTCCCATTGCATGCTGGGTAATGTAGTCTTACATTAAACTTGACAGTTGGCAAATTGTTAAACAAAAACTACATTACCCAACATGCATTGGGAGACACGGGCTTGGCACATTAGGGCAAGAAAACACTTTGGCTGGTTTTCAAAGTACAAACCATCCAAAGGCCCGAAAAGTAGCCCAAATCCGTAGCTTGGCTAGTTTGTACTTTCAAAACCGCCTGGGCTTTAAATTAGTAGCCCAATTTGTCTGGAAAATCACCAACCTGGCAACCTTTATTCAGTGAGAGGTGTAGGGGAGCCTATTATTAGGGATGCATCGAATCCACTATTTTGGATTAGGCCGAATCCTTTGTGAAAGATTCAGCCGAATACCGAACTGAATCCTAATTGGCATATGCAAATTAGGGGTGGGAAGGAAAAAACATTTTTTTTTACTTCCTTGTTTCTGTCCCCGCCCCTAATTTGCATATGCACATTAGGATTTGGTTATGCCGGGCAGAAGGATTCAGCCGATTCTGAATCCTGCTAAAAAAAGGCTGAATCCTGAAACGAATCCTGGATTCGGGGCATCCCTACTGGGGTTCAAAAAAGGAAGGTTGTGGGTGCCTTGCTAAGGCCATATAAAAACATATTTAAGTACAATAATCCCCCTGTCTTTGTTACAAAGTTATGATCATAAAGTCGATAAGCCGTTCTTTTTTAAAATATATGCACTTGCATATTTATTATATTATTCAGACAGGGGACCAGGGAATGTGCATTGATTAACTGGCTAGGCCAATCAATATACAGTATTAGGATTTGGCTTTAGGAGTGCACCCACATCCCCCTCTTTTGTTTACCTACTAGGGTTGCCACCTGGCCGGTATTTTACTGGCCTGGCCGGTTAAAATGATGGATGATCCCAATGTTATTAATAGGGATGCACCGAATCCGGCTTTTTTCAGCAGAATTCGGATTCGGGCGAATCCTTCTGCCCGGCCGAACCGAATCCTAATTTGCATATGCAATAGGGGAGGGAAATTGTGTGACTTTTTGTCACAAAAAAAGGAAGTAAAAAATGTTTTCCCCCTTCCCATAGGGTTCGGATTAAGCCAAATCTTTCACGAAGTATTCAGGGGTTCGGCCGAATCCAAAAAAGTGAATTAGGTGCATCCCGAGTTATTAATAGGGAAAACGAAAATATATAGGAAGGCCAGAATTTTTTTTTCTAGAACCCTAGTTGCGACCCAAGCTGGTAAAATACCTACAAAGGCCGGTAGTACAAATTGACAGACCATGTAGTTGCCAGTAAATTTGTAATATTCTTTAAAAAAAAGCCCTTGGCCTGCCCCCAATTCACTCAGAACTGAACTTTTTTTCGGCCTTCTGGTCATCTTGTGTGGCCCCTCCCCTTTTTGCAGCACAGCACGTGGTTCCGCCACTTTTGTTACCGCCACCACCAGCCGGTAAAACCTTTCAGAAAAGGCGCAACCTTAAAGGGGTTGTTCACCATTGTAACAAATTGACAAATCTAACAGTTCACATGAATAGAACAAACTTTTCCATAGAAATAGTTAACAGAAAAAGTACAGCTCAAGAGATATTCACCTCAGAAGTGTCCCTGTACTAATCCTTCAGTTCCACACAGCCCCTGTGCTGGGAGGGGGTCACTGACCCCCAAAAACACTACAGTGTTCACTTCCTCTTCCTTATATGACATCACACATTGTACTGGCAGCTAACTTAACTCCTATTGGCCGTGTCTGCTGTCAATCTGCCACTGCTTCCTGTGCTGGGCTGTGCTGGGGAATTTGAGCAGCATTCAGGTACTGAAGAGAAACTGTTACAAGTTTGTGAGAGGGAGGGGGAGTGTGGGCTTGTGCTGCAGAGACTTCAACTGTGCAGATGGGGGGGGTCGAGGTGCTCGGGACCTGGAGTTTTATGGATAACTGATCTTTCCATAATTTGGATCTTCATACCTTAAGTCTACTAGAAAATCCTGTAAACATTAAATAAAGCCAATAGGCTGGTTTTGCTTCCAATAAGGATTAATTATATCTTAGTTGGGATCAAGTACAAGCGACTGTTTTATTATTACACAGAAAAGGGAAATCATTTTTATAAATTTGAATTATTGGATTATAATGGCTACTATGGGAGATGACACTTGTACTTTCCAGAAATATATTATTTTGGGGGGGGGGGGGGTCCATGTATTTTGTGTATTTACCTCATAAAAAATCATTATTCAGCAGCTGACGTGACTTCCAGGACTATTTGTATGCGCTTGAGGCTTTCCAAATGAGTTGAATTTTTGTGCATGAAGTGAAATATTTTTCTGGTATAGATCCCTATATCATGAAAAATATAACTTTTTCATTTTTTGGTATTTAGAGCTCTAAATCTTGTTCCAGAAGTGGAACACTTAAACACTTAAAAAAGGTATAGTTTTCCTAGGTAAATTACCGCCCCCTGGGAGAGCGCACAAAATGTTCAAAAAACCTACCTGCCCTCAACACTGCTCTGCCTGTCACTTAGGGCTGCCACCTCACCCTTTTAAAACCAAACACATATGAAATCCACAGCCTGCATGGCTAATTAGCAACTCATTTAGATGCATGATACATGGCTGCACAGAAATCAGTTCAGTCTGCAGCATCTAAATGAGTTGATAATTAGCCATGCAGCCTGTGGATTTCATATGTGTTTGGTTTTAAAAGGATGAGGTGGCAGCCCTACTGTCCCTGCTAGATGTGTAAGTTACATACGTTTCTAAGCAAGTCAGTGCTGGTTTTGTTGCAATTTTGTAAATAACTGACATTATGCTTAATGCCAAAGGTTGCCAAACAATGTTGCTCCTTCCTTTTCTGCAGTATTTGTCTGCATGGCTGTGTGATTGTTTGTTGCAAGGCAGGTTTGTTTATATGCTGCGTCTGTTTAACCTCTGCCATTACAATTGAGTAATCAACCAATGACCATTCAAATTATGTGACTGGTTACAGTTCACAAGCACCCAATAAATTACTAGGAGGAGGGCAGTATCAACATCCAATAGGAAACAAGTAAGGGCAAAGCCTGGGCATGATGATGTCATCATATAGGAAGTTCTTGGTGTGTCAGGTTCAAAATAGGCCACTCCCATCACTTCAGAAAACTGGTCTGAGAGACAGGAGAAGGGCTGAGTTAAAAAGTATAAAAAATAGCTTTTACAATGGCATTTTTTCTTTTTGTTATGGAAAATGGTTTTTCTAACACATTGAGAACATTGTTAGTGGTTTCATAAGATTTGTACATTGAAGGTGAACAACCCCTTTAATCCCTACCTGTTATACCTCGGATCCGCCAGCAACGTATTACTCCCATAGCAACCAATCACAGATTGGCTTTTTTTCAGGAAGCTGCAGGTAAAACAATGAGTGCAGCCATTTGATTGGTTGCAAATTTGCCCCTGATTCTGTCTCTCTTCCCACTCCCCATTGTCTCTCCTTCCTTATGCTTTTCCTGCAATTTCTACTTTTAAGCCGTCTCACTGGCCCTTACGCACCTCCTCTGTCTGCCCGTATCCCACTATTCAGCACTTAGTACCACATACAAACTAACCGGCTCCTCTGTCAGTCTCGCGAGATGAGACGGTGACATCACGCCTAGTCTATATAAGCGTCGTGACGCATTACGCAGCCGCTTTGGGGGCGTGGCAATTAGAGACGGAAGCTGTTGTACAGGTAGAGCTGAGCGAGTGACTGACATTCTATTAGACGCGAGTAGCGCGCGTTATACGGTGGGTTCGTGTCCGCTCTCATCTTTCTCACCGCTGTGTGGCACCCACTCGTGTCAGGGAACAAATACACCGCTATTTACCTGCTGGTTACCCACCCTACCTGCTCCCTCCCACTGTCACTCAATAGTAACACTTTATTTTTGTGACTAAATCTTCAGAGTTTAGGGGTAAAAACGTGAGACGCAAATGTCTAAAATTTACCAAAATGAATCTTTAGTGAGTAAAACTGGCTCAGCTGTTTCACCCCTAATGTCTGGCACAGGAAGGGTTAATCCGTTCTGCCCTTAAAGGGGTTGGTCACCTTTAAATTAACTGTTAGTATGATGTAGAGAGGGATATTCTGGGACAATTTGCAATTGGTTTTCATTTTTTATTATTTGTGGTTTTTGACTTATTTAGCTTTTTATTCAGCTGCTCTCCAGTTTGTGATTGTAGTGTTCTAGTTGCTAGGGTCCAAAGGCCCCTAGCAACCATGCACTGATTTGAATAAGAGACTGAAATATGAATAGGAGAGACCTGAATAGAAAGAGGAGGAATAAAAAGTAGCAATAATAATAAATGTGTAGCCTTACAGTGAATTTGTTTTTTTAGACATTTGAGAGTCAGCAAGAGTCAGAAGAAGAAGGCAAATAATTAAAAAAAAAACTATTACAAAAAATAAACACCAGTAGAATATTTGCTTAGGATTGGCCATTCTATAACATACTTAAAGGTAGACCATCCCCTTTAAACGGCGAATCAACTGCCAGTTGAGTTTCTATTGCTTGTAGTGGAGCTGCCATGCTGCTGCTGTTGGTACTGACCCTCACATGCTATTGTACATGTTGTTCTGCAGTCACCGAGTCACTTCATGAGCCCTGGGGGTGAGGGACCTTCATCCTGTAACACTGAATTGGGGGCAATGCAAAGCCTCAAGAAGACTGGACCAGTGTCTCTGCAGCTGCCACTCCAATCTTTCTGATCCCAGTGAGTCTCCGTATTTTTGTTTTCATTACAGCTCATAGCAATCAGTGTGAAATTACATTTACCCCATGCCACTGGCATCTATTTATTATTTATAGGGAGCTGATCCATCCCACAGTGCTGTATGATCATTCCCATCTATTATATTTATTATTTATAGGGAGCTGATCCATCCCACAGTGCTGTATGATCATTCCCATCTATTATATTTATTATTTATAGGGAGCTGATCCATCCCACAGTGCTGTATGATCATTCCCATCTATTATATTTATTATTTATAGGGAGCTGATCCATCCCACAGTGCTGTATGATCATTCCCATCTATTATATTTATTATTTATAGGGAGCTGATCCATCCCACAGTGCTGTATGATCATTCCCATCTATTATATTTATTATTTATATGCAGCAGATCCATCCCACAGTGCTGTATGATCATTCCCATCTATTATATTTATTATTTATAGGGAGCTGATCCATCCCACAGTGCTGTATGATCATTCCCATCTATTATATTTATTATTTATAGGGAGCTGATCCATCCCACAGTGCTGTATGATCATTCCCATCTATTATATTTATTATTTATATGCAGCAGATCCATCCCACAGTGCTGTATGATCATTCCCATCTATTATATGTATTGTTTATAGGGAGCAGGGTGCTTGGCAGAAGGGTGGGGTGGGCTGGATGCTTTTGGTTCTTTTGGGTCCACATTGCCCTCTTTACATCATTCAAATGCAGCTTTTGGAAATCCATCTGCTTTGTTTGTGGTTACCCTGCAGGCACTACTTAGACATAATATGAAACAGAAAGGCACATCACAAGTGTTTCCCACATAGGGCCACAGTGACAGGAACCTTAAATAGCGCTCATGTCATTGACATTGTTTCAAATTACTTATTCAATCGATGTCGGTCTCCTCTACATATCTGTTCTATGTTTGTTCTTAACTTAAAGGCAAACTTTACCCCTGAATGTTGTTCTTTATATAAGCGTATGTGTGTAAAACTGTTCCATATACGGTTTGGGACCAGTTATCCAGATTTCTCGGGACCTGGGGCTTTCCGGATAATGGATCTTTCCATAATTTGAATCTCCATACCTTAAGTCTACTAGAAAATCACGTAAACCTTAAACCCAATAGGCTGGTTTTGCTTCCAATAAGGATTAATTATGTCTTAGGTGGGATCAAGTACAAGTTACTGTTTTGTTATTACACAGAAATTAAATCATTTTTAAACATTTGGATTATTTGCATAAAATGAAGTCTATGGGAGAAGGCCCTTCTGTAATTCAGAGCTTTCTGGATAACAGCTTTCCGGATAACAGATCCCATACCTGTAATTAGAGTCATCCTAGCAGCAAGATAGCTTAAGTTGGTCAATAATAATTAAGAAAGAAATGCAGACCTGCTGAGAATTAGCTGTGGGGTATATTTCATTAACTTGAATTAGAAGTTATTAATTATGCTGTGTTGTTATTTTTACCAGGTTTCACGTGTGCATAGAGGGTCCTGTAGCTGGGGTACAGTAGGTAAGTGACATTTTGCCCCCTCCTTTGCTACTCGCAGGGTTTCAGCTATAGATGTGGCTCCTGTGCAAAGTTGTGGCAGGGATTTTCTAGTTTAATTAATTAGCTAGAATTATATCATCGGTATAAAGTTCTGTGTAATGAGTCATTGGGGGAATTCACAAAAGTGGTGATATTGAGACAAAATAAAAGTGCAGACAAAAATGTCAGATTTCCCACCAAATTCACAAACCTCTATCTCCACTTTTGTAGATTTGTCTTTTAGGGTCAATCCACACGAGCAGATTCGGGGAGATTAGTCGCCCCAGCGACAAATCGTCTCTTCTTTGGGGCGACAATCTCCCCAAACTGCCTTCCGCCTGCCCTCCGCTGGCTAAAATGAAAATCAACTGCGGCAATTCTCACGCAGCACTTCATTTTCCGAAGTCGCCCGAAGTTTCCTCATGGATCAACTCCAGGCGCCTTCGGAAAATGAAGTGATGCGTGTGACTTGCCGCAGGCGATTTGCATTCTAGCCAGCGGACGGCAGGGGGAAGGCAGTTCGGAGAGATTGTCGCCCGAAGAAGAGGCGATTTGTCAATGGGGCGCCCACTTTTGACAATGCCACTTCCGGTTTGCAGCGACATCACTTCCTGTTTAATGGTGGTCGGTGGGTTGCGGATAAGGCAGTTGTGGGTCCAGGTCGGGTAGCGGATCAGAGTGGGTAAATATGCGGTTCGGGTCCGGGTCTTAGAAATTGGTTCCACGCAGAACTCTTAACTTTTTGGCACCCCCAAATAAATACAACCTTTCCTTCTCCTTTAAAATCCTAAATACATGATCACAATTAAAAAGTGAAACGAGCCTATAGTTCATTAAATTAGTCATCAACTGCTCCGATGCTCGGGAAATAAAGCTTACATATTTGCAAAAAAAAAAAACCATTTAAAACATTGAAAACAAGAAAGTGGTGCCAAAAGACCGTCATCAACCCTCCTCCTCTTCTGTTGTGTGACACCTTATGTCATTAGAAAAACAACCCAAATTTAGTTAGTTAGGGAAATACAACAAAGTATATATGGATGCACTTGAAGTGTAAGAGGAGTTATAGCTATATCAATAGTTCTCCTAGCAACGCAGAAGAAGACTCGCAGTAGGGCAGATGTCGATCAGGCATTGGGTTCTGTACGTTGAACCGTTCCTGCGATCCTGCAGCCCTTATTGCTTTCATTATGATCTGATCGTTGGGCCCTAGGGTGGGGATATCGGGGAGAGATCCACTCGTTTGGCGGATCCCTATGTGTATGGCCACCTTTAATCTTTTCAGCTCCCCTCTCTAATCTCCTCTGTTATTCATTATCTACGTTTGCTTGCAGTTTAAAGGGATCCTGTCATCGGAAAACATGTTTTTTTCAAAACACATCAGTTAATAGTGCTACTCCAGCAGAATTCTGCACTGAAATCCATTTCTCAAAAGAGCAAACAGAATTTTTTATATTAAATTTTGAAATCTGACATGGGGCTAGACATTTTGTCAATTTCCCAGCTGCCCCCATTCATGTGACTTGTGCCTGCATTTTAGGAGAGAAATGCTTTCTGGCAGGCTGCTGTTTTTCCTTCTCAATGTAACTGAATGTGTCTCAGTGAGACATGGGTTTTTACTATTGAGTGTTGTTCTTAGATCTACCAGGCAGCTGTTATCTTGTGTTAGGGAGCTGCTATCTGGTTACCTTCCCATTGTTCTTTTGTTTGGCTGCTGGGGGGAAAAGGGAGGGGGGTGATATCACTCTAATTTGCAGTACAGCAGTAAAGAGTGATTGAAGTCACATGACTTGGGGCAGCTGGGAAATTGACAAAATGTTTAGCCCCATGTCAGATTTCAAAATTGAATATAAAACAATCTGTTTGTTCTTTTGAGAAATGGACTTTTCCCATGACAGTATCCCTTTAATAAAAACCTGTGGCAAAAGCCCTCGTAAAGCCTCGTCAGCCATGCCTCTTTTAATTTTGGGATTTTATACAGCAAATGAAAATTAAGTAGCTTGGAAGAGATTTGCCACAATCCATCCCTGGTTTCTCATGGTGAAGGCCTCATACACGGGCCGATAAAAAACTGCTGACAGACCGTGTCGTCCGCTTATTGGCCGGTGTGTGGGGCCCCCCGACGGCCGATATCTGGCCAAAAGTCAGCCAGATTTTGATCAGGCAGGGTAAAAAATCCCGTCTGATTATGGCCACATCTGTTCGCTGATGCCTCCATTCTGATCCCATTGTTGGGCCCATGTTCGGATCAGCACGATATCGCCCATCTCAATGTGGTCACATCGGAGAGAGATCCACTCATTTGGCAACATCGCCAAACGAGCAGATCTCCTTGTGTATGGCCACCTTTAGAAAGTAAATGAATGTTGCGGCATCAATACCTCACCTTATGTAAACACTGGGGTGTGTTCTGCTCAGTATTGGTTTGGCCCAGTACTTTAGTTTTTTGGTATTGGAAATTCAGTCTTTATGTCTACACGGAGGAAGTGGAACAATATTCTGATAACAAGACAGTCTGTGATGATAACCAGACAGACTGGTGGCACAGAGGACATGCCAATGTTATGACAGTTGTAAATATATATATATTTTGTTATCGCTAGCCCAGTAGCTAGCCCAGTAGCTTGCCCATTCATACAACAAGAATGTGCCCTTTCAGGTTTTGCAACTCGTGTAACCTGGGAGTGTATGCAGATTAGAATATCCGGGAACAAGATCAGATCTCAATATCTCGTGTATGTAAATGTAAACTCTCACCTCGCCCGACTTTGGACGCCTTCCCTCCTGCTGTTAACTCTCGCTGCTCCGGCTCACAACGACTCACTGTTAGCACTGGCCACACCTCTAAACACACACCCACACGTGTCTGCATCCTGGAACTGCGTGGCCTCACTTGCACGGAACTCCACATTCACCTTTCTCTCCAGAGGAGGTTGGGGGGGGGAGAAGTGCTTGTGAATGAATTCGTTGTTGAGTTTCACAGGACAGTTATACTAAATATTCAACTCAGACGAGCCCTCTGCTTCACTATGTGGGGAGTTGTGCTGTGCAGCCATTCACTTTAGCCAAGGATTAGCCGCCTTTCACCCAATACAGCTAAAATCTCTGGGCACGTTTAGCTGTGAAATTATTCATAACGTCTGGCATGGAATTCAAGTGAAGCAACGGACCATGCACAAGCCACACACCAAGCCTGCAACCACGGAACCTGTATGTATAATATAGTCATGAATAATATTAACACTAATAATACTAACTACTAGAGCAGTGAGAGAGAAGTACCGGTAAATACAATCAATGAAATATTCTGCATCGTTGTTTCTGAAATAATCAAGTTTATCTTCACTATTCCTCTCTCAGCATCTGTTTCTCTTCATTCTGTCTTCATGCAGCAGTTGGGTGTCAGATATTCACTGACAGTTAGATCCAATATATCTTATAGGGGGGCTCCTTTCCCAGCAGATGTATTAGAGCTCACTCAAATAACTGATTCCAGTACAAACAAAATCTAACAAAATAACTGCCTTTTGCACAAATTCTGCATGTAAAGAGACATGATGTCTGGTGATTTTAATAGTGAGCTCTAATACATCTTCTAGGCAAAAGGAGCCCCCCTATAAGATATATTGGATCTAACTGTCGGTGAATATCTGACACCCAACTGCTGCATGAAGAGAGAATGAAGAGGAACAGTGAAGATAAACTTGATTATTTCAGAAACAATGCAGAATATTGAATTGATTGTATTTAGAAAGTTTATTATTTCTGTATGCTGAAGCTTACAGATAGTTCGGTGGCCATAGGCAGATTAAAGCATCAGTCCTTCATACTGATTCGGCAGTTTGTCTGCCCATGTGTGGGGGCTTCTGACAGGTCTCCCGATTAAGATGTGGCCAAAGATCAGCCAGGTTGGATTTGTCCTGCAATTGAGGACCACATCGGCTAGTTGATGCTTTCCTATAACCTGTTGGAGTCCATTTCCTTCATTATAATCTGATCGAATGGCCCAAGGGCCAAACGATCGTATTAACCTGACAGTACCCTGCCTTTGGGCATATAGTATTAAAGGGGTGGTTCACCTTTACATTAATGTTTATTGTGTTATAGAATGTTATAGAATGGACAATTCCAAGCAACTTTTCAATTGGTCTTCATTTTTTTTTATACTTTTTGAATTATTTGCCTTCTTCTGACACTTTCCAGCTTTCACATGGGGGTTACTGACCCCATCTAAAAAGCAAATGCTCTGTAAGACTACATATTTATTGTTATTGCTACTTTGTATTCCTCATCTTTCTATTCAGACCTCTCCTATTCATATCCCAGTCTCTTATTTAAATCAGTGTAGGGGAATTTGGACCCTAGCCTATTGCTGTGTGATGACATCACACTCCCGTTGCACTAAATAATCATACGTGCGTTTTGTTTCAGATGTTTGACCCCAAATGATCTCTATGAAGGATTTGGGAGTGGAGCACATTAGTAGTAAGCTATGGGAAAGCGAGGCTTTATGAATGGCCAGATTCTTTCAGTAGGTCTCAGCGATGACTTGTCCTTATGGTCATTTGCATCACAGTTTTGGTAAAAACAGCAACTTGTCCAGCAGGATCAGAAACTTGAAACAGCCATAGGGTTCATTAGCCCAGGGCCGGGTGGGGAGGGGGTTGGTCTCAAGGAGGAATTGGAGTGACCAGAACCTACTCAAAGGCATTACTTGTTTGGACAACGATGGAAGCGCCAAGCAGCACAGTGAGTTCACGTTTGCTATAACTGTTACTATGATGTAGAGAGTGATATTCTGAGACAATTTGCAATTGGTTTTCATTTTTTTTTATTAGTTATTTAGCTTTTTATTCAGCAGCCCTTCAATTTGCATCTTAAGCAATCAGGAGAATGTATAAAATAGGAAAAAAGCAGCATCAAGGCAGTATTTTCAAACGGCAAGTGTTTCATTTATTAGCAGTGTAAACACTACATGTTTTGGGTATAACCCTTTCACAAGTGTATGGAAGTGCAAGGTATCATGGGTTTAAATACCCTCCTCCAAACCAGGATCCTCCCCCAATCGTATCGTTAAGATGATAACATAATTCCAAAAAAACAAGCAAGAAAGTGTAAGACAATTGACGCTTATATCCGTATTCATTTTCGCGATCAAATCCAGTGTGCTCAAGTGGTCATTCCTATGTGCAAGTGGTGTCCATGACAGGGAAATTGACATCTCTGCCTATCCCTGGTAGCGATACAAAAATCAAAAGTACTGCAATGAAATGGCTACTTAAGGGTCCCTAGAAGCCTGTATGTATCAATTACATTACTTAAGTATACCAGCATAGTTAGAACGTAGCTCCTGTATCCACATCTTATATGTTTCAAATATATCTAAAATTATTTCAATATTACTTACACGGCAGGAGTTCCCTGAATTTCAACGGCTTGCTCGTTCTTAATACCTGAGAGAGAGAAAAGAAAATTATAGTTAGATAACCAACCTACACTTGCAGTTTGAAAATACTGCCTTGATGCTGTTTTTTCCTTTTTTATACATTATCCTGACTACTTTGGGGAGTGTGACACAGGCTCCTTGGAATCTACAGCAGTATACTCTTTGAAACAACACGCTGAGACCAGCAACTTGCCTTACCTTGCATCTTACGCAATCCGGTAACTAGGGTCCAAATTACCCTAGTAACCATGCACTGATTTGAATAAGAGACTTTAATAAGAATAGGAGAGGCCTGAATAGAAGGATCAGTAAATGCTAGAAGGCTAGGAATGCTGTATTGTGTATACTAAACATAAACATGAACTTACTGAACCACAAGCCTAATCAAACAAATGATTTATGCTTTCAAAGTTGGCCACAGGGGGTCATCATCTTGTAACTTTGTTATACATCTTTGCAAGACCAAGACTGTGCACATGCTCAGTGTGGTCTGGGCTGCTTAGGGATCGTCATAAATGATCAAAACAGCACAAGTCAAATAATATCTGCCAGAAGCCGATACAGCAAGACTGATTAATAATCAGAATATACAGACTGCACTGGGTCCTGTGTTTTCATGTAATCTAATGTGGATTTTATAGTTTTTGTATTGTTTAATACAAACACTCTCCAACTCTGCAGAACCAGTGGCTGCAGCAAAATAATCCTCCAAATAGAATCCCAGTTTATCTGTTTAAATCTGGCTCCGTGATCTTTGTCCCTGCAGCTGGAGTTGGAAACAGTAAAGGGGATGTAAAGGCAAAAATAAAATCCAATACAAATCTATACACAGGCACTGACTGCTCTACAGGGAAACAAACAAAGCTGCTTGAGTTCTGCATGGCTGGGAAGTAAGGCGGGGGCTCCCCCTGCTGTTCATAAGTATGATTGTTTCCCTGCAGAGCAGTTAGGGACCGTCTGACAATTCCTATCCACAGCAGTAAATGAAGGAAGAATTTCACTGCATACAGTCAGGTTTCTTATAAAAACAGTACACATTTTTTAATTAAAGAATATTGGAGATAGGTTTCTTTTTCATTAAAGAAAGTAAAAATGGGATTTTATTTTTTTGCCTTTGCATGCTCTTTAAGGCTCATTTTCATCAAGAAGAATGGAGCCCATGAGTAGGAGGCAACGGACTTGCAGAGTGCTGAGAAAATTATAGGAGGGCGGATATTAACTTTATCAGTTCCTGGTCCGATGGCCTCCTCTTCATTGCACTGTTACTCAGTTGCTGTGTGATCTTCACAGTTTGGGTGGGTCTCAGGGGTGTAAGTTCTTGGGGTAGGGGTACAGGATGTGGTCTGATATCCCATACAGTGACCCTGGCCTGAAATATTGTATCCTTGTATAACTTCATTCTGACGTATCTGATTCAACTTAAGTCTTTTGTTTTCGCTTTCAGAACGAGCCGGCTCCTGCCATGGCGTCCCACCTGAAGTACATATCACTGGGGGTGCTGGTATTCCAGACCACAACTTTAGTACTAACAATGCGCTACTCCCGCACGCTGAAGGAAGAGGGGCCACGCTACTTGTCCTCCACAGCTGTAGTAGCAGCAGAGGTGCTGAAGATTGTGGCCTGTATTGTGCTAGTCTATAAAGAAAATAGTAAGTAGATATGAGATAAATGTAGCATGTTATTCAGTGGTCTATTCTTAGCCTCTTTTTAGCTGGTCTTTTTTTATTATTAAAGGATAAGTAAACCTTAAAAATAAGTCAATGCAAAATTGATGAGGGGGCTCAGTTTCCCACCAGTCTGACCACCAAGTAGTCAAGGAAGTTGTCAAGAGAAAGAAAGAGGCTGATGTTCTTCTGCTTAAGAAAGATGTGAGAAAGATTTCTAATTTTATTCCTAAGCAGAAGAACATCAGCCTCTTTCTTTCTCCTGACAACTTCCTTGACTACTTGCTGGTCAGACTGGTGGGAAACTGACCAGCAGGTGGCGCTGTTGTAACAAAATTCATTCATATTAACAGTACATGTATCCCTTAATATCTTGGAATCTAAAAAGAATAAATAACGAATGTACTTTGCAAAAGAGCTTAGAATAGCCCCCTCATTCATTTTACATTTACTTATTTTAAAGGTTTACTTATCCTTTAAAGGAACAGTTCAGTGTAAAAATAAAAACTGTGTAACTAGACAGGCTGTGCAAAATAAAATATTTCTAATATAGTCAGTTAACCAAAAATGTAATGTATATAGTAGGGATGCACCAAATCCAGGATTCGGTTCGGCATTCAGCCAGGATTCGGCATTTTTCAGCAGGATTTGGATTCAGCCAATCTGAATCCAAATTTGCATATGCAAATTCGGAGCTGGGAGGGAAATCACGTGACAAGGAAGTAAAAAATGGTTTTCCCACCCCTAATTTGCATATGCAAATTCGGATTTGTTCGGTATTATCTTTCATGAAGGATTCAGGGGTTCAACCGAATCCAAAATAGTGAAAGGCTGGAGTGACTGGATGTCGGTGCTCATGGAAGTGTCTCCTTTCTCTATACTGACTCTTAACTTTGTATCTTTGCCTTTCAGGTTACAGCGTTAGATCTTTGAGGAGAGTGCTGCACGATGAGATAATCAACAAGCCGATGGAGACCCTGAAGCTGGCCATACCTTCCGGCATTTACACCCTACAGAATAATCTCCTCTATGTAGCACTGTCCAACCTTGATGCAGCCACTTATCAGGTGCTGGGAAGCTAGAGAAAAATGGCTAAAATGTGAACTTTTTTTTTTTTACTTTTTTTTTTTACCATTTCCTGTTGCTAGGGTCAAAGCCTGCTGAGCAACTGTTCCAATAGGCATTGAGAGCGTGTCTGGTTATGTATATGTGTTGTTTTTCCAGCAAAGGGATAAGAAGGATTATAGGATAGGAGGATAAGGAGAATACAGGAACCGTATTCCTTAATTCTATAATAAACACTCTTAAGTCTCATGGAAGCTCCACAGCAGAAATACACAGAGGTCCAGCTGGTCTCAGATTAGAGGGGCGTCATTCTTCATTTCTGGCGTTGGGTATTTCAGCCTTAAAGGGGTGGTTCACCTTTAAATAAATGTTTAGTATGTTATAGTATGGCAGATTCTTAGCAACTTTTCAATTGGTCTCCATTATTTATTTTTTATAGTTTTGTAATTATTTGCCTTTTACTTCTGACTTTTTCCAGCTTTCAAATGGGGAGGGTCACTGACCCCAACTAAAAAACAAATGCTCTGTAAGGCAACAAATATATTATTGCTACTTTTTATTCCTCATCTTTCTATTCAGGTTCTCGCCTATTCATATCCCAGTCTCTTCTTCAAATCAGTGCATGGTTGTTAGGGTAATATGGACCCTAGCGACAAGATGGCTGGAATTGCGAACTGGAGAGCTTCTGAATAAAAAGCTAAATAACACAAAAACCACAAATAATAAAAAATGAAAGCGATTGCAGATTGTCTCAGAATACCCCTCTCTACATCATACTAACCGTTAACTCAATGGTGCACAACCCCTTTAAAGGATAAGTAAACCTTTAAGATAAGTGAATGTAAAATTGATGAGTGCCATTCTAAGCACTTTTGTCCTTTAAATTCATTATTTATTTTGTTTTTATTCCAAGCTATTAAGGGATACATGTACTGTTAAGGAAAGGAAAGATGTGAGAAAGGTTTCTAATTTTATTCCTAAGCAGAAGAACATCAGCCTCTTTCTTTCTCCTGACAACTTCCTTGACTACTTGCTGGTCAGACTGGTGGGAAAATGACCAGCAGGTGGCGCTGTTGTAACTAAATTCATTCATATTAACAGTACATGTATCCCTTAATATCTTGGAATAAAAACAAATAATGAATGTAAATGACAAAAGAGCTTAGAATGGCACTCTCATCAATTTTACATTCACTTATTTTAAAGGTTTACTTATCCTTTAAATGGTGTCTGTAACAGCCTTACCAGTGATTCCTGTTTAAACAGGAATCACTGGTTAGGTCACTTCCCAGCTTCCAGTGAAAAAACTATTGCTCTGTGAGGCTAAAATGTTTACTTCTATTCAGGCGTCTACGATTGATCTTCCAGTCTCTTATTCAAACTACTGTCTGGTTGCTAGGGTAACTTGAACCATAGCAAACAAATAGCTGCTTACAATGCTAAATAGTAAAAAAAAAAAAACAAAAGTAACAAATGAAGACTAATTGCAAATCTCAACATAGCACTACATCATGCTAAAAGTTAATATATATGCGAACTAACCCTTTAACATTATCTAAAAGGCTTGAGGTGGAAGAACAGTTTTTAAGCAGATGGAGCACAGCCCTAACTCTCCATCACTGATGTTTTAAGCTCCGTCTGCTTATGGTGATGTTTTGAGAGTGGGATGGTGCAAAGTAATTTAATTTCTGATTTTTGTAGACTGATCTTAACGGTATGTTTTTTGGCTATTGAATACACTCAGGGCCGCCATTAGAAATCACGGGGTCCCATACAACAACATTTTCGGGGCACCCTGGCGCCCAAGCCCCACCCATCCCGCCCACTCCACATCACAATTAAAAGACCACACAGACATCAGCGCCAAAAAAGTAACCCCCCCCACACACATATTGATACCCCTTATAAGGTAAAAAAAAACATTGGCGCCAGGGCCACCCCAAAAATTATTTTTAAAAAAACCCTTTGCGCCAGGGCCCCCTTTACAAGTTCAAAAAAATTGGGGGCCCCAAAAATAATTTTTTAAAAAAAATATTGGTGCCAGGGCCCTTCTTACAATTTAAAAAAAATTGGGGCCCCAAAAAGAAATTTTTTAAAAAAATATTGGCGCCAGGGCCCCCCTTACAAGTTAAAAAAAAAAAAATTGGGGCCCCAAAAATAATTTTTTAAAAAAAATTGGTGGCAGGGGGCCTATAGATTATTAAAATAAAACATTGGTGGCCAGTGGATTAAAGGAAAAAAAAAAAGTATAATTGAGCTCATGACTTCGGGTCTTTTCGCCACTTCAGGACTTCAGTATCGGCTCCTTTAGTGACTTTGGGTCTTTCCGCTGCTTAGGACTTCGTATGTTCGTCACTTGCGCATTCGGCTGTTCGGGACTTCGGAAGTAGAGGCACAGCCTCGGAGCGGTGAAGGGGCGCCCGGCTCTTCGAAAAGTGCAGCACTGCCGGGCCCCCCTTCAGCCCTGGGACACTTGTCCCCCCCCCTCCTCTCCCCCCCCCCGATGGCGGCCCTGAATACACTGGTTATCCAGATGAGCAGTTTTCCATCACTCACCACAGGTTATAAAGTATTTCAATTGCTGCACACAGTCCAAATGAGTTCACTAACGCACTTCAGAAATCCAATGAGGGTAGAATGAGGTTTTCTACCCTTATCAGAGTGATGCGGTATTCTATAGTGGTACCATTAATACTCCATTTTTGTTTTGTTTATTAACGTGTACTGAATCCTTGTGTTTTGCAGGTGACCTATCAGCTCAAAATCCTCACCACAGCGTTGTTCTCGGTGTCCATGCTTCAGAGGCAACTGACAAAGTACCAGTGGATTTCATTGCTTATCCTGATGTCTGGAGTAGCATTAGTTCAGGTAAATCCCAGGTATATTACAGCACCTTCTTTTCATTACATGGATAGCATGTATTCGATTGACTACTGGTGGGAAACTGACCAGCAGGTGGCGCTGTTGTAACAAAATTCATTCATATTAAAGGACCAGTAACATAAAAAAAAATGTTTAAAAATTCGTTAGTGCACAACGAAAAATAAACACTAAGACAAAAGAAACTTTTAAATAGCAAAGCCTTTATTAAAAAATAACTTACAGAATGTCCACTTCCTGTCTGCTTCAGAAACGGCGAAAAGGCGACCATCCATCCTGCAACGATCAATTTCTTCTCCCTGGCTAGTCACTCACAGGCATCGCTTTCATCCACCTGCTGCTGTGTGTCTGCTGCTCCCGCTGTTTGCCCGTGACTGGCTGCTGACACTGCTCCCTGCGCTGACTCTGCCAAGCCGTCCCTTGCCCATGGTCCGAGCGCAGTACTGGTGGCGGCGTAGTGCAGGAAGCGGAGGGGTAGCGGCTGGGGCAGGGAGTGGTGGAGGCCCGGGCAGTCCGCAGCTCGGCGCTACCACCTGTGACTGCCCCAACTGCCATGAAGCTGAGGTTCTGTCCCGCCGGTGCCGGCGATTCATGTGCAGCTGCTGCGCTAATGAGTGCGCAAAGCTTTCTGCGGCCAATGAGTCACTGTTGCATCAGCCTGGCGCTGAGTGTTTTTACGCCGCCACCAGTACTGAAGTGTCGGCTGCGCTCAGACCATGGGAAAGGGACGGCTTGGCAGAGTCAGCGCAGGGAGCAGTGTCAGCAGCCAGTCACGGGCAAACAGCGGGAGCAGCAGCCACCGACACACAGCAGCAGGTGGATGAAAGCGATGCCTGTCAGTGACTAGCCAGGGAGAAGAAATTGATCGTTGCAGGATGGATGGTCGCCTTTTCGCCGTTTCTGAAGCAGACAGGAAGTGGACATTCTGTAAGTTATTTTTTAATAAAGGCTTTGCTATTTAAAAGTTTCTTTTGTCTTAGTGTTTATTTTTCATTGTGCACTAACGAATTTTTAAACATTTTTTTTTTTTATGTTACTGGTCCTTTAAAGGGATACTGTCATCAGAAAACATGTTTTTCTCAAAACACATCAGTTAATAGTGCTGCTCCAGCAGAATTCTGCACTGAAATCCATTTCTCAAAAGAGCAAACAGATTTTTATATACTCAATTTTGAAATCTGACATGGGGCTAGACATTTTGTCAATTTCCCAGCTGCCCCATGTCATGTGACTTGTGCCTGCACTTTAGGAGAGAAATGCTTTCTGGCAGGCTGCTGTTTTTCCTTCTCAATGTAACTGAATGTGTCTCAGTGGGACCTGGATTTTACTATTGAGTGTTGTTCTTAGATCTACCAGGCAGCTGTTATCTTGTGTTAGGGAGCTGTTATCTGGTTACCTTTCCATTGTTCTTTTGTTTGGCTGCTGGGGGGAAAAATGGAGGGGGTGATATCACTCCAACTTGCAGTGCAGCAGTAAATTGAAGTTTATCAGAGCACAAGTCACATGACTTGGGGCAGCTAGGATATTGACAATATGGCTAGCCCCATGTCAGATTTCAAAATTGAATATTAAAAAATCTGTTTGCTCTTTTGAGAAATGGATTTCAGTGCAGAATTCTGCTGGAGCAGCACTATTAACTGATTCATTTTGAAAAATTTTTTTTTTCCCATGACAGTATCCCTTTAACAGTACATGTATTCCTTAATATCTTGGAATAAAAACAAAATAAATAATGAATGTAAATGACAAAAGAGCTTAGAATGGCACTCTCGTCAATTTTACATTCACCTATTTTAAAGGTTTATTTATCCTTTAAAGGACAATGAAAGGTAGAATCACTATAGGTGCCACATTTTAGGCAGCTCCATACATACTAGTTGGTGACTTCTTACACCAGGCCAGTGCTTCTCTTATTCAAATAAATGCACTGGACTTGTTTACTTTTCATGTGATTACTGCACTGCCATATTCCAGTGTCCCACGCATCCCCTTAGGGAGCCTGTGCTCAATACAGAATATTAGGCAATTTCTGCACTCTGCATGTTGAAGAATGTACCATTGGAATTTCTTAAAGGAGAACTAAACCCTAAAAGTTAATTTGGCTAAAAATTGTATATTTTATATAGTGAACTTATTGCACGAGGCTAAAGTTTGAGCTTGTCAATAGCAGCAATGATCCAGGACTTCAAACTTGTCACAGGGGGTCACCATCTTGGAAAGTGTCTGTGACACTCACATGCTCAGTGGGCTCTGATTGGCTGTTGAGAAGCTAAGCTTAGGGCTCGTCACTAATTATCCAGCAGCAGAAAATGAGCTTCCCTGGCTGTAATATAAGCTGATGCTACAGGTTTGCTGATTATTCAATTCTGATGCTAATTGCACTGGTTTCTGTGCTGCCATGTAGTAATTATGTGTATTAATTACTAATCAGCCTTATATTGTGACATTTCTGTTCTACAGTTAGGTTCATAAATATACCTGTCCAATTATTTATGGACCTAACTGTATGCGATACATGTGTAACTTCTCACCAGCGCTAAATATAATTTATTTCTTTTATCCCTTTCTAGTGGCCGGACGATTCTTCGACTGCCCCTAGCAAAGAGGTTTCCGTGGGCTCTGGGTTTGTGGGCCTCATGGCCGTCTTCACCGCTTGCTTTTCCAGTGGCTTTGCCGGAGTCTATTTTGAAAAGATTCTTAAAGAAACAAAGCAGTCAGTGTGGATACGGAATATACAGCTGGGTAAGTTGTTAGAGGGAAAGAGATTCCCCTAAACATAACAGGTCTCGTATTTACTGATTGGTTGTTATGTTATGGGACTAATGCAGATATGGAATCCAAATAAACAGTCTCCTGTATGATTAGCAGGGGTTTCCTCTTGCTGTATGTGCTGATGTTCCTGTCTTTTGATTTGCAGGGTTTTTTGGATGGATATTTGGCCTAATGGGAGTTTTCATTTATGATGGAGAGCGAGTCTCTCAGGGGGGATTCTTCCAAGGATACAATAATCTGACATGGGCTGTCGTGGCTCTGCAGGTAATTTATTTTATAAATTATAATAATTATTTCAGATTCGGCCGAATCCTTTTGCCCGGCCGAACCGAAATCCTAATTTACATATGCAAATTAGGGGTGGGGAGGGAAATCGCGTGGCTTTTTGTCACAAAACAAGGAAGTAAAAAAATGTTTTCCCCTTTCCACCCCTAATTTGCATATTTAAATTAGGAATCGGTTTGGTATTTGGCTGAATCTTTCTCGAAGGATTCGGCCGATCCAAAATAGTGAATTCGGTGCATCCCTACTAATTAGCGATTCCTTTAGATGCATGGCTGTACATAAATAAGTTCAGTCTGCAGCATGCATCTAAATGGATTGCTAATTAGCCACGCATGCTGTGGATTCCATGTGTTCGGATTTTAAAAAGAAAGAGTTTTATCTTGTCGTCCCAGCACTGTCCTCTAGTGGGGAATTAGATATTCACATTTAAAGAGGTGGCTCGCCTTTAAGTTACGGTAACTTTTAGTATGTCATAGAATGGCAATTTCTAAGCAATTTTACAATTGGTCTTCATTATTTATTTTTTATTGTTTTTTAATTATTTTTCTCCTGACTCTTTCCAGTTTTCAAAAGGGGGGTCACTGACCCCATCTAAAAACAAATGCTCTGTCAGGCTACACATTTATTGTCATTGATACTTTTTATTACTCATCTTTCTATTCAGGTTCCCTCCTATTCATATTCCAGTCTTTTATTCAAAGTAATGCATGGTTGCTAGGGTAATTTGGACCATAGCAACCAGATGGCTGAAATTGCAAACTGGAGAGCTGCTGAATAAAAAGCTACATAACTCTAAAACCACAAATAATAAAAAATGAAAACCAATTGCAAATTGTCTCAGAATATCCCTCTCGTCATCAAACTAACAGTTAACTCAAAGGGCAACAATCCCTTTAAAGATGGTTCGTCTAAAAACTGTCATTTGCATAATGAAAGAAAATGTAATTTTAAGCAGCAGCTTCCCAATATACATGCATTACCAGTTGTCTCTGGTTCATTTGTAAATGCCCGTCCTTTTCTTTTCCCATCAGCCCTCCTACAGCCGACACTCCATTACCCACAATCCCTTGCATGTTCACTACGAAGTAAGAGCCAGAGCAAGGCATTGTGGGAACTGGAGGAGAGCCGATTAATCTCTCTGTAGTCTTGCAAAAGGTATAGCAAAGGACAGATGGACACTGCTTTCATTTGAAAATAACATTATTTAACAAAAACGGGGGTGGACATCTCCATTAAAGGAGAACTAAAGCTGTATTAAAGTAACTAGAAATGTTGAACATTATATTTTGTGCTTCTGTACCAGCCCAAGGCAACCACAGCCCTTTAGCAGTAAAGATCTGTGTCTCCAAAGATGCCCCAGTAGCTCCCCATCTTCTTTTCTGCTGATTCACTGCACATGCTCTGTTCTGCTGTCACTTACTGAGCTTAGGGAGCCACTCACAATATACAGTACACATAGAATAGAAATGTCACAATATAAGGCTGATTAGTAATTAATACACATAATTACTACATGGCAGCACAGAAACCAGTGCAATTAGCATCAGAATTGAATAATCAGCAAACCTGTAGCATCAGCTTATATTACAGCCAGGGAAGCTCATTTTCTGCTGGATAATTAGTGACGAGCCCTAAGCTTAGCTTCTCAACAGCCAATCAGAGCCCACTGAGCATGTGAGTGTCACAGACACTTTCCAAGATGGTGACCCCCTGTGACAAGTTTGAAGTCCTGGATCATTGCTGCTATTGACAAGCTCAAACTTTAGCCTCGTGCAATACGTTCACTATAGAAAATATGCCATTTTTAGCCACATTCATTTTTAGGGTTTAGTTATCCTTTAAAATCTAAAAAGAACAAAGTTGTCGAGCTGGAGCTGAGCTTCTGTATAGGGGGAAACTCTATCTCAAGTGGAACTTTACAAGGCCCCTGCCAATGTATGGCATAATTTTAGGTATTCTAGGCACAAAAACAAGTTCTGTATTATGTCATTTAGTGCTGAATTTGCTCATTTGTCTTTATTTTTACATCTCTGCAGGCTCTGGGCGGTTTGGTGATTGCTGCGGTTATTAAATACGCTGATAACATCTTAAAAGGATTTGCAACATCCCTGTCCATCATTTTATCCACACTCATCTCCTACTTCTGGCTGCAGGATTTTGTCCCCACCAGGTACCCTTCCATTCTGCACCTCAGTGTAACACGGGGTGTAAAGGCAACACTCCTAATAATGTTCTTTTCTTTTCCTTAGTGTATTTTTTGTCGGGACATTGCTAGTGATTGCCGCTACGTTTCTGTATGGCTACATCCCGAAACCATCGGCAAACCCTATTAAAGCCTGAGGACTGGCTGATAGAATGATGGTATTACTGTAAGGCCTAGCTGCTGTGTGTCCTGGATGCGCCTGAGCAAAGGGGGGACACCCAGCTAGCTCTGCTGCTCATTGGCTAACGGCCGAAGGACATGAAGCTGCTGATGTCTAACAAGATGGATCCTATTTTAATTTAAAGTAAAAAAAAAAAAAAAAGATATATATTTCGTTAATACTTGAAGAGAAACGCGTTGGGTTTTAGCAACAGCTGCACAACTTCTCTTATCAGGTCAGATTTTGGGTTTGGCAGGCTGTTTAAATATTTAATCTTAAAAACGAATTTTTTTTTTTATTTTTTTGTGTTGGTGACGGGTCTGGGACCTGTGTCGACTTTCAGATACGTGTAAAGTGCAGCTGAAAAATGAATACAAGGACTTCTGTTGTTTTGCACAAATTCAGGAAATCCATGGGATGTGTTTTGTATGTGAGCAACGAAGCGTCTCGCTGTGAGATTCTCCTACGGACCAAGACTGGCAAAATAAACTGCTTTTTACCAGTGATTGGGAATGGTTCTTGGAGCATTTAGTAGCAGTTGGTGCTGAGTGTAGTATGAATATAGGAAGCAGGATTCTCTGTATAAATACGCACAGTAAATCTTTCTCTTTCCCATCCTGGTAGTGGCCTGTCAAGACCCGTTGGGTTGTCCCCATACCTAGTGAAATAAGCTACCCGCTAAAGTTTACCTTCCATCCCCTTTAAAATGATGTTTATTGCACTAAAACATTTTGTTTTACTAATTACTGTTCATAAAGAAAACCCCCGATGGTGAATACTAACAGGACAATCCTCCTGGCTTTGCTTTCCTCTGTGCCGTCCTCATCCTCTACAGGCTCAGTGTGGCAGAACTTCATGTATGAATTAGGGTTGGTTGACGGTTAACTGTCCAGCTGTTGACAATCAGGGCCGCCATCAGAAATCACGGGGCCCAGTACTTCTGGGCCCCGCCCTAGACCCGACACACCACAGTAAAAAAAGCCACACAACCATAGGCACTAAAAACCCAATGGTGGACAGGGTCCCTCCTACAAGTTAAAAAACACACACACACACACACACACATTGGTGGCCAGGGGTCTATAGAGGATTAAAATAATACATTGGTGGGCAGGGGTTTAATAAAATATAACAAAAAAATTGCTGTACAACTTACCTTAGGTTCTTCTTCCTTGTCCTCGGAGATGACAGCTTCTTCCGTTTTCTTCAGGTCGTTTTGCGGCTTCGGCTCCAGTTTTCGGCCTCAGGACTTCGGATCTGGCTAATTCAGAAAGTGGATACGAAAAAGCACACCGGCACACAGGATTTGAAGCTGCAGGGCAAGCCCTTGCAATTTTTTAATGCAGTGCAGGTGCAACGTTTTCGGGGTCACGCCCCTTTGTCAAGCAAGGATGCTTGACAAAGGGGCGTGACCCCGAAACGTTGCACCTGCACTGCATTAAAAAATTGCAAGGGCTTGCCCTGCAGCTTCAAATCCTGTGTGCCGGTGTGCTTTTTCGTATCCATTTGAGAGGTTTGCCGATTCCTTTATCACCGGGCACCAGGTACCACTATATTGGACGTCTGTCGTGGGTGTGCGATTTTCTCTACAGCTACCTGAATAATTCAGAAAGTGGACCACAGCCGGGCCCTCCTTTAGGCTTTGGCCTGGTACGACTGTACCCCCCCCCCCCGTTTGCAGCCCAGCTGACAATAATTTCCTTAAAGGAAAACTATACCCCCAAAATGAACACTTTAGCAACAGATAGTTGATATCATATTAAGTGGCATATTAAAGAATCTTACCAAACTGGAATATATATTTTTAAAAATATGCCCTTTTCCATCTATTGCCTTGAGCCGCCATTTCATGATGGTCTGTGTGCTGCCTCAGAGATCACCTGAGCAGAAATACTGCAGCTCTAACTGTAACAGGAAGAGATCACCTGACCAGAAATACTGCAGCTCTAACTGTAACAGGAAGAGATCACCTGACCAGAAATACTGCAGCTCTAACTGTAACAGGAAGAGATCACCTGACCAGAAATACTGCAGCGTTAACTGTAACAGGAAGAGATCACCTGACCAGAAATACTGCAGCTCTAACTGTAACAGGAAGAGATCACCTGACCAGAAATACTGCAGCGTTAACTGTAACAGGAAGAGATCACCTGACCAGAAATACTGCAGCTCTAACTGTAACAGGAAGAGATCACCTGACCAGAAATACTGCAGCGTTAACTGTAACAGGAAGAGATCACCTGACCAGAAATACTGCAGCTCTAACTGTAACAGGAAGAGATCACCTGACCAGAAATACTGCAGCTCTAACTGTAACAGGAAGAGATCACCTGACTAGAAATACTGCGGCTCTAACTGTAACAGGAAGAGATCACCTGACCAGAAATACTGCAGCTCTAACTGTAACAGGAAGAGATCCCCTGACCAGAAATACTGCAGCTCTAACTGTAACAGGAAGAGATCAGCAGACCGGAAATACTGCAGCTCTAACTGTAACAGGAAGAAGTGTTGAAGCAAAAGACACAACTCTGTCTGTTAATTGGCTCATGTGACCTAACAAGTATAGTTTGTTTGGTTTCTTTGTGTGCACAGTGAATCATACGATCCCAGGGGGCGGCCCTTATTTTAAAAATTTTTTTTACATTTATGATTACCCAATGGCAGATACTACTAGACAAGTATATTATTAAGAAAATGGTTTATTTACATGAAGCAGGGTTTTACATATGAGCTGTTTATCTTTTTTATAGAGACCTACATTGTTTGGGGGTATAGTTTTCCTTTAAAGGGGATCTAAAGGCAATACATCAAAGCTCTTTATAATGTTCTCTATATATTAGAGATATCTCGAATAGACTGTCATTAAAAAATGACTGCCGTTTTTATATATATATATATATATATATATATATATATATATATATATATATATATATATATATATATATATATACATATACATAAAAAGCAGAATGTATGCAGCCCGACTCCCCTTTACTCCCTCTGCTGAGACAGTTGTAGTGGAGACAGTTGCAACTACTGAGCAGGGAAAGGAAGGTGCTGTGCTTGTTGACGAAGGTCAGACAAATAAAACTAAAAATAACCCTGAACAACGCTTCCCTAAGATTCGAAACTGCGACAGTTTCCCTGCTCTGCAGCCGGCGACTGTCTCCAGAGAAAAGTGAAGAGTAGGGATGGGCGAATTTGACCCGTTTCGTTTCGCCAAAAATTCGCTGCCGGCGAAATGTCAGACGTGTTTTTGACGCAAGCCATCATACAAGTATATGAGCGTAATTTTTCCGGCGAAACGAGGCGAAAAAATTCGCCCATCCCTAATGAAAAGGAATAGGACTGTACACATTCTGCTTTTTTATAAAAACACACATTAAAAGCAGTATACTAGAGCTAAATGTGAGGATAGGGTCTCCAAATTGAAACCGATTACTCACCACATAGAGGAAGAAACCCAAGTGCACCGCCCGGAGCCCTCAGCACGGGGAGCGGACAAACCAAAAATTCTTTGGAGCCGGCATTCAAAAAGGCAATCTTCCACCAGGCAATTAGTTCAAAGTGAAAAGGCAGTTTATTGTGTCCACAGCCTTACTCGTTTTGTGTTGCAATCATAGGCTCAAAGGCTGTGGACACAATAAACTGCTTTTTCACTTTGAACTAATTGCCTGGTGGAAGATTGCCTTTTTGAGTGCCAGCTCCAAAGAATTTTCAGTATATTAAGAGATATATTTCTTTACAACTAGGGAGCAGTATGAAGAGGATTTATTTTTTGCCTTTACTTTACATCCCCTTTAAAGGGATCCTGTCATCGGAAAACATGTTTATTTCAAAACGCATCAGTTAATAGTGCTACTCCAGCAGAATTCTGCACTGAAATCCATTTCTCAAAAGAGCAAACAGATTTTTTTATATTCAATTTTGAAATCTGACATGGGGCTAGACATTTTGTCCATTTCCCAGCTGCCCCTGGTCATGGGACTTGTGCCTGCACTTTAGGAGATAAATGCTTTCTGGCAGGCTGCTGTTTTTCCTTCTCAATGTAACTGAATGTGTCTCAGTGGGACATGGGTTTTTACTATTGAGTGTTGTTCTTAGATCTACCAGGCAGCTGTTATCTTGTGTTAGGGAGCTGTTATCTGGTTACCTTCCCATTGTTCTGTTGTTAGGCTGCTGGGGGGGAAGGGAGGGGTTGATATCACTCCAACTATCAGTACAGCAGTAAAGAGTGACTGGAGTTTATCAGAGCACAAGTCACATGACTGGGGGCAGCTGGGAAATTGACAATATGTCTAGCCCCATGTCAGATTTCAAAATTGAAAATAAAAAAATCTGTTTGCTCTTTTGAGAAATGGATTTCAGTGCAGAATTCTGCTGGATCAGCACTATTAACTGATTCATTTTGAAAAAAAAAAATTTCCCATGACAGTATCCCTTTAAATTCAAATGCAGAACTGACTCCATTATACGCTGCCAAGCCAAGAAGCAGCCAAACCACCTCTGTAAAATCTTGCCTTTATGGCCCGACCAAGTAGGCTTATTCGTTCAGCTATGAGATCTATAATCCAGAAAGCTCCAAATAATGAAAAGGCCGTCTCCCATAGACTCCATTTTATCTAAATAATCCGAATGTTTAAAAATGCTTTCCTTTTTCTGTGTAATAATAAAACAGTAGCTTGTACTTGATCCCAACTAAGATATAATTAATCCTTATTGGAAGCAAAACCAGCCTATTGGGTTTATTTCATGTTTATATGATTTTCTAGTAGACTTAAGGTACAGTATGGAGATCCAGCGTTAGACTGGGGGGCCCACTGGGGCTGTTGCCCTCAATATTGCTACATTTTTCAAACTAATGTGACACCTTGTTGTATTGTGAGCTGCAGTTTGTTACAAAGTGAAGGTTCAGATCTGACTTTCTCAGAAGACGGCTGCCTTTGTTTCCAACCTGATACTGTATTTATTTAAGAACTCAAGAAAGTAGTAAACATCTCACAAGCACCAAGTCAAATAGCGATGAGGTTTTCTATACAACGACTGTAGAATTGTATATGTGTGTGACAAGGATTACTGTCACAGAAGTGCATTTGTTTCTCCCACGAGCCCATATCACGGTTGGCAAAGGAAGGAGCAAACTTGCCCCCCATAGCCGTGCCACATTTCTGTAAAGAGCCTTTACTTAAGGGAAAAATTTTCAGTGCCATAGTGTAATGACTATATTTCTTTTGGATGGCATGAAACAAACAAGGCCCAGTTTGTAGGGTTAAATAATTCTCCAAAGGCATGCATATAAGTTAAAACATATAGTTTATTACATCGAAGTATTAAAAAACATTAGAAAATCCCCGTAGAGCGCCTAACGCGTTTCATGCTTAACTAGCACTAAGTGCTAGGTAAGCATGAAACGTGTTAGGTGCTCTATGGGGATTTTCTGTTTTTTTATACTTCAATGTAATACACTATATGTTTTAACTTATATGCATGCCTTTGGAGAATTACTTAAGTATATATGGTTGTACATCTGTTTGGTCACTAGAGGGCTCCGGCATGCTAAAGATTGATGTTTATTGACCTCTACTTCTAAATTGATTAATCCAGTTTGTAGGGTTACATGAATAAAGAGATGGCTTATCAATTGTAACCTAGGAGTAAGGGTCTTCCCATTTCAGTTCCTTTTATAGATTAATAACATGAGCGTAGGACAGGCAGAGTATGGCACACACAGGGAGCATAGGACTGGAAGGGTATGTCACACACAGGGAACATAGGGCAGGCAGAGTGTGACACACACAGGGAACATAGGGCTGGAAGAGTATGCCACATACAGGGAGCATAGGGCAAGCATAGTGTCTTACACACAGGCAGCATATGGCAGGCAGAGTATGGCACACACAGGGAGCATAGGGCAGGCAGAATATGGCACAGAGTATAGGACAGGCAGAGTATGACACACACAGGGAGCACACAGCAGACAGAGTATGACGCACAGGGATAATAGGACAGGCAGAGAATAGCACACACAGACAGTATAGGACAGGCACAGTATGACACACACAGGGAGCACACAGCAGGCAGAGTATGACACAGGGATCATAGGGCAGGCAGAGTATGGCACATACAGGAAGCACACATACAGGGAGTATGGCAGACACAGGGAGCATAGGGCAGGCAGAGTATGACACACGGAGCATAGGGCCGGCAGAAAATGGCACACACAAGGAGTATAGGGCAGGCAGAGTATTGCGCACACACAGGAAGCATAGGACAGGCAGAGTATGGCACACACAGAGAGCATAGGGCAGGCAGAGTATGGCACGCACATGGAGTATAGGACAGGCAGAGTATGGCACACACAGAGAGCATAGGGCAGGCAGAGTATGGCACACACAGAGAGCATAGGGCAGGCAGAGTATGGCGCACACACAGAAAGCATAGGGCAGGTAGAGTATGGCACACACATGGAGTATAGGGCAGGCAGAGTATGGCACACACAGAGAGTATAGGGCACACAGAGAGTATAGGGCAGGCAGAACAGAGCAGGAGACAGGGAAACCTATCAGGGCCACTCTAATATGTGCTACATACAGTGACACAGTGCTGGTGCCCCTCCAGCAGTTTGATTGAGGTGTAAACAGGTGAACAATGTGGGCAGTTTCAGTCTGGGAATGAGGTGTGAACAGTACAGGGCTTTAGGGGTATGAACAGAGAAGGTTCTACAAGTGTGAACAATGAAGGGAGTATTACAGGTGTGAACAATGCAGGAGTTGTCTGGATTTCAGGTATAAACAATGCAGGGGCCAGTTAATCTAATTAGTGATACCTTTTAAAGTTTATACATGGTAAGCAGTTACAGCAGGCAGACTTTCACGTGGGGGGCTTCACAAGGGGTCACGGGCCACCAGCTGGACAGTACTGCGCTAGGGTGACCCAAGGGCAGGCTCTTGCCATTAAGAACCTTTGCTAAATGATTCTAGATTGGACAAACTGGATGATCATCAGTGTCTTCTGTAATTACATTTTATATACTTGTATACCATGTTTATCAGCTCAAATAGCCCTGTCTTCTGTTTACTGACAGAATTAAAATGAAGTAGCTCATACACAGTCGTATCTTGTAGTTGTTTGTGATCTTACCAATATCATCATCTTGTTTAGAATTACTACGAGTCCCCAGTCCTTGCACAGCTAGTTCTGACTGTGTAAAGTTGCTACTCTTCTTATTACATGGAACATCGTTGCATAAATTCATACATTCTCTTTCTCTTCTTGTTTCTGAATGAGTTTCAAAATCTCATCCCAGATTACTGTTTTTTTTTTTGTTTGAATCTCATATTTATAGGGAGAGAAAACTCTACTCTATTTCACCCATATTCTCTCTAGTTACTAGTTGTCTGGATGCATCAACATAGTTGGTTCCTCAGACAAAAAAGTTGTTCTTCTTCCTTGCTCTTATCAACCAACCAACCTTCTGCCCTGGTTCTCACCAATGCTCTATTTAGTGGTGCTTGCGAAGCAAAGCATCACTACTGTTATCTTGCAAACTTATTTTTATTCTTCTTCCGTATGAAAGTTTGGCGCGTAACTAGTCCCGCACCGTTTGTCCTAGACCCATGAATGAGGTGTCAAATCGTGCGGCTTAATCGGGAATGGGGTGGTATGACTTTTCTAAGGGGTGGGTGGTTAATTGCCCCTTGCGGGGGCAATTAACCACCCCAAAAAGTCCCATAGATTAACATTGAGGCCAACTTTTGACGGATTCTAGCGCAGAGAGGGAATCTTGTAGAAACGTTAAATTTACCACATTTGAAGAGGTTTGCGACCTGTGTCAGATGATACCCCACACGAGGGTATAAGTTTTACCCCCGGGGCAGGAGAGGTCCCCAAATTTGCCCCATTGACTTATAATGGGGAATTTATCGAATAATTAGTTTGTCGCAGACCCATGAATGAGGTGTCAAACCGTTCAGCTTATTCGGGAATGGGGTGTTGTGACTTTTCTGTCCTATTTTGGGGACCCAAAAAAGTGGGCGGAGCCGCAAACAACCAATCAGATTTTCCCTATTGACTTCAATGAGAAAATGTAAACAGCTGTAATTCTCACAGTAATAAAGCCAGAGCTCCCAAACTTGGCACCGTGGGTCACTGGGTGACTGCGGCCAAAATTTACAAAAAGTGGGCGGAGTCTACAACAGCCAATCAAATTTCAGCCATTCAATTAAATAGGAAAATTTTAAACTGCTGCCGCTCTTAGACGGTTAATGGCAGCCTCCTCAAAGTTGGCACAGTTGGTCACTGGGGGACTGGGATTAAAATTAAGAAAAGTGGGTGGAGCCAAAACCAACCAATCAGATTTCTTTGATTGATTTTAATGAGAACAATTAAGAAGGCTGCCATTCTCTCAGTATTGATGTCAGGGACCTTGAATATCACAAATGTGGTCGCTGGGGGTTTCCACTTCAAGTTTAGAAAAAGTGGGCGGAGCCACCAACAACCAATCAAATTTCATTCATTGATTTTCAATAGAAAAAAATAAAAATGCTGCCATTTTTACACATTAAATGACAGCATTCCCAAACTTTGGTATGTTAGTCACTGAGTGACTGTGGTTCACAATTAGGAAAAAAAGGGGCGGGGCAACAACAGCCAATCAGATTTCAGCCATTGACCTTAAAGAAAAATGATAAACTGCTGCTATTATCACGGTTTAAATGCTAGGTGTACCAAACTTGACTCAATTACTCACTGGGTGACTGCGGTCAAAATTTAGGAAAAGTGGGTGGAGCCATAAACAGCCAATCCGTTTTCACCTATTGACTTCAATGTAAAATTTTGTATTACCGCCGTTCTCACAGTTTTAAAACCGGAGGCCCCAAACTTGGCACTGACCATGACTAGGTAACTGGGGTTAAAATTCAGAAAAATGGGCGGAGCTTAAGACAGCCAATCAAATTTTACCTAACGCTATTCAATGGGAATATTTAAATTCCTGTCATTCTTACACTGTTAATGTAAGAGTGCTCAAACTTGGTCCATTTGGTGACTGGGTTGCAAATTTTTAAAAGTGGGCGGAGCCAAAAATAGCCAGTTTCTTTGGATTGATTTCAATGGTAAAATTTGGTTGGCTTTAAATTTCACCGGTTTAATCCGGATTCTACCGACTTTGTGTACTCTCTAGGCACCAGGGGCGACTGGGCAAGACACCCAACATATATGGGGGGCCTGAGTTTTGCCACGGCAAGCACCACTCACATTTTCTTCAGGAAATGTACCTCTCTAGTTTACCCTTATTCTCTTTAGTTACTAGTGTTCTGGATGCATCAATAAAGTTGGTTCCTCAGATGAAAAATGTGTGATTTTTCCCTGCTCTTATCAACCAACCAACCTTCTGCCCTGGTGCTCACCTGTACTCTATTTTACCCTATGCTCCAAACCAATATTCAAATTTCTGTGCAAACCATACCACAAAGACTTTACCTGTGCAGAACTCGGGCCGCTCTGTTTGTTTCCTGTAGAGCAGCCAGTGACCTTACAGAGATTCATATCCGCTGGCTGTGCTCACTCTCTCTGCAAACTATACTACAAAGACTGTGGACGAGCTGTGTGTTATATACCCCTGCAAGAGACGGGTGGTCTACCAAGCTCCGTACCTTGTGTGAAATTCCAAACATGCCAGTGATGCCTTTGATTTTGGACAAAGTCCTCTATGGGATAACTCATGTAATACAGCAGCGCTGCTCTCTCCATACTATATCTCGTATCTCTTGTTCTAACTCCTCTCACTTTTCTTCTTCTATTCCTTTACTTTTGCTACTGTTTCTGGTCACCTCTATGTACAAGCATTCAAATTGAATATATCGCAACCACCTCTATGCCAAGTCCAGAATCAGCGGTTGCCATGCGAGGAGCCCTTAACAACAAGGCCATGCTGATTGATGGACGACTGACACTCCCACGCCCTAGAGCTGACAGTAAGTCCTATAATGTTTGTTTGAAATACCAGTTGTACCGAAGCACTGGGATTGCCCCATACTCCATTGTAACAAACTGTCCCTGCTTACCGATTAAGTAACATTAATAACCGGAAAACCTGACTTGTTACCGGAACTTTTTACTTTGTATCTTTCAACTGGATGTGACGCCCAGCTTGTGGAACACTGCAGCGATCACACTATGTTAATCATTACTCATCTATTATGTTGTGTTTTGAGATTATGCATTTATTTGCATAAATAGTACCCAGGCACCAAACACTTTTCTTACGCGTAGTGCCGGCCCAACATGGACGCTATATATATATATATATATATATATATATATATATATATATATATATATATATATATATATATATATATAGATAGATATGCGGCTTTGTAGGTCTGTTTTAAATCAGCCAATCATGAAGCAAAAAGCCAATAGTAGAAAATAAATGTTATTATATATATTTCTAATATATTCTATATATATTCTAATATTATTAATATTAAATCTTCTCCTTTTGCAATCTGCTATATTTCCCCATGTGTTGTTGACTATAATGAATAGAGGAGATAGATCATATAGTCGATATAGTGAATTATGTTGTAAATGTTCCATGGAGGAGTAGGCACTCCCCATGTTGACATACTGATAGGTGACATATCTATATATATACTCGCCTTTATGGCCCGACCCAATATATTTATTAGAAATACTGAATAGTCACTGACCATAGAGGGTTCTCACTGCACCTTATTGTGTCGCCCAAAGGTAAATTAATGCTCAGCTCACAATATAATGATAAGTCATGTGTAATTAACAAAAGAATGTACAAGTACTGGGTATCAATCAGTTGAGTATGCAGTTAGAGATATATAAGGGGAGCGAGGGCAGGTTCAAAATGAACTCTTTGTTGCACCCATTTTGGAGCACCTACACTTTCAGGTGCATTTGCAAATGACTACTTCAGGGCTATGATTCATATTGATATGATATATGTTATATAGTATTATTTACCTTATTACCGCCTCTAAAATTTTTCCTCCCACCGGTGTCAGACTAACCAGCCTATAGTTTTCTGGCTGAGAGCAGGATCCCTTTATGAATAATTGGTACTACATTGACCATTCCCAAATCTCTTGAAACCATGTCAGATATCAGTAGTTACATTATTAAAGTTGGGCCTAATAATATGGAAGCCTACGTTATTTGGTTCCTTAGACAAAAATAACTGGTAATAGTCAACCAACCAATCTGCTCCGCTGGTTATCACCCACATGCTGTTCAAAATCAGGCTGACCTGATCATTTGACCGCAGGGTCAACAGTCCCATCATAAGTGTGACCTACCGAACCACGTTGGACCAATATTTGGCCAGATATTGGCTGGGCAAGCTGTTGGATTGCCTCCATACAAAGGCCATTAAATTGCCCAAGCATGCAGAACTTTGTTTTTTCCAACAATGTATGTTCATTTCCTTTTTATGTTTTGCACTACTTGCTTTATGGGAATGTTCTTTTTATAGTTAGATATCAGCATGTCGGGACACATAGGCAATAAAAGTCTACAATGGGTTGGTCTTTGCCTTCATTGCGTGTGTGTGTATGTTATGTCATTCTATATGTTTGTGTTATCATGAATATTTATGACTCCCTGCTAAGGAGCTTGGCTATTTATCTCTAAGTCTCTCTCTCTCTAAGAGGTTAGGGTGAGTCCCAACACAACTGGATTGGCGTTCATCTGTTTTGTGCCACCCTCGGTTTACTGTGGGACACTTCAATGCACTTTATGGATGAGTGGTCTTGGCTTACTGTCCTGTTGAGTTTGTGAGTGTGGGCTCCTGGCTATTTTAAAATGAAATTACCTTGTTGGTGGGGCCTTGCAAAGATTTATCTGTTAATCGACCAGATTGTGGCTGGCAAATGACCTCCAGTGGAGAGGTTGTGCATGGGTAGGGGTCGTAGGTGGGTAAAGGGCCTCTCCAACATCAATGGAATACGTGCTCTGTCCTGGCCCTTCCAGTCACTCATTAGTACTGCCCTGCTATGCAGTGTTGGACAGGCCCACAGGAATACCAGGAAAACTCCCGGTGGGCCCAGGCATCAGTAGGCCCTCTTTCTTCTAACCATTTGGCCTATTTCATGACCATTCCCTATTACTTTATGGGAAAAAAGAGGCTTAATAAAGGATGAAAAGAGTATAATAAGTAGTTACATAGTAAGTAGGTATACAAGACTAGGAGAATAAAGAGGAGAGTGAGGAGAGAAGGAACAATAGTTTTCCAACGGACCCACGGTCTAAGGCTTTCTGGTGGGCCACTGGTATCCCAGTCTGACACTGCTGCTATAACATCACTGAAGGGGGCAGACATGGGTCTAAAAAATGTTGGAGGAGAACCAGGTTTGGATGAAGTGGGTTACGACTGTGTGGTTTAGGGCAGGCATCATTATCTTGTACACTCCAACTACTCCTATCCACTTCTCTTCTTGTCTATGTGGATATATTATCATCCAGTTTTTTATTTTCTTTACCCATGCACATAAAAGAGAGAAAATATTGGTTATCTCCTGTAAGTTCATCTAAATAATTTAATTGCATCAAAATGCAGAGCTTGTAATTACTTTATTATACACAAGGAGTATTTCAGAAAACAGAAAAACACCCAAAAACCACTACTGTAAGCTCAGGGGTAACACAGCCAGTCATAGATAATATGAAGAAAGTCCAATATGCTGTAATGTAGGAGATGATTAGTCCTTTCTATTTATAGAAGAGGTATGGTTCTGAACACTCAATATGATTATCATCTTTATTAGCCAATATAGGGATCACCTTTACACCACTTGTTTCACTTGTTCCATGTTAAAGGTTTTACTTGATAGATTATATAGTGAGATTTACAGTCAACATATTGATTAAACTTTCCTCGTAGTGTTGAAGGACAAGGAGTTCCCTGAGTTGACATACAGACAGGTGACATCTGGAAAACCTGCTATTACACTTGCCTTTATGGCCTGACCAAGTAAGTTTATCAGCAATATTTCCACTCATCAAGCTGGGAGTGTTGTTTAGACTTCTGGGTCACAAACCAAGCAGAAATCTGGGTCAATAGACCTGACATCAATATTACTACATAGAGTATTTCTGCGCTATTCTATTGTATTATGAGCTGTAGTTGGTTATACAAGGGGTCCTCTGATCTGATTTTTCTTAGGATATGGGGTGTGTTAATAATTTGTGTGCTCCGTGAAAATAAGTATTTGTTTCTCCCAACCCATATAGAGGTTGCCAAAAAGAAAAGAGCAAACTTGGCCCCCATGTACGTGCCACATTTATTTAAGGAGACATTAATTAAAAACTACAGCTATGGGGTCCATTTTTCTGGAAGCCCATTATTCAGAAAGGCCAAATCATGGAATGTCTGTCTTCATAGACTCTATTTTATCCAAATAATCCACATTTTTAAAAGTGATTTCCTTTTTCTCTGTAATAATAAATCAGTAGCTTGTACTTGATCCCAACTAAGATATAATTAATCCTTATTGGAGGCAAAACCAGCCTATTGAGTTTATTTCATGTTTACATGATTTTCTATTAGACTTAAGGTATGAAGATCCAAATTATGGAAAGATCCATTATCCAGAAAACCCCAGGTCCCTCGCTTTCTGGATAACAGGTCCCATACCTGTAATAAAACAGTAGCTTGTACTTGATCCCAACGAAGATATAATTAATCCTTATTTGAAGCAAAATCAGCCTATTGGGTTTATTTAATGTTTACATGATTTAATAGTAGACTTAAGGTATGTAGATCCATATTACAGACAGATCTGTTATCCGGAAACCCTCCCGGTCCTGAGCATTCTGGATAACAGGCCCCACATCTGTTCAATATTTCTCAGGATGTCATGAAACAAACAAAGCCCAATTTGTGGGGGCTACATGAATAAAGAGATGCCACATCATTTGTAACCCAGGAGTGATTTTCTATTCAAAATAATTTCATGGATTCATAAGATGATCACTATCCTTCAAATATCTTGGAAATTGCTTCACTAATTCGTACAAACAGAATTCTTCTAGATATGAAAGAGTTTCCCCCCAATGGAACTATACTTGGCACTCTCCAGACCATTTTTTCTCTTCTAATGTTCTTGAGGGAAGTCTCCTGGGGTAAGTCCTTTTCTCCTTTTTGAAGGGTTTATCCCTATCCTGGAAACTTCATTTATTGCCCTGTCCTCTCCAGAATAGACCTTGGCTCAGATGTCTCGGGTTGATCTAAAGAGAGAGAAGCCAGCAGCAGTACCCATATCTAAGTTTCAAGTGCTGGGGTATATTTGTATTGTATTGACCATCATCAGTCATGACCAATAGTCATGGTCACTCACTTGCCTACCAGTATTGGGAGGAAACCTGTGTGGTTCAGGAGAAACTTCAGATAAGGGATTCCCCCTAAGATCTGCTAAAACTCTACGAAGTTATGTGTCAGTGCCAAATGGCTCAGATGGTAGTAGTTGGGACCACGGAGGAAACAGAATGCAGAAAAAAGTCCAATTTGCAATATCCGAAGGGATAAGAGAGTTCATAGTCAATTTCAGGTAATAAGATCAGGGCAGGCAGCAATTAGTGAGATTAAAGTCAAAGCAGGACATCAGGGACCAGTAGATCAAGTAAGAACAACTATTAGGAGCATCGGGGAACTTTAACAAGAAAGACCTACATTTTGGCACTGAACCCAGGTCTCTGGCATCCTTTCATTTTAAATTGTTGTTCTGCAGTGCTGCACAATGACATCACGCATGACACAATGATGTCAATGTGCAACCATGGGCGCTCCATCTTGGACACAAAGTGTTCTGTAACGGAGAACTACTGACACTATATAGGTGAAAGAGACCATCAACAGACAGTGTCTCACTAGCAGGAGACCCAAAATATGGCACATAAGGGCGACAGGACCCCCTATTAATATTATAAATGGCACCCATTGAAAGTCAATTGTGCATTAACAGCCGCACCCCTTCCATTATAGAGATAGCGCGTGATATGGGGGGGGGGGGGAGTTGATTAAAGGTGGTCATAGATGCACAGATAATATCGTACAAAACAAATTTTCGTACAATATTCAGTGCGTTTGGTGGGAAACAAGCGACAGTTATAGGCAGAAGACTTGGAAATCGGTCGGCTCGTCGCTCGGGGCTGGATGGAAAAATTTTGATTGGGTGCCATTAGAAGGCACCCAATCGTCGGCCATTGTTAGAGCTGAATCGTAGAAAAGTAGAATTCTATTGTTTCTATATGTATATCTGACGATTCAACTCTACACGTGTGTATTGAAACGAACAATCTTTCTTGGAAACATCTTTTCCAAGAAAGAATGTAATTGTTATGTCTATGGCCACCTTAACGCAGGGTCACATCAACCAATCACATAGCAAAAACATATAGCCAATAGGAGGAAAGAGTGAAAACCACCAATCAGAATGCCTGATATTATTGGGTGAGAAACCTCATCTAATAGGGTTACCCTATAAACAAACTCTGGTGAGAGAATATCCAAACAAAACATTGTAATGTATAGTTTATGGAGCATTTATAGAGCAGCCAAGGGTTCTGCATGAATTGAGGAGCATTATTCATAGTGTTTGGCTTAATTTTTGTCAGTATTGGATATTATTATATTATTGAAAATGTTCCGTAATCTTCTCCATTAGTAATCTGCTATATTACCCCACGAATTGTTAACTGTAAGGGAAAGAGGAGATAAGATTATATAGTCGATATATTGATTTATTCTGTAAATATTCCATGGAGGAGAAGGCGTTCCCCATATTGACACATCCAGGAGCCCCACATGTACACTCACCTTTATTGCCTGACTCAATACTTTTATCAGAAATACTGATCATGCCGGGAGATGGAGGATTCTCATTGGATCTTTGTCTCACAAAGGGAACTTTAACCTAATGCACAACTGATGGGCATTGATAGAATCAGGTGAGGATTCAGAGGTGAAGATATATTATGAAGATTATTTATTTTAATGGACCATCGCCAACTGGGACCACCCAGGCGAGGGGAGACAATTGCTCATATCTCAAGAAATGAAAGAGCTTCTGTATAGAATATTCCGATCTACAATATCAGCAGCCCCTATAAACCTTCCTGCCCTAGTCCCTGAGCCACCCAATGTCACTCCTGCTCTGCCAAAACTCAGTGGTGGACTTCCATAAGGTCTGAAATTCCCAGGGGTTCCAGCACCCAATTTCAGCAACTGGCCAAGTCCTTGTGACTTTGGGGAAATTTGGGAGGGGGTTGTAAGACAGGAGGGGATGATACAGGAGCATGTTGACTACACTTCCCAGTGCCAAAGTCACTATTACTCTGGTCTGGTCAAAACCTTTTGCTGAAGCTCCATCCATCCAAGTCCAGGCCCCAATCTTTTCTTCCCCTTACAGTGGCCCTGCTTGTCCTTGCTTGATGGCAGCCCTGCGTATCAGCAAAGAAATGGGGAAATGGACGCCTAATATAGATGAGTTTTACAGCATCATCTGCTGGTGAAATAATTTTTTAAGCAGATGCACATTTATATGACAACTATACAAAATTCAAGGAGTGAATTTTGAAGTTGAGTGTATTTTAATAAATGCAGTTTTATACTAAACTGACTGCGGGGAAACCTGCAGGACCGCAACTGTGTTTGCAGACATAAATGATCCCTGTAATGCCATAATATGAGCCTGATACTTTGGGTGGATGCAGACAATGGCTGCCTGCCCTGACACTTTGAGTAGATACAAATGATTGCTGTCAGCCCTGAAACTTTGGGTAGATGCAGATGATTCCCGCCTGCCCTGATCCTTTGAGTTGATGCAGATGATTGCTGTCTGCCCTGAGCTTTTGTCCAGAAACTGATGAGTTGATGCAGAGGATTGCTGCCTGCCCTGATTCTTTAAGTTGATGCAGATGATTGTTGCCTGCCCTGACTCTTTGAGTTGATGCAGACAATTGCTGCCTGCCCTGAAACTTTGAGTTGATGCTGATGATTTCTGCCTGCCCTAACACTTTGGGTAGATGCAGATGATTGTTGCCTGCCCTGACACTTTGGGTGGATGCAGACAATTGCTGCCTGCCCTGACACTTTTGGTAGGTGTAGATGATTGCTGCCTGCACTCAAACTTTGGGTAGATGTATATGATTTCTGCCTGCCCTTATTCTTTGAGTTAATGCAGATGATTGCTTAAAAATTGAGTTGAATCTCAAACACGGTGTAACCCCAGTCCAGCAATCCAAAAAGGCCCTCTTTTGCCTTTAAAAACCTTGAATCTCTCTCATCCACTTTGTAGAGCATGTGTGATGTAACACTTTTTCACTATTCACGACTTATACCTATGTATCAGTTGGTGTGCACTGATTCAGATTTACAAATGTCATGGGTATAAATATTATGTGACATATTAGTCTATATTTTTCTATTTTTCAGTTTTTACCTTTCTCAACAACGGTTTATTATTGAGACATACAACTACTCTTACTGGAAACTGCAGATGATTGCTACCTGTACTGACACTTTGGGTGGATTCAAATGTTTGCTGCCTGCCATGACACTTTGGATAGATGCAGATGTTTGCTGCCTGCTTTGATACTTTGGGTAGATCCAGATGATTGCTGCCTGCTTTGACACTTTGATTGCAGATGATTGCTGCCTGCCCTGTCACTTTGGATGAAGATGATTGCTGCCTGCCCTGACACTTTGGGTAGATGCAGATGATTGCTGCCTGCCCTGGCTCTTTGAGTTGATGCAGATGATTGCTGACTGCCCTGACACTTTGGGTTTGCTGCCTGTTCTGACACTTTGGGTAGATGCAGATGTTTGCTGCCTGCCCTAACTCTTTGAGTTGATGCAGATGATTGCTGACTGCCCTGACACTTTGGGTTTGCTGCCTGTTCTGACACTTTGGGTAGATGCAGATGTTTGCTGCCTGCCCTAACTCTTTGAGTTGATGCAGATGATTGCTGCCTGCCCTGGCACTTTGGGTGGATGCAGATGTTTGCTGCCTGCCCTGACACTTTGAGTTGATGCAGATAATTGCTGCCTGCCTGGCACTTTATGTGGATGCAGATGTTTGCTGCCTGCTCTGACACTGGGTAGAAACAGAAGATTGTTGCTTTTTCACATCTCTGGCTTTGATATGGTGTTTACTTCTGCTCTGATTCTTGCCTGGTCACTTGCACCGCTGCTTCCTTGGTTCTCCTTCAACTCCCCATTATTCTTGTCTGATTGTTGTTGGCAGTTTGCACCAAGGGATTTCTCTCTTTTCTGATGAAGATTAGCCTCTATCCAGGGTCCTACCATACCAGTGAGTTACACTGCATTCCACTGGATCTTAGGGAAGCCATAGCACCCAGTAACTTCTAGGTATAACTACAACTTTATTGAGAACAACTATCATGGCAGCTGCAGCGGAAGAATGTTTAGTGCTCTTATACTGTACCACCCTTTGCTGAAAACTGAATGGACAATGCCTGCCAAAAAGTCTGAATTAAAGGAGTGGTTTACCTTTCACTTAACTTTTAGTATGTTATAGAATGACCATTCCTAAGCAACTTTTCAACTGGTCCTTATTGTTCATTTTTTTCAAGTTTCTGAATTATTAGCCTTCTTCTTCTGACTCTTTTCAGCTTTTAAATGGGGGTCACTGACCCCATCTAAAAAAACAAATGCACTCTAAGGCTTTAAATCTATTGTTATTGCTACTTTTTATTACTCCTCGACTTTCTATTCAGGCCTCCCTATTCATATTCCAGTCTCTTATTCAAATCAGTGCATGGTTACTAGGGTAAGTTGGACCCTAGCAACCAGACGGCTGAAATTGCAAACTGGAGAGCTGCTGAATAAAAAGCTAAATAACTCCAAAACCACAAATAATAAAAAAATGAAAACCAATTGCAAATTGTCTACATCATACTAACAGTTAACTCAACGGTGAACAACCCTTTAATAACCATTTAACATATTGATAACAGTAATATACTACATTAGCCAGAGAAATAAAACAGTAGTTACTAATTAATGGCACCGGAATGCATGGAATATTTAGATTTATTATCAGTGTAGGTGAGATTAAGGCCAAACCCAAATATAACCAACTTGTCATGGCCACGCCCACATCCCATTAGCAATAAATAGGAAAGTGTCGCCCTGTAGGATAGAACTTTCCATATCAGTCTCTGTGGCTCCTGTGCAACTGCAACTCACAATGAGATCTGCTGTGGGATTCCTGTGCCTGCTCTCAGCTCTTGTATCCACAGGTAAGTGCCCCCCTCATATTATTATAGTATAACCAGAGCTGCCCCCCTAATCTCTAGGAACTGCCCCTGCTTTCAGCTCAATGGGGGTAAATTATCAAATTTTCCTTGTTTCTTTTCCTGTGCTATTGCCTAGTTGCTTTTAAAGACATATTCATATACAGGTATGGGACCTGTTATCCAGAATGCTCAGGACCTGGGGTTTTCTGGATAATGGAACTTTCTGTAATTTGGATCTTCATACCTTAAGTCTACTAGAAAATCATATAAACATTAAATAACCCCAATAGGCTGGGTTTACTTCCAATAAGGATTAATTATATCTTTTTTATATCAGTTTTAAAGATTTGGATAATTTGGATAAAATGAATGCTCAGAAAACCCCAGGTCCTGAGCATTCTGGATAACAGATCCCATACCTGTATTTATTTGTAGGACTCTGTGGACCAATGAACCTTCTCTGCTTGCAGCAGGCAGAGGCTGTTTCAGCTCATCACATAATAATAATAATAATAAGTACTGAATGCTCCCATGCACCTAACCCATTATAGATGTTCCTGTACTTGCCCAATTTAAATTGTCAGCTCAAAGGACCAGATGGACCTTTTTAAAGTGTTTGTTCTAAATCCATTCACCCTGCAGCAACAGCAAGTGCTCTGAGACGCTCATAGGCTTTAACTCTGTGTCTCCAGGAGAAAAACAGCAGAATATCTAGTGTTCTGCAAGTTCAGTCCAACAGAATTCACTGTTTCTCACATCATAAATAAATAAATTTCTCTGTTCAATAACAATTGTACTTTGCTCTTTTACAGGATATTCTCTCTCCTGCATTGAATGTTCTGCTTATAATTCAGCCTCTTGCTCAGGCCCCAGTGTCCCATGTGCATCCGGCCTTTGTGCTTCTTCATTCATCCAAGAATCCAGTCCAGGTATTTTCTATATTCCAACTTCTCTACATTCTAGGATTTTATATATATATATATATATATATATATATATATATATATATATATATATATATGTATTAGGTTATATATTACATATTTATTATTTATCCAACTGCTAGGTATATTAGAAGTCACCGAGGGGTTGTTCTGTGACCATATAAAGGCACAAGGCTGCAGGCTGAGTTATACAGGGAACTCTGAGTATCACTCATGTATTATAAGGGATAATGTACCCCCTACTGTAAATGATAAGGATATTAGAAGTCACTGAGGGGTTGTTCTGTGACCATATAAAGGCACAAGGCTGCAGGCTGAGTTATACAGGGAACTCTGAGTATCACTCATGTATTATAAGGGATAATGTACCCCCTACTGTAAATGATAAGGATATTAGAAGTCACTGAGGGGTTGTTCTGTGACCATATAAAGGCACAAGGCTGCAGGCTGAGTTATACAGGGAACTCTGAGTATCACTCATGTATTATAAGGGATAATGTACCCCCTACTGTAAATGATAAGGATATTAGAAGTCACTGAGGGGTTGTTCTGTGACATTATAAAGGCACAAGGCTGCAGGCTGAGTTATACAGGGAACTCTGAGTATCACTCATGTATTATAAGGGATAATGTACCCCCTACTGTAAATGATAAGGATATTAGAAGTCACTGAGGGGTTGTTCTGGGTTTTAAAAAATAGTGGTGAGCACAACTTTCCCTTGTTTGTTATAGTTTATACAGGAGCAGTGACCAGCTCCATGTTGTAGCTCCCACCCTTCCCAGCTATAGTCAGGTGATCCCACTGGTGTCTAATAAAAGGGCAGCCAAGTATGGAGGTTTACTTTGAAAGCAGCAAGTTAAGTTGCAGGTAATACCTAGTCCCTTTGTAAAATGTATAATGAAGCAATAGAATTCTTAATGAATCAGATAAAATTGAGCATAGGACTGGCCAGATATGGGATGACTTTGACGTAGTTGGCCAGCTTAAATATATTGCAATATATGGACAAACAATCCCTGTTTTGTTTAAAGGGTAAGGCATTTTTTAGTAGCAGTATGCAAAAAATGTCGCTGTCTTAAATATATTGATAATGGGTTGAGTGCAGAGGACTCTTGTATTTGACCATATAAAGGCACAAGGCTGCAGGCTGAGTTATACAGGGAACTCTGAGTATCACTCATGTATTATAAGGGATAATGTACCCCCTACTGTAAATGATAAGGATATTAGAAGTCACTGAGGGGTTGTTCTGTGACCATATAAAGGCACAAGGCTGCAGGCTGAGTTATACAGGGAACTCTGAGTATCACTCATGTATTATAAGGGATAATGTACCCCCTACTGTAAATGATAAGGATATTAGAAGTCACTGCGGGGTTGTTCTGTGACCATATAAAGGCACAAGGCTGCAGGCTGAGTTATACAGGGAACTCTGAGTATCACTCATGTATTATAAGGGATAATGTACCCCCTACTGTAAATGATAAGGATATTAGAAGTCACTGAGGGGTTGTTCTGTGACCATATAAAGGCACAAGGCTACAGGCTGAGTTATACAGGGAACTCTGAGTATCACTCATGTATTATAAGGGATAATGTAGTATTATAGCCAGCAGTATGTAATTTCCCTGTGCCAAGTTGTGCACCCAATGCACCCAAAGATACTTTATATTTAAATCCAGTGAGAAATGGAATGTCTGGAACACATGACGCATGGGACACATGGCAACTCAAGGTAAAAGATACAGTATTAACATGTAAAATATTGAGCGGCCGTGATAATCAAGGTCACTTACAGATTAAATCACTTATTTGCTGCAAGCGGTTTAACATATACCGTATATATATTTAGTGTAGCTTAATTTACCCCTACTGTAAACTGTAAGAATCAAGGAGTCCATTGTCCTTATAAAGGTATTGGGTATTGGCCAACTCTTGTAGAACAATGTCCCCCAGATAAGTAACCCATAGGGACCCAATCATGAATTGAGCAATACTGAACAATTGTATCGATCTGTAGCTCTTCTATTCACTTAATAGCTGGATAAACAGATTGATTAGATTTAAACTGATCAATGGACATGGGTACAGGGTGACAATACACAGTTATATTGGCAATAATTCATATAAACCACTGTTCACAATTCATAATCATTCCTTAAAGGAGAACTAAAGCCCAACTTAAGAAGTAGCTAGAAATGTTGTATATGATGTTCTGTACCAGCCCAAGGCAACCACAGCCCTTTAGCAGTAAAGATCTGTGTCTTCAAAGATGCCCCAGTAGCTCCCCATCTTCTTTTCTGCTGATTCACTGCACATGCTCTGTGCTGCTGTCACTTACTGAGCTTAGGGACCCACTCACAATATACAGTACACATAGAATAGAAATGTCACAATATAAGGCTGATTAGTAATTAATACACATAATTACTACATGGCAGCACAGAAACCAGTGCAATTAGCATCAGAATTGAATAATCAGCAAACCTGTAGCATCAGCTTATATTACAGCCAGGGAAGCTCATTTTCTGCTGGATAATTAGTGACGAGCCCTAAGCTTAGCTTCTCAACAGCCAATCAGAGCCCACTGAGCATGTGAGTGTCACAGACACTTTCCAAGATGGTGACCCCCTGTGACAAGTTTGAAGTCCTGGATCATTGCTGCTATTGACAAGCTCAAACTTTAGCCTCGTGCAATAAGTTCACTATAGAAAATAGACAGTTTTAAACTCAATTTGTTTTTAGGGTATAGTTCTCCTTTAATCTGGCACAGAATACAGAAATAGCATTGTACATAGTTACATAGTTAAATCGGGTTGAAAAAAGACAAAGTCCATTAAGTCCAACCCCTCCAAATGAAAACCCAGCCCCATACACACACCCCTCCCTACTGTCACATAAATGATATATACCCATATCTATACTAACTATAGAGTTTAGTATCACAATAGCCTTTGTATTATGTCTGTCCAAGAAATCATCCAAGTCCCTCTTATAGTCATTAACGGAATCATCACCCGGCAGTGCATTCCCCAACCTCACTGTCCTCACTGTGATGAACCCCCTACTCTGTTCCTTTAAATGAAACTTCTTTTCCTCTAGTCTGAAGGGGAGGCCTCTGGTACGTGATTCTCTTTATGGGTAAAAAGGTCCCCTGCTATTTGTCTATAATGTCCTCTAATGTACTTGTAAAGTCTAATCATGTCCCCCCCAAGCGCCTTTTTTCCAGAGAAAACAACCCCAACCTTGTCAGTCTCCCCTCATAATTTAACTCTTCCCTCCCTCTAACCAGTTTAGTTGCACTTAGTCTCTGCACTCTCTCCAGCTCATTTATATCCCTCTTAAGGACTGGAGTCCAAAACTGCCCCCATACTCCAGATGAGGCCTCACCAGGGACCTATAAAGAGACACAATTATGTTTCATCCCTTGAGTTAATGCCCTTTTTTATACAAGAACTTTATTTGCTTTAGTAGCCACAGAATGACACTGCCCAGAATTAGACAACGTGTTATCTACAAAGACCCCAAGATCCTTCTCATTTAAGGAAACTCCCAACACACGGCCATTTAGTGTATAACTTGCATTTATATTATTTTTGCCAAAGTGCATAACCTGCATTTATCAACATTGAACCTCATTTTCCAGTTTGCTGCCCAGTTTTCCAGTTTAGACAAATCACTGTACAAAGTGGCCGCACCCTGCATGGAACCTATAGTTCTGCACAATTTAGTCTCATCTGCAAAAATAGAAACAGTACTTTCAATGGCCACCTCCAGGTCATTAATAAACAAGTTGAAAAGCAAGGGACCTAGTACAGAGCCCTGCGGTACTCCACTAACAACACTGGTCCAATTAGAAAATGTTCCATTTACCACCACTCTTTGTAGTCTATCTTTTAGCCAGTTCTCTATCCAGGTACAAATACTATGTTCCAGGCCAACATTCCTTCATTTAACCAATAACCTTTTGTGTGGCACTGTATCAAATGCATGGATATAATAAGTGTATATGTTGTTCTTAGCTGGGAGCATTATGCAGATTAAGAGATTCTGTGCGGCTAAAACACAATGCGGTGAGACGGGCAGCGCCACCTATGGGTACGTCAGGAGACACCTGATTACCGGCTGCTGCGACAGTGACGACTGTACCCCAGAGGAACCCAAATGTAAGTGACTATTTGGCTTCACCCTTTCTAATCAACTTCCCAGGAAAAATATTTCCAAAGATTATCACTTTATATTTTATCCGTCTTATTTATAGCAGATGCACCATTTCACCACCAGGTGGCGTTAGTACTGAATTATTATAGTAAAAAACTCTCTGCTAAAATGTCACAAAATGTCACGGCCTCCAGATGCCGATCTTTATCTGGAGCTTATAGCTAATCCTCCTGGAGGTAGATTTTGGCCATGCCCTGGAATCCCCCCCTCACGCCCAATTATACCACGGCCATGCCCACTCCCACACCCTGCAACGATAATGTGAGTTTTTTCAGCCTTAGCTTTAGCCATTGTGTACCGCAACTGTCAGTCCCTATCCAAACTGCCAACTTTCTTTCTGATTCTGTTACAGTCGCAAGAGACTACAAGCCGAACGGATTCCGCTGCACAAACTGTTTCCCTCCAAGCTCCGAGGAATGTGACCCGGCGAAGCGTATCGGGTGTAGCGAGGAGGAAGACAAGTGTTTCATCCATTTCTTTAAGCATATTGGGATCGGTACTGGTAATGTCAATATCCTTCTCTTTTCCCATTGGCTCATCCTCAAGCCATTTCAACTTTATTAATCAATATCTCCAATATTTGTAGTATTTTTTTTATTTTGGGGTGATGGGATCAGCAATTTACATTCAGAGGAGATGAGCAAAAATTCTACCCTTGTTTCATTGTGAAGTGATGAATTCTGGGACTTGAAGACCCTTTGTTTTCCAGAGAATCTGTTCACCTCCCACCACATTTTCTATAGCTTACTTTCCTCATTGCTGGATTTGAACACCCCTCTTGTCTGCTCCAACCCCACCCCCATCTGCCCCTTCCCCATAGAATGTAATGCAGAAAGCAATGGCACCTGCTCCTCGTCATGCCTCATTAGCGTAATTTGCACTAGTTAGTAAAATAGAGAAGACATGGCGGGTGGGGTACAGATTCTTCTCTGGAGAGCAGAGGACCCCAGTCCCAGAATCCTTCAGTTCACACTGGAACAATGTGTGGGAGGGGTTGAATAACTCTGCCAGCCAAAAGGGGTGGGGAAATGGTTCATGGGAGTCAGAGGCATGGCTTCCACCCATTCTGATGAAATGGGTATGTCTATATATTCTTACACACAGTTGCCCTTACACACACACATTAATATGAACAATTAATTTGCACACAGGCACAGGCCGCGTCATAGACCCGCCCCTTAATGTCACAGCCCCGCCCCCTGCCCGGTCTGCACCGGGGAAAAGGTGGCAACCGTAATACACACACAGACACACACATACACTGGCATTCACACCATAAGCTTAAACACAACAGATTCACACTCCTCTGCCCTGGGAAAGAAGCTGCTTCATCAGGAGGAAATTCTCTGATTCTCTCATTCCGCACACAGTTGAGGAGCAGGAAGCTTCTCACAAAAGGAAGGGGTGGAGCTAAATCCTCACACAGTTGAGGAACAGGAAGCTTCTCACAGAGTGAAGGGGCGTAGCCAATTCCTCACAGTTGAGGAGCAGGAAGCTTCTCACAAATGGAAGGGGTGGAGCTAAATCCTCACACAGTTGAGGAACAGGAAGCTTCTCACAGAGTGAAGGGGCGTAGCCAATTCCTCACAGTTGAGGAGCAGGAAGCTTCTCACAAAAGGAAGGGGCAGAGCTAAATCCTCACACAGTTGAGGAGCCGGAAGCTTCTCACAGAGTGAAGGGGCGTAGCTAATTCCTCGCAGTTGAGGAGCAGGAAGCTTCTCACAAAAGGAAGGGGCGGAGCTAAATCCTCACAAAGTTGAGGAGCAGGAAGGGGTGGAGTTAATTCCTCACACAGTTAAAGAAAAGGAAGGTTCTCATAGAGGGAAGGTGAGTGGCTAAACTGAGCTGCTACGCGGAGCAGTAGAATTGTTATTGGGACGGTCCATTATTTGAAGGAGTGCTGACCACAAGAAACCTTTTATAAGCTTATTGCAGGCTCTTAATGGTAATTTTAAGAAATGTGTTCAAAAGAACAAAACAATATATGTATACATATGGCAAGAGAATCTACATTATTATAAAGTAGAAGTTCAGGGAGGGGCAAGTGCTAGTGCTAAATAGTATTTATGAAGCGTTGTTTTATAAAACTGACTGAGGTTCAAATTTGTCTCTTTGCAGAATTTGCTTTCAGGATTGGTGGTTGCGCCACAGAATCCATGTGCCAGCCGGACAAGTTCAGTGAGTACAGCTATGAGGAGGTCTCTACCACCTGCACCCAGGCAAACTAGTGACTCCTCTAGTCAGAGAATTGGAGGAGCTTTTCTTCTATGGGGCACTTCCCTGCCATTAATAATTCTTTTTGATTAATTGCATTATTACCTCTTTTGCTAAATCTCCGATTGCAGGACAAAAGGAAAGGCACTAATAAAATCTTATTGTAGTATAGGACGTATTATGAGAGACTGAGAATAAACAATAAAAGGTAGACGACATATGTAGGCTCGGTTTCAAAAACAGTTCAATTGGATGGTGCAATTGCAGAAGAACCCCAGTCATAAAAAAGTAATATATTAGGACAGGTAGGACAGCGTAATAGTGAGTAAGTGCTCAATAACGCACAAAACGTGTTAGGCTGTTCCACTTTGTGGGAAATTAGCCAATAAAAATGAAGCCTGAGAATGATCAAAAACCCAAGACCCGAATGTAATATAAAGTTGTAGCAACATTCCGTGGCACTCTCTATTTTTGCCTTTCCTTGTGTCCTTGTTTCTTTTTTTTGTATCATGAATAAAAACATCTGCTACCTAAAAATAATTATGTTAAAAAATGAAATAAAGTTTATATCTTTAATGCATTTCTTATGTTGATAAGTGTTGCCCAGTGCAACTTGAATGAATACAATGTGACTATACTTGTAAGACTTGTATCACACATCCTTAAGTAGTTCCATTGTTGGTTACTATCGAGTAATGTCGTAATAGAAATCCCCTTAGTAATGGAAGTTCACCCAGAGGCATAAGATTGCCCTGAATATAAATAAAGAGGGGACAGATGTATGTCCATCTTTATTTCTGAGCAGTCAGTATACTGTAGCTGACATTAGGGCAAATAATGTGGAGCTCAACAGAGTTAGGAACAGGCTAGCTAGCTAAGCAGCTTGTGCTCCACCTAGGTAATTACCCAGACAGACCCTGGCACTCTACCAATACAAAAACCACAGCAACAGGGTTAGAATAGCAAAGCCCTTATTAACTGCTTTTATCAGCAACTCTTTTGTGTGTGCTGGGTGGGAAAGACATACTTGTAGACTGGGAAAGTCCCAAAAAAAGGGATCATTTGGGTATGAGGAGGAGATACCCCTCTAGCAATGGAGTATTAGGAGGGAGAGCACCTTATTCAGTGGGTAACTGTGCATGTAAAGGGCAAAGTGGTTAGTATGGTTGGGGCATAGCTAGGTAGGACTTGGCACATAATAACAGGGATCCTAAATGTCATCAGTGTTTTATTGGCTAGGCAGGTAAAATACTCACCAGGTAGAAACTCTATGAGAAAGTTGCTGACATTCCTGATCTTGGGGGAAGAGTCCAGCTCCGTTTTATTCAGCACCTAAAGAATTCTTGTGTTGCCAATGATCAAACTACTGTAAATATAAAAAAACATCCAACTGTTAATTATATGGGTAAATCCTCCATAAATTCACAAGTGTCCATGTCTACATAACCCAAAAACCTTCTTCTTATGAGGACAACAAAGACTTTCATTCCATAGTTTTATAGGGTGGCACAGACCGGATCATCCATAACACAGAGTGGTGCATTTTGAGAATATTTAAGTATTTTAAGATTTTAAATAAAATTATATTTAAGTTTTTGTAAGATTTTAAACAAGTATATTTCAGTATTTTAAGTTTTTAAATACGTATATTTAAGTTTTTGTAAGATTTTAAACAAGTATATTTAAGTATTTTAAGTTTTTAAATACGTATATTTAAGTATATTTAAGTATTTTAAGATTTTAAATAAGTATATTTAATTATTATAAGATTTTAAATAAGTATATTTAAGTATTTTAAGATTTTAAATAAGTATATTTAAGTATTTTCAGATTTTAAATAAGTATATTTAAGTATTTTCAGATTTTAAATAAGTATATTTAAGTATTTTAAGATTTTAAACAAGTATATTTAAGTATTTTAAGATTTTAAACAAGTATATTTAAGTATTTTAAGATTTTAAACAAGTATATTTAAGTATTTTAAGATTTTAAATAAGTATGTTTAAGTATTTTAAGATTTTAAACAAGTATATTTAAGGGGCCAATTCATTAACTTCGAGTGAAGGATTCGAAGTAAAAAAACTTCGAATTTCGAAGTGTTTTTTTGGCTACTTCGACCATCGAATGGGCTACTTCGACCTTCGACTTCGTACTGCCTCTTTAAGAAGAAAACTTCTACCCCTAGTTCGCCACCTAAAAGCTACCGAGGCCAATGTTAGAGGTCCCCATAGGCTTGCCTAACTTTTTTTGGTCGAAGGATATTCCTTCGATCGTTGGATTAAAATCCTTCAAATTGTTCGATTCGAAGGATTTAATCGTTCGATCGAAGGATTTGCGCAAAATCCTTCGACTTCGATATTCGAAGTCGAAGGATTTTCATTCCCCAGTCGAATATCGAGGGTTAATTAACCCTCGATATTCGACCCTTGATGAATTTGCCCCTAAGTATTGTAAGTTTTTAAATACGTATATTTAAGTTTTTGTAGGATTTTAAACAAGTATATTTAAGTATTTTTAGAAAAATTGTCACACAAAGGACAGCCTAAGGGTGAGACTCGAGCTGCCTCACTACAACTCATCAAAATATTTATTAAAGCTTCTATATCAGATGTACATTCGAAAAACAGCAGCCTAATGTGTTTAATACGGGTGGTCTCCACAATGCCTCATCTTTGCTTTATAAAAGAAGCATTTATCTACATTGTCAGAGCAGTAATGGACTTGATTATGTGGGGAAGGAGTTTGGAAAACTGCACTGGGGGTACATCACTCATTGGGGGCCCCCTTTGCACTGTTTGCAACACTCACTGAACAGCTCTTACCTGTCCTCTGGATAGTCAGAACCAGCAGTTCAATCCCATGAGATTGTGTTGCTAGACTCCCATGACACAGCGTGTGCCTCCAGACCAGTTTCCAAAATGGCCGCTAGTGTCTTTTTTCACACGACGTGAGGCTCTTGACCAGTTTTCAAAATGGCCGCTATTGTCTTTACCGCTTGATGTATCAAAAGTAGTTACTTTTGTTCTCCACTTTTCTCTCCATTGTCTTTTCAGGGGTAATTGCAGAATGGGCTAAAAAGAGTACACTTTTGCCTCACATTCCACCTCTATATGAAGACTTCAGGCGTGGGTTTTCTCTTATGTTTTTGCCTTGTATTTATCACTTCCTGTTTGGGCCTAGCGACTCATTGATTTGAATAAGAGACTGGAATATGAATAGGAGAGGCCTGAATTGAAAGATGAGAAATAAAAATTAGTGATAACAATACATTTGTAGCCTTACAGAGCATTTGTTTTATAGACGGGTCAGCGACCCCCGTTTGAAAGCTGGAAAGAGACAGAAGAAGAAGGCAAATAATTAAACTAAACTACAAATAAGGAAAAATGAAGGCCAACTTGCTTAGAATTGACCATTGTACAAAATACTTAGGGGTTTTTTACATTCGAATCCTTCACTCGAAGTTAGTGAATCGGCCCCTTACAGTTAAATTAATGGTGAACCACCTGTTTAATGAACCCCTTCAGCTTCATATTGTGGAAATTGCACATCAGTCTGGCCTGCCAATGGGCCCTTTAGATTCCTGGGTCCAGTGTAAACATTTATATAGGGGAACATTTATATAGGGGAACATTTAGATAAGGAAACATTCATATAGAGGAACATTTATATAGAGAAACATTTATATAAGGAAACATTCATATAGAGAAACATTTATATTGGAAAACATTTATATAGGGGAACATTTATATAGGGAAACATTTATATAGAGAAACATTTATATAGGGAAATATTTATATAGAGAAACATTTATATAGGGGAACATTTAGGGGCACATTTACTAAGGGTCGAATATCGAGGGTTAATTAACCCTTGATATTCGACCATTGAAGTAAAATCCTTTGAATATCGAAGTCGAAGGATTTACCGCAAATACTTCGATCGAACGTTTAAATCCTTCGAATTGAACGATTCGAAGGACTTTAAACCATCGATCGAACGATTTTTCTTCGATCAAAAAAAGCTTAGAAAGCTTATGGCGAAGGTCCCCATAGGCTAACATTGTAGCTCGGTAGGTTTAAAGTGGCAAAGTAGGTAGCCCAAGTTTTTTTTAAAGAGACAGTACTTCGACTATCGAATAGTCGAGCGATTTTTAGCTCAATTCGAAGTTGTAGTCAAAGGTCGAAGTAGCCTATTCGATGGTCGAAGTACCCAAAAAAAAACGTTGAAATTCGAAGTTTTTTAACTCGAATCCTTCACTCAAGCTTAGTAAATGTGTCCCTTATATAGGGAAACATATATATAGGGGAACATTTATATAGAGAAACATTTATATAGGGAAACATTTATATAGGGGAACATTTATATAGAGAAACATTTACACAGAGAAACATTTATATAGGGAAACATTTATACAGGGATACATTTATATAAAGAAACATTTATATAGGGATATATTTATATAGAGAAACATTTATATAGGGGAACATTTATATAGAGAAACATTTATACAGAGAAACATTTATATAGGGATATATTTATATAGAGAAACATTTATATAGGAAACATATATAGAGAAAATGTTATATAGGGAACATTTATATAGGGGAACATTTATATAGGGGAACATTTATATAGAGAAATATTTACACAGAGAAACATTTATATAGGGAAACATTTATACAGGGATACATTTATATAGAGAAACATTTATATAGGAAACATATATAGAGAAAATGTTATATAGGGAAACATTTATATAGGGGAAAATTTATATAGCAAAACATTTATATAGGGGAACATTTATATAGGGGAACATTTATATAGAGAAACATTTACACAGAGAAACATTTATATAGAGAAACATTTATATAGGAAACATATATAGGAAAACATTTATATAGGGAACATTTATATAGGGAAACATTTATATAGGGAAACATTTAGATAAGGAAACATTTATATAGAGAAACATTTATATAGGGAAACATTTAGATAAGGAAACATTCATATAGAGAAACATTAAGGAGATTATTTATCAAGATCCGAATTTATCTCAATATCGGCTGCTACAAACTCCGATCTAAGCCGCTCGGGTTTTTAACGCTTATTTATAATTACATTTTCCCGAAATTACCTTTGCGGGAAAAGCTCCAATTTATATAGAGACACATTTATATAGTGAAACATTTATATAAGGAAACATTTATATAGAGAAACATTTATTTAGGGGAACATTTATATAAAGAAACATTTATATAGAGAAACATTTATATAGGGAAACATTTATATAGAGAAACATTTATATAGGGAAACATTTATAGAGGGAAACATTTATATAGGGATACATTTATAAAGGGAAAAACATTCATATAGGGAAACATTCATATAGGGAAACATTTATATAGGGGAACATTTATATAGAGAAAAATATTTATACAGAGAAACATTTATATAGGGAAACATTTATATAGGGGAACATTTATATAGAGAAAAATATTTATACAGAGAAACATTTATATAGGGAAACATTCAAATAGGGAAACATTCATATAGGGGGACATTTATATAGAGAAACATTTATATAGGGAAACATTGATATAGGGGGACATTTATATAGGGAATATTTATATAGGGAAACATATATATAGAGAAAAATGTATATAGGGAAACATTTAGATAAGGAAACATTTATATAGGGAAACATAAATATATAGAGAAACATTTATATAGAGAAACATTTATATAGGGAAACATTTATTTGAAAAATACCTGTAATCCCTTCTGTCCTTTGGGTTCTATGGGTTCCGGTTTGAATTAACCAGTTAATTTAGGCATGGAAGCAGAATGAAAAACTAGAGAAGATTGTCCTACCAAAAAAAAATAATGTATATAGTTTTCCAAAGTAAACTAAAGCCCCCCCCCCTTTCCCCCCAGGAAAAGCCTCTAAAGTGAAAGAGCCAGAAATGTCTACAAATTGTCTGGCAGGACAGGTCACTGGAGTGTAAAGTTCTTCTAGCAGTGAAATGGTTACTGACTTGTTATAACAACCTACCTGCAATGAGCATTGAGTTATTGATATGTTGGCTGACCTTCTGGGCAAGTTTCTCATTGTCTCCTTAGACAATGTCTGTATTTATTCTGCGACCTGGAACTGCACCAAAGTCACCGACACAGGCAACTTCATCTCAATAAAGAACTGGAGGAGTAACCAGACTGAGCAATTAACTGTCAGCATTCTGTCCAACCCATGTTCATACAGTGAGTGGCAGCTAGAAGCTCGCATTTGGATCTTCATACCTAAATTCTGCTGAAAAGGTCATATAAACATAAAATAAACCCAATAGGCTGGTTTTGCTTCCAATAAGGATTAATTATATCTCAGTTGGGATCAAGTACAAGCGACTGTTTTATTATTACACAGAAAAGGGATGTCTTTTTTAAAAACTTGGATTATTTCCGTAATTTCGAGCTTTCTGGATAACAGGTTTCCGGAACATGGATCCCATACCTGTACTTGTCTTTATGGCACACAATAGTAAATAAAGCCAAAGTCCTGGGATTTTGAGTGCTGTGTTTCACTGTGTCTATAACATTCAAAGGACCTGAAAATAATTAATAACCAGGGTCTTTCCCTGAGTGCACTACCAGAAAAGTTACAGATATATATTAATATACAGGTATACCTGTTATCCAGAATGCTCAGGACCTGGGGTTTTCTGGATAACGGATCTTTCCATAATTTGGATCTTCATACCTTAAGTCTACTAGAAAATCATATAAACATTAAATAAACCCAATAGGCTGGTTTTGCTTCCAATAAGGATTAATTATATCTTAGTTGGGATCAAGTACAAGAGTCTGTTTTATTATTACACAGAAAAAGGAAATCAGTTGTAAAAATGTGGATTATTTGGGTCAAATGGAGTCTACGGGAGTCATTCCGTAACTTTCACTTTCTGGATAGCGGGTTTCCGGATAACGGATCCCATACCTGTACAAATATTATACTTTGCAGAATAAGTTGCAGAATTTGTAAAACTGCCAGTGTAAATGCGCTTCTGGCATTTTCCTTATTAATCTTATAAAGTTATAGATTCATGCCCCTCCATAACAATAACACCCACTTCCCCTTTAAAGCCGGTGACATTATTTCCAGCCTGATTAACTGTACTGTTCATTTACCCTTTTCTTGTTATTCCCCTGGCAGCTCACTCTGCTCAGCCAGTTTTCTGCATTCTGGGGCCACTTTTATTGTGCTCTCTCGGAGCACAAAGAACCATTCCCAGTTCATGTTGTGGAATAAAGCAGCTCATCAGTGTATTCTCCAGAGTCAAATTAACAGAGACCCTGTTATTTCTAATCTTGGAGCTGAACCTGCACTAATATTTATCTACAACCTGATTTGTTCAGTCTCCCCCTGGATCACCAAGCTGGTCTTTCAGGTGTATTTTGGTTTGGATAGCAAATAAACTTAAACCCAAGTGTTTTCCCCACTCCCAATTTGCATTGAGGCTTCTCCAAGGGATGCCAGCCCCGTGGTTCGGAAAACACTGCTATGGACTGGCCAGGGTCGGATTTACATAGCGGGAGCCCCTGGGCCACTGCCGTTCATCATCCCTGTTCCTTCATCATCAGGTCGGAGCACTGGGGTTTGGCTAGGGTTGCCACCTGCCCAGTTTTGACCCAGACAGCTTGGTTTTTGATGGGCTGCCCATGTCATAACTACCTGCCCAGTTTTCCAAATTAGGAAAACCGGGCAGGATTTCCTATAATTGACACAGCAAATGGCCAATCAGTGGTCACTGAGTCATAGCCCGCCCCAGCCGCATCACGGCCCACCCCCTGCCCGGATTCCACAACCAAAATGGTGGCCACCCTAGGATTGACGCATGGGAAATTTAAAAAACAATTGTATCTCCTGCCCATCCCCAGTGTTTTTGAACCAATGTGGGTGTGGTTGGGCTTCATGCCGCCCCCCCTAAAATCCTACCCCCCTAGGCCCGGGCCTTGGTGGCCTTTCCACAAATCCAAGCCTGGGACTGGCTGATTCTCCTTCTTTAATTGTGTTGTGGAAATTCAGGAACTGGAGATCGCTTGAAGGAAAAGACTAAAGTTTATTTGACACAAACTCAATGGATTCTGAACTCACAACAAGTTAGAACCCCCAACATTATAGACTTGTAAAAAGGGAGTTACCAGTTGGAGGCCATAGAGACACAAAAGAACTGCTCTTACAGCCAAACAGGTGGCTCTGCCCTCAAGGCCAGGGTATAAGTGACCAAGTCTACTGTGAGAACAGAATCCATCCAAGTCGGGGGAACCTGGGGAAATCTTCATATACAGGACTTTATTCTCTCTCACTAGAACCAAAGGTCCTTCTTGAGGTGGGACAGCCCTAAATTGGGGACATCAAAGGAGATGTGACTTACAGGGGGTTTCAGGCAGATTGAGGGTATTTGTTTGTATATCTGTGAGACTGATGTGAAACGAGGAATGGCTTAAAATGTCACGTCAAGTTCATATATTGGCAGTTCTAGTAAACTTTGTGTGATTGTGTATTTGTGTTGTTCCCTTGGCTTTATTATGAGTATTATCTATACAAATACACACTAGAGACGCCAGAGCTTTCAATAACCCTGTTACTGTCCTGAACAATTCCCACAGTTATTCGATTAATATTCTATAATGTAACTAAAGCCACAATGTATCTGCCACAAAAGGACACCGTGTCTTTTATTTATCTGTACTGGGAACAATGGCAAAGAAATATTCGGAGTCACATTTCAGATATTTCAGTGAATATCCAATTTCCTCATATCAGTCTCAGGCTCATTATTCTTTTTAGATATTTGTTGGACCTGCAGAGGGACAGGAATTTTTTGCCTTTTTTCGGCTGATTTATCAAGGGACGAATATCGAAGTAATGAGAGTTTTTTTTGAACTCCCATAACTTCGAAATTCTAATAAGAAAAAGACCAATTGAAATCTATTTAAAAAAAATTAAATTCTGGTGAATAGGCTGTATTCAAAATGGTTCGAATCAAAGTTTTCGCACATTCGATCGAATTCGACTCGCAGTATTTGCCCCAAAAACAGGGACACAGGGAGGCCCATTTATCAAAGGTCGAATTTCGAATTCTTGTGAAGTTTTTTTAATTCGAATATACTCACGATTCGGCTGGGAGGTTATTTAAGAAAAATTTGAGGGGCATATTTATCAAGGGTCGAATTTTGGATTGAAAAAACTTCAAAATTCGACCGAATTAGAATCTTACGAATCGAAGGAATATCGCATTCGATCGAATTTGATCCGAAGTTTTTCCAAAAAAACTTTGATTTTTCAGAATCCACCAATTGACTCCAAATAGGTTCTAGGAGGTCCCCCATAGGCTTAAACTGCAATTCAGTAGGTTTTAGATGGCGAATGGTCAAAGTCAAAGTTTTAAAGAGAAAGTACATGATACATGATTTCAGTATTCAATATTATTCATTTTTAAATTCGAATCGAATTTTGGCCTATTCGCTAGTCGAAGTACACAAAATACTTCGAATTTTCACTTCGACTCTTGATAAATTTGCCCCTAAATGTTAATTAAAGGGATACTGTCTTGGAAAAATTTTTTTTCCAAAATTGAATCAGTTAATAGTGCTACTCCAGCAGAATTCTGCACTGAAATCCATTTCTCAAAAGAGCAAACAGATTTTTTTATATTCAATTTTGAAATCTGACATGGGGCTAGACATTTTGTCAATTTCCCAGCTGCCCCCAGTCATGTGACTTGTGTCTGCACTTTAGGAGAGAAATGCTTTCTGGCAGGCTGCTGTTTTTCCTTCTCAATGTAACTGAATGTGTCTCAGTGGGACATGAGTTTTTACTATTGAGTGTTGTTCTTAGATCTACCAGGCAGCTGTTATCTTGTGTTAGGGAGCTGCTATCTGGTTACCTTCCCATTGTTCTGTTGTTTGGCTGCTGGGGGGGAAAGGGAGGGGGTGATATCACTCCAACTTGCAGTACAGCAGTAAAGAGTGACTGAAGTTTATCAGAGCACAAGTCACATGACTTGGGGCAGCTGGGAAATTGACAATATGTCTAGCCCCATGTCAGATTTCAAAACTGAATATACAAAAATTTGTTTGCTCTTTTGAGAAATGGATTTCAGTGCAGAATTCTGCTGGATCAGCACTATTAACTGATTCATTTTGATAAAAAAAAATTCCCCATGACAGTATCCCTTTAAAGGAGAACAAAATCCAAAATCATTGGGGGCGCCAATTTGCTTGACAATAATCACTAGTGATGAGCGAATCTGTCCCGTTTTGCTTCTCCGAAAAATAATTGTGCAAATACTATATGAACGTGCAATCTTACTGATTACCCAATAGTAATCACAGGGAGGTTCAAACAGTTTAATTATAGCCCTGCACTTTATACTTTTAATTTTTCAGTGATTACTATTGGGTTAGATTGCACGTTCATATAGTTATTGCATAATTAATAGATAGTTGGAATAATTGAGAGACTGCTGAGCGAGATTGAGCAAGTGGGGAACTTTTTCTTCTTCCTTATTATAAAGTCTGGTACTTGTAAATCACAATAATCAGTGAATAGTTCCTATACTGTGCATGGGGGATACATGGGGGATACATGGGGGATACATCAGGGATCCTCGGAGCAGGAAGCAAAAAGTTTGGATTATTAACCTCTGATCGTATAAAGAATATAAAGGAGAAAATATTTGCACCAGAAGGAGCGACAAACTGATTTATTGTGCCAATGTGGGTGGAGTTAAGGCCAAACCCAAACTTAACATGAAAAAGACTTTTCTTTATTCTAACTTGTCATGGCCACGCCCACATCCCATTAGCAATAAATAGGAAAGTGTCGCCCTGTAGGATAGAACTTTCCATATCAGTCTCTGTGGCTCCTGTGCAACTGCAACTCACAATGATATCTGCTGTGGGATTCCTGTGCCTGCTCTCAGCTCTTGTATCCACAGGTAAGTGCCCCCCTCATATTATTATATTATAACCTGAGCTGCCCCCCTAATCTCTAGGAACTGCCCCTGCTCTATTGGGGTAAATTATCAAATTTGCTTAAATAAACAGATATTTACCCTCATATTGTACATTTATTTTACAGGTTATTCTCTCACCTGCATAGAGTGCTCTGAATATAATTCAACATCTTGCACAGGGGATAGTGTTCTATGTCCAGCCCAGTTTTGTGCTTCTGTGTTCATCAAAGAATCTAATCCAGGTATTTTCTTTATTCCGGCTATATATATATATATATATATATATAAATATAGATTAATGATAACTATTATTATTTACCCCATTTTAAATCATAAGGATATTAGTTAAACAGGGAGCTCTGAGTATCACTCATGTATTATAAGGAATAATGTACCCCCTACTGTAAATGATAAGGATATTTGAAGTCACTGAGGGGTTGTTCTATGACCATATAAAGGCACAAGGCTGCAGGCTGAGTTATACAGGGAACTCTGAGTATCACTCATGTATTATAAGGGATAATGTACCCCCTACTGTAAATGATAAGGATATTAGAAGTCACTGAGGGGTTGTTCTGTGACCATATAAAGGCACAAGGCTGCAGGCTGAGTTATACAGGGAACTCTGAGTATCACTCATGTATTATAAGGGATAATGTACCCCCTACTGTAAATGATAAGGATATTAGAAGTCACTGAGGGGTTGTTCTGTGACCATATAAAGGCACAAGGCTGCAGGCTGAGTTATACAGGGAACTCTGAGTATCACTCATGTATTATAAGGGATAATGTACCCCCTACTGTAAATGATAAGGATATTAGAAGTCACTGAGGGGTTGTTCTGTGACCATATAAAGGCACAAGGCTGCAGGCTGAGTTATACAGGGAACTCTGAGTATCACTCATGTATTATAAGGGATAATATACCCCCTACTGTAAATGATAAGGATATTAGAAGTCACTGAGGGGTTGTTCTGTGACCATATAAAGGCACAAGGCTGCAGGCTGAGTTGCTTGTTATTTATATGACATTTAATAAGTGTATTTGTTGTACTTAGTTGAAAGCATTATGCAGATTAAGAGATCTTGTGCCACTGAAGAGCAATGTAGTGAGACTGGCAGCGCCACCTATGGGTACGTCAGGAGACACATGATTACCAGCTGCTGCGACAGTGACGACTGTACCCCAGAGGTACCTGAATGTAAGTCACGTTGCGCATCTCTCCTATATCCAGAACTTGCTCAATAACGATATACTATATACATATATACATGTTTATCCTCTTGAATATTTTATCTCACTCCATTACTAATTGGATGTTCTATTCCCCCACTGGTTGGAGCAATTATTAGACAGTAAAAGCAAAAAAAACTCCTTGCTTAAGTTCACGGAAGCTGTTTTTTTTAAAACCATCCCATCAGTGGCCCCTGTTTTGGATCTTATACAAACAAAACTTGCCTCCAAACCTGGAATTTAAAAATAAGCACCTGCTTTGAGGCCACTGGGAGCAACATCCAAGGGGTTGGAGATTAACATGTTGCTTATGAGTGACCGGTTCAAGATCACTGTTTTAAGTTAAAGGAGAAGGAAAGGATAAAATTAAGTAAGCTTTATCAGAAAGGTCTATATAAATACACCAGTAATCCCTCAAAGTAATGTTGCTCTGAATCCTCTGTCAAAAGAAACAGCACATTTCTTTCCTTCTATTGTGTACTCATGGGCTTCTGTATCAGACTAACTGTTTTCAGCTTAAACCTCCAGGGCTAGGGCTTGAGCATGCTCAGTTTGTTCCTCTCCCCTTCCTGAGCCCAGAGCTATAAGTGAGCAGACTCAGGCAGGAAGTGATGTCACACCAAGCTAATATGGCAGCTGTTATCCTAAACAAACAGAGCTTCTAAAGCTGTTTACTCAGGTATGGTAAAGCTTTCTGCAGAATAAATATAGTGTTATACTGTAGCTTGTACTATTGTAGCTAATCTATTCTCAATAAACTGCTTCGGTAGCTTTCCTTCTCCTTTAACACATATGAGCTGAATAAATAGTTTGAATGAGTTGCAACAAGATGATCTTCATTCTGTCAGTCTCAACCGCTCTACCATTATATACTTGTTTCTAAAATCTAGGGCTAAATACATCCGCCCAAATTTGTTCTCTGATTCTGTTACAGGCCCGGAAGCCACCAACGAGCCCAACGGAAACAGCTGCCCAAACTGCTTCCCTCCGACCCTTGACGAATGTGAGTCGGGAGAACAGGCCCAGTGTTCTGACAACGAGGACAAGTGCTTCGTCCATGTCTTTAAACATAACGGTAACTCCGACACCTCTGTCCTCTCTGACTCTCACACCGATACACTCCACCATCACATTCACTCACTCACATTCACACACTGATGTGAGTTCCACTGAACTTATTGCCATTAAAAGACAAGTAAACCTTTAAAATAAGTGAATGTAAAATTGACGAGGAGGCTATTCTAAGCACTTTTGTAATTTACATTCATTATTTATTTTGTTTTTATTCCAAGATATTAAGGGATACATGTACTGTTAATATGAATGAATTTTGTTACAACAGCGCCACCTGCTGGTCAGTTTCCCACCAGTCTGACCACCAAGTAGTCAAGGAAGTTGTCAGGAGAAAGAAAGAGGCTGATGTTCTTCTGCTTAGGAAAGATGTGAGAAAGGTTTCTAATTTTATTCCTAAGCAGAAGAACATCAGCCTCTTTCTTTCTCCTGACAACTTCCTTGACTATTTGCTGGTCAGACTGGTGGGAAACTGACCAGCAGGTGGCGCTGTTGGAACAAAATTCATTCATATTAACAGCACATGTATCCCTTAATAATAATAATAATAATGAATGTACATAACAACATTTCTTAGAATAGGCCCCCTCACCAGTTTTACATTCCCTTTTTTTAGAGGTTTACTTATCCTTTAATAATATTTGTCTCTTTACAGATTTTGCATTCAAGATTGGAGGTTGCTCTACAGAATCCATGTGCCAGCCTGACAAGTTCAATGAGTACAGCTATGAAGAGGTGACTACCACCTGCACCCAGGCAACCCAGTGACTCCCGTAGTCTTATGGACTTCTCTATGGAGCATGTGACTTCCCCACCAATGATTAATTCCTTTGTTCTTTTGCTAAATCTCTAATTGCCGCATCGCACCCTTTCTAGGTTTTACCAGCACATTCCAACTGCTTCTGGGAGACAATTGCACAATAAAATTTACCAGATATTTGTCCCATTTTGTAGTCAGAAAGTCATTGTGTACCCGACTTAGGCAAGAAATCATACAATGTTCCGGCTTTTATTTTTCAGCTTTTGGCATAAGGGATGCACCGAATCCACTATTAAGGAAGTTGGCCAAACCCAGAATCCTTTTGTTCGGTGGATACCAAACCGAATTTGAAACCTAATTATCATATGCAAATCAGGAAACCGAAGCGGTAAAGAAAATCGCACATTGTTCATGATGTCAAAACACGTTTGTTTGATTTCCTTGTTTGTGTGATGAAAAGTCACGTGATTTTTTTGGAATTAGATTCGGTTTGGCCAGGCACTTGAATTCGGTCCAGTCTGAATCCTGCTTAAAAATGCTAAATCCCAAACCGAATCCTGGATTCTGTGCATCCCTGTTTTGTATATTACAGATTACACATTATCAATTGGTTTTCATTAGTGAAGGGCGAATAAATTCGCCAGGCACGAATTTGCGGTGAATTTCCATGTTTTGCCACCGATGAATAGATTTTCAAAACTGGCGCGAAAATTTGCCTGCGAAAATTCGGTGGCATCAAAAAAATCTGGATGCGCGTCGGGATAGTCACACGCGTCACAACTGTTGCGCATCAACATTATTCGGACTCCCACTGACTTTAACATAGGAGTCAAAATCATACTTATGAACAGCAGGGGGAGCCCCCGCCTTACTTCCCAGCCATGCAGAACTCAAGCAGCTTTGTTTGTTTCCCTGTAGAGCAGTCGGCGACTGTGTAGAGATTTGTATTGGATTTTATTTTTGCCTTTATATCCCCTTTACTGTTTCCAACTCCAGCTGCAGGGACAAAGATCATGGAGCCAGATTTAAACAGATAAACTGGGATTCTATTTGGAGGATTATTTTGCTGCAGCCACTGGTTCTGCAGAGTTGGAGAAAGTTTGTATTAAACAATACAAAAACTATAAAATCCACATTAGATTACATGACAACACAGGACCCAGTGCAGTCTGTATATTCTGATTATTAATCAGTCTTGCTGTATCGGCTTCTGGCAGATATTATTTGACTTGTGCTGTTTTGATCATTTATGATGATCCCTAAGCAGCCCAGATCACACTGAGCATGTGCACAGTCTTGGTCTTGCAAAGATGTATAACAAAGTTACAAGATGGTGACCCCCTGTGGCCAACTTTGAAAGCATAAACCATGTGTTTGATTAGACTTGTGGTGCAGTAAGTTCATGTTTATGTTTAGTATACAAAATACAGCATTTCTAGCCTTATTCTATTTTACACTTTACTTCCCCTTTAAATGGACACGTATTTGTTTTTTTAAATATCGTCTGCCAATGATTCGTGGTAGGACATTTGAATATTGGATTTGAGGCTGTTTCTAGTGAATTAATGGGAAAATATGCCAACCCTTCACATGTTATACAAGAAGAAATGCTCACACGCAAGTTCATTTAAAAGAAATGTTTCATTTGAAAATTATGGAATCGGATGAAATACAGCAGATAAATACAAAATGAGGGAAGATTCACTGACATTGTATAAAAACACCAATAAAGGGAATTTCAATTTTAGGGATCAGCAATGGGTGGCAGAATCCTGAGACATAGGAAAAGACTGAAACATCTACAGAGTAGAATCCTAATGAGAATCTGCAGACATGAAAGGGGTTTGCAAAGTTTACAATATTTTTATAAAACTTTTCTCTCATGGGACTTACAAAAATCTATGAATTTTTGATGGTTCTTACTAAAAATTTGTAATTAAAAATTTAAAAAATGTTAAATTTTTTTTCATTTTAGAGTAATGTGGATTTTTTAAAACTCGAGTAAATTAGATTTTATTCACAATTCGAATGGTATGTTATTTATGAAAGATTTTTATTAAATAGTCCCGACTCTAAGGGGCCAATTCATTAACTTTGAGTGAAGGAATAGAAGAAAAAAAACGTTGAATATCGAAGTTTTTTTTGGCTACTTCGACTATCGAATGGGCTACATCGACCTTCGACTACGACTTCGAATCGAAGGATTCGAACTAAAAATCGTTCGACTATTCGACCATTCGATAGTCGAAGTACTGTCTCTTTAATATAAAATTTCGCCCCCCTAGTTCGCCATCTAAAACCTACTGAACCCAATGTTAGCCTATGGGGTTTTTTTGGTCGAAGGATAATCCTTCGATCGTTGGATTGAAATCCTTCGAATCATTCGATTCGAAGGATTTAATCGTTCGATCGAACGATTATTCCTTCGATCATTCGATCGCAGTATTTGCGCAATATCCTTCGACTTCGATGTCGAAGGATTTTTATTCCCAGTCGAATATCGAGGGTTAATTAACCCTCGATATTCAACCCTTGATGAATTTGCCCCTAAAACTCGAATCAAATTCAAATCGAATTCGAATTGAGTTTTCCTCTAAAAAAACCCTTGATTTTTACAAATGTTTTTGAGGCGCAACATTTTGTTTGACAACCAACATATTTTTTTCTCCCATTGGAGTCTATGGGGCATAATTTTCAAAGCAAAACTTGACCAATATTTGGCTCATCTCTACTATTAACATCTTCAGATAGATCAAGAGACTTCTGCCATTGACTTCTACATGAACTTCTACATGAACTCGGCAAGTTTTTTAGGTGGAGAACTGTTTCCAGGGTCGAGGGGCGATATATCTCACATTCCAATTCAATTTTGAGTTGGTGGTTTTAAATATTGACCCAAATAAATTTTGAATTTGAATTTTCCATTCGAACCTTAGTAAATCTGCACCTAAGCGTCTTTTTACAAACAATCCAATTTCTATTTTCTCCTTGAATCTGGAAAAATGTGCGTTTTTTCTATATTTCTTAAAAAACACTAAGAATTTGAGAATCATTCAGGGTAAAAGTTGTCGAGGTCCTGTGAAGTCATTGGGAGCTGCACTCATCTTACTGGAACATATTTAATCAATTCGGACTTTTAAGAGGTTTTCAGATATTTTTTCGCTAGGAAAAAACTAACATTTTTAAAGGTTTTAGAGGTATTCGTATTTTTTAGTGCATCGTTCAGCTCTTTTTTTCACTCGTGATTTTATATTCGGATCATTTAATACATTTCATGACTTTCATGGTTTTTAGAGCAACTGAGTTTAGTCGTGGTTTCAAAAACTTCTAAGACCACTCAAATTCTACATGCCTAAACTGTACATTCTGTATAAAGTTGGGTGTTAAACTTGGGTGGGTGAACATAAAGGCAATGACTAGTGATGAGCAAATTTATTTGGCAGGCGCAAATTCACTGCGAATTTCCATGTTTTGCCGCCGGCGAATGAGTTTGCAAAATTGCAGTGAAAATTCGCCGGGGAAAAATTAGCAAAACGAGAATTTTGACAAAGGCGCCCATTGAAATTAATGCGCATCATTAAATTCTCGTTTCGTGAATATTTAGCCTTTCGCGAATTTCGCAGGAAATCCACAAATTTCTAGACGAAACTAAACGGGAGAAATTCGCCCATCACTAGCAATGACACATGAGAAGATTAGTCGCCCTCAACAAATCAAAAATGAATCTTTCCGAAGTTGCCCTTTAAGAGGAAACGGTGGGCGACTTTGGAAAAACAAAGTGGGGCACCTGCTATTCACTTTATCACCGGTGGGGAAGTATTTGAAGGAGATTAGTCGCCCGTAGAAGAGGTTTGTTGAGGGTAACTAATATTCTCATGTGTCATAAGTTCAGGTTTTACCCCCCACCCAAGTTTAACATCAAACTTTATGCGGAATATGCAGTTTAGGCTCAGCTTTACACACATAGGGCTTGGCTCAATACTGAGTGGTAACCAGGGGTGCTTCGCCAATGAGGCAAGTTGAGGCTGTCCCAATGATTTTTTGATGTGCGCTGGTTTCGTGCAATGCTATGAATTTTTCTGAGTTTCCAGGTGAAAATTCAAAAAAATGGTGAAAATCAGCTGAAAAAATCAGAAAAAAATTGTGAAAATCGGATGAAAAAATCGGAATTTTTTTTGAAAAAAATGATTTTTTCCGCAAATCAAATTTTCCGGAAAATGTAATAATAAATAAGCGTAAAAAACACGATTTGATCTGAGTTTGTAACAGAAATATTGAGATAATTTCGGACTTTGATAAATAACCCCCACAGTGTTAAAAAATAAAGATGCCTTTAGAACAAGAAATAGCTTGTATGACTGCTACGTCTGAGAAACAATTATGGGGTGATTTATCAAGGATCAAATTCAAATTTTTTCCACGATTCAAATTTGAAATTATATTTTCAAAAAATTCAATGTTTGGTTTTTATTAATCCCTAAAAAGTAGAAAAACTTGAATGTAAAACATCATCATCTTAAAGCTTCATGTAGGAGTCAATGAGAGCTGTCTTAGGTAAAATTCAAGACTTTTTTAATTTGAGATTTTGAGGTTTTTTTGAGCTTGTAAACTCACAAATTTGAGTTTTTTTGAGCTTGTAAACTCACAAATTCGAGGTTTTTTTTTCACAAAGTTTTTTGACCTTGTAAACTTACATTGAGGTATCCAAGTTTTTTTCATCTATTGTATTCATTCAAGCTTTTTATATTTGGATTTTTTTTTAAAAGCAAGACAACATTAACATTGTTTTTTAAATTGTGAGTAGAAAAAAGTAGAAAAAATCTGTAAAACCTTGCAAATTGAATTTCTGATGAATAAGCCCTTAAGCTCTATAGTATCTAGTAGAAATAATTCTAAAGCAACTGGACTTTCTTTAAAACATTTCACCCTCATCCAGGTGGCTTCTTCAGTTCAACGGAGTGCTTCACATTTATTTGGGACATTCTTACTTTACAAATGGGGGTTTCAGGCAGATTATTTACTAATGGTTTTGCAAAATGCAATGCAAATGTTTAGAAAATACATTAAACATATATAGAACAAACAAAAATAATATTTACAGAGGAACCTGCTACTAACATTCATATTTGCCTACAAGTTACTGTATTATGGAATTCCTGCAGCACCTCCAAGTGGCACCTGGAGGAACAGCACATACAGATTCTTTTACAGATGGCAGTTTGGCATGAGGCAGTCATTTGTTACAGACACAACGTTGTGTAGCTCAACCAAGTAAAAATGTATAACGGGGGAGTATCAAAACTGCTACAGGGCAAAGAATTACAATGTAAGTAAATGTAAATAAAAAAAATACCAATTAAATAAAAATACAAAATTTTAGAACACGAGGCTCAATATAACACAACTTCTGGCAACAGCTACAAAAGACAGTAACAATAACACCTTGGACTTCAATGGGAGAGTTTCCCCTGTGGAAAAGAAACAGGGAGATTTAGATTAGAAAGTCACAACCATAAAGGAATGGGAGGGACTGGAAACTAAAGGATGGTTCAATTTATATATAATACCTAAGGGCAGATTTATCAAAGAGTGAGGTGAATTTTCGAATGAAAAAAAAAAATCGAATTTCAAGCTATTTTTTGTGTACTTCGACTAGGGAATACTCCAAATTTGAAAAAAATTTAACAATTCGAATATCGAAATTTATCATGTACTGTCTCTTTAAAAATTCAACTTCGACCATTCACCATCTAAAACCTGCCGATTTTGTTGTTTTAGCCAATGGGGGACCTCTTAGAACCTATTTGGAGTCAATTGGTGGACTTTGAAAAATGTAAGGTTTTTTTGGGAAAAACTTCCAATCGAATTGATCGATTGAGCTATTAATTCGATTTGAACGATTTGAATTTGGCCGAATATGGAACTATTTGATTGAAAACGGACCTATTCGACCCAAAAAAAACTTCAACTTGATTTTGGGTTGATCTTTTTGAAATTCGACCCTTGATAAATATGCCCCTAATTGTCGTTAGCAGTATTTACATCTTATTTTGGGAGATGTCAAGTTTTCTGGTGGGCCCTAGAGCCCAAGCAAGCCAATACTGATACTCAGGGGCAGATTTATCAAGGGTCGAATAGTAAATTCAAATTCGATTTAGAATTTTTAAGTTTGAAAATTCAAACATTCTAATTTTAATCCCCCTATTGGAATGTAAATTAGAATGTGATTTATCACACCTCGACCATGGAAACAGTCCTAATTGGAATATTCACCACCGAAATCCTGCCGAGTTCATGTACAAGTCAGTGGCAGATCTATTTGGAGATGTTAATAGCCTTCCTGACATTCAAGTTTTTTTTTTCCTGCAAAAAACTAGATAAGTACGAATTGAATACGATTAGAATTTTAGGGTCGGAACTATTGGATCGAATATTAGACAGACCAGATTTATCAATGGACGAGGTGAAATTTCGAACAAAAAAAAATTCAAATTTCGAGCTATTTTTTGTGTACTTTGACTAGGGAATAGTCCAAATTCGATTTGAATATGAAAAAAAATAGAAAACTCGAATATCGAAATTTTAACATGTACTGTTTCTTTAAAAATTCAAAGTCAACCATTCACCATCTAAAACCTGCTGAATTGCTGTTTTAGCCTATGGGGGACCTCCGAGAACCTGTCTGGAGTCAATTGGTCGACTTTGAAAAATCAACGTTTTTTTGAAAAAATTTCGAATTGAATTCGATCGAATGCGCTATTCCTTTGATTCGTAAGATTCGGATTCGGTAGAATTTTGAAGTTTTTTTAATCCGAAATTCGACCCTTGATAAATATGCCCTTCAATTTTTTCTTAATTGTGAGTATATTCGAATTAAAAAAAACTTCACAAGAATTCGAAATTCGACCTTTGATAAATGGGCCTCCCTGTGTCCCTCTGTCTTTCCTTAGAAAGATATAATATCCAGTGATGGGCAAAATCTTTGTCCTGAAAAATTTGCAAAACTCATTGAAGTCAATGGGCATCAAAATAATTTTGCTGCGTGTCAATTTCAGCGCCTGCGACAATCTTTATACGTGCGCTTCTTTTGTCTAAATGGGAGTCCGAACAATTTTTGACACGCGTCAGTTTTTATGCGTGACACTGTTCTGACGTGCCCAAATTTTTTTTTGATGCAGCAAATTTTTCGCCGACAAATTTTCTCTGCAGTTTCGCGAATCTATTGGCCGGCATGAAAGGTGGAAATTTCGCCGCAAATTCGCGCCTGCCGAATTTATTCACCCATCACTGATAATATCGAGCGGATTTTTGACTTATCTGTTAAATGATCTGGTACCACCACAAAAGATGCCCAAGTGAGGAGGTTAAAGGTAAAGTAAACCTTTCCAAATCTGACACCAGCTCTATTAATATACTGGGTACATATTGGAGTTTGGCTTTGTCCCTGTTACTCACCTTATTCACAGTTCGGTACCACTGAGTCCTCTTCTTGTCCCTTAACTGAGTTGTACTTTGGAGCTATTGGAATCTGTTGGATGTGGGGATTCAGAATGTTACAAGAAGTGTTTGCTGTCTCCCTGGTCTCAGTTGAAATATTAATGAACACTCTGCAAAAGAGAAAAAAAAAAATATTTCTGAAATGACTTGACATTTGTAAATCTTTCCTGAACAAACCCAGTCTTTTAATATAACCTTGATGAATAACATTGGTGACTGGCGTTTAGGACTACAGTAAAGGGCCAAATTTCTAATTTGAAAAACTTTGAAATTTGAATTCAAAAAGACCAACTGAAATGAAGTCAAAGTTTTTTTTTGTCCGAATAGGTCAGTTTTCAATTGAATAGGTCCATATTCAGCCAAATTTGAATTGTATGAATCAAAATAATAGCACATTCGATCAAATTTGATTAGAAGTTTTTACCAAAAAAACGTTGATTTTTCAAAGTCCACCAATTGACTCCAAATAGGTTCTAGGAGGTCCCCCACAGCAATTCGGCAGGTTTTAGATGACGAATGGTCGAAGTCGAATTTTTAAAAAGACAGTACATGATACATTTCGATATTCGAATTTTCAAATTTTTTTGAAATTCTACGAATTTGGATTATGCCTTAGTCAAAGTACACAATTTTACATTCACTTATTTTAAAGGTTTACTTATCCTTATTGTTTCTTAAAGTATAGTTCTCCTTAACATTTCTGCACTCAATCCAAGCTGTGCCACTGTACCAATACCCAAAATTTTAGGATGAATACCCGTGATTTTTATGTGCCTCATATACCCCAGTTTGAACTTACCCCTCTTCTTGTATTGGAAGGTGGTAAGAATGGAGTTCAACCCTGTTTCCACTGTATCTGTGAACACAAACACATAGAATTCAAGTTTCCTCACAGAACAATATGATATGAGGATTTGCTGGTGCCAGTGAGTATAGTGTAGTGCTGTGATAAGCCTGAGTAATTCAGAGGTGAGGAATCATGAAGTGTGTAATGTAATGAAGGAGACAGGGAAGGAGTAGGTCAGTGAATGCTGGTGCTCATTACTAGTAGGAATATAGGCGCTACAGATGGAGCAGATCCAGCACATCCTGAAACATCATGGTTCAAGAGGGATGAGCAAATTTTTTCTATAAGTCTCACGGCAGAAATGACGCTCATAGTCTTCAATGGGAGAAAAAAAAATGGCGCGCATCAAAAAAACTATTTGACGCCCATAGGCAAATTTTCCGCGAAGCGAAACAAGTCCAATCTGCCCATCTCTAGATGCCACCTCAGTCATTTCAAGGAAAAGTTGAGTGGGACAAAAAAATGTTAGCAGTCAGGAAAAAACAAAAAGTAAACCTGGGTGGCAAAAATGTGAACCAAAGTTCTGGGCAGATTTATCTACAGAAATACTATACATAAATGCCACACGAGGAGCATATCCTCAAAAATATCGAATGCCGAGGTAGTTCCAGAGAGGAAAACAACAGGCCTTGTGCAAACAAACAGAAGGGTTTTTACTTTGCAAAAAATAAATAAATAAATTAAAAAAAAACGTATATTTGTTTGCACAAGACCCGTTAAGCACTGTGTTTTGTGGGGCTCTGTAATAATAAAACAGTAACTTGTACTTGATCCCAACTAAGATATAATTAATCCTTATTGGAGGCAAAACCAGCCTATTGGGTTTATTTAATGTTTATATGATTTTCTAGTAGACTTAAGGTATGAAGATTGTACGGAAAGATTTGTTATCCAGAAAGCGCCAAATTATGGAAAGGCCATCTCCCATCTCCCATAATCTGAAATTATTAAAATATTTAAAAATAATTTCCTTTTTCTGTGTAATAATAAAACAGTCGCTTGTACTTGATCCCAACTAAGATATAATTAATCCTTATTGGAGGCAAAACCAGCCTATTGGCTTCTAATTATTACAGAGAAAAATTTGGATTATTTGATTATAACAGAGTTATGGGAGATGGCGTTTACATAATTCGGAGCTTTCCAGATAACGAGTTTCTGGATAATGGATTCCATACCTGTACTATAAAAGTTAAAAGTTCATTCACGTTTTAATAAAAATCAAAAATCAAATGAGAAGCCCCAGATGGAAATCACTCCTATGGTACTTTAACAATATGTACATTATATAATAGGGATGCACCGAATCCAATATTTTGGATATGGCCGAACCCCCAATCATTTGCGAAAGATTCCGCCAGAATACCGAATTGAATCCGAATCCATGCATATGCAAATTAGGATTCGTTTCGGCTGGGCAGAAGGATTCGAAACCTGCTGAAAAAGGCAGAATCCTGGCCGAATCCCAAAACGAATACTGGATTCGGTGCATCCTTATTATATACACAATAGTGATGTGCGGGTCGAGTAAAAATCCGACCCGTGCCAGACCTTAACCAGTCCTCCCTCAGCCCGTGCCCTACTTCTGGGTTCCTTTTATAGACACACGCCCGTCCGCGTCTATAAAAAAAGAAGCCGGAAGTCGGCAGTGCAAGGTGGCGGGCAGTAGTGATGTGCGGGTCAGGGTTTACCTGACCCGTATCCGACCCTAACCCACCCTGCTAATACCTGCGCCCGCCGCACCCGCTTCCGGGGGTCCTTTTATAGACCCGCGCTGGCCCGTCGATGACATCACAATGACGTCACAAAAGGGGCGAGCAGACGCAATACTATAAAACCAGAACCCGGAAGTCGGATGCCTTCATTTGAAGGTGGCGGGCGGGGAAAGCAGGAGAAGAGCTCAACCCGCACCCGCCCACCACCCGCGTGGAGCACTGCGTGGTCGACCCAAACCTGCCCGACCCACGGGTAAAGCCGCCAGTCCCGCGGGTATCGGGTCGGCCTGCACATCACTAGTGGGCGGGGAGAGCAGGAATGAGAGCTTAACCCAGACCGCCACCCACAAATGGGGGTGCAAGGTCAGCACAAACCCACCCGGCCCACGGGTAAACTCATGGGTCCCGCAGGTATCGGGCCGGGCCGCACATCAGTAATACACAATGATATAAGATTATTCTTTATTTATATATCTATGCCTAGAACTTTCTTTTGCCTTCTTTTGTAAAGTGTCAGCCTGCAGACCTCAGAGTCCAGAAATCTTGCTTTAGCCTATGTAAAGGAATCATATTATTATTGGCAAGATATTATTCCTGTAAAAACCTTGTTTATCAAACGTCAAATGAAAGAGCCCAGTGTTACATAAAGTGGCTCCATCTGTAGATCAGATGCATAAAACGAAATATTAAAGGGGCGGTTCACCTTTAGGTTAACTTTTATTATGTCATAGAATGGCCGATTCTAAACAAATTTTCAATTGGTCTTCATTTTTTCTTTTTTTAAGTTTTAGAACTATTTGTCTATATTGCCATCTTTCCATCTTTTTACATGGGGGGGTCACTGACCCCATCTAAAAAACAAATGCTCTGTAAGGCTACAAATCTATCATTTTTGTTACTTTTTATTCCTCATCTTTCCTATCATTCATCTCCTGTTCATATTCCAGGCCCTTATTCAAATCAATGCCAACCAGATGCTGAAATTACATACTGGAGAGCTGTTGAATAAAAAGCTAAATAACTTAAAAACCAAAATGAAAACCATTTGCAAATTGTCTCAGAAAATCCCTCTCATACTAAAGGTGACCAACTCCTTTAAGGACAGACAGGCTTTTGGCAGACAGTTAGAGAATAATGGATTTCTAGTGCAAAGCAGAAGCAACACATAGGGGGAAATAAAGCTACAGGCCAATAATGATAACTTACCTCTATATTACAATGATGCAAACACAAAGAGAAAATAAAATAAGTTTCAGTGGCTATTGCAGACTTGGCCCCCTGCTATAGAGGTCAGATTAGTCCAGGCAGTGACGACTCTTCTGTAAAAGTCAGGATAGTGACCTGCACTTAGAGCAGACCCTCAGCAATACCGTGTGATAGTTATGGCTCCAATTAGCAGTTTCCATGGAGCACACCCTTACTACACTATATACCCACTCACACCCACACAATAACAGAGTTTAGCTGCTGCAAAGGTCAACTGATTGTTTTGAAGGCAAAGTTAAGTATTTGAGCTATCCCCCCCCACCCAAGAAATGAGAGCACACCCATGCACCCATCAGACCACCCTTTAACCCTTTAAAGGAATACTGTCATTGGAAAATATGCTTTTTATTTTGAAATCTGACATGGGTCTAGACATATTTTCTAGGCGCCCCCAGTCATGTGACTTGTGCTCTCATAGACTTCAGTCTCTCTTTACTGCTATTACCCTTCCCCCAGCAGCCTAACAACAGAACAATGGGAAGGTAACCAGATAGCAGCTCCCTAACACAAGATAACAGCTGCCTGGTAGATCTAAGAACAGCACTCAATAGTAAAATCCAGGTCCCACTGAGACACATTCAGTTACATTGAGTAGGAGAAACAACAGGCTGCCAGAAAGCAGTTCCATCCTAAAGTGCTGGCTCTTTCTGAAATCACATGACCAGGCAAAATGAGCTGAGATGCACCTACACACCAATATTACAACTAAATACACTTGCTGGTTCAGGAATGACATTTTATATTGTACAGTGAATTATTTGCAGTGTAAACAGTGTCATTTAGAAATAAAACTACATTATAAAATCACGCCAGAATCCCTTTAATAACAAGACCTATAGTTGTACTGCAGTAAGAAGGGGCTACTCACTTGCTCCATGTTCATCTCTTAATTTCTGCTCCTTGTGGAAATGACATTTCAGCCACTGCCACAATTTAATCTGAATTATAAACTAAAAATGGAACTTACACTCCTTCCTGTGCAACAGAGCGACGTGTAGTTTGGCCTCTGCACAGGTTTCCTCTGAAAACAAAACAACATTATTCAGACTTTTGTGTATATATCGGAATTGGCAATTGTACAGTGATTTGCTTCTATACACACACGTTATTGTACTGCTGCATTTGAGATAGTAGCAAATATCACACACACACTGGTCTCCCAAACAGTCATGCGACAATTAGCGTGTTATTCCCTTTAGGTTTATCCCCCTTATTATAATCTTTGCTGCATGTGTCCAGTTTGAATTTACCCTTCGTCCAGTGTGGGATGGTGATCTGGAATAGAAGGAATGTTCCTGGTGTTCCTGTTGAGAGATAATAACACTGGTTAGACTGACCAACTGCAACTTAGTGTAACTTGTTAACGTGCTACATAAAATCCAGCTCAGTGTCAGTTAGCATAGCATGGGTAAGCCTTGTATTAGTTGTCCCCATGTATTATAAGGGATAATGTACCCCCTACTGTAAATGATAAGGATATTAGAAGTCACTGAGGGGTTGTTCTGTGACCATATAAAGACACAAGGCTGCAGGCTGAGTTTTACAGGGAACTCTGAGTATCACTCATGTATTATAAGGGATAATGTACCCCCTACTGTAAATGATAAGGATATTAGAAGTCACTGAGGGGTTGTTCTGTGACCATATAAAGACACAAGGCTGCAGGCTGAGTTATACAGGGAACTCAGAGTATCACTCATGTATTATAAGGGATAATGTACCCCCTACTGTAAATGATAAGGATATTAGAAGTCACTGAGTGGTTGTTCTGTGACCATATAAAGGCACAAGGCTGCAGGCTGAGTTATACAGGGAACTCTGAGTATCACTCATGTATTATAAGGGATAATGTACCCCCTACTGTAAATGATAAGGATATTAGAAGTCACTGAGGGGTTGTTCTGTGACCATATAAAGACACAAGGCTGCAGGCTGAGTTATACAGGGAACTCTGAGTATCACTCATGTATTATAAGGGATAATGTACCCCCTACTGTAAATGATAAGGATATTAGAAGTCACTGTGGGGTTGTTCTGTGACCATATAAAGGCACAAGGCTGCAGGCTGAGTTATACAGGGAACTCTGAGTATCACTCATGTATTATAAGGGATAATGTACCCCCTACTGTAAATGATAAGGATATTAGAAGTCACTGAGGGGTTGTTCTGTGACCATATAAAGGCACAAGGCTGCAGGCTGAGTTATACAGGGAACTCAGAGTATCACTCATGTATTATAAGGGATAATGTACCCCCTACTGTAAATGATAAGGATATTAGAAGTCACTGAGTGGTTGTTCTGTGACCATATAAAGGCACAAGGCTGCAGGCTGAGTTATACAGGGAACTCTGAGTATCACTCATGTATTATAAGGGATAATGTACCCCCTACTGTAAATGATAAGGATATTAGAAGTCACTGAGGGGTTGTTCTGTGACCATATAAAGGCACAAGGCTGCAGGCTGAGTTATACAGGGAACTCTGAGTATCACTCATGTATTATAAGGGATAATGTACCCCCTACTGTAAATGATAAGGATATTAGAAGTCACTGTGGGGTTGTTCTGTGACCATATAAAGGCACAAGGCTGCAGGCTGAGTTATACAGGGAACTCTGAGTATCACTCATGTATTATAAGGGATAATGTACCCCCTACTGTAAATGATAAGGATTTTATAAACCATGACCATGTTTTAGTGTTACTGTGTAGGTTAAAGGGGCAGTGTCACTATATTTACCATAATAGATGTGTTGTTAGCTGATTATAACGATGGGGCTATGATTGCAAATTTGCAGGTTCATTTTATCCCAGATTCACATGTATCCCCCCAGGGGACAGTTTAGTAGCTTCCCAAATGATATAGTGGCCCTTGTTAGGGGCCCCTTCACTATATGGAACAAATCAGAACTGCAGGTTTATATCACAGAAACTGTCAGGAATATCGGCGTGTGGGATGTGACTCTCAGGAACAGGAAGAGACTGCGTTGTCTCCAAAATTCTATTAACTAATACTCAGATTCATTTTGGATAAGATGAGTAATGAAGGCACAAGGCTGCAGGAAAAGTTATGGAAATCTAATGTGATTTTCAATATCCTCCTGTTTTACAGCAAAGTTTATGCACAAATTTCCCAGTGTCACTTAACACACATTTAACTGATATTATCACGAAGCACCATAGAGTATGGAATGCAAGGATCTATTATACAGGTTATTTGTATTATGGACTTATTAAATATAGTGAGTTATAGCAGTATGATTAATTCATTTGTGTATAATATAGATCTACCCAATTGCCCATCCATATCTATTACTGATATAGAGAAACCCCAAATCACACAGAGAACTTACACTCCGTCCTGTACAAGAAGGTAATAGGCAACACTTGTCCGGGTTGTGATGTCTCTGAAACAGAAAAGTAGCCGAGGTTCAGACCAAAAGATTTATCTCAGCTAAAACATTGCATTTCCCGACAATTCTTTGTAACTTGTTGTCCTTCTATAATATTAGTCACCTTAAACTGTATAGACTTGTTTCACAGTCCAGCATTGGACTTCTGTTAAAATCTTGCTTGTTTATGTGAAACACAATAAAAATCTTGAACACACACAAAAAAACTTTGCCCCAAAAAGTAGTGGGAATTTACAAAAAAATATGTTTTGCATTCTAAATGTGAAATCTAACAGACCTCCACCGAAAACCACTCCAGAAAAATAATTGCAACTGTAACAAAAAGTAATGATTGCCAAACTGAATTTGGCCTAATTTTTATTTAAACTTAATAAATTGTGTGGAATAAATGTGCTTTTTTACTGTGATATTGACAAAAAGGCCCATCGGTATGAGCTTCTGTACTCTTTCCACCACATGTAAATAAACAGGTATGGGATCTGCTATTCAGAGTACTCGGGACCTGGGGGTTTTCTGGATAACGGATCTTTCCGTAATTTAGATCTTCATACTAGAGTGACTTCAGGACCTAGGGCTTTAGTACTCCTAGGGCTAGGACCTAGGGCTTTCCAAATAACAGATCGTTCTGTAATTTGGATCTTCATACCTTAAGTCTACTAGAAAATCATATAAACATGAAATAAAGCCAATAGGCTGGTTTTGCCTCCAATAAGGATTAATTATATCTTAGTTGGGATCAAGTACAAGCGACTGTTTTACTATTACACAGAAAAAATAAATCATTTTTAAAAATTTAAATTATTTGGATAAAATTGAGTCTATAGGAGCTGGTCTTTCTGTAATTCTGAACTTTCTGGATAACGGGTTTCCAGATAATAGATCTTTCTGTAATTTGGATCTTCACACATTAAGTCTACTAGAAAATCAAGTAAACATTAAATAAAGCCAATAGGCTGGGTATGAATCCAATAAGGATTAATTATATCTTAGTTGGGCTCAAGTACAAGCTACTGTTTTATTATTACACAGAAAAAGGAAATCGCTTTCAAATATTTGCATTATTTGTATTAAACAGAATCTATGGGCGATAGGCTTTTCCGTAATTCATCTCTTTCTGCTTAATGGGTTTCCAGATAATAGATCCCATACCTGTACAACCAGGCCTTCCATTGATTAATCAGCACCCTGGCTGATTTGTGCCACAAAGGCCGTGCCAATTTTAGGGGTGTGAAGTCCCAGTGCGGGCAGATAAAATGCACGTGGATTCACACTTGAGTGGAGCAGGAGCAAAAAGACACGGGCCGGTCTTGGGGCACTGTAAATAGAAATCTGGCCCTGTTAGCACCAGGGGCCTCCCTACCACAAGGGGCCCCCCACTGCACCCCCACACCCCCCTACAGGGTCCACCGTCACCTGCCATCCCCCGAGTGTGCGCAAATTAAGCCTACTGTCAGCGCATTGGAGGAGGGAGATCAGTGGTCTGGGGGAGCACTGGCAGGGATCAGGTCTGGGCCGAAGGGGTCCACCAGGTTTTTTCCCGGTGTCCCGTTGGCCCAGTCCAACCCTGTCAGCTCTAATAGAAAGTATTTCTCTGTAAATACACCAACACCTTTAAATAATAACAAAATAGGTATTTACCCTGATTCCTGCACAGGAGGGTGGTCTCTGGCTGCGAATATGTTTCTTGTCCATCTGTTGAGATAAAATAGATAACGTAACCTCTTAAACTATAAACTTTGATAGTTTTCCCGGCAACCAGTTTTAAACAGATGACCAATAAATACCTGCTGATTGGTTGCTATTAGCTACTACACCTGGGCAAACCTTTTATTACATAACCCATAAGCAGTGGCAGATTAATGAGATGTGAGGCCCCTAGGCTACACCCCCCTTCTAGGCTGTTCCCACTCCGAAAAGTTGATCAATAGACAACAGTTCATCAGAGTCACTGGAGCTCCTGGAGACACAAGGGGCCCATGGTGTATCTTTTTTGCAATTATTTGTATTTTCTTTCATATTTTATTTTTATCTGCGCTGCTTGGCCCGGGTCCAGTTAGTACCTGCTGGCAGAAGATTAGTCATCCAGTCATAGTCACGGCTGAAAACTCTCCTGATTTTATCAGGTGTTACCAGATTTTCCAACAATTTCTAACAATCTGCAGATAAAAATCAGGTGTGTGCACAATATAACTTCTGCTGATGTCATGTCCAGATGATGTCATAAATATTGTCCCTTGGTAAATTACTTTGACAGATTTAGCAGCGATTTTTTTTGACCACGCCCATTTTTGTGGCCACACCCCATAGTTACCATGTTCTTTTTACATAATTTGGCAGTTTATGAAAATTTGAACACATTTCTGGGGTTTTTATGTTATTACAGTTTTGCAAATGAAGGTGAATTACCCTTTTAGTTGTGAGTCTAAGTTCTTATCTGACCAAAGGTTACAAAAAAATGTCAAGTATCTTTTCTGGGCTGTCTGCCAAGATGCAATTAAAGGGATCCTGTCATCAGAAAACATCTTTTTTCAAAATGCATCAGTTAATAGTGTTACTCCAGCAGAATTCTGCACTGAAATCCATTTCTCAAAAGAGCAAACAGATTTTTTTATATTCAATTTTGAAATCTGACATGGGGCTAGACATTTTGTCAATTTCCCAGCTGCCCCAAGTCATGTGACTTGTGCCTGCACTTTAGGAGAGAAATGCTTTCTGGCAGGCTGCTGTTTTTCCTTCTCAATGTAACTGAATGTGTCTCAGTGGGACATGGCTGTTTACTATTGAGTGTTGTTCTTAGATCTACCAGGCAGCTGTTATCTTGTGTTAGGGAGCTGTTATCTGGTTACCTTCCCATTGTTCTTTTGTTTGGCTGCTGGGGGGGGGGAAAGGGAGGGGTTGATATCACTCCAACTTGCAGTACAGCAGTAAAGAGTGATTGAAGTTTATCAGAGCACAACTCACATGACTTGGGGCAGCTGGGAAATTGACAATATGTCTAGCCCCATGTCAGATTTCAAAACTGAATATAAAAAAAACTGTTTGCTCTTTTGAGAAATGGATTTCAGTGCAGAATTCTGCTGGAGCAGCACTATTAACTGATTCATTTTGAAAAAAATGTTTTTTCCCATGACAGTATCCCTTTAACGACACAAATGCCAAAAAACTATTTTTCCTCTTTTGATACTAATGTATGCTGCTTGGAGCGTGGCAACATTGTCGACCACGCCTATTTTTGTGGCCACACTCCCTAATTCCCATGTTCAGTTTACAAAATTTGGCAAGTTTTGAAAGTTTGAACACATTTCTGTGGTTTTTACGCGTTATTACAGTTTTGCTAATGAAGGTGAATTGCCAAATTACAGTTTCCCCAAGAGACCTGCTAATCTTAAATTGTTACAAAAGCCAATTAAGTTAGAAACTTTCTATCTTTTTCTGGTTGTTCAGTGCAGGGGATCAAAGAGAAAGCCAGGACATTTCAGTAACAAACCCCGGACTGCAGGTTAAGCTGTCAAAATCGGGACAGTCCCGTGAAAAACGGGAGAGTTGGGAGGTATGATTTTAGTCCTTCCTTGATTCCTGGGGGCAAATTCACTAAGATTCGTAGTTGCGCCAGGCGTAACTTTGCCGCACTTCGCCACACTTCGCCAGGCGTAGTTTCGCCAGCGCTTCGCAAATTCACTAAAATTCGAAGTTGCGCTCAGGGGTAGCGTAAGGTTGCGAAGTTGCGCAAGCGTTGATTCGCTAAGTGAAGCGAAGTAATGCTAGCGAAGGCTAATTGGCATACGGCGCCAAATTTAAATTTCGATCTTTTTCAGCCCATCACCCATAATGTAGAAAACACGCCAGCGTTTTTTGGGACTTAGAAACATTTTTGACTTTTTTTGAAGCAATCCCTATCTACTCTATTGCGCTTCGCCAGGTCTGAGGTGGAGAAGAAAGTCTAGCGTAAAAGGTAGCGTTCAGTACGCTGCGCGCGTTAGTGAATTTGCGTAGTTACGTCCGTAGCGAAACTTCGCCAGGCGTAAGGGTGCGAAGTAACACTAGCGAATCTACGCCAGCGTTCGTTAGTGAATTTGCGCAGTAACGAAAATGCCAAACGCTAGCGAAGTAACGCTAGCGTTCGGCGCTTCGGCGCTTAGTGAATTTGCTCCCTGGTTCCTGATCTATGAGTCCTTGTCTTGTTCCTGTGCCCTTGTTCCTGATCCCTGCCTGTTTTCTATTGATCTCCTGGTACTGACTTCGGCCTGTTTTCTGGTTTATGCTTTGTCTGCAACCTGCCCCTGACCTCGGCCTGCCTATTGGACTTCCCTTGTTTGTTTCCTGCAGACCTTCGGCCTGTTAACAGACTTCACTTGCTAGCCGCCTGACCACTGGTAAAAGGACTTGTTATTTTTGATGCCTTACATTATATTACATTACATTATATTGCTACTCTGTTTTCTGGCTCTTCAATAAATCCTCTTCCTTCATGAACTTGTCATCTGCCCATTACTATACTCCATTCCTGCATTACATCTTATTACTATATTTTTGTTGTAATTTGTCAGAAACGATTTACTATGGATATATGCCCTTGGATGCCTATCTTCTTTTTTGCACAATGTTTTTAATGCCCCTTCCCTCTTTTGTTCTATTGGTTAATTAATGTATTCTGGTGATTGGTTTGTTTGGGGTATCTGGTATACCTGTATGCTTTTTGTTCAGCCTACAGGCACGAAATGCATAAGGCTATGTATTAACGTACTTTATGGCCTAAAATAAAAATCTCAGTCTTTTTACAGGCCTGTCTGTCGGATCTGTGAGTACCTGCCGTCTTCTCCATTGGTTGGATTCCTCCACCTCAAGCTGTAGGTCTGGGGCATGAGCACCGGACCCCACGTACTACTGGTGAGATTATAAATATATACACTGGGATTCTTTAAATAGATTCCTGTATTACCTTGTACCCAGGAGTTAAAAATAGCTTTGTGCTTTCACTTTGCTTCCGAATGTCAACTCCTTCCCACGCCTTCCAGTTATTAGATCTTATCACATGATTACAGAGCAGGGGGAGTTATTCCTGACCCACAGCAGACTGTTATTGTAAGCCTGATACATTGATGGGCAAATCTGACCCATTTTGCTTCACTCAAAATTTGTTTAACAGCGATGCCGTTGACAATTTTTTTTCACATTGGAGTCTATAAGTGTCTTTTCCATGGCGAAACCTGTCGATTTTGGCCATCACTATTGCAGACATGAGGGAGGGTGCGGGGGATTAAGGTACTTTCTGGGCCGCCTCGCGCACTGCTTACAATCACAGTCAGGAATGTGGGTCAGGAATAACTCCTCCTGCTCTGTACATGACTTCTGTTACACCTGATTCCAAGACAAGGAATTCTGGGGAGCAGAAGGGGAGTGCACCTTCTCAGTCTGACCTGCACCCAACCCAAACCCACAATGCTCACCCCAATTTCAACCAAATTACAGGTTTCAGGCCACACATCACTATTCTGATGGTAGGTAGTTACAATACTGTTTCCCCTCAGTGAGACTTTGTCAATTTTCATTATCAGAATTTCAGATGGATTTCGGCTAATCCCCATGATCACGCGTGCAACACAGAATTCACGCACGGGATCATATTTGTGCACGATTTATCCCTCCCGGCCAACCTTGTTTGCACAACACAGATAAGACATGAATAATAGCACTGACAATAACCAAAGGGAATAATTACCTGAGACTCATAGTTCTTGTTTATCGGAACAAAAATGGCAACTTTGGCCCTTCAGGCTTCACCTCCCCAAATTTTGGACTTTACTGCGTCACCAAAACACATAAATAAATGGTAAGTTTATACAAGAAGAGGAGCACGTGAAAAACATAAATCCAGAAGTGGCACATGCATCCGCAGAAAAAAGGCGAAAGCAATCGTGTTCTTTTTTCCTTCCAACACTTGAACCTGTGCACGTAGCTGCCGGCGCCTTCTTCTAACCTGTCCCTTCATAAGTACAAGAAGAAGCTGCTGGCGCCTCCTCTCCACGCGACGCAGTGATGTCATGAAGAGTCGCCTGTTCCGCCCCCATAGCTGTCACTGGCTGTTACCTGTCTCCATGGCAGCTACGCCATTGAACGCCACATGTGCGTTTTGCATTTTTTTTAATAAAATATTGTAATTGCGACAGTAAATTCAGGGACACCCGTGAGAACTGGTTCTTCCACCTGGACATTCCTGTACATTAACCCTTACGGAGAGGATGGTTTCTGCACGGCTGTGTTTATAAAGAGTTTTACACACAGGGTTGGACTGGGGGCCCAGGGCCCTCTTGGGCTGCTGTCTTGGGAGACCCCTCTGACCCCCCGTCCATACTGCAAAGCCCCCTCTAAGTCCCTGGAGTTTCAGGGCAGCAGTAACAGGAAGCGGGTCTGGGCCAAAGGGGCCCACCAAGATTTTTTCCTGGTGTCCCCCCAGCCCAGTCTGACCCTCTGTGCGGCTACTATTTTTATGGTTATACTACTTATCGTTGCCTCTCCTATTGATCATCTAGTCTCTCATTCAAACCACTGATTGGTTGCTAGGTAATGTTAACTCTAGCAACCAGAGGGCTGCTGAAATTCCAACCTAGAGCTGCTGGAAAAAAAAAAAATTGAAAAAAGAAAACCCTACAAAAAATTAAAAAATGAAGACCAATTGCAAGAATGTCGCTCTCTACATCATACTAAAAGTTCATGCAAAGGTAAACAACCCCTTTAACTGGTAAAAGAAAACCACCCGAGGGAGCTGCAGGGAACTGTAAATCCTAAGGCCTGTGAGGGATATCAGGGGGGTTTTGGGACAAAGCAAGTGCCCTGAGCAGTAGAAATGCCGCAGCAGGTTCCTGTTGCCTCGATGATCCGGGTGCAGGGGCACCGAGGGCAATTCAGGGCAGTTTGCCACCAGAATGATTTTGCAGCTCAGCACCAGGGAGACAATCTCTTAGATTGTAAGCTCTATATGGCAGGGACCTCCTTTCTACTGTCTCTCTTACTACATGTCACTTAAAGGAGAAGGAAACCCCCTGGGCGCAAAACCCCTCCCCTTTGTTGCCCCCCTCCCTCCTCCCCCCTGGCCTACCTGTCCCCCTTGTTACTCACCCCTCTGCGCAGGTCCTGTCCACGGAGTTCACAGGCGCCATCTTCTCCCACGCGGTCTTCGTCCTGCTTTGACCGGCGTCTTCTGGCGCATGCGCAGTAGGAACATTTACCGGTACGGATCTACTGCGCATGCGCCGAATGTCACAAAGTGAAATCAGAAAACTTTGTGACATTCGTCGCATGCGCAGTAGATCCGTACCGGTAAATGTTCCTACTGCGCAAGCGCCAGAAGACGCCGGTCAAAGCAGGACGAAGACCGCGTGGGAGAAGATGGCGCCTGTGAACTCCGTGGACAGGACCTGCGCAGAGGGGTGAGTAACAAGTTAGGGGCATTTGCCCAGGGGACAGGTAGGCCAGGGGGAGGAGGGGGGGCAACACAGGGAGAGGGGAGGGGTTTTGCACCCAGGGGGTTTTCTTCTCCTTTAAGCTCTGTGTACTTACACATATTGTCACATTCGGCACCCTATATCCAGAACCCAAGCTAAGCTCCCTGGTCTCGGCTTTCACTTCCGCCTATAACCACCGCCTTTCACCTTGGGAGGAGCCCTGGGCTAATCAGATGCCGCCAGGTCTTATTTGAGAGAGGAGCAAAGCTAACGGATCTTGACGAGCAAAGGGGCACGATCGTCTCACCTGGATACTGGAATGGAAGAACACCTCAGGAGGACAGGCCAGACAACACAGTGTGGAATAGACAGGCCGGGAAAGCACAAGCAGATTAGAATAGTCAGACAGGCTGGAATCAGGATTGGAGAGCGAAGAATAGTCGATGGACAGACAAAGGTCAGACTGGAGAGATCAGAGTAGTCAGGCAAAACAAGGGTCAAAACCAGAAGAAACCAGCAGGATACAATATTCTAAAGCACCAGGAATAACTAATTGAACCAAACAACGGGCAATGTGAAAATGAGCAGCCCCTTCAAATACTTTTTGAATCTCACGCCATTGTGCGTGAGGTCATCATGCCAGTGCATAACCCAGGAAGTGCGCCGGCGCGTGCGCCATAGAGGGGCCGGACACAATGAAACAGGATGCATGCGGCAGGAGTCACTGAAGGCACGGCAGACGCCCCGCTTGCCAGAGGCCACACCACTGGACCACCAGGGTAAGCGATGGTTATTACACATATATTCATTGTAATTGGTATGTTATGTGTCCTTCCTCTGTGTACTTTCATATATAGACAGCCCTGTGGGTTGAAAAAAAAAAATAAAGTTATACATATGTAGTGGATTGGTCAATATATCCCCATCTACTTTGCATTCCACCAAAGATTGTGCCCAAAGGGGACCCTTAGTCTAAGTAATGACTCAAGCTATCCCGCTGAGGGGATTAGTCGTCAGGCAACAAAATCTCCCCGAATCTCCTCGTGTGAACTAACCCTTAAGCTGCAAGTTTTAAGGTGGCCATACACGGGCCGATAAAAACTGCCGACAGACCGAGTCTGCAGCTTATTGGCCCGTGTATGGGGCTCACCGAGGGGCTTCCCCGATCGAAATCTGGCCAAAAGTCGGCCAGATCTCGATCGGATGGGACTAAAAATCCCATCAGATCGCGGCCGCATCTGTTCGTTGATGTGGTCCTGCGATCCGACCGCCCGTTCCCATTCGTTAGGATCCGATCGTTGGGCCCTAGGGTCCACGATCAGATCAGCCCGATATTGCCCACCTCAAAAAAGAAACAATGTTTCTAACTAATTGGCTTTTGCCAGAGAGCCCAGAACAGCCACAGCTGCAGATAAGATACTTTTGTAACAATTTCGAGATAAACAAATAAGTAATTGTAACAAGATAAGATAACAGGTCTGTTGGGAAATTTCAGGTGGGCATATCAGAGAGCAATCCGCTCATGTGGCGACATCGCCAAATGAGCGGATCTCTCCAAGTGCAGCAACGTTTTTTGACCATGCCCATTTTTGTGCCCACACATGTTTGGGCTCTGCAACGCGCCCGCAGTCTTCCAGAAGTTTGTCAATGACATTTTCAGAGATCTGCTTGGTGTTAATGTAGTCGTTTATTTGGACGATATACTCATCTTTTCCAAAAATCTAAATTACTAAGCATATAACCGAGAAATGGGAGATACTAAAATTCACATTTTAATAGATTATATCTATCACAATTTCACTTTCTATCATAAATATTATCATAAATATATATATATCTATATTTATAATTATTGGATGTAAAAACATGTAATACATTAAAAAAAATATGTTATTTTCATGACAGTGTCACAGTACCATTACAAACACTAACAGAAACTTTTTAAATAGTGATGGGTGAATTTATTCGCCAAGCGCAAATTCGCCGCGAATTTGCACGATTCGCCGCCGGCAAATAAATTTGCGAAACTGGCGCAAAAATTTGCCGGCGTCATAAAAAAAGTCGATGCGTCAAAAACGAGATGCCGGCACCATTTCGCGAATTTTTAGCCATTTCGCAAATTTCGCAGGAAATTCACGAATTTTACGGCGAAGTGAAACAGTGCAAATTCGCCCATCACTATTTTTAAATAATTCAAGATATTAAGTAACAGAAACAGGTACTTTAAAGAATCCTCTTCAGCAGAATCATTGGCTCAAAGGAAGCCAATATTTTTACTTTGAGGGTCCGGGAAGGAAGATCTGATAACTTTAACCACACAAGATGGAATTGGTTTTGTACGGCTGGTACCAAGGTTTCCATAAATCCATACACTGAAGTTCCTATAACTTGCTTTTCTTAGGCCTCTGTAAAGAAAAATTGATATACACTATTTCATGAACCAAATAAGACACTGAAGATAAAATACATGGAAAAGTCTCAATATCACAATACCTCGTATATTCTGCATCGTTGGGTTGCTTTCTCAAGCCCAGAGTCGTCATTTTAAAGTTCAAGTCAGCCCTTTCCCTGCTGATCAACTCGTTAAAGAATTTGCACTCAGTGATACAATTTCTTTCATCAGGAATTTTGGAAAATATAATTGGTTGCTCATGACAGCATAGGTGTTCTATAAGTGAAGGCATCGGGGTACAGTTTCCACAACCACACCATCTGATGTCAGCAACATCTTCATTAAGTTGTTGTTCTGATTGGGCTTGGATTTCTTGCGTGGCTTCTTTCTGTCTTGTATCATGGAGCCTTTGTTTGGAGTGCAATACATTTTTGGGGAAACAGTCCTCATCCTTTCTTATTTCAGGCCATATCCTCATTTGGTTTAGAAGATCCTGATACCAAAATCAGTATAGAAAGAGGTTAAAAAAATAGCTTAAAATTTCCATAAACGTTAAATCCATATAAAGAATTGTACCTCTTCTTCATTGGAGTGCGAGGTACAACTAATTGCCGTTTCTTGTAAAGACATATTTTGCATGCACCATGAAAGGAATCTAAGAATAACATGGAAACCAAAAAATAAATAATTATACAATTTCAAGATTTATGATATAGTTTCAAGTAATAACACAGCAAATGAATGGAAGAAAACATTAGAATACAGTATAGGCTGCAGAAATGTTGTACCATAAAAGTAAAGGCTTTTTGGGGCAATAAACATCTAACTGAGGACTACAAATGGGTGAAATTATGTTTGGAGGCCATTTTTGTCCTTTGACGCCGGCGACAATTGATGCACATTAAAGTCAATGGGCGTCTGTTTAATTGTTGCCGGCGTCAAAAAATTTTTTGACGCCTGCGATCATTGCAAATTCGCGCCTGCCGAATAAATCACTAGTCTACACCATTCGGGACTACTATTTTACTATATGATATTTAGCATTTCTCTCCATTTTATCAAGTTCTCTGGTTCTCCTGTCTACTTTCTCTAAATGACTTTACCCGAGATGCCGGCCTTTCCTGATGTTCTAGTGAGCCAAGTTTAATGTTCAAATTTAGGTTTAGGTTAACTTTAAATAAATTCCAATTTATGTTTTTTTTTGTGGAAAGTAGACAGAATAATTTTTCCCTAGACGTACTCCATGTCAGTACGTTACGGGATAGCCCCTCCTCCCTGCTCCAATTAGAAGGAACCTCCCCAAGCCTTTAAAAGGCCAACCACACCCACCTACCGGCGTCTTTTTGTTCCTTCTCTTATGCTCTTGGCTTTGTTCTCTGAACAAAGGCCTCAATCATTAGAAGCAAATTTTTGTTTTTCTCTTTTTATGCCTAGGAAAGCATTAGGCCTGCCCGGAAGGCGTCCTAGGGACACGGGTTTTGGTCCATGGGACCTTTTTTCCCCCCAGCACACTACCCCAGACCTGGAGTCTTCTGAACTTCAGCTTTTGAATCAGGTAAGGCACTGAGGTGCAATGTTTGCTACTCCTTGTCTGCCTGTATTTCAGTTGCCTTCCTGTATTGCTATCAAGAGCATTGGGTGGCAGGTGCTTGTCCCCCCATTCGTGTGCCCTCCCGACCTGCCCAGAGGGTGTCCGGCGGCAGTGGTGTATGTGGCCCCTACACCCCATTTTTACGAATGGGCGAGGGAGGTGGCAGTTAATTTAGGCTAATTAGTTAGGGGCCTGAATCTTACTGCCCCCTGTTACCTTTGTTTTATTTTTGTTTTAATGGGGGCAGGTCATGGCCAACTGCCTCCCTCAACAGACTTTCCTAAGGTGGAGGTAGTTAAAATAATAATAAAAAATAAAAAATATAAAAAAGTTTCGCTATAGGCTTCATGTTATAGCAAACTTGGGCCTGTGCAGGAAGCACCAACACTAATTATCCAATTTGCCTCAGTATAACCTACGCAGTTGCTTTGGGTTCCCTGCCTATACAGACACCAGCTGAGTATAATCAACCACCCACTGAGTGCAGACACCAGCTGAGTATAATCAGGTCCAGCTAAAGCAAGTGGAGATGGCCCCGCCCACTCTCTAACTCAGCAAGCTAGGAAGCTGCAGCCTCAGGTAAGTCCTGCTGTTGTCAGTAAACTTGTGAGGCCTGTTTTCCTGTTAACAATAGTGTCCTGGAATTTGTGACATTAAAGTGTCAGCTTCCAGCCTTGTATAATGAGCAGCAGGTAAGGAGTGTGTCCATATGCTGTTCTGCAGTGTACTAAAGTCTAACTAACTGCTTGCATGCTATATATTCATATGCTTATCTGCACTGTGCCTGGTTATGATTGTTTCCTGCCTGAAAGCACAAGCCATTTACAAATAGGACACCAGTAGCCCTATTGAATATGGATCACTGGGCTGGGGGGGCTGCTAGGCTCTGATATATACTTGCTATAAACATCAGATAATCCATAATATGTATTGCGCTATTTTTGTTCTGCATTCTATGTTTTGGCTATTGCTCACATAGAACAGGTAGCCATAATAGAGGTCGAGCAAAGGTCTGGCTGAATGCTAGAGCCCGATATAAGCTTGCTCTATGCAGCAGCTAATCTAAACTATGGACCTCATGTTTCTGTGATTGTGCCTTTGCTCCTATTTTGTTCTACAGCTTAAAGGGCATGTAAAGTCTAAGATAGAATAAGGCTAGAAACGCTGTATTTTGTATACTAAATATAAACATGAACTTACTGCACCACAAGCCTAATCAAACAAGATTTATGCTTTCAAAGTTGGCCACAGGGGGTCACCATCTTGTAACTTTGTTATACATCTTTGCAAGACCAAGACTGTGCACATGCTCAGTGTGATCTGGGCTGCTTAGGGATCGTCATAAACAAAGCTGCTTGAGTTCTGCATGGCTGGGAAGTAAGGCGGGGGCTCCCCCTGCTGTACATAAGTATGATTGTTTCCCTGCTCAGCAGTTAGGGACCGTCTGACAATTCCTATCCACAGCAGTAAATGAAGGGAGAATTTCACTGCATACAGTCAGGTTTCTTATAAAAATGGCACACGTTTTAATTAAAGTATATTGGAGATATGTTTATTTTTCATTAAAGAAAGTAAAAATCTGATTTTATTTTTTTGCCTTTACATGCCCTTTAAGCTCTGGCTATTGCTCACAGGTAAAACGTGGCCCTACGGGATGTAGAGCACAGGTCTGGCTGGCTGCTAGGCCCTGAGACATGCTTGATCGAAGCAGCAGCTAATCTAACTATGTATTTCATATTGCTGTGATTGTACCTGTGCTACTATTTTGTTATACAGCTTATGCTCTGGCTATTGCTCACAAAGAACACGTAGCCCTGTGAGATGTAGAGCACAGATCTGTCTTGCTGCTAGGTCCTGATACATGCTTGCTATAAGCAGCAGCTAACCTAACTATGTACTACAGGTTTTCTGCAGTTTACGATTTGGCTATTTCTCTCATGGAACAAGTAGCCCTAATGGATGTAGAGCACAGGCCTTTTAAGTTGCTAGGCCCTGATATATGCTTGCCCTAAGCAGCAGCTAATATAAACTATGTATTTCATGTTACTGTGATTGAATCTGTGCTTATATTTTCTTCTGCAGTATATACCCTGGCTATGGCTCACCTGGAATAGGTAGCCCTAAGGTATGTAAAGCACAGGCCTGGGAACGGCTAGGACCAGATATACGCTTGCCCTAAGCAGTAGCTAATATTTTATGTATTACATGTTGCTGTGATCATATCTGTATGCTCCTATTCTCTGCAGTATGATATGCTCTAATTATTGCTCACCTTGAACCAGTAGCTCTAATAGATGTAGATCACTGGACTGGGTGGCTATGAAGGTCTGATATAGGTTTGCTCTGACTGCAGCTAACCTAAACTATGCATTACATGGGGTTGTAATTGTTTCTGGGGTACATTCAGGTTTAATCCAGATGAGTACTGATAGGAATACCTACATATGAAGGTCTTTTCATTCTATGGCATTGCTCCTGGGATAAGATATGGCTTAATAAATTAAACACTAGGCAATATTTTTTCCCGATGGCAGGTAAGCTTAACTTTGTCTTGATAAACACTACAGGAGTTCTGAAGCCTGTCTGTCATAAGGATTGCTGGGTTAACAATAACCACAGGTATGTACTACTTTTGGGACCATTGAATGTAAATTTTTCCAGATTTAGCAGCCTTGTATCACTGATCACTGCCTGAACAAATGGAGGACCAGATAATTGCTTTGCCCAGTCAATTGTGCAGTTTATTACTACCCACGCAGCTCGAGCTCTGGGGTCGGGTACTGTGCTCTACCAGGAGCTTAGGACTCTGACCGAGGTACATATTATTATTATCACATATTTTAATATATGCTTGCACCATGGCCCACATCCGGCAGGGGGATTCTACTGCCTTCATAACAAATGCTCAATTAATGGATAAACTCCATAATACAACTGGTCTACCAAGCAACATATATGTTTGCATCTATAAGAGGGCCATAGGCAGGTGCATATATTTTAATACTAAGGCATGTATATGAGTGTGTATATATGTTTGCACAGATATCTATATATGATTTGTGTCCTTGGGATGGGTTCTTTTTTGGAACCAGAAACGTTGGCTCAATAAACCTATATTTTTATGCAACATATAGTATTTATGAAGATTCCTGGAACAATCAGTACTTGTACTCTTCATCCATAAGTTTCACTATAGCAGCCAGGACATCTGGCTAGTTCTAGGGGTGCAACCTGTGGAAATTCCATATTCATAGGTTTAAGGAAGAACAAGGTATACAGTTCTCTATGCTTGGCTGAAGGATCCCCAGATGTATCTCTACCGTTTTCTAGGGTGACTCCTTGGTGCCTCCTACAAATTAGAGAGGGGAGCCACTACCCAGTGTTATTCCTATACTATTTCTACTGATATTCTTAATGTCAGGATAGATGGGACATTTTATCTGCCAATACAGGGTGTCTATAGAGACAGGGTACACATACATATCAGGCCACTGGGAATTTGCATAAGGTATATATTTCAAACCAAGGGTTTTCAGGCTATAGGAGTCCTCAAAGTGTCTTGTTAGTCCATAGAGATGACCTCTGTTCAAGTCTGGCCCAGGATAGGGATATTCTGCTTATACTACCTTATACTATCAACAAAACGGCTTTGTGACTTAAGGCTCTCTGTCCAGAAGGCACTTATTTTGGGCCCATTTATTTTATTTATTTATTTTTTTTTTTCTTCAATTTCTCAATCCCCTAGTTAGTGTTTTTTTTACAATACAGGGCCGGCTGTTCTTCCACACCAGATAGGTTACTGATTGGACAGCAGATGGAGGCGTCCTAGGAGCGTTAATTATTTTCCCTCTCTAGGTCTGTGCCCTCTTGGAACACCAGCAGTTTTGGATCTTTCCTCCCCACAGTTACATACTGCAGTTGCTACTTGTCCTATTGCTTCGGGCGAGAATGTACTTGGCTCTTCTGAGCAGGATCATAGTCTTCCCTTAAGTGGGACGGTTGCAGTCATTACAGTAGAGTGTAATCTCTTACCACTTCCAGTCATTAATTTCATTGAGAATGAATTAAGGATATTTTATGTATCTGTCCTACAGGTTTGTCTAGCTTCAAATGGGAGGTTTGGAAGTATTTTTTTGTCTTGTTTTGACCATGTCTGTTACATTGTTCCCTATACTAGGGGTATTACATTTACACCTGCTGAAAATTGTGTCTGAAACATTCGCACAGAGCTCAATGTCCAGGTAACTTCCAGATACAACACTCCTATTATCCTGGTTTGTTCTCGGATTCACATTCCTGTGCCACTCCTGATACATATGACCCAGCATGACTCTAGTAGATCAGAGGCCCTTCTGACACTTACTGGAACAGCCATAGCGTCCCTCCAGTTCCAAGGTCAGCCTCAACGACTAAATATGTAGTATAGTTGATTCCACATATAAGTGGGTCCCTTATGGGTAGAGAACACAGGTTTGTGGGTGACTATAAACATTTATCCAGGGCGCATAATCTGCCTCCATAAATCTTGGAATTAGTCCTTTAGTTGCACTGTGGTTATTGGGATCTGTAACCTTAGGGGTATTCAGTTATACCTCTCAGAGTACTAGGTTGGGTCAACCAACAGGGGCTCTTTCTTAGGTACTGTAGTTGCTCAACTCTTTACAGTTAATTGAGTCTGCCTCATCACAGGACCTTACACAGTGTAAGGAATTCTAATCCCAATTATTTTCTCAGGTGCCCTTGTCTCCGATCTTTAGGATCTGTTTTCGGTTAGAACAGTCCTGACTAACATGCATTCTGATATGAAGATATTTATGGTACTGGCCTTGGGTACCTCAGGGTACATTGGATATCTTACATTTATGGATATATCCTAAGCAGATCATTCCTATATTGTCTGTTTTGGGTTCTTACTCCTACCAAGTGTTTCTTACAGGTACCTTGCAATTTGCACTGAAATTAGGCATACATGTGATGAATGCTTTTTGGTGAGTAGGAGAGTAAGTATTTCATCTTGCTGAATTCGCCTTTTACAGGACTGTCTTCCTCTCTCTCTCTCTTCTGGAGGGTGAAGTGGTGGTTAGTGAGCTAACTTGTTCCTCACTCTCAGTGGGCTAACATCTCTCTCTCTCGCGCTCTCTCTTTTTCTCTATAGTATATGCTATACTATAGCTCTATTCTTAGCCTGGTGAACTTATTCTGGGGTTTTCCCCTTGGCTCTCTATATTAAAGTAAGGAGTTTGCATGATGGTGGACTATCTAGTCAGAGATACTCCTTTCCTTATTACAGTTTCTTCTTAAAGCATATTCCCTCCCATGGAATAACGTTAACTTGCTATGTCCCGTAACGTACTGACATGGAGTACGTCTAGGGAAAAAGGAAGATTATTTCATACTTACCGAGATCTTCCTTTCCTAGACGTACTCCATGTCAGTACACCCGCCCTTTCTTTTCCGGTAATTTAAGAGCTTGTTACAAAGACGCCGGTAGGTGGGTGTGGTTGGCCTTTTAAAGGCTTGGGGAGGTTCCTTCTAATTGGAGCAGGGAGGAGGGGCTATCCCGTAACGTACTGACATGGAGTACGTCTAGGAAAGGAAGATCTCGGTAAGTATGAAATAATCTTCCTTTTTCTTTTTCTGGCTGTTCAGTGCAGAGAAAAGAGGGACTTTCCAGTACAAATGAGGGACTGCGGGTTGAGCTGTCAAAAGAGGGACTGTCCCTCCGAAAAAGGGACAGTTGGGAGGTGTGCTAAGTGGGTACAGTCTTCTCATACCTGCCCAAGGTTGTTCCCCATTGTTAACCCTATACTAGACACCAAAGAACAAATCGCTGCAAACTATTTTTCCTTTGGGTGTAAGACAAAAAGCCATACTTTTTTTTTTATAAAAACCCTGTCCACCCAAAAGTTGGTAATTTCAAATGCTATACAGTTATTATTTGTAGTGTAACAAACAGTCATTTTTTCATGTACTGGTATGGGACCTGTTATCCAGAATGCTCGGGACCTCAGGCTTTCTTGATAATGGATCTTTCCCTAATTTGGATCTTCATACCTTAAGTCTACTAGAAAATCATATAAACATGAAGTAAACCCAATAGGCTAGTTTTGCTTCCAATAAGGATTAATTAGTTGGGATCAAGTACAAGGTACAGGGATGGGACCTGTTATCCAGAATGCTTGGGACCTGGGGTTTTCTGGATAATGGATCTTTCTGTAATTTGGATCTTCATACCTTAAGTCTCCTAGAAAATCATATAAACATTAAATAAAGCCAATAGGCTGGTTTTGCTTCCAATAAGGATTAATTAGATCTTAGTTGGGATCAAGTACAAGCGACTGTTTTATTATTAAACAGAAAAAGGAAATTATTTTTTAAATTTCAGATTTGGATAAAATGGGAGATGGCCTTTGCATAATTCAAAGCTCTCTGGATAATGGGTTTCCAGATAACGGATCCCATACCTGTATATACCATTCCCCCACAAATAATGGTCATATACAGTATATACTGTATGTAGATGCACCAGGTGTCGTTAGTATCCTCCAATAGCGCAATGTAAAGGTTCTATGGCCTTGAACTTGGAACTTGTCTGCAGAGAGTTAAAGGGGTTGGTCACCTTTGAGTTAACTGTTCGTCTGATGTAGAGAGGGATATTCTGAGACAATTTGCAATTGGTTTTCATTTATTATTTTACAGTAGGAACATATCTGGTATCTCACCAGTCACATTATATTACATGTATTTGGTTCTGTAATCAATTGTGACCCCCCCTCCCCGTGGAGGTGATTTGGTGCAACTATTTGCTTCCCAGCGATGCTACAATGAGGAGAGATGAAACTGTGTGTGCTTCTTCTAATCTACAGCATGGTCTGTAAAATGGAGTCCTGGCTCCCACAAGGCACTGCTCTAGGTCACATGGTGAGACTATGGTAGCCTGATTAGTTCAAATTCTGCCATTAGCATTATGGAGGTGTAGAATGGATAGGAAGTGACCTTGTGCACTTACAGCAAGTGTCCAGAGGAGGGAGCTCTGAGCAAATGAATTGTGGAATATGATATGGGAGAAGCTTGTGCTGGAGACATGACAGTTAGTACGATGTACAGAGGGATATTTGTGGTTTTTCTTGCCGTGGGAAAGCATTTTGGGAAGATCGTACGGAACGCATTTTAGGACATCATGCGCATAATTACCTTTGACGCATGCGTTGTCCTCTGCCTTCTCCATAGCGCATCGTTCAGGCATCAGGCGTCTTCCATCAGGCATCAGGCATCAGGCATCAGGCATCAGGCATCAGGCGACCGTATTCTGTCCTGGGCTGCTTTATTCACTTTTTTTTTTTTTTTTACACATTTTTTTAACTTCCGGTTTTTCTAGTTGGCGCATTTTTTCCCCAGCCAATAGGAGTCTTAGGTTTTTGACCAATCAAGTTAAAGCTGCCACTTGTAGGCGTCGCCATTTCTTCCCACAGACACAGGCACGGCCGGCTTCATTCATTTATCCCCGCATTTGTGCTGGTAATTAGATAATTAATTAACTGAAATGTGGCATATACTTTAATTAATTCGTGTTTATGTTGTTTTTTTTATATAATTTAGCTTGCTGCTTGCAAATAATTTACACTGCACAAGAGAGAGCATGTTTCTCTGTACTTTAATAACCTTCGATGGCTTTGTGTTTTAGTTTAATATTTTATAATATATAATATTTTTCTGGTTTTATTGCCTTCATTTTATTTATTTATTTATTTTATACGGTTTTAATTTTTTTAATAGAATTTTTTTTATTTTATATTTTATCTATTTTATTTTATTGCCATTATTGTCATTACAGGTATTTACCATAGCTTTGCAGCTTGCTCGTTTGTTTTATAAACAAGTTTTTACCCATGTTTGATTTACTTGTCCTTTAGCTTCTATTTTTTTGCTCTATTCTAACTTTATACTGACCACATCTAAAAAAACAATGCATTGTTGCTATGGGTATTTGTACCCTAGCAACGAGATGGTTGCAATAGCAAAACGAGAGAACCAAAAAAAAAAAAAAAAAACATGATTGAAAAATCTAAACAAATGGCAAATTGTCCCAGAACATAACACCCTACATTATACAGGTATAGGATCCCTTATCCGGAAACCCGATATCCAGAAAGCAACTAATTACGGAATGGCTGTCTCCCATAGACTCCATTTTATCCAAATAATCCAATTTTTTAAAAATGATTTCCTTTTTCTGTGTAATAATAAAACAGTCGCTTGTACTTGATCCCAACTAAGATATAATTAATCCTTATTGGAAGCAAAACCAGCCTATTGGGTTTATTTAATGTTTAAATTAATTTCTAGTAGACATAAGGCACGAAGACCCAAATTACGGAAAGATTCATTATCCGGAAAACCCCAGGTCCCGAGCATTCTGGATAACAGGTCCCATACCTGTACTAAAATTTAAATCAAAGGTGAACAATCCATTTAACATATTGTAGTATCCAGGCCCTGACTGGCAATCTGTGGGTTCTTGCAAATGCCAGAGGGGCTGCTAGAAGATGCCATGGAAAGTCAGTATTTGGTGGCCTGGTGGGGGCTCTTTGTGCTTCTGTGTGGGCTGAATTGGGTCTCTGCATACCGGAAATGCCAGGGCCCTATTTTAACCCTTCAACTGCCAAGCACGTACAAGCGTACGTGCTGGCGGTTCAGGGCTCAGACCTGCTAGTGTGGTTTTAATGTGTGCTGAATTGTTCGAACTTGGTTTTGAAATTAAAAGTTATTACATTATGTTCATCAACTGTTTGTGCTGTGTGCTCATATTTCTGTCTCTTCTTTTCGAATTAGGTCTCTAACGTCTAGGAGAGGAAGTTTGCTGCTATCAATAAAACCAGTGTTATAAGAGTACGGAAACCATTTAAAGGACCAGTAACATCAGAAATTTTTACAAAAAAAATCGTTACAATACAACGAAAAAAAACATCAAGACCAATTAAAATTTTAAAATAGCAAATCCTTTATTAAGATATAACTTACAAAAACTCCACTTCCTGTCTTCTACAGAAACGGCGAAAAGGGCGACCATCCATCCTGTTGTGCTTGATTGCTCTTCCCTGACAGCGTTCTCGATCTCCTCCAGCCTCTTCAGAAGACCGCAGCGGTGTTCTTATGCCTGTCCCCACTGTAACATAGCAGACCGTCAGCATAAAAGGGTAACCCAGAACCCCCTGCCCCTGCATTATTTTAACCCTCCTGGCACCGAAAATATTCCTTCTGCCTGCTGCTGTGGGCTGCTGGGGAGACGCACAATCAATGTAATGGAATCAGTAAAGAGAGCAGCGTTTCTTCAGAGCCTGCCTTCGGAAAGGTGAACCAGCTGGCCGGCATGTTGTGGAATGGCAGGCCCCTGCCGCAATGCTGTCCGGCTCTCTCCGCACAATCCCCAAGGTGAACTGCTGCCTTCACAATGGCGCCAAGACTCCCGCCGCTCGTTTCCCCATTCCTCCAGAGCGGAGGTTATACAATCCTCAGCCTTTTTGCTCCCGCTCGGGCTTCCTTATTGTGTGCAAGGCTCTCCTTTTTGGTGCCGGAATTCACTCCGGTTTTGTTTTCTGATGTAACCGCTCTGGAGGAATCCGGAAAAAGAGAGGCGGGAGGCTGCAGAGTCTCGGCACAGGGACTAGGCTGGCTAGGTGATTGCCATTCGCCAAAGGCAGCAGTTTGCCTTGGGGATGTGCGGAAGAGAGCCTGAACGCATTGGGCAGGGGGCCTGCCATTCACAAACATGCTGGCCATCTGGTTCACCTTCCGAAGGCAGGCTCTAAAGAAAGCGCTGCTGCCTTTACTGATCCATACATTAATTGCGCGCTCTCCCCAGCAGCAGGCAGAAGGAATATTCTCGGTGCCAGGAGGGTTTTAAAATAATGCAGGGGCAGGGGGTTCTGGGTTACCCTTTTATGCTGACGGTCTGCTATGTTACAGTGGGGACGGCATAAGAACACCGCTGCGGTCTTCTGAAGAGCTGGAGGAGATCGAGACGCTGTCAGGGGAAGAGCAATCAAGCACAACAGGATGGATGGTCGCCCTTTCGCCGTTTCTGTAGAAGACAGGAAGTGGAGTTTCTGTAAGTTATATCTTAATAAAGGATTTGCTATTTTAAATTTTCAATTGGTCTTGATGTTTTTTTTTTCGTTGTATTGTTACAAACTTTTTTGTAAAAATTTTTGATGTTAACTGGTCCTTTAAGTACATCCTCGAGAAGAAATCTCCAATATGGCGCTTTTCTAAGTTACCCCCCCACTCCTCTGTTATCGTGCTGTGTGTAGACCATCAGGGGGAAAAAGGGGGGGTCATCGCCCCAGGCCCAACAGGTTTTAGGCTTCCCCTTCTCTGTCACTCTGTCCTCTCTTCTTCCCCTCACTCTGTCTCCTTCTTTGTCAGTCTGTCCCTCTCTCTTTTCCCTCTCTTCCTCTATCTCTGTCACTCTTTCCCTCTCTCTTCCCCTCTCTCTGTCACTCCGTCACTCTCTCTTCCCTCACTCTGTCTCTCTTTGTCAGTCTGTCCCTCTCTCTGTCACTCTCAGTCCCTCTCTTCCTCTATCTCTGGTCACTCTTTCTTCTCTCTTTCCCTCTCTCTGTCAAATCTGTCCCTTCTCTCTTTCCTCTCTTTTTCCCCTATCTCTGTCACTTTTTTCCCTCTCTCTTCCCCCCCTCTCTGTCATTCCGTCCTCTCTCTTCCCCTCACTTCTGTCTTTTCTTTGTCCGTCTGTCCCTCTCTCCTTTTCCCCTTTTTCTGTTCAACTCTCCAAGGGGCCCTCTTTTCCCTTTTTATCTCTGTCACTCTTTCTCTCTCTTCCCCTTTTCTCTGTCACTCCCGGGCCCTCTCTTTTCCCTTCTTCCTTTTATCTTGGGCACTCTTTCCCCTCCTGTTCCCTCTCTCTTTCCCTCTCTTCCCCCTATCTCTTTTTCACTTTTTCCCTTCTTTCTTCCCTTCTTTTTTCAAAATCTTCAGTCCCTCTCTTCCTCTATTTTCTGTCACTGCCTTGCTTCTCTCTCCTTCCCTCCCCTTTGGGCCACCTTCCCTGCTTCTTTCCCTTTTCTTCCTCTAATCTCTGTCACTCTTTCCTCTCTCTTCCCCTCTCTCCCGTCCACTTCGGTCCCTCTCTCTTCCCCCTTCTCTGTCTCTCTCTTCCTTTCTCTTTGTCCCCCTTCTGTCTTTCTCTCTTCCCTCTCTTTTGTCACTCGTCCCCCTCTCCCCTTCCCCTCTCTCTTTTCACTCTGGGCCCTCACTCTCCCCTTCCCCCCTCCCCTGTCCCCTCCTGTTTCCCCTTTACTCTCTCTTCCCCTCTCTCTGTCACTCTGTCCCCCCTCTCTGTCACTCGTCCCTCTTCTGTCCCCTTCCCTCTCTCTGTCACTCTGTCCCTCTCTTCCCTTTTCTCTGTCACTCTAAACCCTCCCCTTTGGGCTGTCTGTCTCTCTCTCTTCCCCTCTCTCTTCACTCTGTCCCTCACCTCTCTTCCCCTCTCTCTGTCCCTTCCCCCCCTTTCCCCTTCTCTTGTCAACCTTTCCCTGTTCCTCTTTGTCATTCCTCCTTTTCTTTTCCCTCTCTCTGGGGACTCTGTCCTCTTTTTCTGGGGCACCTTGGGGCAAAATTCTTTTTTTCTGTCCCCTTTTTTTCGTCACTGTCCCTCTCTGTTTAAAATCCCGTCCCTCTCCCCTGTCTCTTTTCTTCCCTTCTGGCTTCCTGTCCTCCCCGGGCTTTTCCTTCTTCCCCTCCTTTGTCCCAACTTTTTCCTTTCCCCTTCCTCTTTTTGTCACTCTTTTCCGCTCTCTCTTCCCCTCACCTCTGTCCCTCTTCTTCTGCCCTCACTCTGTCCCTCTGGTCTGTCCCTCTCCCTTTTTTTTGGTTCCATCTGTCCCTTTCTCTCTCGGTCCCTCTGTCCCTTCTCCTCGGTCCCTCTGTCCCTTCTTTCTCGTCCCTCTGTCCCTCCTCTCTCGTCCCTCCTGTCCCTCTCTCTTCGGGGGCCTCTCTTCCCCTCTTTCTTTGGTCCCTCTCTTCCCCTCTCCTCGGTCCTCTCTTCCCCTCTCTCGGTCCCTCTCTTCCCCTCTCTCGGTCCCATTGTCCCTTTTTCTGTCACTCTGGTCCCTTTTCTTCGGGTCAACCCCCTGTCTGTCCCTTTCTCTGTCATTCTTCTTTCCCCGGTCCCCCCTCTTTGGTACATTGCTGTCCAAAATTCTTTTCCACTCTCCTTTTTTCCCTTTTTCTTCTGTCACTCTGTCTTTCCCCCACTCTTGTTTCTCTTCCCCTTGTCTGTCCGTCTCTCGTCCCTTGTCCCCTCTCTCGGTCCCTCTGTCCCCCTTCTCGGTCCCTCTGTCCCCCTCTCTCGGTCCCCGTCCCCTCTCTCGGTCCCCCTGTCCCCCCTCTCGGTCCCCTCTGTCCCCCTCTCTCGGTCCCTCTGTCCCCCTTTCGGTCCTCTGTCCCCCCTCTCGGTCCCTCTGTCCCCCTTCCCCGGTCCCTCTGTCCCCCTCTCTCGGGGCCCCCTGGGCCCCCCCTTTTCGGTCCCTCTGTCCCCCCCTCTCGGTCCCTCTGTCCCCCTCTCGGTCCCCTCTGTCCCCCTCTTCTCGGGTCCCTCTGTTCCCCCTCTCTCGGTCCTCTGTCCCCTTTTCTCTCGGTCCACTCTGTCCCTCTCCCCTTCCCCACTCTGGGGCTCTCTGGGTTTCTCCTCTCTTCCCCTCGTCTTCTGTTTTCTCTCTCTTCCCCACTCTGTCTCTCTGTTTCTCTCTCTCTGTCTCCCTCTGTCCCCCTCTCTCGGTCCCTTTTGTCCCCCTCTCTCGGTCCCTTTTGTCCCCCCTCTCTGGGCAAATCTCTTTCTCTCTGTCCATTCGGTCCCTCTTCTGTCACTCTGTCCCTCTCTCTTTTCACTCCCGTCCCCCTTCTTTTCCTTTTTGGGCCCTCTCTTTTTCCCTCTTTTCCCTCTTTCTGGGACTCCTTCCCTCACCTTTGTCCTCGTCCCGCTCTATCCTCTGTCCCCCTCCCCTCTTGGTCCTTCTGTCCTTTTCTTGTCCCCTCTTTTCTTTTGTCCACTCTTCTTCTTTTTCCCCTCTTCCTCCCGGGTCCAAAATTTTTGTTTTACCTCCTTTCAGTCCCTCTTCTCTGTCTCTCCTTTCAAGGGGGCCTTTTCTTCTTCCCCCTCCCTCTGGGGCCAAACTTCTGGGCCCCTTTTTTTCTCTTTTTTCCTTTTCTTTTGGATTAAAAAACTTAAAGGGTGGTTCACGGGCTTTAAATTAACTTTTAGTATGTTATGAGAAAGACAGTTTTTATCAAAATTTTGGAATTTGGTCTTTCATTATTTTTATTTTTTTGTTTATTTTGGGTTTTTTAGTTATTTGCCCTTTTTCTTTGGATTTCCTTCTTAGATTTTCCAAAATGGGGGTCAAAATGACCCCATTAAAAAAAATTTTTGCCCGTAAAGCTATAACTTTATTGTTTCTAACTTTTTATTACTTTATCTTTCTATTCCCGGCCTCTCCTATTCATATTCCAGTCTCTTAATCAAATCAATGCATGGTTACTAGGGGAATTTGGACCCTAGGAAAACCCGACGACAAATAATAAAAAATGAAAACAATTGCAAATGGTCTCAGAATGTCCCTCTCTACATCATAAAAAAAATTAAATTGAAGGTGAACAACCCTTTAAGTGAGAAAGGCAGCTCTTTTATGCCATACATTTTTTCGTTTTACCCCAATATATGAGGGAATGTGTAAACATCAGACCATTGCTTTCTTAAATGTGGGCTGCTTTGATTTTTTTTGCCCGGGCTGCTTTTTAACCCCCATCGCCCCTGGCAGGAATATTTCATGCTGCATCAATTACTTCGAAAGGGTTTTTTACCTGTAACTTCTCCGTATTTATATTTGTTTGTATTCAACTATAAAAACCCTAACTTTCTTTGCACTATATTTATTAAAATTTAATTTTCCGCCCTTTTTTGCTATGGATTATTTGTTCAGTTAACTGCAGAATATTTTACACACATTGCTCACTGTTTTAAATTTTAAAAAAAAAATCTATTTTAGATTTTCTGTCACTCTAGGTGACCTAAAATTTGGTTAAATAATCCCCACAATATTTTTAAAATCTCTAGAAGACCTTTTTTTTTTACCCTTTATTTTTTGATATTTAATTTTTTCAATAATTGAGGGGTTGGGTGACCATATAAAGCACAAGGGCTGAGGCTGAGTTATACGGGGAAACCCCCTCTGAGTATTCATCTTGTATTATAAGGGATAATGTACCCCTACTGTAAAGATAAGGGATATTAGAATCCTGAGGGGTTGTTCTGTACCAATATAAAGGCAAAGGTGCAGGCTGAGTTAACAGGGAATCTGAGTATCACTCATGTATTATAAGGGAAAAATGTACCCCTACTGGAATGATAAGGATATTAGAAGTCAGGGGAGGGGGTTGTTTGTGACCAATAATAAAGGGGCCAAAGCTGAGGCTGAGGGTTAAAAAAATAGGGAACTCTGAGTTCACTATGTTTATAAGGGATAATGTTACCCCAAACTGTAAATGATAAGGATATTAGAAGCCAAAAAAACTGGGCAAACAAGCCTACAAGGTCAACGTCGTTGACCTTGTAGGCATTGTTTGCCCAGTTTTTTGGGTCGCAGCCACTGAAGCCAGTTGCCCGAAAAATTATGCCATATAAATGCTGAAAATTAAATTTTTTTTTTAGTTGCAAGCCACGGGAAGCACAGAAGGGCCGGGGAAAAATTTTAAATTGGCCAATTATAAATGCAGAAAATAGGGGATTTTTTTGGGTTGCAGCCACGGAAGCACCAGAGGCCAGAAAAATTATGGCCATATTAAAGCAAAAAATATGCATTTTTTTTGGATGCAGCCACTAAAAAGCCACAGTTGCCAGAAAAAAAAAATGCCATATAAATGCCTGAAAATAAGTCATTTTTTGCCATACGTTGACCTTGTAGAACATTGTTTGCCCAGTTTTTTTGGTTGCGGCCACTGAAGCACAGGGGGGCCAGAAAAAAATTAAACCAGTAGGGTTTGCACCCTAGTTTGAAAAGGTGGCGGAGGGAGGAGGAGGACGCTAAAGGACAGCTGTGTGTGGAGTTTCATGAGGCTTGAAGAGAAGGACAGCTGCATAGAAGTCAGAACAAGTCTTCCGGCGTGCAGTAACCCTCCGAGATCCCCCCCTCATTCATTTATAAAGGTCAGAATCGACACTTTTTTGACCTAGGCGAGTTTCTTTCTCAGTTACAATCCCTCCTGCTGCACTGAAGGTCCTTTCTGAGAGACATTGAGGCTGGCAAGACAAGAGGTTCAATGGCAAATTGTGACAGCTCTGGCCACAGATCAAGCCTGCGCACCCAGTAGTCCAGGGGTTCATCGCTCCTCAGAGTGTCGATATCTGCAGTTAATGCCAGGTAGTCCGCTACCTGCCGGTCGAGGCGTTCTTTGAGGGTGGATCCAGAAGGGTTTGTGGCGCTGCCTTGGACAGAAAAACATTTGCATGTCTGACGTTACAGACTGGCCAAAGGGCTTTTCCTTGCAGGTGTGCTCGTGGCAGGATTACTGGCACCTCTGCCCCTGGAATGTTGATGAGTTCCTGAAGTGACATCACCCTTAAAAGCATTGTACAAACATGTTTTGCAGGCTGGTTTGTAAATGCCGCATCTTTTCGGGCTTGGGGGTATGTTGGTAACATTTCTGACACTTTATGCTTGTACCGAGGGTCTAGTAGCGTTGCGACCCAGTACAGGTCCTTCTCCTTAAGCCTCTTGATACGGGGGTCCTTCAACAGGCATGACAGCATGAAAGACCCCCTTCTCACAAGGTTGGAAAGCAGAGCTATCCCATCTCCGCTTCCTCATTTCAAGGACTGATCATCCACGGTCTCCTCCCCAGCCACGTACAAGACCAGGGGTCCCCAAAAAGGTCACACTAGCCCCCTGGGAAGCCTGCTCCTGTTGGTCCTCCTCCTCCTCCTCCACAAAGCCACCTTCCTCCTCTGACTCCACTTCTGGCACCTCTCCCCGCGTTGCAGCAGGTGCCTGGGTTCGTTCTGGTGATTCCGACCAGAAATCGTGCGCTTCCAGCTCCCCGTCACGCTGGTCTACAGCCTCATCTGTCACTCGTCGCACGGCACGCTCCAGGAAGAAAGCGAAGGGTATTAGGTCGCTGATGGTGCCTTCGGTGCGACTGACCATATTTGTCACCTCTTCAAAAGGTCGCATGAGCCTGCAGGCATCGCGCATAAGCACCCAGTAACGGGGGAAAAAAATCCCCAGCTGTGCAGATCCAGTCCTACCACCCCAGTTCAAAAAGGTACTCGTTGACGGCCCTTTGTTGTTTGCAGCAGACGTTCCAACATAAGGAGCGTTGAATTCCAGCGAGTCTGGCTGTCAGAAATCAAACGCCTGACTGGCATGTTGTAGCGCTGCTGAATGTCAGCAAGGCGTGCCATGGCTGTGTAGGAACGTCTGAAATGGGCCGACACTTTCTGGACTGGGTGAGAACGTCCTGGAATCCTGGGTACTTGGAGACAAAACGTTGGCCCTATTAAATTTAACACATGTGCCATGCAGGGCACATGTGTTAAATTGCCTAGTCTCAACGCTGCCAACAGATTGCTTCCATTGTCACACACCACTTTTCCGATCTGCAGTTGGTGTGGGGTCAGCCACCGATCGGCCTGTGACTGCAGAGATGACAGGAGTACAGATCCGGTATGGTTTTTGCTTTCCAGGCACGTCATCCCCAAGACAGCGTGACAACGGCGTACCTGGCACGTCGAATAGCCTAGGGGGAGCTGGGGGTGCACAGGTGTGGAGGGGGGAGAAGGAGGACCCAGCAGCAGAGTAAGAAGAAGAAGAAGACGAGGTAGAGAGCGATGGAGGAGTAGAGGTGGTGGCAGAACCGCGTGCAATCCGTGGCGGTGACACCAACTCCACTGTTGTTGTTGAGCTACCCATTCCCTGCTTCCCAGCCATTACCAAGTTCACCCAGTGGGCAGTGTAGGTGACATACCTGCCCTGACCATGCTTGGAGGACCATGCGTCAGTAGTCATATGGACCTTTGGCCCAACACTAAGTGACAGAGATGCGGTAACTTGGCTCTGCACATGTTGGTAAAAGGTGTGGTATTCCCTTTTTAGAAAAAAATTGCGGCTGGGTACCTTCCACTGCGGTGTCCCAATTGCTACAAATTTGGGGAAGGCCTCAGAGTCCACCAGCTGGTATGGTAAAAGCTGGCGGGCTAAGAGTGCAGACAAGCCAGCTGTCAGACGCCGGGCAAGGGGGTGACAGTCAGACATTGGCTTCTTACGCTCAAACATGGCCTTCACAGAAACTTGGCTGGTGGCAGATGACTGGGAATGGGAACAGGTGGTCAAGGTGGAAGGCGGAGTGGAGGGTGGTTCAGACGGGTCAAGGAGAGCAGAGGTAGAGCAGTAAGATGCTGGACCAGAAGGAGTGTGGCTTTTAGTTTGCCTGTTGCCTTTGAGGTGTTGCTCCCAAAGTGCTTTGTGCTTGCGCTCATGTGCCTTCGCATAGAAGTTGTACCTATGTGGCTGTTGGGCTTACCAAGGCTCAGTTTCTGACTGCACTCATTGCAAATTACAATGCTTTTGTCAGAGGCACACACATTAAAAAAATCCCACACTGCTGACTTTTTGGAAGTGTGCGATCTGGCGGTAACAGTAGAAGTTGGCGGAGTTGGCGGTATTGGCGCAATGGCGGGTGCGTTGGCCGGCTGAACACAGGTGCCGATACATGTTGTTGCCTGCTGATCCCTGCGGGCTGTCCTCCCTGCTTCTTCTAAGTCTTATTCTCCTACTGCCTCTCTGACTCTCCGTCTCTCCATCTGAACTACCCTCCTCTTGCTCTCTTCTACTAGGCACCCACAAAACATCAATCTCCTCATCATCATTCTCCTCAGATGCATCAATTTCTTTTTGACACATCACAGAAGGAAGCAGCAGCGGGGACCCCCTCCTCATCACTCATTATGTCCATCTCTATCGTGTTCTCTGCCAGAATTAAATCTGGTGTAAGGTCCTCATCTCCTTCATCTTCTTCTGCAATAATGGTTGCGCATTACTCAGTTCAAGAAACTCATTGGAAAATAACTCTCTGACCCCAGTGAAGAAGGGGCACCGGTGGTGGAGGAAGTGTTACGTGGGGTGGCCATAGCAGTGGAGGATGAGGAGGATGTTGTGGTAAAGTTAGAAACGGTAGAGGATGGGGTGTGCTGTGTAAGCCAGTCAACTACCTCTTCAGCATTTTGGGAGTTCAGGGTCATTGGCTTTTTAAAACTGGGCAATTTGCTAGGGCCACAGGATTGCATAGCAGCACGGCCCCTAGCACGGCCTCTGCGTGGCGGCCTGCCTTTGCCTGGCATTATTTTTAAAAAAACAACAACAACAACAAAACTCAGTTGGTTTTTCTGGAAACGATAATACACACAGCTAGATGGCGGGTTGAAGAAAACACTGTGCAAATAATGCCTACAAAGTCAACGTATACACTACTACAGCGGTGGATACGGATTACGTAAAATATATGAATGCTGCTTGAAAAAAAGTAACTCAAGTGGTTTTTCTAGAGACGATAATATTATCAATATTTAGACAAAATGTGAACAAGGTCACACAGCTCGATGGCGGGTTGAAGAAAACAGTGTGCAAATAATGCCTACAAGGTCAACGTATACACTACTACAGCGGTGGATACGGATTACGTAAAATATATGAATGCTGCTTGAAAAAAAGTAACTCAAGTGGTTTTTCTAGAGACGATAATATTATCAATATTTAGACAAAATGTGAACAAGCTCACACAGCTCGATGGCGGGTTGAAGAAACAGTGTGCAAATAATGCCTACAAGGTCAACGTATACACTACTACAGCGGTGGATACGGATTACGTAAAATATATGAATGCTGCTTGAAAAAAGTGACTCCGGTGTTTTTTCTGGAGACGGTAATATTATGGATATTTAGACAGAATGGGAACAAGGTCACACAGCTCGATGGCGGGTTGAAGAAAACAGTGTGCAAATAATGCCTACAAGGCCAACGTATACACTACTACAGCGGTGGATACGGATTACGTAAAATATATGAATGCTGCTTGAAAAAAGTGACTCCGGTGTTTTTTCTGGAGACGGTAATATTATGGATATTTAGACAGAATGGGAACAAGGTCACACAGCTCGATGGCGGGTTGAAGAAAACAGTGTGCAAATAATGCCTACAAGGTCAACGTATACACTACTACAGCGGTGGATACGGATTACGTAAAATATATGAATGCTGCTTGAAAAAAGTACTCAAGTGGTTTTTCTAGAGACGATAATATTATCAATATTTAGACAAAATGTGAACAAGCTCACACAGCTCGATGGCGGGTTGAAGAAAACACTGTGCAAATAATGCCTACAAGGCCAACGTATACACTACTACAGCGGTGGATACGGATTACGTAAAATATATGAATGCTGCTTGAAAAAAGTGACTCCGGTGTTTTTTCTGGAGACGGTAATATTATGGATATTTAGACAGAATGGAACAAGGTCACACAGCTCGATGGCGGGTTGAAGAAAACAGTGTGCAAAATAATGCCTACAAGGCCAACGTATACACTACTACAGCGGTGGATACGGATTACGTAAAATATATGAATGCTGCTTGAAAAAAGTGACTCCGGTGTTTTTTCTGGAGACGGTAATATTATGGATATTTAGACAGAATGGGAACAAGGTCACACAGCTCGATGGCGGGTTGAAGAAACAGTGTGCAAATAATGCCTACAAGGCCAACGTATACACTACTACAGCGGTGGATACGGATTACGTAAAATATATGAATGCTGCTTGAAAAAAGTGACTCCGGTGTTTTTTTCTGGAGACGGTAATATTATGGATATTTAGACAAATGGGAACAAGGTCACACAGCTCGATGGCGGGTTGAAGAAAACAGTGTGCAAATAATGCCTACAAGGCCAACGTATACACTACTACAGCGGTGGATACGGATTACGTAAAATATATGAATGCTGCTTGAAAAAAGTGACTCCGGTGTTTTTTCTGGAGACGGTAATATTATGGATATTTAGACAGAATGGGAACAAGGTCACACAGCTCGATGGCGGTTGAAGAAAACAGTGTGCAAATAATGCCTACAAGGCCAAACGTATACACTACTAAGCGGTGGATACGGATTACGTAAAATATATGAATGCTGCTTGAAAAAGTGACTCCGGTGTTTTTTCTGGAGACGGTAATATTATGGATATTTAGACAGAATGTGAACAAGGTCACACAGCTAGATGGGGGTTGAAGAAAACACTGTGCAAATAATGCCTACAAGGTCAACGTATACACTACTACAGCGGTGGATACGGATTACGTAAAATATATTATGGCTGCTTGAAAAAAGTCACTCCGGTGTTTTTTCTGGAGACGGTAATATTATGGATATTTAGACAGAATGTGAACAAGGTCACACAGCTAGATGGCGGGTTGAGAAACACTGTGCAAATAATGCCTACAGGTCAACGTATACACTACTACAGCGGTGGATACGGATTACGTAAAATATATTATGGCTGCTTGAAAAAAGTCACTCCGGTGTTTTTTCTGGAGACGGTAAATTATGGATATTTAGACAGAATGTGAACAGGTCACACAGCTAGGTGGCGGGTTGAAGAAAACACTGTGCAATAATGCCTACAAGGTCAACGTATACACTACACAGCGGTGGATACGGATTACGTAAAATATATTATGGCTGCTTGAAAAAAGTCACTCCGGTGTTTTTTCTGGAGACGGTAATATTATGGATATTTAGACAGAATGTGAACAAGGTCACACAGCTAGATGGCGGGTTGAAGAAAACACTGTGCAAATAATGCCTACAGGGCAAATAATGCCTAAAGGTCAACTTATACACTACTAAAAGCGGTAGTAAAATAAAAAAAAGTAAATAAAAAAAAAAATGAATATTAAAAAAAAAAAAATTAAAGTTGGTGCTGCTGAACTACTAGGAGCAGCAGATTAGCACACCAGTCCCACTCCCCAACACTGCTAGACTAATAGCACTGGGCTCTTATAGTAGTAGTAGTAGTAGTAGTAGTAAAACAACAAAAAAATAAATAAAAGCAGTCCTTACAAGGACTACTGTTATTGCAGCAGTCAGCAGATGAGATCAGAAGCAGGACAGCTGCCCACTGCAGCTACATACAGAGCACTGCAGTAGAAGGTAGATTACTAGCCAGCAAAGCTACCTAAGCTTAAATGTCCCTCAAAACCCCTGCAGACTTCTGTCCCTCCAATAACAGAGCAGTATCAAAACGATTACTAGCCAGCAAACTTTCAACTGTCCCTGAAATCACTAACGGCAGCAGCTCCTCCCTACACTATCTCTTCAGCACACACAGGCAGAGTGGAAAAAACGCTGCAGGGCTTCGGTTTTTTATAGGGAAGGGAGTGGTCCAGGGGAGAGCTTCCTGATTGGCTGCCATGTACCTGCTTGGTCTGGGGTGAGAGGGCAAAAAAAGCGCCAACAATGGCGAACCAAAATGGCGAACGTCGCGCGACGTTCGCGAACTTCCGGCGAGCGCGAACACCCGATGTTCGCGCGAACAAGTTCGCCGGCGAACAGTTCGCGACATCTCTACTAACCATTCAGATCAGACCATTCAGATTCAGGGACAGAGTGACCGAGAGAGGGACAGAGAGAGGGGGACAGAGTGACAGAGAGACAGACAGAGTGACAGAGAGAGGGACAGAGTAACAGAGAGAGGGGAAGAGGGACCGAGAGAGGGACAGAGGGACCGAGAGAGGGACAGAGGGACCGAGAGAGACAGAGTGAGGGACAGAGTGACAGAGAGGGGAAGAGAGAGTGACAGAGAGAGGGGAAGAGAGTGACAGAGGGACCGAGAGACGGACAGACAGAGGGGAAGAGAGAGAGACAGAGTGGGGAAGACAGAGTGACAGAGAGAGGGGAAGAGAGAGTGACAGATTGGGACAGAGTGACCGAGAGAGACGGGAAGAGAGAATGACAGAGAGAGGGACAGACAGAGTGACCGAGAGGGACAGAGTGACCGAGAGAGGGGAAGAGAGGGACCGAGAGAGGGGAAGAGAGGGACCGAGAGAGGGGAAGAGAGGGACCGAGAGAGAGGGACAGAGGGACCGAGAGAGAGGGACAGAGGGACCGAGAGAGAGGGACAGAGGGACAGAGAGAGAGGGACAGAGGGACCGAGAGAGAGGGACAGAGGGACCGAGAGAGAGGGACAGAGGGACCGAGAGAGGGACAGAGTGAGGGGAAGAGAGAGGGACATAGTGAGGGGAAGAGAGAGGGACAGAGTGACAGAGAGGGAAGAGAGAGACAGAGTGACAGAGAGAAGGAAGAGAGAGACAGAGAGAGGGGAAGAGAGAGGGACAGAGTGACAGAGAGGGACAGTGACAGAAAGAGGGACAGAGAGAGAGAGACAGAGTGACAGAGTGACAGAGAGAGGGACAGAGTGACAGAGAGAGGGAAAAGAGAGGGAGAGTGACAGAGAGAGGGACAGGGTGACAGAGAGAGGGACAGAGTGACAGAGAGAGGGAAGAGAGGGACAGAGTGACAGAGAAAGGGGAAGAGAGAGTGAGGGACAGAGTGACAGAGAGAGGGGAAGAGAGAGAGACAGACTGACAAAGAGAGGGATAGAGTGACAGAGAGAGGACAGAGTGACAGAGAGAGGGACAGGGTGACAGAGAGAGGGACAGAGTGGACAGAGAGAGGGACAGAGTGACAGAGAAAGGGGAAGAGAGAGTGAGGGACAGAGTGACAGAGAGAGGGGAAGAGAGAGAGACAGAGTGACAGAGAGTGACAGAGAGAGGGATAGAGTGACAGAGTGACAGAGAGAGGGAAGAGAGAGACAGAGTGACAGAGAGAAGGAAGAGGAGACAGAGAGAGGGGAAGAGAGGGACAGAGTGACAGAGAGAGGGGAAGAGAGAGGGAAAGAGTGACAGAGATAGAGGAAGAGAGGGAAAGAGAGAGGGACAGAGTGACAGAGAGAGGGGAAGAGAGAGAAAGAGTGACAGAGATAGAGGAAGAGAGGGACTGAGAGTGACAGAGAGAGGGGAAGAGAGAGGGAAAGAGTGACAGAGATAGAGGAAGAGAGGGAAAGAGAGAGGGACAGAGTGACAGAGAGAGGGGAAGAGAGAGGGAAAGAGTGACAGAGATAGAGGAAGAGAGGGAAAGAGAGAGGGACAGAGTGACAGAGAGAGGGGAAGAGAGAGAAAGAGTGACAGAGATAGAGGAAGAGAGGGACTGAGAGTGACAAAGAGAGGGAAAGAGAGAGGGACAGACTGACAAAGAGAGACGGGAAGAGAGAGTGACAGAGAGAGGGACCGAGAGAGGGACAGAGTGAGGGATAGCGTGACAGAGAGAGAGACAGAGTGATAGAGACAGAGTGACAGAGAGAGAGACAGAGTGACAGAGAGAGGGAAAAGAGAGGGACAGAGTGACAGAGAGAGAGACAGAGTGACAGAGAGAGGGGAAGAGAGAGAGAGACAGAGAGGGGAAGAGAGTGACAGAGAGGGGAAGAGAGTGACAGAGAGAGAGACAGAGTGACAGAGAGGGACGGGAAGAGAGAGTGACAGAGAGAGGGACAGAGTGACCGAGAGAGTCGGGAAGAGAGAGTGACAGAGAGAGGGACAGACAGAGTGACCGAGAGAGGGACAGAGTGACAGAGTGACAGAGAGACAGAGAGAGGGGAAAAGAGAGGGACAGAGAGAGAGGGGGAAGAGAGTGACAGAGAGAGGGACAGAGAGAGGGGAAGAGAGAGGGACAAAGAGAGAGAGACAGAGGGACTGAGAGAGAGACAGAGGGACTGAGAGAGAGAGACAGAGAGAGAGAGGGACAGAGAGAGGGACAGAGTGACAGAGAGAGGGACAGAGAGAGACAGAGTGACAGAGACAGAGTGACGGAAGAGAGAGACAGAGTGACAGAGAGAGGGACAGGGTGACAGAGAGAGGGGAAGAGAGAGGGACAGAGTGACAGAAGGAGGGGAACAGAGTGACAAGAGAGAGGGGAAGAGAGTGACAGAGAGAGAGAGAGACAGAGAGAGAGAGAGACAGAGAGACAGAGTGAGAGAGAGACAGAGTGACAGAGACAGAGTGACAGAGAGAGGGACAGAGTGAAAGAGAGACAGAGAGAGGGACTGAGAGTGACAGAGAGAGACAGAGTGACAGAGAGAGAGAGAGAGACAGAGAGAGAGAGTGATAGAGAGAGACAGAGTGATAGAGAGAGACAGAGAGAGGGGAAGAGAGAGGGACAGAGTGACAGAGAGAGACAGAGTGAGGGGAAGAGAGAGGGACAGAGTGACAGAGAGAGGGGAAGAGAGAGAAAGAGTGACAGAGATAGAGGAAGAGAGGGACTGAGAGTGACAGAGAGAGGGGAAGAGAGAGGGACAGACTGACAAAGAGAGACAGAGTGAGGGGAAGAGAGAGGGACAGAGTGACAGAGAGAGGGGAAGAGAGAGGGAAAGAGTGACAGAGAGAGAGATTGTGCATTATTTAACCAAATTTTAGGTCACCTAGAGTGACAGAAAATCTAAATAAGATTTTTTGTTTTAAATAAAGCAGTGAGCAATGTGTGTAAAATATTCTGCAGTTAACTGAAGCAAATAATCACATAGCAAAATGGGAAAATTAAATTTTAATAAATATAGTGCAAAGAAAGTTAGGTATATAGTTGAATACAAACAAATATAAATACGGAGAAGTTACAGGTAAAAAACTTGGCGAGTAATTGATGCAGCATGAAATACTTCCTGCCAGGGCCAGACTGGGGGTAAAAAGCAGCCCGGGCAAAAAAAATCAAAGCAGCCCACATGTAAAGACGCAATGGTCTGACTTGTTGTACACATCCACTCATATATTGGGGTAAAACTGAAAAAATGTATGCGCATAAAGAGCTGCCTTTCTCACTTAAAGGGGTTGTTCACCTTCAATTTAATTTTTAGTATGATGTAGAGAGGGACATTCTGAGACCATTTGCAATTGGTTTTCATTTTTTATTATTTGTGGTTTTTGAGTTATTTAGCTTTTTATTCAGCAGCTCTCCGGTTTGTAATTTCAGCCGTCTGGTTCCTAGGGTCCAAATTCCCCTAGTAACCATGCATTGATTTGATTAAGAGACTGGAATATGAATAGGAGAGGCCTGAATAGAAAGATGAGTAATAAAAAGTAGCAATAACAATAAAGTTATAGCTTTACAGAACATTTGTTTTTAGATGGGGTCAGTGACCCCCATTTGAAATCTAAGAAGAATCCAAAGAAAAAGGCAAATAACTAAAAAACTATAACAAAAATAAATAATGAAGACCAATTCAAAAGTTGATAAGAACTGTCTATTCTATAACATACTAAAAGTTAATTTAAAGGTGAACCACCCCTTTAAGTGTAATTCAGAGAGAGGAACAGAGAGAGGGACAGAGGGAGGGGAAGAGAGAGGGACTGAGAGAGACAGAGAGAGGGACTGAGAGTGACAGAGTGACAGAGAGAGGGGAAGAGAGAGGGACAAAGAGAGAGGGACAGAGAGTGACAGAAGGACCAAGAGCGAGGGGGACAGAGTGATAGAGCGGGACAGAGTGACAGAGTGAGGGAAGGAGTGACAGAAAGAGGGAAAAGAGGGAAAAGAGAGGGACAGAGTGACAGAGAGGGGGACAGAGTGACAGAGAGAGGGACCGAGTGACAGAGAGAGGGGAACAGAGTGACAGAGAGAAAGAGAGTGACAGAGAGGGGGACAGAGGGACCGAGAGAGGGGGACAGAGGGACCGAGAGAGGGGGACAGAGGGACCGAGAGAGGGGGACAGAGGGACCGAGAGAGGGGGACAGAGAGAGACAGAGAGAGAGAAACAGAGAGACAGAGTGGGGAAGAGAGAGGGACAGAGAGAGGGGAACAGAGTGACAGAGAGAAAGAGAGTGACAGAGAGAGACAGAGGGACCGAGAGAGGGGGACAGAGGGACCGAGAGGGGGACAGAGGGACCGAGAGAGGGGGACAGAGGGACCGAGAGAGGGGGACAGAGGGACCGAGAGAGGGGGACAGAGGGACCGAGAGAGGGGGACAGAGGGACCGAGAGAGGGGGACAGAGGGACCGAGAGAGGGGGACAGAGGGACCGAGAGAGGGGACAGAGGGACCGAGAGAGGGGGACAGAGGGACCGAGAGACGGACAGACAGAGGGGAAGAGAGAGAGACAGAGTGGGGAAGACAGAGTGACAGAGAGAGGGGAAGAGAGAGTGACAGATTGGGACAGAGTGACCGAGAGAGACGGGAAGAGAGAATGACAGAGAGAGGGACAGACAGAGTGACCGAGAGAGGGACAGAGTGACAGAGAGGGACAGAGTGACAGAGAGAGGGGAAGAGAGGGACCGAGAGAGGGGAAGAGAGGGACCGAGAGAGAGGGACAGAGGGACCGAGAGAGAGGGACAGAGGGACCGAGAGAGAGGGACAGAGGGACCGAGAGAGAGGGACAGAGGGACCGAGAGAGAGGGACAGAGGGACCGAGAGAGGGACAGACAGAGGGACAGAGTAAGGGGAAGAGAGAGGGACATAGTGAGGGGAAGAGAGAGGGACAGAGTGAGGGGAAGAGAGAGGGACAGAGTGACAGAGAGAGGGATAGAGTGACAGAGAGGGAAGAGAGAGACAGAGTGACAGAGAGAAGGAAGAGAGAGACAGAGAGAGGGGAAGAGAGAGGGACAGAGTGACAGAGAGGGACAGTGACAGAAAGAGGGACAGAAACAGAGTGACAGAGTGACAGAGAGAGGGACAGAGTGACAGAGAGAGGGAAAAGAGAGGGAGAGTGACAGAGAGAGGGACAGGGTGACAGAGAGAGGGACAGAGTGACAGAGAGAGGGAAGAGAGGGACAGAGTGACAGAGAAAGGGGAAGAGAGAGTGAGGGACAGAGTGACAGAGAGAGGGGAAGAGAGAGAGACAGACTGACAAAGAGAGGGATAGAGTGACAGAGAGAGGGAAGAGAGAGGGACAGAGTGACAGAGAGAGGGACAGGGTGACAGAGAGAGGGACAGAGTGACAGAGAGAGGGACAGAGTGACAGAGAGAGGGGAAGAGAGAGTGAGGGACAGAGTGACAGAGAGAGGGGAAGAGAGAGAGACAGAGTGACAGAGAGAGGGATAGAGTGACAGAGTGACAGAGAGAGGGAAGAGAGAGACAGAGTGACAGAGAGAAGGAAGAGAGAGACAGAGAGAGGGGAAGAGAGAGGGACAGAGTGACAGAGAGAGGGGAAGAGAGAGGGAAAGAGTGACAGAGATAGAGGAAGAGAGGGAAAGAGAGAGGGACAGAGTGACAGAGAGAGGGGAAGAGAGAGAGAGCAAGAGTGACAGAGATAGAGGAAGAGAGGGACTGAGAGTGACAGAGAGAGGGGAAGAGAGAGGGAAAGAGTGACAGAGATAGAGGAAGAGAGGGAAAGAGAGAGGGACAGAGTGACAGAGAGAGGGAAAGAGTGACAGAGATAGAGGAAGAGAGGGAAAGAGAGAGGGACAGAGTGACAGAGAGAGGGGAAGAGAGAGAAAGAGTGACAGAGATAGAGGAAGAGAGGGACTGAGAGTGACAGAGAGAGGGGAAGAGAGAGGGACAGACTGACAAAGAGAGACAGAGTGAGGGGAAGAGAGAGTGACGGAGTGACAGAGAGAGGGGAAGAGAGAGGGAAAGAGTGACAGAGATAGAGGAAGAGAGGGAAAGAGAGAGGGACAGACTGACAAAGAGAGACGGGAAGAGAGAGTGACAGAGAGAGGGACCGAGAGAGGGACAGAGTGAGGGATAGCGTGACAGAGAGAGAGACAGAGTGATAGAGACAGAGTGACAGAGAGAGAGACAGAGTGACAGAGAGAGGGAAAAGAGAGGGACAGAATGACAGAGAGAGAGACAGAGTGACAGAGAGAGGGGAAGAGAGAGAGAGACAGAGAGGGGAAGAGAGTGACAGAGAGGGGAAGAGAGTGACAGAGAGAGAGACAGAGTGACAGAGAGGGACAGAGAGGGACGGGAAGAGAGAGTGACAGAGAGAGGGACAGAGTGACCGAGAGAGTCGGGAAGAGAGAGTGACAGAGAGAGGGACAGACAGAGTGACCGAGAGAGGGACAGAGTGACAGAGTGACAGAGAGACAGAGAGAGGGGAAAAGAGAGGGACAGAGAGAGAGGGGAAGAGAGTGACAGAGAGAGGGACAGAGAGAGGGGAAGAGAGAGGGACAAAGAGAGAGAGACAGAGGGACTGAGAGAGAGACAGAGGGACTGAGAGAGAGAGACAGAGAGAGAGAGGGACAGAGCGAGGGACAGAGTGACAGAGAGAGGGACAGAGTGACAGAGAGAGGGTCAGAGAGAGACAGAGTGACAGAGACAGAGTGACGGAAGAGAGAGACAGAGTGACAGAGAGAGGGACAGGGTGACAGAGAGAGGGGAAGAGAGAGGGACAGAGTGACAGAAGGAGGGGAACAGAGTGACAAGAGAGAGGGGAAGAGAGTGACAGAGAGAGAGAGAGACAGAGTGACAGAGAGAGAGAGAGACAGAGAGACAGAGTGACAGAGACAGAGTGACAGAGAGAGGGAAGAGAGAGGGACAGAGTGAAAGAGAGACAGAGAGAGGGACTGAGAGTGACAGAGAGAGACAGAGTGACAGAGAGAGAGAGAGAGACAGAGAGAGAGAGTGATAGAGAGAGACAGAGTGATAGAGAGAGACAGAGTGACAGAGAGAGGGGAAGAGAGAGGGACAGAGTGACAGAGAGAGACAGAGTGAGGGGAAGAGAGAGGGACAGAGTGACAGAGAGAGGGGAAGAGAGAGAAAGAGTGACAGAGATAGAGGAAGAGAGGGACTGAGAGTGACAGAGAGAGGGGAAGAGAGAGGGACAGACTGACAAAGAGAGACAGAGTGAGGGGAAGAGAGAGGGACAGAGTGACAGAGAGAGGGGAAGAGAGAGGGAAAGAGTGACAGAGATAGAGGAAGAGAGGGAAAGAGAGAGGGACAGAGTGACAGAGAGAGGGGAAGAGAGAGAAAGAGTGACAGAGATAGAGGAAGAGAGGGACTGAGAGTGACAGAGAGAGGGACAGACTGACAAAGAGAGACAGAGTGAGGGGAAGAGAGAGTGACGGAGTGACAGAGAGAGGGGAAGAGAGAGGGAAAGAGTGACAGAGATAGAGGAAGAGAGGGAAAGAGAGAGGGACAGACTGACAAAGAGAGACAGAGTGAGGGGAAGAGAGAGGGACAGAGTGACAGAGAGAGGGGAAGCCTAAAACCTGTTGGGCCTGGGGCGACTGACCCCCCCTTTTCCCCCCTGATGGTCTACACACAGCACGATAACAGAGGAGTGGGAGGTAACTTAGAAAAGCGCATATTGGAGATTTCTCTCGAGGATGTACTTAAAGGACCAGTAACATCAAAAATTTTTACAAAAAAGTTTGTAACAATACAACGAAAAAAAAACATCAAGACCAATTGAAATTTAAAATAGCAAATCCTTTATTAAGATATAACTTACAGAAACTCCACTTCCTGTCTTCTACAGAAACGGCGAAAGGGCGACCATCCATCCTGTTGTGCTTGATTGCTCTTCCCTGACAGCGTCTCGATCTCCTCCAGCTCTTCAGAAGACCGCAGCGGTGTTCTTATGCCTGTCCCCACTGTAACATAGCAGACCGTCAGCATAAAAGGGTAACCCAGAACCCCCTGCCCCTGCATTATTTTAACCCTCCTGGCACCGAGAATATTCCTTCTGCCTGCTGCTGGGGAGACGCGCAATTAATGTATGGATCAGTAAAGGCAGCAGCGTTTCTTTAGAGCCTGCCTTCGGAAGGTGAACCAGATGGCCAGCATGTTTGTGAATGGCAGGCCCCTGCCCAATGCTGTCAGGCTCTCTCCGCACATCCCCAAGGCAAACTGCTGCCTTTGCGATGGCAATCACCTAGCAGCCTAGTTCCCTGTGCCGAGACTCTGCAGCTCCCGCCTCTCGTTTCCGGATTCCTCCAGAGCGGTTACATCAGTAACAAAACCGGAGTGATTCCGGCACCAAAAGGAGAGCCTTGCACACAATAAGGAAGCCCGAGCGGAGCAAAAGGCTGAGGATTGTATAACCTCCGCTCTGGAGGAATGGGGAAACGAGCGGCGGGAGTCTTGGCGCCATTGTGAAGGCAGCAGTTCACCTTGGGGATGTGCGGAGAGAGCCGGACAGCATTGGGCAGGGGCCTGCCATTCACAAACATGCCGGCCAGCTGGTTCACCTTCCGAAGGCAGGCTCTGAAGAAACGCTGCTCTCTTTACTGATCCATACATTGATTGTGCGTCTCCCCAGCAGCCCACAGCAGCAGGCAGAAGGAATATTCTCGGTGCCAGGAGGGTTAAAATAATGCAGGGGCAGGGGGTTCTGGGTTACCCTTTTATGCTGACGGTCTGCTATGTTACAGTGGGGACAGGCATAAGAACACCGCTGCGGTCTTCTGAAGAGCTGGAGGAGATCGAGACGCTGTCAGGGAAGAGCAATCAAGCACAACAGGATGGATGGTCGCCCTTTCGCCGTTTCTGTAGAAGACAGGAAGTGGAGTTTTTGTAAGTTATATCTTAATAAAGGATTTGCTATTTTAAATTTTAATTGGTCTTGATGTTTTTTTTCGTTGTATTGTAACGATTTTTTTTGTAAAAATTTCTGATGTTACTGGTCCTTTAAATGGTTTCCGTACTCTTATAACACTGGTTTTATTGATAGCAGCAAACTTCCTCTCCTAGACGTAGAGACCTAATTCGAAAAGAAGAGACAGAAATATGAGCACACAGCACAAACAGTTGATGAACATAATGTAATAACTTTAATTTCAAAACCAAGTTCGAACAATTCAGCACACATTAAAACCACACTAGCAGGTCTGAGCCCTGAACCGCCAGCACGTACGCTGTACGTGCTTGGCAGTTGAAGGGTTAAAATAGGCCCTGGCATTTCCGGTATGCAGAGACCAATTCAGCCCACACAGAAGCACAAAGAGCCCCACCAGGCCACCAAATACTGACTTTCCATGGCATCTTCTAGCAGCCCCTCTGGCATTTGCAAGAACCCACAGATTGCCCAGTCAGGGCCTGGATACTACAATATGTTAAATGGATTGTTCACCTTTGATTTAAATTTTAGTACAGGTATGGGACCTGTTATCCAGAATGCTCGGGACCTGGGGTTTTCCGGATAATGAATCTTTCCGTAATTTGGGTCTTCGTGCCTTATGTCTACTAGAAATTAATTTAAACATTAAATAAACCCAATAGGCTGGTTTTGCTTCCAATAAGGATTAATTATATCTTAGTTGGGATCAAGTACAAGCGACTGTTTTATTATTACACAGAAAAAGGAAATCATTTTTAAAAAATTGGATTATTTGGATAAAATGGAGTCTATGGGAGACAGCCATTCCGTAATTAGTTGCTTTCTGGATATCGGGTTTCCGGATAAGGGATCCTATACCTGTATAATGTAGGGTGTTATGTTCTGGGACAATTTGCCATTTGTTTAGATTTTTCAATCATGTTTTTTTTTTTTTTTTGGTTCTCTCGTTTGCTATTGCAACCATCTCGTTGCTAGGGTACAAATACCCATAGCAACAATGCATTGTTTTTTTAGATGTGGTCAGTATAAAGTTAGAATAGAGCAAAAAAAATAGAAGCTAAAGGACAAGTAAATCAAACATGGGTAAAAACTTGTTTATAAAACAAACGAGCAAGCTGCAAAGCTATGGTAAATACCTGTAATGACAATAATGGCAATAAAATAAAATAGATAAAATATAAAATAAAAAAAATTCTATTAAAAAAATTAAAACCGTATAAAATAAATAAATAAATAAAATGAAGGCAATAAAACCAGAAAAATATTATATATTATAAAATATTAAACTAAAACACAAAGCCATCGAAGGTTATTAAAGTACAGAGAAACATGCTCTCTCTTGTGCAGTGTAAATTATTTGCAAGCAGCAAGCTAAATTATATAAAAAAAACAACATAAACACGAATTAATTAAAGTATATGCCACATTTCAGTTAATTAATTATCTAATTACCAGCACAAATGCGGGGATAAATGAATGAAGCCGGCCGTGCCTGTGTCTGTGGGAAGAAATGGCGACGCCTACAAGTGGCAGCTTTAACTTGATTGGTCAAAACCTAAGACTCCTATTGGCTGGGGAAAAAATGCGCCAACTAGAAAACCGGAAGTTAAAAAAATGTGTAAAAAAAAAAAAAAAAGTGAATAAAGCAGCCCAGGACAGAATACGGTCGCCTGATGCCTGATGCCTGATGCCTGATGCCTGATGGAAGACGACTGATGCCTGATGGAAGACGACTGATGCCTGATGCCTGATGCCTGATGGAAGACGCCTGATGGAAGACGCCTGATGCCGGAGACCCGATACCTGACAGCCGAAGGAGGAAGTCTGAGGGCGGAGCTGTGATGAATGACGTCTGAGGAGGGAGGCTGCAGAGCGGAGGAGTGACGGCGCATTTGGAGCAGGCGTGACTACAACCGGCAACGATGCGCTATGGAGAAGGCAGAGGACAACGCATGCGTCAAAGGTAATTATGCGCATGATGTCCTAAAATGCGTTCCGTAAGATCGGTCGCCCCCAGTAACAAAGATTTATTGTTTGGTGACTAATCTTACAGAGCATTTTTTTCAGATTACAGTATAATCTCGGCTCCGCACACACTTCATAATCAGCAGGTTATTTATTGTTATTTTCACCACACATCAACGTTTCGGGGGGTTTTCACCACCCTTCATCAGGATAAAACACCCAAGTAACACAAACCCTTATAAGTGCAATGCTCCTCCTTCTATTCCCATGATGCAACTTCTAGTTAACCCTTTATATGGGTTAAAACTTTATACATTTCTATTAGTGATATTTACTCTTTTCCATCCTTATTCTCATATATCATCAGTGTTATACAATAATTTAAATCGCACACATAAATGTTAAGTTATATAAATAGTATAAAACGTTTATAAAAAATATGAAAGTGCATTAGTGCCCATTACTCACTATCGGTGACCACATTAATTTTCTCTGACCACCACCCATTTTGATAGTCCTCACATGGATATTTCTCATCTAAAACAAAAAATGGAAAAGACACAAGAATCTTAAACTTTTATAATTAAAAGCATATTAAAAGCATTGTGCGTTATCTTATAAAAAGCATGTCAAGCTGAAATTCTCATTTAGACCTCCCGGAGTTAATGTCTTAAGTTGCCAAATCCAGAAGGCCTCTCGTCTCAATAAAAAATTTTTTACATCATTTTCTACATCTTTCCTCACCACCTCCAGTACCTGCCATCTCAATTGAGCAACATTGTGTCTCATCTCGAAGAAATGTTTCGCCAATAATGTTTCTTTTTTATATTTCTCCTTTCCTTTCTTCCTATCAGTGTCAGTGTTCCCTTCCTTTTCTTCTGGTTTGAAATTCCTTATTACACTCTTATGTTCGTTCAATCTCGTTCTCACCGCCCTGGAGGTCTGACCTACATAACATAACCCACAAGGGCATTTTAACAGATATATAACACGCTCCGAGATGCAGGTTGCGCAATGCTTTAATTTTATATCATGCCCTTGACTCGGATGCTTGCAAATTTCTCCTTTGATGATCCCATTACAGTGGCCACAATTATAGCATGGGAAAGTTCCCACCCTGTTATATACTAGTTTTTGTATTGGTTTCCTTCTAAAATCCGTTTTTACTAGTCCATCTGCTATAGTCTTTCCTCTTCTATAGCTAAAGAGTGGTTTCTCTGTAAACAATTTACCATAGATTTTATCTTTTTGTAAAATTGGCCAATGTTGTGTTATTACTTTCCTAAGTAGGGTTGAGTGGGGCCCATATGTCGTTACACATACCACATTTTGCTTCTTGGGGGTTTTATCCTTATCCCTTACTTTCAAAAGGTTGTCCCTATCCATATCGAGGACATTCTTTTTAACCCCTTGCAGATCGTGTTTATTATATCCCCGTTCATGAAATTTTCTCACCAGATCATCAGCTTGCTGTTCATATAGTTCATCTGAGGATGTAATACGTCGAGCCCTGATGAATTGGCTCTTGGGTAGTCCCCCAGTGACCCCCCTTGGGTGAAAACTGTTTTTATGCAATAAGTTATTCTTATCTGTGGGTTTTTTAAATAAATCAGTATGGAAGCCCCCATCAGTCAATGTCACTTGTACATCCAAATAGTTTACTATCAACGGACCCTCACACATAGTGAATTTTATGGTAATGTGGACGGTATTTAGGTATGCGTGGAACTCGGACAGTGGATTTTTTCAGATTAGCCAGCCGAAAACTGCGACTTTTTTTAGATTAGACGGCCGAAAACTGCGACTTTTTTTAGACTAGACGGCCGAAAGCTGCGACTGTTTCAGATTAGCCGGCCGAAAGATGCGACTTTTTCAGATTAGCCGGCCGAAAAATGCGACGGTTTCAGATTAGCCGGCCGAAAACTGCGACTTTTTTTAGACTAGACGGCCGAAAACTGCGACTTTTTTTAGACTAGACGGCCGAAAGCTGCGACTGTTTCAGATTAGCCGGCCGAAAGATGCGACTTTTTCAGATTAGCCGGCCAAAAGATGCGACGGTTTCAGATTAGCCGGCCGAAAACTGCGACTTTTTCAGATTAGACGGACGAAAACCGCATTTTTTTTTTAGATTAGACGCCTGAAAGATGCGATTTTTTCAGATTAGACGTCTGAAAATGGTGACTTTTTTAGATTAGGCGGCCAAAATCTGCAATTTTATTAGATTAGATGGCCAAAAAATTTGACTTTTTCAGATTAGACGTCAGAAAACTGGGATTTTTTCAGATTAGACGGCCGAAAGCTGCAACTTTTTCAGATTAGGCGGCAAAAATCTGCAATTTTTATTAGATTAGATGGCCAAAAAATGCGACTTTTTCAGATTAGACGGCAGAAAACGGGGATTTTTTCAGATTAGATGGCCGAAAGATGCAACTTTTTCAGATTAGGCGGCAAAAATCTGCAATTTTTATTAGATCAGATTAGACGGCAGAAAACTGTGATTTTTTTCGGATTAGATGGCCAAAAGCTCTGACTTTTTCAGAATAGATGGCCGAAAGATCCGACTTTTTCAGATTAGTCGGCAAAAATCTGCAATTTTTATTAGATCAGATTAGACGGCAGAAAAGATTTTTATTATTTCAGATTAGACGGCCAAAAGATGCGACTTTTTTAGATTAGACGCCTGAGAGCTGCGACTTTTTCAGATTAGACATCTGAAAGATGCGACTTTTTCAGATTATTCTGAAAACCACAAAAGCTTCACATTATTGTACAAAACCCAGCGCACATCACATCCCTCCCAACATTTCAGAAGAAGAAAGAGGGACAAAAATGGTCGGCGAAATTTTTTGGCCACGCCCATTTTTTGACCACACCTCCTAATTACCATATTAAGTTTACAAAATTTGGCTGCTTATGAAAGTTTAAACAAACTCCCTTTCCCTCCATGTTTGCTGCTCAGCCCTCCCTTCCCCTCAGTTCTTGTTGCTGTCAGCCCTCCTTCTGTGTCCGACGTGCTGCCTGCTGCTCAATATCTCACCCTCCCTTCATTCCATGTTCATGCTTGACTCTGCTCTCCGCCCCCGCCTTCTCCTCTGATCTCAGCCAGCCCCGCATTCCTTTCTCCTATGCCCTCTGCCTGCTCTCCATTCTCGTCTCTCAGCCATCCCTTGCTGCTCAGAGGAGAAAGGGCCTGTTCCACCAAAGAGTGTGAGTGGGGCTGTCTGGAGCGGGTTCTGCAGCTCTCAGTGACCCGCGTCAGTAAAATAAAGATGGCGGCTGGGCTGCAGCATATGCTCTCGCGAGACTTCGGACGTCACAACCAGGAAGTACGGTGGAAACGTCAGGCAGGCCGCGGGACATCTTCAGTCACTATCCGTGATTTCGGGACAGGCAGGCAAAATCGGGACTGTCCTGCGTAATGCGGGACAGTTGGGACATATGCAGATCAGGATATCTTCCAGTTGTAAACAGGACATCTGCAATTGACTTCTACATGAACTCAACAGGTCAGAGTTGGTTACTTTTTAAATTTGGACTTTTAACACCATCAGGGTTTAATAAATTTAGAAAAATTTGAGGTTTTATTTGTAAGAAAAAACTGGGGTTTTCCCCTTTTAAAAGTCCGACCAGAAAAAAATCATACTTTAATAAATAACCCCCCTAGTGCCCAATATACAAGGGAAACTGCCTGAGAATATGTCTAACCCTCAGGGTCGCTACACATAGATGATTATTATTGTACAGACATATTTAATACATTGTTCAAAGTTTAACCCCTTTAAATGACAAAGGTGCAATACTGCTTTAACCCTGAACTGACCACGGCCAAACACATATATAGTAAGTACAGTAATGTGAAGTATTTCCTCGGAAGTAAGAACAGAAGAAATTTACTGCTCAGTAATTAATGTTCTGTAATTGACACTAATTTTGCTCTTTCCAGAAGTGCCGAAAGCTCTGTCATTGCCTTACTCTCTTAGACTGACACTAATTCTGCCAGTTAACAGCTCTATAATTGGCGGTAATTCGGCTTCTGTTGCATTAATGTTTTTTTCATAGGAGATACTCATTTGTACAATGGGTTTGTAAATGTAGACCAATTCCAATTAAAGGGGGTTGTTCCCCTTTAAATTAACTGTTAGTATGATGTAGAAAGGGATATTCTGAGACAATTTGCAATTGGTTTTTAGTTCTTATTATTTGTGGTTTTTGACTTATTTAGCTTTTTATTCAGCAGCTCTCCGGTTTGCCGCTTCTGCCATTTGGTTGCTAGGGTTCGCATTACCCTAGCAACCATGCACTGGTTTGAAACAGAGACAGGAATATGAATAGGAGAGGCCTGAATAGAAAGATGAGCAATAAAAAGTAGCAAGAACAATACATTTGTAGCCTTAGAGAGCATTTGCTTTTAGATGGGGTCAGCGACCCCCATTGGAAAGCTGGAAAGAGTCAGAAGAAGAAGACAAATAATTAAAAAAACTATAAAAATAAATAAATAAATAATGAAGACCAATGGAAAAGTTGTTTAGAATTGGCCATGCTAAAAGTTAACTAAAAGGTGAACCACCCCTTTAATAAAAAAAATAATGCAGTATTTATACTAATCTTTACTGAATGGCAAAATAAACAAAAAGGTCATAAATATGTATAACAGGTTGATAAAAACGGTATTGTTCATCTGTAATGGTTAATAGATCATTTAGCAGAGGGTTGAATTCTAATGTTATTCCATTACATATGTGTTATCTGTTTATTTATGTGCAGGTACGGGACCTGTTATACACAATGCTCAGAACCTGGGGTTTTCCGGATAACTGATCTTTGATTAGTGATGAGTGAAACTTCATCCTTCACCTATAACAAGTGATGGGCGAATAAATTCGCCTGGCACGAATTCGAGGCGAATTTCCACGTTTTGCCTCCAGCGAATAAATTTGCAAATCTCCCATGAAAATTCGTCAATTTCCGACTTTCATGATTTTTCGTGAAAATGTCAGAATTTCATTATTTTTTGGTGAAAACGTTCGAATTTCACATTTTTTTTGGTGAAACCGTTACAATTTTGAAATTTTTCCGCAAATTTTTGTGGGAAATTTGCAAATTTTTCATCGAAGCGAAACGGGAGAAATTCACCCATCACTACCTATCACCTTCTCAATATCACTGAGATGATTTAGGCTGATGTAACTGACGTAGAACTGATGTAAACTGATTTCCTGTAAGGAACATGAACAACAAGACTAAAGGTTTCTATCAGCCTCTTAAAGGGACCTGTCACCCAGACACAAAAATCTGTAGAATAAAAGTCCTTTTAAAATTAAACATGAAATCCAAATTCTATTTTTTATTAAAGCATTCATAGCTGTTGTAAACTCATTTAAAAATCTCAGCTGTCAATCAAATATTGTCTGCCCCTCCCCTATGCCTTAGGCAATTCCTTTCACTTTCCATTTAGCACTTCCTTCATGTCACTGCTCTCCCCACATTCCCCTGTTCTATTCACTATTTATGGGTGCCCTTTAACTATAAATAATTTGTTATATTTTTTATTATAATCACTCCAATATACAATTATGCAGTGTATATAGTAACGTTTCAACACACACACATTTATACAGTACAAGTAAGTTTTTATGGGATCCGTTATCCAGAAAGCCCTGAATTACGGAAAGACTGTCTCCCGTAGACTCCATTATAATCAAATAATTTAAATGTTTAAAAAGAAGTGGGCGGGCGCGGGTAGCGGGAGGGCGGGTCCAGGTCGGGTGCGGGTCGGGTTTTACTGGTAATTACCCAGATAAATCCAGTGCTAATTATTTGTATTTTTTATGCCTTTGCCCTTGACATAGATCCACTTAGATGGGGTTGAAACGCGTTGGGTATTTTTCTTTTTTGTTATGTCAAATAAAATGTGATAATTTTCTATATACCGGAGCGCCCTGTTCCCTTGATTTTTGTCTATATTACTAGGGGCACCTGCAGGTAACCCCTCTACACTGAGCAGAAAGTTATTCAGTTGATCTTGGTGTGCCCACCTCATACACACGTATTAACTACTTATAGACAGTGGTATAACTACTCGTTACTGGGTTCCACAGCAAATTCAATCTAGGGGCCAAAACATCTATTCTGTATTCTACCCCCATATATTGAAATTGTCCCTTAATAAGGGTCTTATTGTCACAAGCGTCCGATGGCGCATCTCTTCTCTTCGGCGCCGGATCCAAGATGGCAGCGCCCATGACCGTAGATAGCGGTGGCGCAGCAACGCCAACATCAGGACGAAAGCGCAATGACGTCACGCGAACCAGCACCAAATTCAAACTAAAAGGACGCCCAGGACGCTGGTTCAATGCCGATCATTGGAATTGTTTGGTGCATTCCTGGCCGCTTAAGGGCTCTTACTCACGAGCGGTTGTAGCTGCGCTCCCCTGCATTCCGTTTTTCTGCGTTCAGCCGCAGGAATAGACGCATTACATTTTTTCCAATGGGGCTGTACTCACACAGGCGCGTGTAGGCGCTGAACACAGGTTGAGACGCAACATGCTGCATTTTTCTTGCGTTCGGTGCCTACACGCGCCTGTGTGAGTACAGCCCCATTGGAAAAAATGTAATGCGTCTATTCCTGCGCTCGCCTGCGGCTGAACGCAGAAAAACGGAACGCAGGGGATCGCAGCTACAACCGCTCGTGAGTAAGAGCCCTTATAATTCAAGCTATATTCATTACTGGACTTTTGATCCTGCCTGAACCTTGACCTTGCTTCTATTCTGCCTGCCTTTTGGACTTCTGCCTGGATTTGGACTACGTTTTTACCTGACCCTTATTTGCACCACGAACTTGGACTTTGACCCCCTGGGCTTCCTCCTTGGTCCTGACTATTCCCACTGGGAGCCGATAGGTCCCCTGACACATATACTGTTACTTTCCACAACTCCCGTTAGGCTAAAAGCTTTATTTTTCTTTCAATAATATCACTTGACTTGTGAGTGTCTGAAATACAAAGCGACATCTGAGATGAATTGAGTCAATGAATATATTGTATTTCAGCTAAACGGTTTGTTATTATTGTACAAAGTGTTTAGTAGAAAGTCGCATTCTCTGGGGTTTTTATTTCCCTTCCACGGTTTCAGTGATTCATAAAGGTTCTTAGTGTAACGGCACAGGCCACTTTAGTGAGTGTGACATTTAGTAACCGTGGGTAAGTTATAGTCTGAAATCCCACAGACACACAACTGCGAGGATACACAGCACTGCACAATCAGACAAACCTTAAATGGTTAGTTAATTAGTGGGCACACAGATGAATAGGAGAGGAATAATAATTAGAAACTGGGCACAGTTAAAGTTTGAATCCTGGCTGGAATCATTTTTGCTTGATTATTAAAGAGATACTGTCATGGGAAAACATTTTTTTTTTTTTTTTCAAAACCCATCAGTTAATAGTGCTGATCCAGCAGAATTCTGCACTGAAATCCGTTTTTCAAAAGAGCAAACAGATTTTTTTATATTCAATTTTGAAATCTGACATGGGGCTAGACCTATTGTCAGTTTCCCCAAGTGTCCCCAGTCACGTGACTTGTGCTCTGATAAACGTCAGTCATTCTTTAGGGCAGAGACACACGGTCAGATTCGAGGATCTCAATGAACTGCCTCCCGCCGGCGAGAATGAAAATCGACTGCGGGATGGCACTCGGAGCGCTTCGTTTTCCGAAATCGCCTGAAGTTTCCTTGTGATTGCCACCCTGCTGCGATTTTCATTCTAGCCGGCAGGAGAAGGCAGTTCGGGGAGATTAGTCGCCCCGAAGAAGAGATTTGTCGCGTGGTGACTAATCTCCCCGAATCTGACCGTGTGTCTCTGCCCTTACTGCTGCACTGCAAGTATCAGTGATATCACCCCCCAGCAGCCTAACAACAGAACTATGGGAAGGTAACCAGATAGCAGCTCCCTAACACAAGATAACAGCTGCCTGGTAGATCTAAGAACAACACTCAATAGTAAAATCCAGGTCCCACTGAGACACATTCAGTTACATTGAGTAGGAGAAACAACAGGCTGCCAGAAAGCAGTTCCATCCTAAAGTGCTGGCTCTTTCTGAAATCACATGACCAGGCAAAATGACCTGAGATGCACCTACACACCAATATTACAACTAAATACACTTGCTGGTTCAGGAATGACATTTTATATTGTAGAGTGAATTATTTGCAGTCTAAACAGTGTCATTTAGAAATAAAAACGACACCATAAAAATCATGTCAGAATCCCTTTAAAAAGGAAGAAAGGTAAATGTACAGATATGGGATCCGTTATCCAGAGACCTGTTATCCAGAAAGTTAATCCCATAGACTCTATTTTATCCAAATAATGATTTCCTTTTTCTGTGTAATAATAAAACAGTAGCTTCTACTTGAGCCCAACTAAGATATAATTAATCCTTATTGGAAGTAAAACCAGCCTATTGGCTTTATTTAATGTTTATATGATTTTATAGTAGAATTAAGGTGTGACGATCCAATTTAGGAAAAGATCTGTTATCCAGAAAACATACAGATTGGAGATTAGGGAGATCAGGCAGAGAAGCAAAAGATGATGTTCAGGGTTCAAAAAAATCAATCAAATGCAAAATTAGAAAAATATGGGTCATTTATTTTTCTAATGTTGCATTTGTTATCCGGAAAACCCCAGGTCCCGAGTATTCTGCATAACAGGTCCCATAGCATCAGCAGAATACACCTCTCTCCAAACAATCTCCTTGCTATGAGCTCACAGCCTACCGGTTATAAAGGAAATAAAGGCGGCGGCTGAAGTGCAAGAACAGGGGACGATACCCAAGAAGAAATAATAAACACAATACCGAGTATATTAAATATATGATTTCTATAAACATCCACCTGGGCTTGGAGCAGCAAACACAATCACTGTACAACTACCTTTCTACAAACTCTCTTATAAATGGAATATTCTTACCCTTTTCCTCAAAAGAAGAGACAAGGAGCAGTGCCCCTTCCTACGCAGCCGAAATAGTAATGGAGGTGTTGGGCAGAGACCCGGAGAAGGACAGAGGGTGAAAGCAAAGAACTGAGTTGCAGAACCTGATCTTTTGGCTCTTTGTTATTGCATTATTGGACTTTCCCAAGAGACAGATTCCATTCCAATGCTTTGTAATACACCATTGAATTATTTCTTGTCCCTGTCTCTCTCGGCTAATTAGGTATAATTGGGGCGTAAAATGGTGCCGGAGGTTTGAGTGAGTGGTGTGATTGATGTATTATAGTGCAGTAATAAAGAAGGGCAGAACTGGAACATGATTGGTGTTACCAATAAAGGACTTTATGATGTGGGATGCATAGGACTGGCTTACAGCTACTGTTCCAATGGGGGTGTTCACAGGTGTTGAGTTGTGTGAGTCACACACTTGTGTTCTGCCAAGATGAGGTGATGATTGAAGTGTGTGATCTGAACCGGCTAAACCAGTAATCACACTCCGGCTAAAAGGCTAAAACCACAAATATCTGTTGAAAACATTTTGTATTTGACTTATTTAAATTCTCAAAGCGAATTCAGTTACCCTAGTCCAATCTCCTTGTTGCTATGAGCCTAACTAGGGCAGTACAAGAGGTACAACTGGTTGTTGAATTAACTTAAAGGAAATGTAATTAAACTATAATGTTTTGATTGCACTGAACTGGTACAACTGGTGTAATTGCTTAAGAAACACAACTATAGTTTATATAAACAAAACAAGCGGCTGTGTAGCCATGGGGGCAGCCATTCAAGCACAGGATACACAGTAGATAACAGATAAGTACTACTATAGTTTATATAAACAAGCTGCTGTGTAGCCATGGGGGCAGCCATTCAAGCACAGGATACACAGTAGATAACAGATAAGTACTACTATAGTTTATATAAACAAGCTGCTGTGTAGCCATGGGGGCAGCCATTCAAGCACAGGATACACAGTAGATAACAGATAAGTACTACTATAGTTTATATAAACAAGCTGCTGTGTAGCCATGGGGGCAGCCATTCAAGCACAGGATACACAGTAGATAACAGATAAGTACTACTATAGTTTATATAAACAAGCTGCTGTGTAGCCATGGGGGCAGCCATTCAAGCACCGGATACACAGTAGATAAAAGATAAGTACTAGTATAGTTTACATAAACAAGCTGCTGTGTAGCCATGGGGGCAGCCATTCAAGCACCGGATACACAGTAGATAAAAGATAAGTACTAGTATAGTTTACATAAACAAGCTGCTGTGTAGCCATGGGGGCAGCCATTCAAGCATATGATACACAGTAGATGACAGTAGATAGCGCATTTGGTGTCCCCATTTAGTAATAACTTTAAAACCATTAAACATGTAATGAAAGAGCTGCTGGAAGTTGCAGTGTATATGGGGAGAGATAGGAAGAGTCCGTGGTGTGGGACGTGTTAACATGGAGGATTGACAACCAGCAACTTCAGATTAAATCGCAGTAAACCATACCCTCTCAACATCTCACTACCGGCCCAAACAATCCAAGGCCTTTCCCAAAATTTTCCATACAAATAGGCATCTAATGATATCACATATCTTGGCCTTAAACTGACAAAAGACTATAACACGTGGGTGGAATTGAATAATACATATCTGTACAAAAAAAATGGAGACAAACCTGAAAAAATGAAGATCCAACACATTTTCATGGTTCGGACGAATGAACATAGTGAAGATGAATATACTCCCTAGACTGTTATACCTATTCCAGGCCCTTCCACTTAAATACCCAAACAACTGGATAGACAATCAGCCATCACCAAGTTCATCTGGCTGGATAAGCAACTCAGGCTGAGCAAACACATCCTTACCAGACCCAAAGTACTAGGAGGTACAGCACTAGCAGATCTCCACAAGTGCTAAAAGGCAACAATACTTAACGGAATATTGGAACAGCAGGGGACCTCTACATACCTCTTACACCTCCCATGGATCAATAAAGCGCACAGGAGGATACTAACCAAAACGCATCCAATACTAAATAATACACTAGAGATATGGGGCAGCCTCAAACAAACAAGTCTAACTAGTTATTCATCTCCTCTGCTGACTATTACAAATAACCAAGACTTTCCTCCAGCTGTAAAAAAGGAGCAGTACAAAGTATGGCTCATTGATAATCAATTGCAGATGATACACCTACAAGACAAAAGCAATATGGTAACCAAAGAAAAACTGGCACCTTTACACCACTTATGCACTTCCAATATAATCAACTCAAAACTTCTATAACGTGCTTTTGGTAGGAAACTTACCAACTTACCAAATTATGCAATGGCCCTGAACTATCCAAACATACCCATTCAAACATATGTAAGAACCTTATTGGCCCTTGCAGCCGACTGGAGCTCCCCTGTAATGGTTGGCACCCTAAATCTACAACCAATGCCAAGCACCCTGGTTTCAGCTCGTGCTTCTGCCTGTAGCAGCCGCCTTTGGCCTCGGGAGGAGCCCTCAGCTACTCAGATGCTGCCAGGTCTTATAACGAGAGGTGCAAGGCGAGGGTTCTGGAACAGCACAACTACAAAGCAAAGTCTTTGAGCAGAAGGTCGTGGTACAAGGCGTTTAAACAGAATCGTAGTCAGATCAGGCCGGGTGGGGGCAGGCAGAGTACAAACAAAGTCAGGCAGGCAAGATATTAAGCAAGGGTCAGGATTTCAGAAATCAGGACCGTCACAAACAGGCAGGGGTCATAACGGGTATCAGATATCAAGAAACAGAAGCTTAGTAGCACAGGAAGCACCAGGAACTCACAATGGGATAACCTATAACGGGCAATGAATGAATGAAGTCCCTTTAAATACCCCTTTGAATTTCACGCCAGCGCACATGCGCCTATAACTAAGGAAGATGCGCACCGTGCGCGCCCTAGATCACTGGTACTCAGGTGAAGAGGAGCGGCATGGCGGGCGTCCCCACCGCACCACTAGACCACCAGGGTAAGTTGTCACATCCCCTTTCTCAAAGCCTGGAACAGAGACTTAGGTAAAAACTCACAAAAAAAGAAAGACATGATCTGCAGGTTAATGAGAAGCTCTAGACTGCAGAAGTTAAACTATAAAATTTTAACTAAGTGGTACCATACTCCCTCAAGGTTACACAAAATGTTTCCTAACATGGCACGCAAGTGTTGGAGGTTTAGGGGAGGAGAGGGAACCTTGCTACACATTCTTTGGACATGCCCCATGACTATGCCATACTGGAACTCCGTCTTTCACATCTGCTCACATATAGCAAATAGGAGAAATCTTAAAGGGCATGTAAAGGCAAAAAAATAAAATTAAATTTTTACTTTCTTTAATGAAAAAGAAACCTATCTCCAATATACTTTAATTAAAAAATGTGTACAGTTTGTATAAGAAACCTGACTGTATGCTGTAAAATTCTCCCTTCATTTACTGCTGTGGATAGGAATTGTCAGACAGTCCCTACCTGCTCTGCAGGGAAACAATCATACTTATGAACAGCAGGGGGAGCCCCCGCCTTACTTCCCAGCCATGCAGAACTCAAGCAGCTTTGTTTGTTTCCCTGTAGAGCAGTCGGCGACTGTGTAGAGATTTGTATTGGATTTTATTTTTGCCTTTACATCCCCTTTACTGTTTCCAACTCCAGCTGCAGGGACAAAGATCATGGAGCCAGATTTAAACAGATAAACTGGGATTCTATTTGGGGGATTATTTTGCTGCAGCCACTGGTTCTGCAGAGTTGGAGAAAGTTTGTATTAAACAATACAAAAACTATAAAATCCACATTAGATCACATGACAACACAGGACCCAGTGCAGTCTGTATATTCTGATTATTAATCAGTCTTGTTGTATCGGCTTCTGGCAGATATTATTTGACTTGTGCTGTTTTGATCATTTATGACGATCCCTAAGCAGCCCAGACCACACTGAGCATGTGCACAGTCTTGGTCTTGCAAAGATGTATAACAAAGTTACAAGATGGTGACCCCCCTGTGACCAACGTTTAAAGCATAAATCATTTGTTTGATTAGGTTTGTGGTGCAGTAAGTTCATGTTTATGTTTAGTATACAAAATACAGCATTTCTAGCCTTATTCTATTTTACACTTTACTTTCCCTTTAAAGGAGAACTAAACCCTAAAAATTAACATGGCTAAAAATGGCATATTTTATATAGTGAACTTATTGCACGAGGCTAAAGTTTGAGCTTGTCAATAGCAGCAATGATCCAGGACTTCAAACTTGTCACAGGGGGTCACCATCTTGGAAAGTGTCTGTGACACTCACATGCTCAGTGGGCTCTGATTGGCTGTTGAGAAGCTAAGCTTAGGGCTCGTCACTAATTATCCAGCAGAAAATGAGCTTCCCTGGCTGTAATATATATATTATATTATATTATATATATATAATATAATATAATATTATATATTATATTATATTATATATATATAATATAATATAATTGCACTGGTTTCTGTGCTGCCATGTAGTAATTATGTGTATTAATTACTAATCAGCCTTATATTGTGACATTTCTATTCTATGTGTACCGTATATTGTGAGTGGGTCCCTAAGCTCAGTAAGTGACAGCAGCACAGAGCATGTGCAGTGAATCAGCAGAAAAGAAGATGGGGAGCTACTGGGGCATCTTTGGAGACACAGATCTTTACTGCTAAAGGGCTGTGGTTGCCTTGGGCTGGTACAAAATCACAAAACATCACGTACAACATTTCTACCTACTTCTTTAGTTAAGCTTTAGTTTTCCTTTAAAGTCATTAACTGAATCAGCATCACAACATCACCCGGCAGTGCATTCCCCAACCTCACTGTCCTCACTGTGATGAACCCCCTACTCTGTTCCTTTAAATGAAACTTCTTTTCCTCTAGTCTGAAGGGGAGGCCTCTGGTACGTGATTCTCTTTATGGGTAAAAAGGTCCCCTGCTATTTGTCTATAATGTCTAGGGATGTAGCGAACCGCCGATAATGTGTTCGCGAACGCCGTTCGCGAACACCGGCAAAAAATGCGAACAGTTCGCGAACAGTTCGCGAACTTCGAACATCCGAAAATCGTTCGATTCGAACGATCGAAGGATTTTAATCGTTCGATCGAACGATTTTCGTTCGAATCGAACGAAAATCGTTCGATTTTAGCGACCGAATGGTCGAATGGTCGAACGATTTTGACGCGAACGCCTATTGGCGAACGTCGCGCGACGTTCGCGAACTTGCGGCGGACGCGAACAGCCGATGTTCGCGCGAACAAGTTCGCCGCAGAACAGTCCGCGACATCCCTAATAATGTCGTCTAATGTACTTGTAAAGTCTAATCATGTCCCCTCACATGTCTTTTCTTCAAGGAAAACAACCCCAACCTTGACAGTTTTCCCTTATGGTACCCTCACATCTTCCTTCCCTTTAACCAGTTTAGAGTTCACATGATCTCTGCACTCTCTCCAGCTCATTGACAGTATATCCTTCTTAAGGACTGGAGGCCCAAGCACAAGAGAAGTATTTGTGTGACATCAAGGCCAGAAGCACCTCTAAGCCAATGTATCACTTTCCCAATGTAGTTGCTCTATCTAATCACTTGCACTCCCCCTCACCTTGTAGCTGTTGGAGTCAGACACCCATATTGCTGCCGCACATACAGTATCATTGGATTTGGAGTGAAGGAAAGCCTGATAGTCTGGAGACCCTGTTTACTTGGTGTCTACATAATGCAATAGTACACATAAAGAAGAGAAAACAGAAAGAGATAGAGAGACTTCTAAATGGGTAGATACACAAGTCCCAGTGGACCATCAAGGAATTGTTAAAGAATAGCAGGGAGAATACTTCATAATGTAGAACATCTTGTAAACCAGCAAAGACATATGGGGAACTGGCCACATCATTCCTATTTCAGACTTACATTGCCATCTACACAAACATGGGCATTGCAATGTTCAGAGTATAATATAAACAAACATTGCAACGTTGAATTTAAAATAAAAGTTTAATTAGTCATTGAAGGAAGAACAGTGATTCATGGAGACTTCCCAAGAATAAGACTTCTCATATGTCCTCTTAGATTGTTCAATGTTGAATTTATTACAAACCAGTTTCACCCTCTCTCTACCGAGCAGCCACAATGGGTTTAAAATTACATCAGTTTAGGAAACCGGTTTCAAACTGAATCCTGTCTGGTGTGGGGTTACACATCTAGGAGGGGATTGGAGCAGCGACTGGGATGTTTAAGCCTGAAGTCCAGTTAGGGTGAGAATTGGGGTGAAATGCCATTTGACCTCCTAAATTCACATGCCCAGCTTAAATACAGTATACATTTGGTGTAGATATTATTGGAACTATGTCTAAATGCTTGATACCTACATATTTTCCTAAATCTGTACCTATTTCATGAACTAAGGAAGACCCTTTCTAAAAGGTTGGCCTTCATATAGGGTTCTGGTGAATAGTTGATGCTCGAAGTGGGCCTTAAACAATTTGAGAACCACTGTGTTGCTTATCATTCACTTGAATAGGAACCACCTGTCATTGTGGGCTAAATATATGTTTTGGGGCTAAAAACTGTATGTCACTGTATGACTAGGGATGGGCGAATAAATTCGCCATGGTTAAATTCGCGGCGAATTTCTGCGTTTCGCCGCGGGCGAATTTTTCGCGAAATTGCGGCAAAAATTCGCCTCGCGACTCGTTTCGCCGCGCGTCGAAATTTTCGTCGCGCGACGAGCCGCGACGCCGCTAATGCGCGTCAAAACAAAAAGACGCGCGACAAACTAAACATCACCCACAGCAGCCAATAAGATGTGAGCCATCCCTGAGCCAACCCACTGGCTATATAAGGAGCTGCAGAGGCGGCCATTACTCGTGGCGTTTCTGGTAGAGGTAGAGAGAGCAGGATAGTGAGAGATTTGTGTGTGATTTAGCTAGTGGAGATTGTGTAGAGAGCTTTTTTTTTTTCTGAGTCAGTGCAAGTGGAGGTTGTGGATTTCAGTTTACTGTTTTCCCTCTTCTGCTTGCCTGCTCACCACCCAATAGCCCTTTTTAGGGCTAACTGTCTTTGTCTTTGTCTGTGCTGGTGTGTGTACTCCTTGTGGGTGCACACTTCTGCTGAGGGGATTTAGTTGAGGGTTTTATTTTTTTCTCCTTTCCTTCCCCGAAATATCCAAACCCCCCCCTTATATATATATTTTTTTTTTTTAAGTTTAGTTGCCCAATATGACGGGCCGTGGGAGAGGGGGGATGGGTGGTGGTGGTGGTGGTGGTGGGAAGAAGGGTGGGTTAGGGATGGGTGGTGGTGGTGGTGGTGGGAAGAAGGGTGGCCGAGGAAGAGGCCGTGGTGCTGGCCGTGGGCATCCAACCCCACAACAGCCATGTGCCATGCCCAGTCTGGGCACTGTAAATCAGTCGCAGCACAAGCTGCCATCAAAGCAGCTGCCATCACAGCAGCAGCTGCAACAACAACAGCAGCAGCTGCAACAACAACAGCAGCAGCTGCAACAACAACAGCAGCAGCAGCTGCAACAACAGCAGCAGCAGCTGCAACAACAGCAGCAGCAAATGCCACAGCAGCAGGTGGCTGTGGGTCGCAGCAGCGGGGCAACTGGTCCACGTAGGACTGTGCCCGATTTTTTTGCCACTGCTTCGCGACCCATACGGTCGCAGCAGGCAGAGGCAGTGGTAGACTGGCTGACCCAGGCTACCTCATCTGCAGCAGGCACCAGTGAGCGGCAGGAGGTGGCATCACCTGCTAGCTCAGTGTGGGATGACACCCCATCCCTCTTATTTGATCCTGAGGTGGACTTGGGCCCAGACACCCTGGATCTTTTTGATGATCAGGCAGGAATGGGGGGGGCATTCATGTCTGATGAAGAGGAGGAGGTGGTCATGTCACAGCCCACATCAATAGGGGATATTGGGCAGGGTCCCCTTATGGCAGGGCAGCAAGTTGCTGGTGTGGGGTCAGACACCAGCATGCTGGATGTGGGTATTGATGCCATGTATGATGCAGGGTCTGGTCTGGGGGAGGACGATGACAGGGACAGACCCTGGGAGCCGGCTCCAGAGGATAACAGCAGCAGTTCAGGGGGGGAACTGTTTGTTGTTGATGAGGATGAAGAGCCGGCTCCACCGACCACTGCTAGTGGGGGCAGGCAACAGGGCAGCACTGCGCCTAGGTCCAAAGCCTATGTGCGTACGGGTGGGGACCATCCTCAACCCTCCACAGCAGGCAAGGCAGTGGCCCGCACTTCAGCAGTGTGGGCTTTTTTCACGTGCCAGGCAGAGGACCAGGCAATAGCAGTGTGCCAGCTCTGCCGGCAGAAGGTTCGAAGGGGGCAGGCAGGGTCACATATGGGAACATCAGCTTTAAGTTCCCATATGAAACGTCATCACAGGATGACGTGGGAGCAGCACCAAAGTGGCAGGGCACCGGGTGGCAGTGGTGCTTCCTGTCCACCTCCTCCCATTCCTCAGGGAAGAGGTGCTAGCTCCCCAGACCCTGCAGCAGGTGAAGAGGATTCTGGGGCTCACAGTCGGAGGCAGCCACTGTGTAGCTCAGCCTCTTCTGCAGCCTCCTCCTCCTCAATGCGGCCCCTGTCCCGCCAGGTTTCCCTCCCCCAGTTCCTCAGCCGCAAGACGCCTCTCTCCCCCAGCCACCCCCAAGTGCAGAGGCTTAATGGCTGCCTGGCAAAGCTTCTGGCAGTGCAGCTGCTGCCCTATCAGCTAGTCGAAGCAGCCCCCTTCCGACAGCTGATGGCTTGCGCTGCCCCTAACTGGCGGATCCCCAGCCGCCATTATTTTGCCAGGAAGGCCGTCCCTGCCATCCACCAGCATGTGGTTGAGAATGTGTCCCTGTCGCTGGATCATGCTGTTGGCGGCAGGGTGCACTGCACCACTGACACGTGGACCAGCAGGCATGGGCAGGGGAGGTACATAACCTACACTGCGCACTGGGTCACCCTCATGAGTGCTGGGGAGGGTGCAAGCCGGGGCGCTCCCCTCAGGCTACAGGTGCCTCCCCGTGGGGTACAGGGCAAACCCCACATGTCCACCTCCTCCTCCTCCACTATGGATGAGCCACCCCTGAAGCGTCCCCGCAGCTACGCTTCAGTGCAGCACAGGCGATGTCAGGCTGTGCTGCAACTCCTCTCCCTGGGCGAGAGGAGTCATACTGCACCTGAGCTCATGGCTGCCTTCCAGACTCAGGTGCAGCGGTGGTTCACTCCCCGCCAGCTCCAAGCAGGTAATATTGTTTGCGACAACGGTCGCAACCTGCTGGCCGCCATCCGCCTAGGGCACCTGACCCACATGCCTTGCTTTGCACATGTCCTCAACCTTGTGGTGCAGCGCTTCCTCAAGAGCTACCAAGGGTTGGGTGACATGCTGGAGAAGGTACGTAGGGTATGTGCCCATTTTCGCAGGTCCCCCACCGCTAGCGCGTCTTTGGCACGGATGCAGCGGCAGCATAGTCTGCCACCCCACCGGCTCATCTGTGACCTGCCGACGCGCTGGAATTCCACCCTGCACATGGTGGAGCGCCTCGTAGAGCAGCGCTGGGCGGTCAGCAATTACCTGCTGGAGCACAGTGCCAGGGGTACTCAGGGGGCAGATTTGGAGTACTTTAGTGCAGAGCAGTGGCAGCAAATGAGGCAGCTCTGCCAAGTACTTGCCCCCTTTGAGCAGGCGACACGCTTTGTTAGCAGGGACAATGCGTGTCTTAGCGATGTCATACCCCTGGTGTTCCTCCTCAAGCGCACGTTGGATGGGCTGCTAGAGGAGGGTGACGTGCCTGAGGAGGAGGAGGAGGAGAGTAGGCCCCGTAGGCAGGCAGAGGGGGCTGAGGAGGAGATGGTGCCCGATGAGGAGGATGAGGGAGAGGAGGACTGGGTGCCTGCGCAGCATGGGGAGCAGGGCACATGCCACCCAACCACCCCAGCTATTGTCCGCGGCTGGGAGGGTACAGAGCAGGGGCAGGTCGAGCCAGATGACCTGCTGCATCTGGAGGGCAGTCAAGAAGAGGTTGGTCGGGGGCACCTCTTTTACATGGCTGCCCATATGCAGACTTGCCTCCGAAGCGATCCCCGGGTCTGTTCTATCAAAGACCGGGAGGATTATTGGGTGGCTACTTTGCTTGACCCACGGTACAAGGGAAAGGTGGGGGAGTTCCTTGTACCCAGCCAGAGAGAGAGGAGGATGGGTCAATTGAGGAAGGCTCTGTGCTCAAAATTAGTGGAGGCCTTCCCCCAGTCTGACACTTCTCAGGCCTCCACTACTCCACACACCCAGCAGAGACGGGGGCCTAGCAGCAGCAGCAGCAGCAAGGGCGGAGATCTCATGGGTGTGTGGAAGAGCTTTTTCGAGCCTCAACGGCCAGCAGCAGGCCCAGTCAGCACCCAAAGCCACCACCAGCAGCGGGTGGAGCATATGGTGGCTGACTACATGGGGTCAGTCAGCGTGCAGGATGCCATTCGCCCTGACGATGACCCCATGCATTATTGGGTCTCGAGGCTCGACCAGTGGCCAGAACTGGCACAGTACGCTCTGGAGGTGCTGGCTTGCCCCCCTGCCAGTGTCCTGTCAGAGCGTGTCTTCAGTGCCGCAGGTGGGGTGGTCACTGAGAAGCGGACACGGCTATCCACTGGCAGCGTGGATAAGCTGACATTCATTAAAATGAATGAGGCATGGATAAGCGGGGATATCCAAGTGCCCATTGCAGACAGCAGAGACTAGCCTCCTCTCCTCCTTCTCCTCCATAGATTTATCCTCCTCTCTCCATTGCTGCCCATACTCTCCTCCTCAGTGGTATTGCCCATTCCCCATCTGTCTGCACCTGCTGCCCTTGCTGCTGCTGCTGCTGCTGTAGCCTGCTACTAGCCCTAGTAGTACTGCTGCTGTGCTGCATTGTCTGCAATTTTTTTATGGTGGGGGCCTATCAAAGCTCCTACTGCTATCGTAGATACTACTGCTGCATTGTCGGCAAATTTTTTTAGTAGTTGAGGCCTAACATGGCCTCTAAATATGTTTCTTCGAATACTGCCACATTGTTGGCTAATTTCTTCTGGTTGAGGCCTAACATGGCTTCTAAAAATGTTTCTACAAATACTGCCACATTGTTGGCTAATTTCTTCTGGTTGAGGCCTAACATGGCTTCTAAATATGTTGCTTATAATTTTGCCGCTAAGTTGGCTAATTTCTTCTGGTTGAGGCCTAACATGGCTTCTAAAAATGTTTCTTCGAATACTGCCACATTGTTGGCTAATTTCTTCTGGTTGAGGCCTAACATGGCTTCTAAATATGTTGCTTACAATTTTGCCGCTAAGTTGGCTAATTTCTTCTGGTTGAGGCCTAACATGGCTTCTAAAAATGTTTCTTCGAATACTGCCACATTGTTGGCTAATTTCTTCTGGTTGAGGCCTAACATGGCTTCTAAATATTTTTCTTACAATTTTGCGGCTAATGTCTTCTGTTTGGGGCCTGCCTCATTTAATTCTTCTGGCTCTAATATTGAGTTGATTAAAAGTTACAAGTTACAAAATGACTGTTGCTGCCACTGCTGTTGCTATTAATGCCTCGTTATTTGGCAAAAGTCTTCTCTGTTTGGGGCCTGCCTCATTTAATTCTTCTGGCTCTACTATAGAGTTGATTGAAATTTACAACATGACTGTTGTTGCCGCTGCTGTTGCTACTAATGCCTCATTATTTGGCAAACGTCTTCTGTTTGGGGCCTGCCTCATTTAATTCTTCTGGCTCTAATATAGAGTTGATTGAAATTTACAACATGACTGTTGTTGCCGCTGCTGTTGCTACTAATGCCTCATTATTTGGCAAACGTCTTCTGTTTGGGGCCTGCCTCATTTAATTCTTCTGGCTCTAATATAGAGTTGATTAAAAGTTACAAGTTACAAAATGACTGTTGCTGCCACTGCTGTTGCTATTAATGCCTCGTTATTTGGCAAAAGTCTTCTCTGTTTGGGGCCTGCCTCATTTAATTCTTCTGGCTCTACTATAGAGTTGATTGAAATTTACAACATGACTGTTGTTGCCGCTGCTGTTGCTACTAATGCCTCATTATTTGGCAAACGTCTTCTGTTTGGGGCCTGCCTCATTTAATTCTTCTGGCTCTAATATAGAGTTGATTGAAATTTACAACATGACTGTTGTTGCCGCTGCTGTTGCTACTAATGCCTCATTATTTGGCAAACGTCTTCTGTTTGGGGCCTGCCTCATTTAATTCTTCTGGCTCTAATATAGAGTTGATTAAAAGTTACAAGTTACAAAATGACTGTTGCTGCCACTGCTGTTGCTATTAATGCCTCGTTATTTGGCAAAAGTCTTCTCTGTTTGGGGCCTGCCTCATTTAATTCTTCTGGCTCTACTATAGAGTTGATTGAAATTTACAACATGACTGTTGTTGCCGCTGCTGTTGCTACTAATGCCTCATTATTTGGCAAACGTCTTCTGTTTGGGGCCTGCCTCATTTAATTCTTCTGGCTCTACTATAGAGTTGATTGAAATTTACAACATGACTGTTGTTGCCGCTGCTGTTGCTACTAATGCCTCATTATTTGGCAAACGTCTTCTGTTTGGGGCCTGCCTCATTTAATTCTTCTGGCTCTAATATAGAGTTGATTGAAATTTACAACATGACTGTTGTTGCCGCTGCTGTTGCTACTAATGCCTCATTATTTGGCAAAACTCTGGTGGGTGTCTATCAAGGCTCCTACTGCTGTTGCTGACACTACTGCTGCATTGTCGGCAATTTTTTTTTGTAGTTGAGGCCTATCATGGCTTCTAAAAATGTTTCTTCGAATACTGCCATATTGTTGGCTAAATTTTTTCTGAGGGTTGAGGCCTATCATGGCTTCTAAAAATGTTTCTTCGAATACTGCCACATTGTTGGCTAATTTCTTCTGGGGGTTGAGGCCTATCATGGCTTCTAAAAATGTTTCTTCGAATACTGCCACATTGTTGGCTAATTTCTTCTGGGGGTTGAGGCCTATCATGGCTTCTAAAAATGTTTCTTCGAATACTGCCATATTGTTGGCTAAATTTTTTCTGAGGGTTGAGGCCTATCATGGCTTCTAAAAATGTTTTTTCGAATACTGCCATATTGTTGGCTAATTTCTTCTGGGGGTTGAGGCCTATCATGGCTTCTAAAAATGTTTTTTCGAATACTGCCATATTGTTGGCTAATTTCTTCTGGGGGTTGAGGCCTATCATGGCTTCTAAAAATGTTTCTTCGAATACTGCCACATTGTTGGCTAATTTCTTCTGGTGGTTGAGGCCTATCATGGCTTCTAAAAAAGGTTTCTTCGAATACTGCCACATTGTTGGCTAATTTCTTCTGGGGGTTGAGGCCTATCATGGCTTCTAAAAATGTTTCTTCGAATACTGCCACATTGTTGGCTAATTTCTTCTGGGGGTTGAGGCCTATCATGGCTTCTAAAAAAGGTTTCTTCGAATACTGCCACATTGTTGGCTAATTTCTTCTGGGGGTTGAGGCCTAACATGGCTTCTAAAACTGTTTCTTCGAATACTGCCATATTGTTGGCTAATTTTTTCTGGGGGTTGAGGCCTATCATGGCTTCTAAATAGGTTGCTTGTAATTTTGCCGCTAAGTTGGCTAATGTCTTCTGGTGGTTGAGGCCTATCATGGCTTCTAAAAATGTTTCTTCGAATACAGCCCCATTGTTTGGCTAATTTCTTCTGGGGGTTGAGGCCTGCCTCATTTAATTCTTCTGGCTCTAATAAAATTGATTACAACAATGCTTGCTGCTTGGTTGTCAAATGTATTCACACTATTATTACCCCTGAAACGACTGCGGCCAAAAGTCCTTTGCCTCTGTCATTATTCTTTCTTTTGAAATGATAGGAGTGCTCTAAAAATGTATACAGGGAGGGCATGTGTGTATAGCAGTAACTGAGTGGAACATAGGTGCGAATTGCTCTTCCCATTGATTCCAAAGCAAAACATGGCATATATACATTCATCACTGTGTACAAAAGTAAGGGAAATGTTTTAATGGTAGTCCCAAAGCCATGTCTGGTCTGGGAGTCAAAATAGGCCCTTGCATTCAAATTACACAGAGGCCCAAACAGGCCCCAAACATCAGCCTAGTAAATTTGACTGGAAACCAACCAACCTGGCAACCCTGGCTGACACAAACATAGCCATAAACTCTGCTTAAATTCATGCTGTAAGTAATAATTTAGATTGAATTTGTCCTCTATGAATGCTTTTGTCCTTGAGTTAAATAAACGAGACAACACAGTTTGCTTAATGGAAAGAGGAATTTCATTCCTAGATGATGTCCATCTTACATCCCACTTTCAGCTGCATCTGCTATTTTGCGACTTTCAACTTCACAAGCAGTCTTGTCCCAGTTTGCTGTCCATAACCTTCAAAGAGAACACACGCCATCCTTTGTTTCCAAACACTTTACACAACGTATTCATAGATCCAGTGCAAAGCCCTTAAAGGGGTGGTTCACCTTTAAGGAAACTTTTAGTATGCAATAGTATGGCAAATTCTAAGCAACTTTTAATTTGGTTTTATTGTTTGCCTTTTTCTTCTAAGTTCTGACTCTTTGCAGCTTTTAAATGTGGGTCAATGAGTTGACCCCAACTAAAAAGCAAATACTATGTCAGGCTACAAACGTATTGTTAGTCATTGCTACTTTTTTACATTTAGGCCTCTCCTATTCATATTCCAGTCTCTTATTTAAATCAATGTATGATTGCTAGGGGAATAATGTTACTTCTAATAGTGCCTAATTGCCAAATATAGTGTGACTTAATATCATAATTTATTTTAAAAAATCAATGTATTTGAGTGTTACAGTAGTCAATTTATCAATTTCGTCGCCGTCGCGACGAGGTTCGTCGCCGTCGCGACGAGGTTCGTCGCCGCCGCGACGAGGTTCGTCGCCGCGCGACGACATTCGGCGCGCGCCATATCAAAACTGTGTTTGCGCATGCGCGCGCGTGCGTCATGTGACGCGCGTCGTGTGCGCGCACGCGTCATGTGACGCGCGTCATGCGCGCGTCAAAAATGGGCGTCGCCACTATAAATAGCCCCGCCCGTGCTTACATTTTTAGGAGTGCAGTTTGAAAATGGCAGGACCTGGCATGATGAACCGGGACCAGCTGCGGTACTTCGTCAGGTACCTGCACCAGGAGGGATACGACAATATCCCTCCTGGAGTGAGAGGAATCCAGGCGCTCCGAAGGAGCATAATGGATCGGCTGAGGCGCAGGCTGCGGAGGGAGTACCACCTGCGCTTAAGTTTGCGGGAGCTCCAGAGGATCTGGAGCGACTTGAAAAGGCGCCACAGCGCATTTGTAGATGAGCTGCGCGTGGAGGTGGAAGGTAGAGTTATTTAAAAAGAAAACATCTTATAATGATTTGCTATTTTACAGCAAAAATGTATTTAAGTGAATGCTGTAATTAGGATTGGAACAGTTGACTTTGACTGACTGACATAATTGCAGACAAGTTAGATAACAAGTAAATGAGCTGTCAAATGGAGATTATTTAAAAAGATTATAATATTTATTTAAATGCAATACATGAGTTTCCCTTCTTAACTACAATAAAGCCACTTGATTCCTATTTATTTTGGTATTTTGGAGCAAATGTGTATTTGTTTAGGCCTGTGACAAGGCTAATAAGAATTTTACTTCACTTAAAGGTAGATTTATTTAAACATAATAAATAGGTTTCCCTTCTTAACTACAATAAAGCCACTTGATCAGGCTCGGATCTGTGGAAAGGTCACCAAGGCCCGGGCCTAGGGCTGGAAGATTTTAGGGTGGCGGCATGCTGCCCAACCACACCCATATTGGTTCAGAAAAACTGGGGATGCACAGGAGATACAATAGTTTCCCATGCAGCAATCCCCATTGCTCCTGTCCAGATGATAAAAATTTGCCCGAATAAAGGGGAGGGGACAGGGGCGACGAATGGCAGTGGGCCTAGGGGTGCCTACTATGTAAATCTTGCCCTGCACTTGATTCCTATTTATTTTGGTATTTTGGAGCAAATGTGTATTTGTTTAGGCCTGTGACAAGGCTAATAAGAATTTTACTTCACATAAAGGTAGATTTATTTAAACGGAAAAAATAGGTTTCCCTTCTTAACTACAATAAAGTTAATTTTCCTGTAGTTACAACATGACACCTTATCCTGTATAATTTATACTGTACAAATGCAATTGCTGTGTTACTCAAACTGAAATTTATTCATTGCCAGCTGAATGGATCCAAGATGATCCTGATGATGGGGAAGTACCACCACCACCACCACCACCACCTGACCAGGCAGCACCGCCTGCACCTGATGAGGCAGCACCGCCTCCACCTGATGAGGCAGCACCGCCTCCACCACCTGTCCAGGCGGCACCACCACCTCACCAGGCGGCACCACCAGCGGACGACCAGGGGCTCAGTGTAGGCACTCAGACAGAGCATGCCTACTATGACCAGACTGAGCTCCTGGTCACAATAGCTCATCAAGTTAATGCCATGCGGCAGGAGCTGGGAGAGCTCAGGGACATGGTTGAGTCCGGGCAGAGGGTAGTTCCTCCTCCTCCTCCTCCTCCACTTTAATTTATTTATTTAATCTTGCAGCACCCGTTGTGCTATGTTGTAAATTAAAATTTTTTTTTATATCTCTATATTTTGAGTTCATTTTTCATTTGACTAAACTAATACTCACATGGTACTTGGAATTGTTTGGATTCTAATAACACAACGATGACTATTCTTAATCGTAGTCATTAAAATTACATTACATAGTATTTCAGAATCATTACAATAACATGATGTAAATATAAGGTTCATTCACATAAACATATGGTTTATTCATTTTTATCTGAGATACAAAGCATCCAGATACTATCTGCTCAGATTTATTAGTTGTACTTGTGTTAGTAATCTACTATTAGATATATGAAGTACAGATGGTACTTTTTGGTTAAACAGTGATATAGAGTAGTAGTAGATACCATTACCAGTTGACCAGAGGTAATGTGAAAAAATCCACAAACGTTAAAAGTTTAAGAAACTTGCAAAATGGGAGCCATTTTTTCAAGATAGGAGTCCTCTAACAATGCAGGGCATGTGTGTAGCAGTATACTAAGTGAAACACGCATGTGTATTGGTCTTCCCATGGAGTCCAATCCAATTCAGCACATTCAGACACAAAGCAAAAGATACCATGTTCATTTATCATCACAGACTACAAAGCTTGAAACTAAGGGGAAAATTTTTATTTGTAGGCCCAAAGATGAAAAAAGGTTATACAAACAAAACACCCATAGAAGATGGGCTTCATCAAATTGCACTGCGCGTCAAAAATAACGTCGCGCGTTAAAACACATACTTGCGTCCGCGACAAAATATTTCGACGCGCGACAAAATCGGGCCGCGCGACTCGTTTCGCGAATTTTTCGCCGTTTCGCGAATTTCGCTGGAAATTCGCGAATTATTCGGCGAAGCGAAACGCGACAGATTCGCCCATCACTATGTATGACATATGTATGAGTTTGTTGCCATACATCATAGGTCTAAGATTACTTGCTCCTCCCTTAATACCCACAGCCTCTAGTATTGTCCATTGTACAAGTCTGATGAAAGTGATAATTTGCACTGTACATAATATATGTAATATTGCTACTTATAGCTAGTTGTATTTAATGATTGGCAGGGCCATATTTTTAGTAAAGGCACTCAAGGCTTGCCTATGGTGGCAGCTTTTTTTTTTTTGGGAAGTCCTCTTGTGGTTATATAGTAAAAAAAAAAATTTAAAAATATTACCCCCAACCCACCATTGGACAATTAAAGCTAAACTTGGCGGCAAAGATGAGGGAAAGGTGGGTACATGTGTCAAATGGCAGGGGGAGGAGGATGAGGATGATTTGCTGTATTCGTATACCCATTGACACAAACATGTAAACAAAGGTCCATCATCAAGTCAAAAAAAAAAAAAAAAAGCAAATATGGACACACAATTGCACCTGCATTAATGCCATTTATAATCTATCTCCTGACACTTCCATGCACTTGTGCAGAGTGCCAATGTGTCTGCCCAGCCTGGGAACCCTGTAATGTCTCCATTTTTCCAGGGCTCCACTTGCTGGCAGTGGTGTAACTACCAGGGGTGCAGAAGGTGCAATTGCACCTGGGCCCACACCCTGTTGGGGCCCACGGAGCCGCAATGACTTTTACAGTGCACACGCCAGCAGCATTCTGGGGCAAGATTCATCCTGTACCAGAGAAGTTACGCCACTGCTTGCTGGTTATGTCAATAGGTGCCCCAAGGTAGTTAGCACATGTTGTGGTACAAGAAGAACAACTGGTTTAACCAGACAGGACAGGGAGCTCAGTGGTTTTCATCCATTAGCCAAGTTTCTGTTTTGTTTAGGACTGAATCACTTCTGTTAAGTGTTGTTATCATTATTAGTAGAGGTTATAAAGTGTTGGCAAATTCTGCAGCTCCGTATAATGAACTGGGCACAACACAAGCAATATGACAGAACAAAAGACAACTGCAAACAATGTAAATTCATGAGTAAATTAAGACATAAGTAGAGAAGGCTTTGCCCATGAGTGCTTACAATTTAGTGTAGTGCTGTCCAACTGGTGGACCACAGGCTGCATCTGATATCTCTAGACATGAATGAAAGATAAATGCTTTCCACCTTAGAGTCAATCCTCCACGGATGCTGACTCACAGTAGAAGTAGCACTTTTGGGGCAATGGCACATTGGTAATTCCAAGAGGTTTTTATCCATACAAGCATTTGGTAGCTCTGAAGGACAAGGGCAGAGAAGACTTAATAGTGCCTCAATCATTTGTAGGTTGATTGTCACTGGCTTGACAGGTAATTGCTTCTTGGATTAAAAAAGTTGCTTGTTGTACAGTTAAATGTAGGGTCGATTTTGAGCCTTTTGTCCCCTGCTCATTAAGCTACTAATTGCCTGTTGGGGAAAATACCTGGAATTGTTCTGTTTACCATTGCCCTTTCTTCAAGCCTCAAGGTTCCTGGTGGTTCCACAAAACCCTTTCCCCAGAAATGTCTTTTCCCAATATCACTGAGCCATTACTCCCTTTGGGAATTGGATCTTTTCATTCCTTTCAGAGGCTCCATCTCAGAATTCCCATTTGAAACACTAATTTTCCCATCAGTCGTAGGGATGTGGCCATTGTGCTCTGCAGTGTTCCCTTCATGTGGCAGTTGCTCCATTTCATTCTGCTCTGGGACCCTTTCATCTTCCGGGACCCTTCCATCTGCCGGATCCCTTCCATCTGCCGGATCCCTACTACGTTTCACACTAAGGAAGAAATGGCAATAGGGAAATTAATTTAGTTGATCCTTTAATCCACCAATGATACAGGGGTGTATGTATAATGAAATACATGAATAATAACCAAACATATTTCAAATTGTCTATTCACTTATATAAAACATTCATATTCAGGATGAAGCTCAGTAACATTTGTTTTGAGTAGAAAACAGCAAATCCCACATGATACCACATTTTCATTGGTACAGGCCTTGGGGTTACAGAGTAACTGGGAATGGCTTCACGGCTGTTGGGAGCTCTCCATAACTTTAATTTATTACAGAGAATAAAGTGGGATATAACATTGTGACCCGGGGAACAGGCTTTGACATTAAACTGACAACACAGTTTTGCTCCATGTAAATTGATTTAATCCTTTTTCCTTTTGTTATGTATGTTGTGCCTGACCTTTGAGATATATTTTTCTTTTTTTTGCTTGTTTTTCTACTATACAAAATGGATCAAGCCCACGGCACTGCCTTGAGTCACTGGTTTAATTTATCTGTGTGGCCACAAGGAAAGCAAATAAAATATCTTCATGTCACTGTAGATGAAATGACCAATAACAATATCGCAGACTGAGCGCCTGAACATCTCAAGATATTCTAGAATGCGACATTAATGGATCAGCGCACACTTAAACCACTCACACCATTCAGGAGGAAACTTGTGACTTACCATAAATATATTGCGACAATACCAGATGCCACTAATATAACAACTGCTGCAGAAATCACAAAGGTAGTGATGAAAGGGTTTGTATGGTCATTGGTTGATATATCGCAGCACCCTGAAATAAAACGATGGGTTCAGAGTCACTGGTCCAGCAAATACACAGTTATCTAAATCCTGATATGGATCTTGTGTGCTCGGCTGATGCAATTTATGTAGTTGGGAAAGAGTCATAGGGACACTGATAAAGCTACATTTTTGCATTAACACAAGTGGGAGCTATCATATTGATACCTCTGGCCTGAAACTATCCAAGTGAATCTGGGGAAGAATCGTTACACTAATTTGTACCCACCGTATTTTTCTTACCAATTCCATTGAGGCCCCAGACTTATTTATAAAGTCCAAAACCAAAATCTTTTCACTTATATAGATTCTTGCAAGGCCACCATTAGAAATCACAACAAAATTTTCTGGGCCCCACCCTCCCCAAGCCCCACTCCATAGCAAAAAGGCCACACAGACATCAGCACTAAAAAAGGTAAACCCCCCTCCACACACAAGTTATAAAAAAGCCATTGTTGGTCAGGGCCCCCTTATAAGTAAAAAAAAAATTGGTGCCAGGGCCCACCATAAAAGTTTTTTAAAAATATTGGTGGCCATGGCCCCCACTTAAAAGTTAAAAAGAAACATTGGGCCCCCAGAGAATATTAACAAACAAAATATTGGTGGCAGGTGCCTATAGAGTATTAAAATAATAAATTGGTTAAATAAAATAAAAAAACACATTGGTTTTCAGTAGAACTGAACTCATGGCTTCAAGTTTTTAGCTTTCATGGCTTCGGGACTTCAACTTCGGCTCCTTTTGTGATTTTGGGTCTTTTCGTTGCTTTGGGTCTTTTTGCAGCCTCAGGACTTCAACTTCAGCTCCTTCCGTGGCTTCTGGTCTTTTTGCGGCTTCAGGACTTCAACTCCGGGTCTTTTCGTGGCTTCTGGTCTTTTTGCGGCTTCAGGACTTCAACTTGGACTCCTTTTGCAGCTTTGGGTCTTTTCACAGCTTCCAGGCTACTTCGGCTCCTTTTGCGGATTTGGGTCTTTTTGCAGCTTCCAGACTTCAACCTCGGCTCCTTCCTTGGCTTTGGGTCTTTTCGTGACTTCAAGCCTTTTGTGGTTTCAGGACTTCATCTTTGGGTCTTTTCGTGGCTTCGGCTCTGTTCTCGGCTTTGGGGCTTCGGCGCTTCCGGACTTCAGCTCTTGGGGACTTCAGCTATTTAGGACCAGCACAACTTTAGCAATGTCAAGGAGAACCCAGCTATTTTCAAAAAGTGGAGCACAATGCATAAGATATTAATTATCTTATGCATTTGTTACAGGAGTCAATGGATAATGATGAATGCATCTGTGCCCCAGTATTGTCCCTTTCATTACTCATAATTGTGCACGTCACTGTAACTCGCACTGTTATTAGACTACAAATAAACAACCAAATAGCACTGTTGGTGTTTCTCATTTTAAATGACCCTACAATGGCTAAAAGAACTTGGCCATCTGAGATCTCATTATCTTCATCATGTGACAAAAGTCCTCATTACCTGCGGGTACGGATTGTGCTGACTCCCCCTTTGATTTGGTGCCATATTCCAGATTGAACTCTTTATAATCCAGATCCCTGGTATTCAGATGCAGACATGTTGCATTAATGAGCGTCACGTTGGATACATCAGTACATCTCTCTGTGTATGGCAGACTTCGGACCTGGAAGTGGCAATATTTATCTTTGGCCGCAATCCTGATGAATAAAAGTTGGTTGGTCAGGCTTTCCCCTCGGCTGCAGAGTGAGTGTATCTGGCAGGTTGAACACTGGGGAGAAGCTGCACCAAAAACAAATAAAGCCAATTACTGGTAATATGAAAGTCATATAATATGTTTATAGAAGGTTAGAATAAATAGCCCTCCATAAACAAAGAACAAAACCTTTAGCAGCCTCGATGTGCCAGGTCCCTTCCCATTGCTCAGAAATATGGCGCAATACATATACTTTGGAGCAATACATGGTGGTCACTAATAGGGAGCAAATTCTATTTGATAAACATTTTGTTTCTGATGCATCAGAGAAACCCAATCAGCCGCCTTCCTACCCACAAAAAGGAGAACTAAACCTCTAAAGACCCCCCATGTACCAGAACCCCAGCCCCCGCCCCTTTGGCAGCATTGGAAGAGAACTCACCTTGAGTAAAATCAGTTTTCCTGGCTGTTTGCTTGTCCAACTGCTCCTTATTCATTAAGGGAGTCGCTGTGAAGCCAAATACAGACATCACATAAGGAATGAATGTGCCAGTGACACTGAGGTTGTGTCTTTTAGCTGCAACACTGGCGTGAGGAAAAGTTATTCTGGGAGATGGATTTTAGACAAATACGCAGGTAGCCCCATACATGCCCCTTACTAACCCCCCATTCCTTAGGTGCAAGCAAGGTCAACTGTGGATACAAGGAACATTGGGTGCCCTGTACTTCTCACCTGCTGAAGGTAGGCATTAAGTAACCCTTGTGCCGCAAATCAGTGCACATGGTGCCTTAAGTGTGGCCCTAGTTTATGTAACTGACCCCCTAAAGATACATTGTTTTTAAAAGTGACACCTAAAAAAATCCATAATACAAATGTTACTGCAGTAGATAGATATTTATATCCCCTACATAGAGTCGATCTCTCATTTTGCACTTACCCAATGCATTGCTGATCAGCAGGAACCATATCACAGCTGCTGGGATTTGCCATCCAACTCCTACAGGAGACAGAGCAAATTATCACAATGGGAAATTTTTTTTTTTACCCTCATTGGACCCAGTTTCTTGTTATAACTTAGTCTAACCCTCTGCTTTGTGTTTCGTTGGCCAGAAGAAGAACAGAGGGACAGGGAATGTGTTAGCAGGGAGGGTTGGTTTGGAAGGATAGTAAGATAATTCACCTAGAACTTGGTGAAATTTTAACCCATTTTTAAGGCTGCTTTACATTGCACATATACAATGTTGCAGGCTTATTACAAAATATACCAACAAATGGTACAACCTTTGCATGAATAAAATCCTACCGCATCTAATGAGTTTTGAAGATATCTGCAGCAACAACATGACCCATCGATTATCTCTTAAATGTAGTGAAGGCATCTCAGCTACTTCCATCTCAGTTGCTTCTGCCCTCCTCTTCCTACTTCTTCTTCTTCTTCTCTTTGCCTTCCTTGGCACTTTTCCTGGGCTGCTTTGGTCCATGTCCTCAGGCTCTACTAGCTGTTGATGACCTGAGTCATTGGGGGTTGAGATTGGTGGTGATTTCTCTAAGGAAGATCCTTTCTCTTGGGCGGTGGAACTTATATCTGGTGACTTCATCAATTTGATATTTTCCTTAACAGCAATGTCATCCCCTAGATCATCTTGTCCTCCCTTCACAGCAAGTGGAATTACATAGAATGAACTAAAAATAATTTTTGGAAAAAAAGAAGCAAAAATTAAATGAGTTTAAGTGTCTCTCAATACAGCGTTACCTGTATGATGCTATTGGACAGTGACAGCAGGTTCATGGTTGAAACTTTGCCAAAAAGTCCAATCACATTGCTCAGCAGAGGCTTTTAAAAATAAAAATAGCAGGATTGAACCCCACCCCAATTTAAGCACTTTACATGTGTATGTGAATGCCCAAAAGTGTTTACCATAGGACACCATATATTTTTTTAGAAATTACGACATAATAAGTCTGTTTTCACAAAAAAAAAAAATCGAGCAGTTCAAACGTTTTCATAAAAAAAATTGAGCAGTTTGAACGTTTTCATGAAAAAATCAAGCAGTTCGAACGTTTTCACGAAAAAATCGTGCAATTCGAACGTTTTCACCAAAAAAATCAAGCAATTTGAACGTTTTCACTAAAATTCGCGGCGAATTTTTGCGGCGAATTTGCGCGATTCGCGCCCAGCGAAAATTCGCTGTAAAAATTCGCCGGCGTCAAAAATTTTTTCCGAAAAACGGACGCCGGCGTCAATAACGGGCGCCGGGGTCAAAAACGGGCGCCGGCGTCGAAAACGAGACGCCGGCGCCGTTTCGCGATTGTTTCGCCGTTTCGCGAATTTCGCGCGAAATTCGCAAATTTTTCGGCGAAGCGAAACGGCACAAATTCGCCCATCACTAAACATAATAAAGACAAAACAGACCCTCCAATGCCCTAGACATGAGCCCACCCTAAAACAAATGTGACATGCCCCTCAAATGGATGGGAGAAAAAAAATCTTTAATAGTTACAACTTTTAAATACAATCCCACGTTAAAATATGAAAAAACACCAGTTTTTTTTTTTAGAATTTTTATGACTTTTCGGCATACAGGATATGATGTCACTGACATAAGATTTAGGGTGTAGCTTCATCTTATTAGTTCGTCAGGTTTAAAGGAAAACTATATCCCCAAAATGAACACTTAAGCAACAGATAGTTCACATCATATTAAGGGGCATTTTAAAGAATCTTACCAAATTGGAATATATATTTAAGTAAATATTGCCCTTTTACATCTCTTGCCTTGAGCCACCATTTCGTGATGGTCTCTGTGCTGCCTCAGAGATCACCTGACCAGAAATACTGCAGCTCTAACTGTAACAGGAAGAGACCCCCTGACCAGAAATACTGCAGCTCTAACTGTAACAGGAAGAGATCACCTGACCAGAAATACTGCAGCTCTAACTGTAACAGGAAGAAGTGTGGAAGCAAAAGACACAACTCTGTCTGTTAATTGGCTCATGTGACCTAACATACAGTACAGTGAATCCTACGATCCCAGGGGCGGGCCTTATTTTTTAAAATGGCAATTTTCTATTTATGATTACCCAATGGCACATACTACTAGAAAAGTATATTATTATGAAAATGGTTTATTTACATGAAGCAGGATTTTACATATGAGCTGTTTTATGCAATATCTTTTTATAGAGACCTACATTGTTTGGGGGGTATAGTTTTCCTTTAAGGTCTGGTAAAATTTGCACTTTAGTGAATTTGTGGAGTAACGATCGTTCGCCTGATCGAAAATGAGTCTGTCTGTGCTAGCGACGGTCTCTTTCACTAGCGAATAGGATTTCTGATGAATTTTCACTAGCGACGGCCACTTCATCCTTTAGTAAATCTGCCCCATAGATTTTTTTGTGGAGCAAAACATTTTTAGCAAAGAATTGGTAAAATCAGCCTCCCGAAATTCAAGAATCACCCTCCGCATATGAATAAAACCCTCCCCTATTATTTGCTTTTATTGTAGCATCAGTTGCAATATAATTCATGTAGTTACCTGGTTTCCTGCACTGGGGTCTTTGCTTGGTCTTGAGCCTCATTGTTTGAGCTGTAATTAAGAAAGGACAAAATAATTGGCATGTAGACTTTGAGAAGGTTTGTAGTAACTTAATAAGGTTTACTGGAAAACTGATATCTATGAATAGATGAAGTTTAAAGAGAAAATCAGGCATTTTCATGATGTTACATTGTTATGATGTTGGGTAACAACATGAAAGAAGAGATTTCATCACCCTAAGTCATAACCAACATTTACACAACATCCTCCAACTAACTGGAGTCATGTGTTGAACAAAACATCTCTTCTAGTGATGAGCGAATCTGTCCGTTTCCCGAAACTGTGAAAAAAAATGCAAATCATTGAAAAATTTGCAAAACGCATTGAAGTCAATAGGCGTTTTTCATGTGGCGATTTCTTTTTTTGCAGCGACTTTTTTGTCCAAATGCATTAAAGTCAGTGGGCTTTTTTCTTATGGTGACTTTTGTCTCAGCGTCAATTTTGTCTTGGCGACTTTATTGGCGCTGTGAAATTTTTCACAGCAGATTTTTGCCGCAGTTTCGAGAAAAAAAATTGCAGATTTCGCAGTGAATCCATGCTGGGTGAAACAATTCACTCATCACTAATCTCAATCCTCTTTATCCATATCTAGGGATGTACCGAATCCAGGATTCGGTTCAGAATTTGGCATTTTTCAGCAGGATTCGGATCCTTCTGCCCGGCCAAACCTAATCCTAATTTGCATATGCAAAATAGGGGCGGGGAGGGAAATCGCATGCCTTTTTGTCACAAAACAAGTGAGTAAAACATGTTTTCTACTTCCCACCCCTAATTTACATATGCAAATTAGGTTTCGGATTTGGTTCAGTATTCAGCCGAATCTTCGGGGGTTCAGCCGAATCCAAAATAGTGGATTCATATCCATATCTAATCCTCAGTCTATACCTGTGGGTTGGGCCCGATTTAGGATTTATTTCTTGCTACTGACATAAAAGAGGAAAGGTATGTTTAACCCCGTAAGTACTGTGTGCACTTTTGTTTGCAACTTTTGAAGGCAGTACCTTTAATAACTGGAGTGCAGGCAACTCAGCACGACCCATGAAGACTTACCTGGTCTCTTGTACGGGGGTAATCAGGGGGACATCTTCCTTCTTGTTCCATCTGAAAAATGAACTTGTATCAGGGTTATCCAATTTCCCACTAGTTTCTCAGGGTTTTGTCATGTTTATTGGTAAAAAGGGGAAGAATTAACTCTTCTCAGTTATAATTGTCTCCTTACTCCTCAGACACCCAAGGAGTTCTGGATATATTCAAATAAAAGAAAAAGAGAAAAAGAACCTTGTTTGGGACTGTATTAGTTTTTCTATAAGTTCTCCGATTTATTTCTCAATACTTCAGCCTGATATGCTCTAGATTAAGGATCAATTATCCCACAATAGTCACTTAATAATTGAATAATCCTGGTCATGTACAGCACATAGCAATTTACTACACAACTACATTTTATATTGTTGATTTCATCTCATTTAGCGAATCCCTATCGCAATCGATATAGCATTTGGGGAGCAGTGCAGAAACTGTATTTGCTTTAAAGGCCTCGTCTCTCTTAAAAAAATGCTCATGAATATCAACATTTGTAGTTGATGCAGAAAACAGGTATGAAAACTTCTTCTTGAAATGTATCTGTGGGGCATGAATTGGCTGAGGCAATGTCCTTATAAATATTTTGAATGCATAATTTTGCATTATTCCTCATCATAAGACAGTGGGAGTTATCAATAACAAATAGGGATGCATCGAATCCAGGATTCGGTTCGGGATTCGGCCTTTTTCAGCAGGATTCGAATTCGGCCAAATCCTTCTTCCAGGCCGAACCGAATCCTAATTTGCATATGCAAATTAGGGGCGGGGAGGGAAATCGCGTGACTTTTTGTCGCAAAACAAGGACGTCTAAGATGTTTTTCCCTTCCCAACCCTATTTTGGATATGCAAATTAGGATTCGGTTCGGTATTCAGCCCGAATCTTTCATGAAGGATTCAGGGGTTCGGCCGAATCCAAAATAGTGGATTTGGTGCATCCCTAATAACAAATATGGCATTTTTTAAAGTAGACGGAAAGGTAAAATCATTTGGCGGGTGGCAGGTTGTTCGATGACCCCCAGTGACACTAATTGCTTCATTCCCACCAAAGCTTCAATAGGCACAGGGGATGCCTGGGATACTGGAAAAATATGGCTTTGCCCAGGACCTGCCTGGTATTAGCGTGCAAATAACATCAATAACAGCATCAGAATGGGAGTTAACTTGGTGCAAGTCATTTAATATGTAGCAGTCACTCACTATTATGGAAGTACCGTATATACTCGAGTATAAGCCGACCCGAGTATAAGCTGAGGTACCGAATTTTACCTACGAAAACTGGGAAAACGTATTGACTCAAGTATAAGCCTAGACACAACTACAGCCCTGTCTCCCAGCAGCGCACATTCCGCCAAAGCGACCCCCCCAGGGATCAACCGGACTTCTTTGCAAAGTTGATGGTGACAGAGAATCAGCTACTGCCCGCTGACCCGAGTATAAGCCGAGGTAGAATTTTTCAGCACATTTTTGATGCTGAAAAACTCGGCTTATACTCGAGTATATATGGTAAGTAATCCCATAGCTTCCTTGTATCCGCCCTGTACCTTATTCATGGAACACAAATAGCAATTACGTATCTATGTGACTAGTGCAGGCATACTTTTGTGTAATCTTGCCCTTTAGTAAATAAACCAGGGCCGTAATTACAGAAGAAGCAGACCCTGCAGTTGCAAGGGGAGGGGGAGGGGCAGCAGTGTATGGAGCCCAGTATGTCTATAATTAATAAGCAATTTCAATATATATTGGTAGAGCAGGTTAAAGGGGTTGTTCACTAGAGATGTCGCGAACTGTTCGCCGGCGAACTTGTTCGCGCGAACATCGGGTGTTCGCGCTCGCCGGAAGTTCGCGAACGTCGCGCGACGTTCGCCATTTTGGGTTCGCCATTGTTGGCGCTTTTTTTTGCCCTCTCACCCCAGACCAGCAGGTACATGGCAGCCAATCAGGAAGCTCTCCCCTGGACCACTCCCCTTCCCTATAAAAACCGAAGCCCTGCAGCGTTTTTTCACTCTGCCTGTGTGTGCTGAAGAGATAGTGTAGGGAGAGAGCTGCTGCCTGTTAGTGATTTCAGGGACAGTTGAAAGTTTGCTGGCTAGTAATCGTTTTGATACTGCTCTGTTATTGGAGGGACAGAAGTCTGCAGGGGTTTGAGGGACATTTTAGCTTAGGTAGCTTTGCTGGCTAGTAATCTACCTTCTACTGCAGTGCTCTGTATGTAGCTGCAGTGGGCAGCTGTCCTGCTTCTGATCTCATCTGCTGACTGCTGCAATAACAGTAGTCCTTGTAAGGACTGCTTTTATTTATTTTTTTTGTTGTTTTACTACTACTACTACTACTACTACTATAAGAGCCCAGTGCTATTAGTCTAGCAGTGTTGGGGAGTGGGACTGGTGTGCTAATCTGCTGCTCCTAGTAGTTCAGCAGCACCAACTTTAATTTTTTTTTTTAATATTCATTTTTTTTTTATTTTACTTTTTTTATTTTACTACCGCTGTAGTAGTGTATAAGTTGACCTTTTAGGCATTATTTGCCCTGTAGGCATTATTTGCACACTGTTTTCTTCAACCCGCCATCGAGCTGTGTGACCTTGTTCCCATTCTGTCTAAATATCCATAATATTACCGTCTCCAGAAAAAACACCGGAGTCACTTTTTTCAAGCAGCATTCACATATTTTACGTAATCCGTATCCACCGCTGTAGTAGTGTATACGTTGGCCTTGTAGGCATTATTTGCACACTGTTTTCTTCAACCCGCCATCGAGCTGTGTGACCTTGTTCCCATTCTGTCTAAATATCCATAATATTACCGTCTCCAGAAAAAACACCGGAGTCACTTTTTTCAAGCAGCATTCATATATTTTACGTAATGGCGAAAAATGACTATTTTCAGCATTTATATGGCATATTTTTTCTGGCAACTGTGCTTCAGTGGCTGCGTCCAAAAAAACTGGGCAAACAATGCCTACAAGGTCAACGTATGGCAGTTGTTTAAAGAGAACAGTAGATTACTAGCCAGCAAAGCTACCTAAGCTAAAATGTCCCTCAAATCCCTGCAGACTTCTGTCCCTCCAATACAGAGCAGTATCAAGCAGATTACTAGCCAGCAAACTTACTATCATCTGTCCCTGAAATCACTAACAGCTCTCCCCCTACACTATCTCTTCCAAGCACACACAGGCAGATTTTTCAGATACATTTTTGCCCTTGATCCCCCTCTGGCATGCCACTGTCCAGGTCGTTGCACCCTTTAAACAACTTTAAAATCATTTTTCTGGCCAGAAATGTCTTTTCTAGATGTTAAAGTTCGCCTTCCCATTGAAGTCTATGGGGTTCGCGAACCGTTCGCGAACCGCTCGCATTTTTGCGCAAGTTCGCGAATATGTTCGCGAACTTTTTTTCCGACGTTCGCTACATCCCTATTGTTCACCTGTGAGTTAACTTTTAATATGATGTAGAGACGGATATTCTGAATTTGCAATTGGTTTTCATTTTTTATTCAGCAGCTCTCCAGTTTGCAATATGTCTACACCCTCTCTTAATAAGTTTAGGAGCTTTCTTGGATATTATATATTGAATTTTGGTTATAATTCTGCTCATGTTTTCTTCCATACATATTTCCGACATAGGCATTTTTGAAGGAGGGAAGGAATGGAGAGTAAATCAGATAAATATTCAACAGCAATACATTTCTCTCTTTTGTTCCCTTTTTTTACATAGCAGATTTTTCGTGCTTCTTTAGCTTTTTAAAATTGGCATAATAAGATGTAAATTAGAGTTTGTATGAGTTAATGCACAAATTTATAGCTTGTGGCTATTTATATGGCGCCAAGTAGAGGGCGCTGTCATACTACCTATTTAATGAAGCAGCGATTACTAATTCGTGAGCGGCTGAGAATATGATTGAAGGAGCCTTTCCCGAAGCATTAGGCCATGTAAGACCTTCCACCAGTTGCAATAAAGTGCCTTGATTCTATCCGGAGTGCCGCCTGATTCTTGGATGGAGTATCATGCTTAAGGCTCAATATAAATATAAAAGTTTTTTCTCCCATCTGCTGTTGTTGAACTACTTCTTTCTATATCCTCCCAAATGACAATATTCATTTATGCATTCAATGCTTAAAGATACACACATTAGTTACAATCTGCACTAGAAGTTGTTTACGCCTGTGCACATTTCACATGTATTTTTTTCCTCCTCATTCAAACTTTTTTTTTAATATTTTGAGCGTTATGAAGGTTTATGAGGAAGTGCTTGAAATCGAGTGTTTGATCTCTTTATTGAGCCCCTCCTCACCTTCCTTACCTGGAGAAATGCAGTTCCAGCCTCGCCTTTATGCCCTGGGGTGCCCAACACAACAATTGATACAAAATGAGAATGACGGGGTTCCTTGTTTTGGTCACTGAGTCAAGGTGAGACTCCATGTCCCCTTCCCTGTTCTCCCAACTCTACCACCCGTGGATCTGGATCTATTGAGGGACTGGGTAGCAATGAAGTCTCAGGAGCTTCCCCCTTGGTTTGGATTGTGCAGATTCCAGTTCCTGTGAATATCCGTGGACTGTGCCTACGATTTGCTCCCGTGGCTGTGGCTCCCCACTGAAGTCACAAGTCAGACACACTTTCTTATTTCTGTAGAAAACTTTAAGGAGACTCGTATCTTCTGTCTTCTCTTTCTGCTCTGCCGCTTGAACTGATTCATTTCCTCATACCACTGATCTCATAGTTGTCCCTCCTCCTGCTCTGATGCAACTTGTACAGTATATTCTTTAAAGGACCAGTAACATCAATTTTTTTTTAAAGAAAAATTCGTTAGAATACAAAGAAAAAAAACACCAAGACAAATTAAAATTTCAAATTGCAAAGCCTTTATTAAGAAATAACTTCCCGAAACTCCACTTCCTGTCCTCTTCAGAAACGGCGATATGGCGCCCATCCAAGGTATTGTCACAACAAACCAGGCAGGGTCTTCATCAAACCACAATAGTTATGTTTTCACATAACTATCCTTTCACTATTCTGGGAATGACACTTATTGGGTTAAAGGACCAGTAACATCAAAAAACTTTTTTTTAAAAATTCATTAGAATACAACGAAAAAAAAACACCAAGACAAATTAAAATTTCAAATTGCAAAGCCTTTATTAAGAAATAACTTCCCGAAACTCCACTTCCTGTCCTCTTCAGAAACGGCGATATGGCGCCCATCGATAGTGCGGTGCTGGACTTCTCCTCCCTGGCTAGCTCCCATAGTCTACTGACAGCAGGAAGACAGTGCTGGAAAGTGGCCCGGCTGGATGAAGAGCTGAAGTGCCCTCACAACATGGTCTCTCCCTCCCGGCCCCTGGGTGCTTCACATGCAGGCGGCAGTTGTCGGTGGCAGTGACCGGGAGCTGAAGTTTACTTATTGGAGCTGGAATTTTTTTTTCTCTCTGAGCGCTCGTTGACTTTGTCGGTTTCCCGAGGAGCTGTCGTGAGTTTCCGTGGGAGCGAGGGATGTAACTTTGGTGGCGTACAGTGAGGAGGATTCGCTGCTGGGGCTGGGGCTGTGTCTATGCTTTGTGGCTGAGCGGGGGAGTCGGGAAGGAGCCAGAGCCGTTGGAATATGTACAATGCCGCTCTCTTGGCGGAGGATCATTTCTTTGCTGCTGCTATAGAGTGTGCGGCTGGTGTCGGGCCGGTGTCTATGTGAGGCGCAAAAGTGAGCGCACACCGACAGCCGCATGCTTTTTTCACAGGCAGCAGCAGCACTCGGCAGCATCCCGCCGCTGCTCGGAAGCCTCCTTAGTCCCGCTCTGGAGAGAAGCCGCTGTGATTGTACCGATTGGTTCCACTAAAATCACCGGGGCACCCCTCCTCCTCCTCAGGTTTATCACCACTCCTCCTTTCACCTCCGTCGCTCCGGCTTCAGCTCCCGGTCCCTGCTACCGACAACTGCCGCCTGCATGTGAAGCACCCAGGGGCCGGAAGGGAGAGACCATGTTGTGAGGGCACTTCAGCTCTTCATCCAGCCGGGCCGCTTTCCAGCACCGTCTTCCTGCTGTCAGTAGACTATGGGAGCTAGCCAGGGAGGACAAATCCAGCACCACACTATGGATGGGCGCCATATCGCCGTTTCTGAAGAGGACAGGAAGTGGAGTTTCGGGAAGTTATTTCTTAATAAAGGCTTTGCAATTTGAAATTTTAATTTGTCTTGGTGTTTTTTTTTGTTGTATATGAACGAATTTTTTTAAAAAGTTTTTTTGATGTTACTGGTCCTTTAACCCGATAAGTGTCATTCCCAGAATAGTGAAAGGTTAGTTATGTGAAAACATAACTATTGTGGTTTGATGAAGACCCTGCCTGGTTTGTTGTGACAATACCTTCTCTTTTGTGCCCATATAAGAATAATGGATTGTTCTTTCTATACTTATGCTAGGAACAAAAAGCAGTAGGCCTAAGAAATCAGGTCCAGCTGAAAATATTCTTTTCTCTTTTTGCTTGCAGCTTGGATATTTTGCTTATGTATGCAGAAAGAAACAATGATTGCACAGGCACATAATGAGTCTCAAGGCTAGCTCTTAGATAAGGTGGAAGATTTACAAACAATATGTTGGGTTTGGGTAGAGAACGTTCTTCCGAGTTGCTGAATGCTTCTGTATCTCAATAAACTTCCTTCTCTGATTGAAACTTTGGAAGGGCAGCGGCTGTATTATTGGAAAAGACACTCACCAATACGGGCCAAAAATTTGGATACAAACATTTTAGTTGTTTAAATCTATAAATCCCAGATCACTGACAGTTAGGGGCATATTTATCAAGGGTGGAATATCGAATTGAAAAAAACTTCAAAATTCTAATTCAAAAAGACCAACCGAAATTAAGTCGAAGGGTTTTTTTTTGGGTCGAATAGGTCCATTTTCAATCGAATAGGTCCTTATTCCGCCGTCAGAATCAAAGGAATAGCGAATTCGATCAAATTCGATTAAAATTTTTTCCCAAAAAAGCTTCAATTTTTCAAAGTCCACCAATTGACTCCAAACGGGTTCTAGGAGGTCCCCCATAGGCTAAAACAACAATTTGGCAGGTTTTAGATGGCAAATGGTCGTAGTCTAATTTTTAAAGAGACAGTACATATTCGATATTCGAATGTTCAAATTTTTTTCAAATTGAATTTGGACTATTCCCTAATCGAAGTACACAAAAAATAGCTAGAAATTCACATTTTTTTCATTCGAAAATTCACCTTGACCTTTGATAATACTTCCCCATACTGTCATCACTTAATTACAGTCCCATTACATTATCGGAAACAGTTCTGGATTTCTGGATAAAGGATCTTTCCGTAATTTGGATCTTCATACCTTAAGTCTACTAGAAAATCATGTAAACATTAAATAAACCCAATAGGCTGGTTTTGCTTCCAATAAGGATTAATTATATCTTAGTTGGGATCAAGTACAAGCTACTGAAAAAATAAATCATTTTTAAACATTTGGATTATTTGGTTCACATGGAGTCTTTGGGAGATGGCCTTTCCATAATTTGGAGCTTTGCAGATAACAGGTTTCCGGGAGATCCCATAACTGTATAAAACGGCATCTGCTCTCCTTATTCACTATAACTGAGGCCTTAGGGTAGAACTACACATGACATCCGATACCTTCAGTTCTGATGCGACGCGAGGAATCGCAGGCATCACGTTGGATGCGCCGAATCCAAGGTTAGTAATAGGAAAGTCGTTGTTGCATCGTGCATTTGACACAACACGACTGTTGGATGAAGACGCAACATTTGACAGTCGTGTTGTTTCGGATCCAAGCTGCGACAACATCCGACATTCCTATTACTAAGCTTGGATTCGGCGCATCCAACGTGACGCCTGCGATTCCTCGCGTCGCATCGGAACGGAAGGTATCAAAACACCTGTGTAGTTCTACCCTTACATTCAACTGGTTAGTGGTTTAGTCTGACCATGAGTGACTGTGACCCAACAGCTTTACAAGTAGGTCTGGCAAAAGTAACCCCCCAATTTAGCTCTACGTGCCCATATGTTCAGCATGGCTGCCCAAGTCAAACAACTTCCAATGTGTCACCACCTCTAATCTAATGTCACCAGGGCAGATCAATACTTTTATTTGGCTACAGAATAAATCCTGTTGTTAGTAAAGTAGCCGCTACTAACCTCTTTGTGTCACATTAACTCTATAAAGATACAACTGTAGTAAATGAGAAAACATGTATTTGCATTAACACAAATATACAGGTATTTATTCCAGGAGCCCGACCTTGGATCCCATTTTACAATGAATCTCCTTGTCGTACAGTTTGTACAGGAATGATAAGGGTTGGGCTGAATGCCAGGGGATTTTCCCTCAGTTTCGAGGTAAGTTAAATGCAGTGTTGGGTTACAGAGAAATGGCTTTAAATTACAACCACAACATAAATACACACTGTATACACACTAATAGGGTAATAGAGACATACTACACTTCTGTAGAACCATTTAGAACACAAAGGTTGCTTTGGGGTCTGCTCTGCCAGCTAATTGGCTTTTAATTAGTCCTTAAAGGGATAGTGTCATAGGAAACAAAAACATTTTCAAAACACATCAGTTAATAGTGCTGCTCCAGCAGAATTCTGCACTGAAATCCATTTCTCAAAAGAGCAAACAGATTTTTATATTCAATTTTGAAATCTGACATGGGGCTAGACATATTGTCAGTTTCCCAGCTGCCCCAAGTCATGTGACTTATGCTCTGATAAACTTCAATCACTCTTTACTGCTGTACTGCAAGTTGGAGTGATATCATCCCCCCCTTTTCCCCCCCAGCAGCCTAACAACAGAACAATGGGAAGGTAACCAGATAGCAGCTCCCTAACACAAGATAACAACTGCCTGGTAGATCTAAGAACAGCACTCAATAGTAAAAACCCATGTCCCACTGAGACACATTCAGTTACATTGAGAAGGAAAAAGCAGCCTGCCAGAAATCATTTCTCTCCTAAAGTGCAGGCACAAGTCACATGACCAGTGGCAGCTGGGAAATTGACAAAATGTCTAGCCCCATGTCAGATTTCAAAATTGAATATAAAAAAATCTGTTTGCTCTTTTGAGAAATGGATTTCAGTGCAGAATTCTGCTGAAGCAGCACTATTAACTGATGCGTTTTGAAAAAAACATGTTTTCCGATGACAGGATCCCTTTAATTATTCCGTTCTGACCCTCTCATATTTACTTGCCATTCAGGCCACTGCCTGGGATTTGGAATTTTACTTACCAGAACCTTATTATAGAACAAGACTCAGCCAGAAGGGTCTCAGCTCAAGCTTGGGAGTGTGCAACCCTAGAATTAAATTACAAATAAAACAATAAGGGGGTTTATTTATTAAAGTCCGAATGCCAAAAACTTGAAAAATTCAAGGTTTTTTTTTACTATAAAATTCGAATTTTCAGTGGAAAAAATACCTTACATTTTTCAAGCTTGAATAGACCCAGAGGATAGAAAAAGTCCAAATCTGAAAATCCTCCGTCTCATACCTGACGAGATTGTACTGTATATAAGTCAAAGGGAGAGGTCCCTATCCTATTTAAAGTTTCTATAGTCTGCCTTGGAATAAGCCCGAAAATCTGACTATTTCTGAAAATATTCTAAAAATGTGGGCTTTTTAGGAAAAAAGCCCCAAAAAATCGAAAATCCAAAAAAAAATTGTACGGTCCGGATTTTAGCCTGATTTTTTCATGCTTGTCCCTTATCCAATTATAATGTGCTTTTTTAATAATAAATAAGCTCCAATCGTGGATTCTTGTTTGGTTGGACTTTTTTTATTCAGGGGCAGATTTATCAAAGGTCGAATTTCGAAGTGAAATATACTTCGAAATTCGACCATCGAATGGCTATACTTCAACTTCGAATATCAAAGTCGAAGTTATTTTTACAGAATTTGACCGTTTTGCGGTCAAGGGTTTCAGCGATCGATGGAACGATTTTACTTCGACTACAAAAAACATTAGAAGGTCCCCATAGGCTAACATAGCACTTCGGCAGGTTTAATTTGGCGAACTATTGAAGTCAAAGTTTTTTTTAAAGAGACAGTACTTCGATTATTGAATATTCTAACTATTTTATTTCTAATTGAATTTGAAGTAAATTCGAAGTCGTAGTATCCTATTCAATGGTCGAAGTATCCAAAAAATTACTTTGAATGTCGAATTTTTTTACTTGAAAATTCCCTCGAATTCACTTTGACCCTCGATAAATCTGCCCCTTATAGTCAGATAAATTTGGAGAGAAACAAGAAATTGCACAAAAAGAAGTTGCTAAATACTAATGTGAGAGTCTCTCTCAGTTATGATGCAAAAATACAGTTGTTATTTGCAATGTTTAACCCTTAACGTGCCAGAGACATAGAATTTTGCATTGATCGGTTGATAGTTGGGGATTGCCTGTAGTAAACACTCAAGTCACACTCCAGCCCCTGCTGGGGGTTATTTAAGGGTTAAAACACTAACCATATATTTGCACAACCAAAAAGATAACCTGGGATATAGATATAGACTAACTACTATACTGTAGATAAGATAAGATATTGTATTAGATGTTTCTACAAATTGGCCACGTGTCTCTATGTATGCGCTTGTCGTAGATAATATGGAGCACCAAATCAGTCAACAGCCCGTGAATGCTGCCACTTAGAATTGTAAAACATTAACTGCCACTTTAAAGAGTTATGGCCTATTCTAAAAGATGAATGATGGCTAAATTAATCTGAAAAATCTAAATAACCTAAAAAAATCTGATAAACTCAATGCCATGAGTGTAAAATATGTCCCTGAAATATAATATTATTGCTAGCAGCACTGCCATGTTCCATAATTCAGCTTCTGTTTCTCTAGGACATGGTGTAGAATCTCTCTCTCTCTCTCTCGCTCTCTCTCGCCCTGGGAAGAGACTATAAAGGGTTAATTTACCAGTTGACTAGGACACCATGCCAACTCAACTAGAGACCTTGGCACCTTAGTGTAAAGTAAGTACATCCCAGTGTAGTAATTGCCAGACTTTATCAATCCCCACTATCACCCAACCTTCATGCAGGTTCCCAACTCATGAAATGGGTCAATATCAGTGTCACTCATTTAGAGCAGCAAATACATATTCACCCCAAAGCTCACCTTGGCTAAGTTCAGGCTGCAACCCAAGCTCATAACAAGGTTACAGATATATAGAAACATTGGGGTAACAGTCACCCTGCCATAGTTCCAGGGGTACCCAGGGCACAAATAAGCACTCACCCCAAATCTCCCCCTAACTGACCTTCAGACTGGGCCCCCTTAGCTCATAACAAGGTTACAGATATATAGAAACATTGGGGTGTCACCCTGCTATAGTTCCAGGGGTACCCAGGGTACAAATAAGCACTCACCCCAAATCTCCCCATAACTGGCCTTCAGGCTGGGCCCCCTTAGCTCATAACAAGGTTACAGATATATAGAAACATTGGGGTGTCACCCTGCTATAGTTCCAGGGGTACCCAGGGTACAAATAAGCACTCACCCCAAATCTCCCCCTAACTGACCTTCAGACTAGGCCCCCTTAGCTCATAACAAGGTCACAGATATATAGAAACATTGGGGTGTCACCCTGCTATAGTTCCAGGGGTACCCAGGGCACAAATAAGCACTCACCCCAAATCTCCCCCTAACTGACCTTCAGGCTGGGCCCCCTTAGTTCATAACAAGGTTACAGATATATAGAAACATTGGGGTGTCACCCTGCTATAGTTCCAGGGGTACCCAGGGTACAAATAAGCACTCACCCCAAATCTCCCCATAACTGGCCTTCAGGCTGGGCCCCCTTAGCTCATAACAAGGTTACAGATATATAGAAACATTGGGGTGTCACCCTGCTATAGTTCCAGGGGTACCCAGGGTACAAATAAGCACTCACCCCAAATCTCCCCCTAACTGGCCTTCAGACTGGGTCCCCTTAGCCCATAAGGTTACAGAAATAGGAAATCATTAGTATATGAACCATTCAGACATAGTTTCAGGTACACCTAAAACAGAAAAAAGTGTTTACCCAAATCTCACCCTAACTGTCCTCCAAGCTGGACTTTCAGGGGAGATCAAAGATGTTCTTTCCAAACTTCAGCCTAACAGGGGTTTTTTGGTGCATTTTGAAACCTAAGGTGAGAGAGCTGATGTCACTACACTCTTACACTCTGCTCAGACTTGTGTCACCTGAAGCAAGGGTGGGTCTACCACACACTGCTCTGGGACCCCAAAATAAGACTTAGTCTCGTTGTTCCCATACAGAAGTAGGGAATGGCCTAATCAGCTTTGAAGAAGGAACTGCAATGTTCCAAAAGTGTGCTGTGATTATCATCTTAGTTAATACAGGTATCACCATTACATCACTTTTGTTATGCTTCATATCAAACGTTCTACCCTATAACTATGTCCTCTGTGGTTACAACTGGGCAAATAACAAAGGGTTTATGGGGGTTATCTAGTCAGCACTATCATGGCAGGTTCCTGTGGATTTGTAAGATGGTTTAATGACCTTTGTTTGTTACTTTTATCTTTATAGGGGACACTTTCATGTGTTCCTTTATAAAACTTACCCACCTAAATGTCTCCATCAAAAGAAAATATATCAAGATTGCTAACAACAGTTCCTAATTATTATTATTTCAAATTATGAATTAGTGAAGCAATTAGGGAGAGCCCTCAAGGCTTTTATCTTTATTATCCAGTTTACAAGGTACTAATTCTAATTCTAGTGCAGAATTACAGGTTTATGATCATATAATTGGTTATTTAGCCTCTCTTTGAGCATACATTTTGGTTTTGAAGTCAGTTTATTATGTTATAAAAGTTAAACTCTAACATTTTTTTAGCGCATTGCCATATTAAATTTTTTTTGTGTTATATGGGTCAGTGACCCACCCTCCCAAACCATAAAGAATTCTAAGCCAACTGAAGTTGCTAAGGATACAAAATTCTATAACTTACTTAAAGGTGAATTACTCTTTATATGTTATGATGGATCAATCATAACACACTGTATGGTAAAAGTAAGACCTGAATTTATACAATGAAGACAAAAGGGCTTGTTTTCTACTTTTGAACATAGTATCTGGTGAGTTTAAAACCCAATAAAGATTTTAGGCACAAGTGTAACCAGATGTTAGTAGACCTTGATATATGAAGGCCACATCAAATGAAATTTTGGGCCTCAGAACATTGATGTGTTGACCTGTTCTACCAATATATATTAAAACAGCTCATTACTTAGGTCCACACTGAGATTTCTAAATTTCTGGGCCCACCTGCAACCACATGGTCTGCTTCTTCTGTAGTGAAGCCACTGAGCACTATGGGTGCCAAGTGCCGGAGGTTCTTGTGATGTTCCTGTCTTTCAAAAGATTGCTTAAAGGAGAACTACCGACCCCAATAAGAAAATCCCCTACCTACTACCCTAGGTTGTCCCCTTCCTTGCTTTCCCCCCGCATAGTTAGTTAACCCGAAATTTCCACTAAGAGTTTGCCCACGTATTGCTGCAGAGTAAGTACAGTGGAACTCATGGGCGCCACCTTCCGGACAGACAAACTGGGTCTCAAATAAGAGCAGGAAGCACAAGAGGGAAATCAGGAAACTAAAAATCCACAACTTCCACTTGCACTCAAAAAAGGTTCTCAAGCTCTAACTAAATCACACACAAGCGCTCACAGCTCCTTCTCTAACCTCTAACAATAATACATTGATAGTGGCCACCTGTGCACCCCCTTATATAGACAATGGGACAGCTCAAATTCCGTTGGTTGATATGAAAGGAGAGGGGAGGATTATACAATAGTAAAAATGTGGAAATTGGCAACAAAACGGTACCTTCCAAAAAATGTGCTCATCGCTACTCTCTATAGATGAAATGAATACTCACTATGCCTTCAGTTGTAGGGAAATGTTGTACTTACACAATGCTGCAATGAGCAAACAATATTGCAACAATAATGCCTGAAAGAGATGCTGTGTATTAGAATGGCAAAGTTAAATTGCACTGTTAATTAATATATTTTATGGGAACCCTAGCGGTAAATTGCAACATCTGAGCAGGGCCAGAACTAGGGGTAGGCAGAATAGGCACATGCGTAGGGCACAAAGCTGTGGGGTTCCAGGCACATACCTTTTCTGCCACCTACCTTAGTCTGGGACCCTGTCTCCCATTCCCCTCATTTGTGCTTTGTAGAGAGAGAGAGGCTTGCGCATCAGGGTGGGGTAATATCACCAGCCGGTTTGCCTATGGCACCCAGTAAACCTGGACCGGCACTGCAGAAGTATAACCCAATCAACAGGGTCCAAAGCCATAGGAATGTAGGTACTATATACTGTAGTAACAGTGAAAGTGAAATTAAGGACTTATTTCCATGGCATTGAACCCTCCCAACATTCTATGCAAATAAATTCAGAATATCACAATTATCACACTGGAAACTGGCTAAATTCTAGAGGTTTAAATTGATGAACAGGCTCAGAAGCCATGGAAATCAAGTTACACTGCACCAGTCCAACTAATGAGTATCTCCTGTGGGCAAATCTCTGAGTAATGGCTTAGTGGCGATAAGACAAATTTGCCCTATCATATTGAATTAATGTCAATAAAACTTTGAAGGTTATGTAATAAATAAGCATAATCCGTTCCAGATCTAGTCACCTATAGCAACCAATCAGCAGGAATCGTTTGCTGACAACCAATTTAAGTAAACATCTTATTGGTTGCTATAGGCTACTGCACCTTTATTCCATCTATAGTTTGAGCTTTAGATAAGGGATTATTGCAAATAACTGTTTTGGGCACACAATACAATACCTGATGACATTTTTAGCCAAAATTTTATAAGGTTATACAAACTCATTATGAATCAAAACATTATTATATATCTATTTGTTTTTTTTTATTACAGGGGTAGAAAGGTATAATCACTTGGAGGAAGAAGGAAGAGGAAGAAAAAGAAGGAAGAAGAAGAAATAAGAAGAATGAAGAAGAAGGAAGAAGAATCATCATCATTTATCATCATCATTTATTTATATAGCGCTGTCAAGATACGCAGTGCTTTAAGAATGAAGCATAAGAAAAAAGAAGAAAGAAAAAAGAAGAAGAATGAAGCCGATGAAATAAGAAGAATGAAGAAAAAGAAATAAGTAAAATGAATAATAAAGAGTAAGAATGAAGAAGAATAAGTAAAATGAATAAGAAAGAAGAACGATGAAGAAGAAAGAAGAAGAATGAAGCAGAAGAAATAAGAAAAATAAAGAAGAAGAAATATGAAGAATGAAGAAGAAATCTTTTTTTAAATTTGAAAAATTTGATTTTTTTTTTGTGGAAAAATTTGAATTTCTATATTAAAAAAATGAATTTTGATAAATCTGCACCTTACTGTACACCTCAGCTTAGCGATATGCTATACTTACACAGTCCTGGGCCAACCCGACTAATGTCGTTAAGTTTACCATATCGACCGGCTGTAAGATAAAAGATACTGCATTTTAGAAAGTTTGTTTTATTGAAAAATAATCAGAATAATATCATTATACACAGGAGTCACAGGGCTGTATTTTGGTCTGGTGCCAGTTTGGCACATGCATATTATGCAAGGCCTTTTTAGGATTGGAACCCACTATTTAACCCCAACCCTTCCTACTCCACCGCCGGATTTATTGGGGAAGTATTGGGCAGTGGTGGAAGGGGTTGAAGTTTTCTTCAGTAAAAAAGTTTTATTTACCATATAGGCACCAAAGGCCCCTCTCCCCATAAACTGCTGCCCTAAGTACGAGACTTTGATTGTCTATATGGTAAATACTAGGGATGCACCAAATCCACTTTTTTGGATTCGGCCGAACCCCCGAATCCTTCGCGAAAGATGCCGCCAAATACCGAACCGAATCCAAATCCTAATTTGCTGATGCAAATTAGGGGTGAGAAGGGGAAAACTTTTTTACTTCCTTGTTTTGTGACAAAAAGTCATGCGATTTCCCTCTTAGGATTCGGATTTGGTTCGGCCGGGCAGAATGATTCAGAAGAATCCTGCTGAAAAAGCCCGAATCCTGGCCGGATCCCGAACCAAATCCTGGATTTGGTGCATCCCTAGTAAATACACCCTTGCGGAGCCAGTAACTCACCTTTTTTTGCAAACCAAATTTAGAAAAAAAACTTAAAAATTCAATAATCTGTAAACTGGCTTCAGACCCCGCCCCTGATTATATTGAAATTTATACTGAGCAGAAGGACCAGTAATATCAATAATATAAGAAGACTTCCAGTTAGAGCGACTGCAAGAGCAAAATACACTGTATATTAGAAAAGTCCTATAAATGAACAAAATTTACAATGCCGGCCTATGTGCCATCTTTTTCTCTAGCACCCAGGCCCCCTTCCATAGAAATACAAACTACTGCAGCTGTAGCGAGTGCACCCAACTATAAATCAACCTCCATGAAAACCCTTCAGTTTTATTGAGAACTTATACTCACACAATCCTACTCCTAGCAGAATGGCCGATGATAATAATTGTAGAAGACTTTCAATGAAATTGGCTGCAAAGCAAGTATACTTTATATTAGAATGGGAATGTCTATGTTATTACAATAAGAACCTGTCTGATATAACCAGTCTAACTCTTAGTTGATCCAGAGGAAGCCAAATAACCTCTTGGAAGTCTCTCCAATTTGCCTCAGAGGGGAAAAAATTCCATCCTGACTCCAAAATGGCAATGGGACTAGTCCCTGGATCAACTTGTAGAGACCAAATAGTGGAAAATAGTGATGGGCGAATTTGCGCCGCGAAACGGCGAAACGGCGCCGGCGTCTCGTTTTTGACGCCGGCGCCCGTTTTTCGACGCCGACGCCCGTTTTTGGCACCGGCGTCCGTTTTTCGAAAAAAATTTTGACGCCGGCGAATTTTTTGACGCGAATTTTCGCGGACGATTCGCGAATTTATTCGCTGACGGCGAAACACGCAAATTCGCCGCGAATTCGCGCCTGGCGAATAAATTCGCCCATCACTAGTGGAAAAAACAAACTCACCTCGCATTAGAGAGAGACTGCTCCTAGAGCAGGATTTAACCCTTGCAAAAGCTATTACAGCCAAATTGAAACAGCAGTGACAGAGGCTAAAACTCTCAGGGAACTGCTGGGAATGTACAGACTGTGAATTCAGCACTGTGGCCTAATAATGCACAGTCACAGGCAATATACAGTGCTAAGGAAAGGTTCAAAAAGGTAAGCGCACGGTGGAGGGGGGGCGGCAGCAACTGCTGCTGCCCCAGGCGGCGGAGGGGCCAGGATCGCCCCTGGATCCAATCCCTGTGCTTGGTTGTTTGCCAGTGATTGTACAATTTGAATCAAATACTGAAAAATGTGACTTTATAATTGTGAATAAGGGAACTGCTATACTTGGAAGGGATCTCTTTGCTGCATTAAACCTACATTAATTCACAAATTAATCGGCGAAACGCCACAGATTCGCCCATCACTAATGGTTTGTTCAACAACTTTTCTAGATCATTTTTCTCTTCACACTTCACGTTTGCTGCAATAACTGGATTTTTTTCCATGTCTCCAAATTCTTCAGTAACTAGAATGGGTGGGTTCTCACAGCACGAAAACGTCTCTAAATTCGTTTTCTCTTCATTGCTTAAACCAATTGCTTGCTGTTTTATGTCCTCTCCTGGTATGACCACTATCTTCTCTGAATCAGAGTTTCTTGTTTTAGCTTTTTCTTTCGTTATGTCTGGGATCTGCTTGCTGCCCCCATCTTCTGAACTAAGCACCATCACTGTATCATAGTTCTTCTCTTCCTTGTTTCTGTCAACTACTTTTGATTCTTTAATCTCCTCAGTCGCATGATGTTTTCAAAGTTGTCTTCTAAATGTTTGTTTTCTCCTGTATAAAAACTTCTGGCTATTTCATGGTCTTGTTGTTCTTTGTGGTTTCCTATTGAGACCAACATCTCAACATCAGAGCTCCTTGTTTGAGTTCTCTTTTCAGTTATGTCTGGCATTTGCTTGGTGCCCTCAGCTTCTGAATGCAGCACTAGCTCTGTATCATAGATCGCTTCCTTGCTTCCCTCAACAGACACTTCTAATGCTTTAATATCCTCAAGTGCTGAATCCAAGATGTTTTCAAAGTTGTCATCTAGATGTTTCTTTTCTCCTATATCATAACTTCTAGCTATTGCATGGTCTTGCTTTTCTATGTCCTCTCCTGTTGAGATCAACATCTCAGTTATGTCTGGCATTTGCTTGGTGCCCTCAGCTTCTGAATGAAGCACCATCTCTGTATCATAGATCTTCTCTTCCTGGTGTTCATCAACAACCACTTCTGATTCTGTTATGCCCCCATCTGATGAACCCCAGACCTCTTCCAAGGTGTCTTCTTGGTGGTTGTTTTCTCCTGTGTGGTTTGTGCCCTTGCTTAGTGTATCTGATACATTTTCCATGGTAGTATCTGGGTTTTGAGTGTCCAGCTTTGAACTATAAATTTCTTCTTTGCTTTCAACTTCTACAAAGAGTTGGTGTTCGATTTTTTTTATCTGTCCTCAAAAATTCAAAATCAGGATATTCTTCCTGGTATAAATCGTCTAAAATGGCTTTGTGTTCCATGTGACTTTGTTTTTCTAAATCAGTCTCCTCGTCATGGCTTAGTGGTAACTGTGATTTTCTTTCATCCGATGTCTCCAATGTGAAATATGAAGCCAATTGTTCTCCTTCTGAGCTTCCCATGACAACATTTTTTTCAGGCTTGTGTCTTCTGTTGCACATCGAACCTTTTCAATGATATTATTTGTATCTTGTCCACTTTAAGGAAGAGTATAAAACAATAAGAAGAACATATTATAATCCTGTAGAGAACGAGCAGCGCAGATATTATAGTGTAATGTAAATACATACAAAATAAATGTACAGTATTTGGTTATTCCTTGCAAATGAGCAGATTACTATCCTAGACAGCCAATCACTTATCTATCTGGAATCCGCCTATCACTAATAGAGACAGAAAGCTATTGGTTTTTATTTGTCTTTCTTTTGACCAACTATGTTGATACATTGACCAAATGACCTATATAACCTATATCATACTGGGAGATCTCATAATGGGAAATAATTATACAGATATGGGATCTATTATCCAGAATGCTTGAGACCTGGGTTTTTTTTTCTCCATAATTTGGATCACTAAGATCTTTAAGATTATAGACAGAAAATCCTCTAGGACCATAATGCATTCTGTATCATTATATTAACTCGCCAATATATAGGAGGGCCCAGGTACACTATAGCATAAAGAGGTGGATAACTGGATCAGTCATTGTTGACAGTCAAACAAAAGGAACACTCCAAATTCACTTCAACACTCCAACACCTGCACTGGAGTGTTCCATTGATTGTGTGCCTGCCAACAATTACTGATGCACCATACTTTAAAGGGATCCGATTGTCATCGGAAACATGTTTTTTTCAAAACGCATCAGTTAATAGTGCTACTCCAGCAGAATTCTGCACTGAAATCCGTTTCTCAAAAGAGCAAACAGATTTTTTTATATTCAGTTTTGAAATCTGACATGGGGCTAGACATATTGTCAATTTCCCAGCTGCCCCCAGTCATGTGACTTGTGCCGGCACTTTAGGAGAGAAATACTTTCTGGCAGGCTGCTGTTTTTCCTTTCATTTCATGTAAATGTTTTTATTGAGTTTTAAAACCAAAACAAGTAGGAATTTAACAAAAATGCAAAGTTGTAAAATGAGGCATCTCCAAACTGGTTATGGAGACTCGAGATATAGAACAGGAATACAATAATGATAACAATTGGAGTGTCTTATTTACATTTTACCAGAGTGAAAGTAAAAATAAAAGTAAAGTAACAAAAACAAGTTCTAAATCTAACAACCTGACAACACTCAGTGAATATTAAGCACCAGTGATACAATAATTCTGTAAGGAATGTGAAAAAAAAATGGACAAATAGGTTTTAGCCACTACAGGAAAGACTATTTCTTGAGCCAGTCGAGGATTCGAAATTTTAAGTTAGAATCTGTTTGATCCCAAAATATTGACCAAGTTTCTGTAAATATACATATGTGAGTTGGATCTTCTGATTTAATCCTTACTGCTTCTTGCCAACAAAGATTATTTAGAAGAGACTGGATATCTGAAAGTGAGGGAGTACTTTCTGACAACCAATTTGAGAATAATAATTTCTTAGTAGCAGCTGTAAACAACATCACCAGGTTAAAATGAGAATTACTTATAACATTTAGATGTCTCTGTAAATCCTTATCTGGAGAGTTTATGTGGAGTAATGCCAATTTTGGGCTTAATTTAATATGAAGCTTGAACTTGTGGTTCAGATACTTCTCCAGAACTAGCCAAACTTTTTGCACCTTAGGGCAACTCCAAAGGTAGTGAAATAAATCTACATTTAATTGGGAGCATTTTGGACAGAAAGGCTGGGAACCCAAACCTATTGACTTTCTATACAATTTACCATATCCTAAGTGGATCAATTTAAAATGCTGAACTCTCCAATTTTCAGACACTAAGTACTTATTATATTTACAAATGGAGAGTATAAGTTGAGTGGGAGTGATTTCGGATTGCATATAACCCGACCACTTTTCAGCTATTTTTTTAAGTGGATGATTTTTCTTATTATCTGGAACCCACAATGTTTGAGAGATGAGGTTAATGCTCATTAAATCAGGATTCTCAGTTAAATCATGTATTGACAAAGCTAGCCAATGTTTTTGAAAAGCAAATGTCTCTTTGTTTTGGACTCCTAATAAACCACTCTTAATAAACATATACTTGAAGTGGTCGTTGGGCTTCAGATTGTTTTGTCTCTTTAACTCAGGCCAGTTAAGTAAATTTCCATTAGTAGGATCTACCACATCTTTAATCAATAAAGGTAAGTTCTTACTCTTGCCGGAGATGAAAGGAGGGAAGCCAGATTTAGAATTTTTCCAAAGGAGTTGTATAGGCATGAAGAGGGTCTGAGTATTGTTGAAGCCATGACTCAAAAACAAATGTTTCCAAGTGAAAAGTGAGTCTCTGTATAAGGGATTAGTTTTGTAAACAACGGGAATTTCACTCCATTTGCTGTGTACAATAGCCAAGATGTTGGGGCAGTTATCTTGGACAATTTCAAGTTTAGGGTTGATATATCGGTTTCCCCCAGAAATCCACTCAATTAAGTATCTAGTGATAGAAGCTAGGTTAAAGATTCTAAAGTTAGGGACCTTCAATCCCCCCAGTTCTTTCGGACATCTTAGTCTTGAAAGAGCAATTTTGGGTTTCTTGGACCCCCAAATAAAAGTGTTCAGAGAAGAATCCAATTTCTTGATATCGGAATGCTTTAGTAACAGCGGTAAGTTTATTAGCGGGTAGATTAATTTGGGAAAAATTAGCATTTTGAAGAGAGCTATCTTACCTTTTAAGTTCAAGGGAGCATTTTTCCATTTATGACAAAGAGAAAACACTTTATTAACAGCAGGTGTGAAGTTCAGGTCATATAGTTTTCTCAAATCAACTGGAATTAGGAGTCCTAAATATCTCAAATGGGGTTTGGGATTTTTTAAATTTAAGTTTCTTAATAGAGAAGTCGCCACGGATACATTTATATTCATTAGTTCTGATTTATTGGCATTTATTTTATAACCCGAAAAAGACCCAAATTCATGGAGTATGTTGAAAATGTCCCCTAGAGCGTCATTAACATTCTGTGTTATCAAAAGTAGGTCATCGGCAAATGCTAAGGATTTCAACAGAACTTTGTTGATTTTGATGCCATGGAAAGTGTTCAGATTATCTAATGCTCTAATCAATGGTTCTAGTGAAATGTTAAAGAGTAGTGGGGACAAGGGGCACCCTTGTCTGGTTCCTTTGTGAATTTTAAAAGAAGAGGATTTCACTCCAGCTATTAGTATTTGAGATTCTGGAGAAGTGTACAAGTAACTAATAAAACTGAAGAAGGGACCTGTGATTCCAAAGAGTTCTAAGCACTTAAAGAGATGTTCCCAAATTACGTTGTCAAACGCCTTTTCAGCGTCTAAGCTAACCACAGTACAAGGGAGCTTATGCCTTCTAGCATGGGCAATTGCAGAGAGAACTGCTCGAATGTTCTTTATGCCTGACCTCCTTCTCATGAAGCCATTCTGGGTTTCAGATATAACGGATGGAAGGATTAAAGAAAGTCTATCCGCTAAAATTTTAGAAAGCAGTTTAATGTCCTGGTTAAGTAATGAGATGGGCCTGTAAGATTCTGGTAACGAAAGATCTTTTCCTTCTTTTGGAAGGATTATCAAGTTAGACCCAATGCTAGTTGGGAGTTTCTTACCAGATAATAAAATATCATTAAAGAGTTCTGTGAGAAAAGGAGCAATTTTAGCGGATAGTATTTTGTAAAAAAACTGGTGGTAAACCATCAGGCCCACCGGCTTTTTTCTTTTTCAGATTCTTTATAGCGTTCGAGACCTCATCTATTAATATAGGATTATTTAAATTGTTTAGTTGCTCCTGTGAAATAGAAGGGATCTGGATTTTTTCAAAGAACCTAATGCTTTTGTCTTGATTGTAGTCTGGAGCAGAATATAAGGTTTCGTAATACTCCTTAAAAATTTGTACTAGTTTTGAAGGGTCATTGGTCAGGGAGCCCAGTTTATCTTTCACTTTTATCAATTTGGATTTTTTATTCCTACTCTTAAAAAGATTAACCAGGACATTATTCGCCTTATTGCTACAGTTGGCCAATTTTGCCTTGGAGTAGCGATCAAAAAAAGAGTCTCGTAAAGAAATCCAAGATTTCAAGGATTCCGTTACCTCCTTATACTTTTGGATGTTTTCAGGTGAAGGGGAGTATTTTAGATTCAAGTAATTCACTCTTTGTTGTTTACTCAGTTTCAAAAAGTTTTCATGTACATTACGATAAAGGCGTCCCCTGTAGGAGGAAATCTCCCCTCTAATGACCGCTTTCCATGTTTCCCATAACAAGGGAAGGTTGTTTTTATGTTGAAAATTATCACAAAGGAACTGGTCCCATCTTTCTGAAAGCATGTCAGAAAATTCCTGCTGTTCAGCCAGCATCACAGGGAAAGACCAAGGCACAAAGTCTCTAGCGATTTTGGAATTAAACAATGAAATTAAAACTGGGGCATGATCAGAGTGATCAATAGAACCTATTTCTGCTTTTGAAATTTTCCCCACCAAATTGTGGGATACTAAAATATAATCTATTCTAGTTCCCAAATTATAATGAGAGGAGAAGTGAGTAAATTCTCTTTCTGTTGGGTGAAGTAATCTCTAAATGTCTATTATATTAAGAGTGTGCAGAATTTCATTCATCCATTTTGACTTTTTCTCTGGAGAGTAACGATTGTGATTGGTTCTATCTAGACAGTGGAAATGAGTTTCATTAAAGTCTCCTCCTAAAATTAAATTATATTGAGGGAGAGCTGAGATTCTTTGGATTAAATCAACAAAAAAACTTTCCTTAGTATGGTTTGGAGCATATACTGAGACAATCTGCAATTTTCTATCATTGATCAAGACCTCAACATACACAAATCTTCCACACTCATCTTTCTGTACCGTCAAAATTTGGGCATTTAATTTACTGTGAAATAGGATCGCAACCCCTCCTTTCTTTTTAACAGCTGGGGAGAAAGCTATCTCCCCCACCCAATCTTTTAACAATGTATTATTGACAAGATCATTTAGATGCGTCTCTTGAAGGAGAGCTATATCACAATTTAAACTTTTGAGATGCTGAAGGACTTTTTTCCTTTTTACGTAGTGGTTTAGGCCATTGATATTCCAGGATATAATATTTAGTGACATTTTGTTACTTTGTATCGGGGGCACAAAGATAAGTGTGGATGCAAAAAACTATAGAGGTAGTGTTAATGATAACAATCACTGAGCATGTGAGAGTAATTAAAATAATGAAAAAACAGTTAAATAAACGCATCTTAACATAATACCAAACTTGAACTTGAATCTTGACAAAATAACAAACTATTTGAAGCATGTTCAAGTTATAACTAACAAATGGACCTCCTTTTTTCCCTAGTAATAGAGGTCTACTAACCCTCTTCTCAAGAGGAGTTATCAAGATAAAGAGCACCAGCCAACCTGCCCTTCCTCATGACTATTAAGAGTCAAACGCCATGTCATCTTCAATGGAAGGTGGCGGAGAAATTTTTAATGATGAAAAAGGTGATCTGGATCTTGATCTATGACATCCACCTGGGCCTAATCTGGGTTCCTTAGAGGAGCACTGAGTTTGCAGACGTGACTTTTCATTCTTTCTTTCCCTTTGATCCTTTTGTGGGAAGGGATCGGATCCTGAAGAATTATGGATTGGACGAGTTTGTTTTGGGTTATTCAAATTCCTGGTCTCCAATTGTTGGACAAAGTGGGTGGCTTCTTTGGGGTCACTGAAGATTCGTGTTCCAGTGGGAAGAACAATTTTCAACTTTGCAGGATACAACAAGGAGAAGTTGATTTTGAGTGACATTAACATTTGGCAAGTTTTGGAAAAATCCTTCCTCCTTTGGGAAAGACTAAGTGAATAATCTTGAAAGATGAGGATTTTATTCCCCTCTAGTTCCAGTCCTTTGGATTTTTTGTAAGCTTGGAAAAGGTCATTCTTTTCAGAATAGTCCAAGAATTTAGCAATAACTACTCTTGGTCTGGTGAGTTGAGCTTCCTTAAAAGGGCCAATTCTGTGTATTCTCTCAATTTTCAGATCATTAGTCAATGAAATTCCCAACTTTAGAGGAATAATCTTGGAAACTATCTTGGCTAGAGAGTCTACTTTGTGTGATTCTGAAATGCCGACAAATCTTAAATTGTTCCTGCGAGATCTGTTCTCGAGGTCGTCCACTTTCAATAGCAGCTCATGCGTTCTTTTCTCCAAATGATCAATGTTCTTTTGCGTTTTGTTAGAATCATCGTAAATGGAGGAGACAGTTGATTCCAACTCAAAGAATCTTTTATCGTGGCGACCCAGTTGTTGGGAAATTTTACCAATTTCCAGTTGTAATTTATCCACAGCTTTGTTAATTGACATTTCAATAACAGGATTTATAAGTCTTGCTACTTCACTGGCTATCAGGGAGTAATCCTCACCAGAATCCATCTTAAGTGGGAAAGATTTTTGAGATTGCCCTGAACTGGAGTTTTCAGTGTCCAAGAGTCTAGAAGTCTTTTTTTGTGATTTCTCATAAGTTTTGCCATTGAATTTTGCTGCCATTTTTTAAAATGAATTACACTTGAATAGATTTTGTATTCTCTCTCTTCACCCTTTTTTTTTTTTCTCCCCTCCTTTCTGTAATTTTTCTTTTTATATATATTTTTTTTTTTATACACAGTACAGTTTTATCTACACATTAATAGTACTAGGGAGCTAGAGAGGTAACTCAAGGAGCAGATTAAAAGTTCAACAATTTAAACCTTGAGGATAGCAAACTAGAAAATGGTCTTCCACTAATTCAGGAGTCTAAGTGAAAGGAATTCATTTTCTTGTGCTTAGGTGGAAATTGCTAATGAAAGAAGTTGATATTTGAGCTCCAATTAGGAGAAGTATGGTAAGAAGTGAGAGGTGAGCAGCAAAGGTTATGACCAGGCACTTATTTTCACAGAAAATTGAGGCACTGTGTGCATTAGTACAAGCAGGTTTTTTTCCACTGCTATAACACACTTGACCACAAGATGGCGCCTGAACTTTTCTGTTCCAAGCAGAAGAGTCTCCCGACTCTGTGAATAATTAACTGTTATTCAGCAACGTACTTCATCGCAGGAAAAGCTCCCGGTTCTCCTCACAGTCTGCACAGCAGCAGGTTAAGCTAGAAGCCGTGCCCCCACCATTTTGGAATGACTCTTTCAGCAGGTATGCTCTGTTCTTTCCCAGGAACTCTCTGTTGCCTCCCACTCCTGTCAATAAATCAGCTGAAATAACCCGTGGTTAATGTAGTAATTTCCCTTGCCTCTTTGAAGCTCTTATGGGGGACAGCTGAGTATAATTTGCAGATTTATGGGCTTTGGCTGACAGAGCTCTACTCCCAAGCCTCCATTTACCTCAGGCGCCGAACCGGAAGTCTCTGCTGTTTTTCCTTCTCAATGTTACTGAATGTGTCTCAGTGGGACATGGGTTTTTGCTATTGAGTGTTGTTCTTAGATCTACCAGGCAGCTGTTATCTTGTGTTAGGGAGCTGTTATCTGGTTACTTTCCCATTGTTCTGTTGTTTGGCTGCTGGGGGGGGGAGGGAGGGGGTGATATCACTCCAACTTGCAGTACAGCAGTAAAGAGTGACTGAAGTTTATCAGAGCACAAGTCACATGACTGGGGGCAGCTGGGAAATTGACAATATGTCTAGCCCCATGTCAGATTTCAAAATTGAATATAAAAAAATCTGTTTGCTCTTTTGAGAAATGGATTTCAGTACAGAATTCTGCTGGAGCAGCACCATTAGCTGATTCATTTTGAAAAAAATGTTTTTCCCCATGACAGTATCCCTTTAAGTCTACAAGCTACTAAATATTAGGGATGCACTGAATCCACTATTTTAGGATTCAACCGAATCCTGAATCCTTTATGAAAGATTCAGCTGAATACACAACCGAATAAGAACCATAATTTGCATGTGAAAATTAGGGAAAATAGGGAGAAGGAAAACTGTGAAAGAAATTGACCTCCTTGTTTGTGTTACAAAAAGTTGTGTGATTTTTTTGGATTCAGATTGGGGTCGGCCAGGCACTAAAAAAACATTTAAACATGAAATAATCCCAATTGGACTGTTTAGCCACCAGTATGGATTTATGTAACTTAGTTACCGTCAAGTACTAAGCAATTTATTATTGCAGAGAAACAGAAAATGATGTTTAATTGGATTTGGTCCTGGACTGGATCTTAGACCTCAGTGGGAAGCAGAAAATGGCAAAATAATAATTGCAATTGGTCTTATTGTGAGTGAGTTGAATGACAAAACAATTGTCTTGAATGTTTGCAAGCAGCAGTATCTTATTACAAACCAGTAAACCCCCGATTCTCTAAAGAATCGTTAATGAAAGAATGGTAACAACAGTGAGGCAGCAAAATGTGATGGGTGCTGATTCACTCTGCATCCCCAGGCAGCAACTGGCGACGCTAATTTGTGGGGATGTAGAGTGAATCTGTGCCGATTGCTTGTTGTTACCTATCTGCTATTAGAATTCTTAAATTTTGAGTTTATTGGTAGTAAAGTGTTACTGAAAAATTTCTTTATAAACAACATTTTTGGTGAAAATGTTCTCCTGTCCTTGAATGAGTTCTCCCTGGTGAGCTGTACTTAAAATCTTGACTTTAACATCAGATGAACGCTGCACTCTTGAAAATGCAACATAAAGTTGACCATGACCAAACACAGGCTCAGATAGGTAAATGCCGACTTTATCCAATGTTTGTCCTTGTGATTTGTTGATTGTCATGGCAAATGCAGCCTTAATGGGGAATTGTCGTCGTTTAAGTTTAAAAGGTAATTCCTGGTCAGAACTGGTAAGGTCAATTCTGGGAATCAAAACAGTATCACCGCTATGGGATCCTGTAAGCACTTCTGCCTTGATAACATTTTGTCTCATGCTCTTCACAACCAACCGTGTACCGTTACATAAACCTTGCTTAGTGTTAAGGTTTCTTAACAGCATGACTATAGCTGCCAGCACTGGTGACAGAGGCAGACAGCTTATTAACTGGTGTGACAGAGGCAGTGGAGTAGCTGCTGGCAGTGGTTGTGCTAGTTTAGTAGCTGTATCCTCAAATGGTGCCCCTGATGGCTAGCACAGTTCTCAGCAGAGAGATATAGTGAGGAACAACACACCGTATGAAGGATGATTTAACTGAGGAGAAAGGGCGCATACAGACGTTCAGTGGGCGGATTGGTTTGCTTTGACCCTTGTGACCTGAATGGTGCGTGTTGATTGGGCAGCGCGTTGCCGCCCACGCAGGTACGCAACCGTTTCCCCTCCTACAGTGTCGCTAGCGCCGCCATTACACAAACTCACAGAGGAGTAGCAACATGGCCGATGGTGCGTGCTGATTGGGCAGTGCGGTGCCGCCCACTCAGGTACGCAACACTTCCCCAGCAAAGAAGAGGTGGCGGGAGGCAGAAGGAGACAGCGGTAAGAGTGAGGGGGACGGTGTCTGGGGAGCCTGAATCTGCCGCCAGCACAGCGCATATGCCTCCTTCCTAACCTATGTCCGGCGTGTCTTTCAGCTGACACGCCGGGCACTCACAGAGGAGTAGCAACATGGCCGATGGTGCGTGCTGATTGGGCAGCGCCGGGCACTCACAGAGGAGTAGCAACATGGCCGATGGTGCGTGCTGATTGGGCAGCGCGGTGCCGCCCACTCAGGTACGCAACGGTTCCCCAGCAAAGAAGAGGCGGCGGGAGGCAGAAGGAGACAGCGGTAAGAGTGAGGGGGACGGTCTCTGCCTGAATCTTATGCCAGCAACCTATGTCCGGAGTGTCTTTCTGCGCGCGCATCTTTCCTAGCCTTTCAGCTGAAGATGCGCGCGCATCTGCCTCCCCGACACGGCGGGCATGAGTGAGGGGCCTCCCCGACACGCCGGGCATGAGTGAGGGGGACGGTGTCTGCCTGAATCTTCTGCCAGCAACCTATGTCCGGCGTGTCTTTCTGCGCGCGCATCTTTCCTAACCTTTCAGCTGAAGATGCGCGCGCATCTGCCTCCCCGACACGCCGGGCATAGAAACAACCTTCGTTTAGTATATAGGATGGTTCACTCTTACTAGTTTTAAAGGGGAAATAAACAATAGCTAACATTATTTAAATGTACCCCTCCATCTCGAAACAATTTGAACAAAACAAAAAAGCTTCACTACAGATGCAAGAGAATTGTCCAATGAGACCTTTCTATAGAAGCTCTGCACCACCATTTCCAGAGATCGTATCTCTATGCGTGTGTATATATATATATATAAAATCTTTAAAACAGAGATCAGTAATACACTGGGGTAGGGGGGTGTGTACCTAATATATTAGCTCCCCAGTGAATTCATCTTTACTTCTCTTTTAAACAATACTCACAAGCTTGTCATAAAAAAGAACAAACTATACGGTGTCTATATTTAGCATGTTATCTCAGACTCCTGCACTGGTTGTGTTTCCTTTTCCATATGATACATTCTTGAAATAACAAGAAGTCATTAACCTTCAGAATAGTTTCCAGTGGTGAAGTAGCCAAAACGAAAGAAACTAATATCTGTTTAAATACAGTCCCCTGTTATTAAAGGAACAGTACTGGTACAACTGGTATAAACTCAACTATAGTTTATATAAACAAGCTGCTGTGTAGCCATGGGGGCAGCCGTTGAAGCACAGGATACACAGTAGATAACAGATACGTACTACTATAGTTTATATAAACAAGCTGCTGTGTAGCCATGGGGGCAGCCATTCAAGCACAGGATACACAGTAGATAACAGATAAGTTCTACTATAGTTTATATAAACAAGCTGCTGTGTAGCCATGGGGGCAGCCATTCAAGCACAGGATACACAGTAGATAACAGATAAGTACTACTATAGTTTATATAAACAAGCTGCTGTGTAGCCATGGGGGCAGCCATTCAAGCACAGGATACACAGTAGATAACAGATAAGTACTACTATAGTTTATATAAACAAGCTGCTGTGTAGCCATGGGGGCAGCCATTCAAGCACAGGATACACAGTAGATAATAGATAAGTACTACTATAGTTTATATAAACAAGCTGCTGTGTAGCCATGGGGGCAGCCATTCAAGCACAGGATACACAGTAGATAACAGATAAGTACTACTATAGTTTATATAAACAAGCTGCTGTGTAGCCATGGGGGCAGCCATTCAAGCACAGGATACACAGTAGATAACAGATAAGTACTACTATAGTTTATATAAACAAGCTGCTGTGTAGCCATGGGGGCAGCCATTCAAGCACAGGATACACAGTAGATAACAGATAAGTACTACTATAGTTTATATAAACAAGCTGCTGTGTAGCCATGGGGGCAGCCGTTGAAGCACAGGATACACAGTAGATAACAGATACGTACTACTATAGTTTATATAAACAAGCTGCTGTGTAGCCATGGGGGCAGCCATTCAAGCACAGGATACACAGTAGATAACAGATAAGTACTACTATAGTTTATATAAACAAGCTGCTGTGTAGCCATGGGGGCAGCCATTCAAGCACAGGATACACAGTAGATAACAGATAAGTACTACTATAGTTTATATAAACAAGCTGCTGTGTAGCCATGGGGACAGCCATTCAAGCACAGGATACACAGTAGATAATAGATAAGTACTACTATAGTTTATATAAACAAGCTGCTGTGTAGCCATGGGGGCAGCCATTCAAGCACAGGATACACAGTAGATAACAGATAAGTACTACTATAGTTTATATAAACAAGCTGCTGTGTAGCCATGGGGGCAGCCATTCAAGCACAGGATACACAATAGATAACAGATAAGTACTACTATAGTTTATATAAACAAGCTGCTGTGTAGCCATGGGGGCAGCCATTCAAGCACAGGATACACAGTAGATAACAGATAAGTACTACTATAGTTTATATAAACAAGCTGCTGTGTAGCCATGGGGGCAGCCGTTGAAGCACAGGATACACAGTAGATAACAGATACGTACTACTATAGTTTATATAAACAAGCTGCTGTGTAGCCATGGGGGCAGCCATTCAAGCACAGGATACACAGTAGATAACAGATAAGTACTACTATAGTTTATATAAACAAGCTGCTGTGTAGCCATGGGGGCAGCCATTCAAGCACAGGATACACAGTAGATAACAGATAAGTACTACTATAGTTTATATAAACAAGCTGCTGTGTAGCCATGGGGGCAGCCGTTGAAGCACAGGATACACAGTAGATAACAGATACATACTACTATAGTTTATATAAACAAGCTGCTGTGTAGCCATGGGGGCAGCCATTCAAGCACAGGATACACAGTAGATAATAGATAAGTACTACTATAGTTTATATAAACAAGCTGCTGTGTAGCCATGGGGGCAGCCATTCAAGCACAGGATACACAGTAGATAACAGATAAGTACTACTATAGTTTATATAAACAAGCTGCTGTGTAGCCATGGGGGCAGCCATTCAAGCACAGGATACACAGTAGATAACAGATAAGTACTACTATAGTTTATATAAACAAGCTGCTGTGTAGCCATGGGGGCAGCCATTCAAGCACAGGATACACAGTAGATAACAGATAAGCTCTGAAGAATCCCATTGTATACTACAGAGCTTATCTTTTATATACTGTGTATTTTGTGCCTTTTCTCCCTTTTTAGCTTTTTTTGAATCTCAGCCATTCTTTTCATTTATACAGAGTTATTTATGGCTTTAAGGACATCCAGTGGGCCTTAGCCCTTGTGGACCCCTCTAGCCCAGATCTGCTCCCCGTGGCCTCCTGATCCATACATGCTGGTATGTATTAGCATCTATGAGCTAGCGAGGAGGGGAGGTGGGCTTGTGGTTGGTGCAGGGGCCCATGGAGGTGGTGGTGATGGGGGGTATGGGGCCTGGGTGGTGTGTGTATGGGCCCCTGATGCTGCAGCCCTGGTGGGCCTGGACCCCCCCCCCTCAGTCGATACTGCCTAGTCCTACCAGAATACACTGAAACTGTCCATCAATTAGGGTCTCAATTGGCCCTCTACACTCCCTGTGCAACCTCAGGGTCTGCTTCCACTGGTGTTACATGATTGTTTACATGTACAAGTTAGGGGGTGCAGATGAAAAGAGCAGCAGAATCCAGAGCAATGGTAGTGGGGTACAAATAGAAACATAGAGAATGTGATTTGACTACTACAGCAGTACTGGCAAGTGATAGGCTCAAGAACTCCAAACAGTGTTGAACTGGCCCCAGCCACAAAGTGCCCTCCAGCTCCTCGACCCAGGCACAAACCCCCTCCAGCCCCCCAGGTGCACTTTTTTCTTCTGGCGGCCATGACTGGGGACTGGGAGGGAGGTCTGGGACAGTTGCAATTGCTCCAGGGAGGGATCAGGTCTGGGCCAATGGGACCCATGAGGGTCGGGGCCCAGTGGATTTTTTCCAAGTGTCCCTCTGACACCAAATAACCAAGCTACAAGCACATGTAGAGCCATCGCAACTCTGGGAACAAATTCAATGGCCCAGGCTCTCGGGTGCCCAGACCTCTCCATGCCTCAATCAGATTCTGCTGCCGCCGACCTCCCTCCCAGGCCCCAGATGCTGCTATAAAATAGGGCAGGGGGCCCTGTCGGGGAGGTGTGGGGCCCTTGAGGCAGAAGCCCCGGTGGGTATGGCCCCCAGTCCGATGCTGTGTACTGCCAAAACTTTAAAAAAAAACAAAAACAGCAAAAATACTTAAAAAATAGTTGGTGGCTGCACTAAGCACTCTAGACACTTCTAAAAACCGGCCCTAAATTGTGTAGGTGTTATGGAGCCTATAGACATTAGATTTTAACACATTGTAAAAGGTCTCCCAACCTCTCTACTTTCAAAGAAATCTCTTAAAATGCAGTTATTTAAAGAAGCCTGCCCTCACCAAATGCAATACCACATACAGTATCACATCACCTACTTCACTTCCACACCTTGTGTCTCACTCCCTTCCCTTTAGATTGTAAGTTCTTTTGCACAGGTCCTTCCTCACCTTTTGTACGATTATTGGTTGTGATGTATGGTAACTCCATGGGGCAAATTCATCAAGGGTTGAATTTCGAGGGGTTAGATCCCTCGAAATTCGACTGGGGAATAGAATCGAATAGAATGAAATAGGCAATTCAGGAGAATTTACACGCTGGCGAATAGTCGAATTGGCGAATATTCGCCAGGCGAATAGGCGCTCGATCGAATATTCGCTGAAAGGATTTTCATTCGATCGAATGCCTTTTTATTCGATCAAAAACTTGGAAAACAAGCCTATGGGACTTTCCCATAGGCTTTTAAAGCAATTCGGTAGGTTTTAGGTGACGAAGTAGGCGTCAAAGTATTTTTAAAAGAGACAGTACTTCGACTATCGAATGGGCGAATAGTCGCATCGTTTTTGCGCTCGATCCAGTACTTCGACTATCGAATGGCAAATAGTCGCAGCATTTTTGAGCTCGTTCTATTCGAATCATTCTACTATAGTCGAGGAGCACAAAATACTACTCGAAATTCAAAGTTTTTTTACTTCGAATCCTTCACTCGAGCTTGGTGAATTGGCCCCGATATGTTCTACTTATGTAATTAAACACATTTAGTTTACAGCGCTGCGAAATATGTTGGCGCTATATAAATGAATGTTAATAATAATAATTATAATAATATTAATTTTTTTTTTGTAACTTGAATTTTTTATTGGATAAAGTCAAATACACATTATTTGCATATAAAAGTCAGTAGTCATTGTGGGTACACACAGTGTCCCTTGTACAATTCTTAATAATGACGTGTATAAAAAGATCACATTGTATTATCCATTTTCAAATGTATGTGGCTTGTGTTCAATAAACATGAATGTAACATAAAAAACAACTGGTCTGCCTGCTGCTGTTATCTTTTCTTTAAGTGAATTACCCTTGCCTGATCGGGAAATCCTAACAGACAATGGTTCCCTTCCCTTTTGAAACTCCAGGATGAATCTAAGGTTTTCTACTTAGGGCCCAGTCCCTATGTGGAACATATCAAAAGTATGTATCCAGTTCACGTAACCCTTCTCACATATCTACTGGCTTCCCTAAAAGCTCATATGGGGCCCAGATGGCCAAAAATTTGGGCGTTTTATTTTGAATGTGTGCTATGGTACTCTCAAAGTTCATGTTCACAATAAGTTTTCTATGTAGTTCTAACATAGTGGGGATTGTCGCTGATTTCCATTTTGCTGCTATCATGATACGTGCCACTGTCAATATATGGTTTACCAGCTTTTGTTAGGTATTTGATATCTCTCGCATGGGTCTTCCCAACAGGTGGGTGACCGGGTGTTTCCCAATTTCAGTACATGTGACTTTAGTTATTAGTTTGTGTACCTCATCCCAATATCTATCTAGTTTTGGGCATGACCAGAGTAAGTGCATTAACGTCCCCGTTGCATCACAACCTCTCCAGCACTGATTCGAGATACTTGGGTTGATTTTGTTCAGTTTTTTAGGAGTCATATACCAATGCATTATTACTTTATATACATTTTCTTTTTGTTTCACACATGTCACTCCTGTCTTAGCATTACTCCATATGGCCTCCCAGTCCTCCGGTTCTAAGGGACCTTCCAATTCTCGTTCCCAATATGACATATATTTATGATTTGGAGGTGTGTTAGCTGGCAAGGAGTTTAATATCTTGTAAATATTTGATAGAAGAGCCTTTTGTGGCCAACCTCCTTTCATAAGACTCTCAAAAGGAGATAAGATTACAGTACGTTTCTGTGCCAGAAAACAGGATATAAAGTGTCGAACCTGAAGGAATTCGAAAAATCTTATTGGGATTTCGGGTGTTTTGGCTTGCAGGTCTCCGAATTGGAGAACATGGGAGGCATCTCTAGTGAGTACATCATACACTTTAAAAAGACCTTTTGCTCCCCAATTTCCATACAGTGAGGCCTGAGTGCCTGGCTTGAATTTAGGATTTTGCAGAAATGGTGTCATCAAAGAGAAGGGTGAAATTAGGCCCTGTTTACTCTTTACTCGATACCATGTTGTAAGGGTAGATTTGGAAGTTTCCAATATGGTCTTAGGAAGTATTGGATAAGGGTCTATATTCCATATTAGTGCTCCCATGTGTGTCTGGTCTAGGAGAGAGTTTTCGATTCTTGCCCAAAGTGGCCCGATTTCATGTTGAGACCAGGCTGACAGCCATCGCAAATGTGCAACATCATGGTATTTATGTATGGAGGGAACCCCCAAGCCCCCTTGCAATTTGTCACTCGTAAGAACATTTTTGGAAAGCCTATGTCTCTTATTTCCCCAAATGAATCTATGGAATGATAGTTGAATATCTGAAAGGATCTTAGAAGGGACCAGAACCGGGAGGGTCTCAAATAAGTATAGAAATTTGGGTAGTATGCTCATTTTCAACGCCGCTATGCGGCCAAACCATGATAGTGTATAGTCCGACCACTTATACAACAGCTGTTTAGAGTGCTGAATAAGTGGATGGAAGTTCCTTTTGAACAAATCTTTGTAGTGAGGAGTTACTTTTGTGCCTAAATAGGTAAGAAAATCTGTTTTCCATTTATATTTGAAGTTTAATTTGAAAGTGTTCAGCGAGGCTTCTGAAATACACATTGGGAGGGCTTCCGATTTGTCCCAATTTATCTTATATCCCGAATAGCAGCTATATAAGTCCAAAGCCCTATGTAATGATGGCAAGGATATATGTGGATTGGTGAGGGATAATAAGACATCGTCTGCAAACAATGCTATTTTAAATTCTGTGCCTGCGGCCTTAATGCCCTTAATATCCGGATGATTTCTAATATAGCCTGCCAGAGGTTCTATACTGATAGCGTATAAAAGGGGCGATAAGGGGCATCCTTGCCTGGTTCCATTGCAGATCTTTATGATTTTCCCTGTCGCACCCGGGAGCTTCAGTTGTGCCGTTGGCTTGCTATATAGTGCCTTCAGTGCTGTAATAAAAGCTCCCCGAAACCCCAGGTGCGACAGTAAGTCAAATAGAAATGGCCAGCTTAATCGATCAAACGCCTTTTCCGCGTCAAGTCCCAATAATAAGGCCGGATCACCCCTTTTTTGGATAATTTCAAGTAATGCGGTTGTTCGCCTAGTGTTATCTCCTGCTTGTCTCCCTTTAATGAAGCCAACCTGGTCTTGATGTATCAAAGCAGGAGCTAAGTTATTCAATCTATTGGCCAAGATTTTAGTGAACAATTTTAAATCCGAATGAAGAAGTGCAATGGGTCTATAGCTGCTGCATAGGGAAGGATCCTTTCCGTCCTTGTGTAGAAGAGTTAGGTAAGATGCTAACATAGAGGATGGAATGGGGGTTCCCGTCAGGAACTGATTGAAAAGATTGGCTATGTAAGGTACTAGAACATCTTGGAACGATTTTAAATAAATATAAGGGAATCTGTCTGGTCCTGGGGATTTTCCATTCGGTAGTTTTTTTAGTGTGGTTAAAATTTCTTCTATAGATATCTCAGCATTAAGGGGATCTAGGTCTTCTGGGCCTAATTTGGTCATATTTGCCGAATTTAGAAAATCTTGAAGTGAGATTGGTGGTTCGATTATTGGAGTCTTCGCACTTTCAGACAAATTATATAATTTATTATAATATTGGCGAAAATGTTCTGCTATCTCATCTGGATTATGAGTGTATTGACCCTGTGGGGATTTGATTTTAATTATGGTAGACTGAGCTTTAGAATCCCTAAGTTTTCTTGCTAAAAGGGTTAAAGGTTTGTCACCCTGTTCATAGTATGTTTGACGTGACCATTTAAGAGTCCTCTCCATTGCTTTGATTCTATAATTATACAAGTCCCGCTTGGCCTGTGCAAGATTTTGCTCGGTTACAGAATTATTGGATAACTGATGCCGCCTCTGTGCTGCTGCCAATAGTTCTGTAAGTTTTGTTAGAGTAGCAATACCTTTTTTTTTCCTAGCCGATGATATAGCGATTAAGGTTCCTCTCAGTGTTGCCTTATGAGCTTCCCATAGTACCGGGATAGATGGGGCTGTTGGGGCATTCAGAGAGAAATATTCCTTAACTTGTGTCCGAGTCTGAGCGTCATCTAAGATGGACTCATTCAGTCTCCAATGTGCTGGCCTACGTGCTGGAGAGCCTAATTCAATATTTAATTGAATTGGGGCATGGTCTGACCAGGTGATAGGCAAAATCTTAGTTGAAAAATTGTTTGTAAGGCAAGCATGGGAGAGGAAAAAATAGTCTAGCCTAGCATACACTCGATGAGGATTAGAATAAAAGGTAAATTGTCTATCCCTGGGATGATTAATTCTCCAAGCATCCTGCAAAATATGTTGTCTCATTAATATCCTGAAATTTTTAGAAAGTTGGGCGGAGGTTCTATCCAAGGAGGGATGGGATCTATCTCTCTCTTGAGAAAAAGTTAAGTTAAAATCACCCCCTAAGATAGTACATTGCGTTAGAAGGTTTTGATGTTTTTCCAAGATCTTTTTTAAGAAAGACACTTGTTTCTTATTAGGCGTATACACATTAATGAGCGATATAGGGGTTCCCGCTAGAGTCCCCTTAATGATCAAGAAGTGGCCCCTCGGGTCCCGATATGAGTCTACAGTCTGAAAGGGACAGTGCTTATGTATTAGCACCGCTACCCCTGCCTTCTTATGCGGCCCTGATGCATAAAACGTGGTAGGGTAGTTCTTTGAGGACAAATGACATGAGCTAGTTCGCGTAAAATGCGTTTCCTGAACAAATGCAATATCTATTGTTTGGGTTTTTAGGTCTTTAAATAGAAGGAGCCGTTTTGCAATAGTATTAAGCCCTTTGGCATTAATAGATAATAAACGTACCATTATTACGGATTAACAGTGAGTGGCTACTGGCTCTGTGTATACCTGTGTCCAGGTCATATAATCTAGTTCTGTTAGTAATAATGGCATTCGGGAAGAGGAACCACAGAGCCAAATTGGCAAGGTAAGTGAAAATCGACAGGCAGAATATTAACCATAAACATCTTAATAAAGCAAAGTAGAATGAGAAAACAATAAAGACCAAAAATAAATCAGTAACATAGTTAACCCAATTGGTTTGCCACATAGGTCCTACCATAGCACCCCTCTCGGCTGTAGGGCCAAAGTTCGTATTGGCAGGTGGTCCAATTGGTATTCGGATGTCCCCTGACCTCCTTGTGGGGGAAGAGGCGATCTGTCCAGACAGAGGACGTCAAGTCATGTATCAATAATTGTACAAGATGACAAAAGTCCGATGTGTGAGTCTCCGCCTCAGGGCCCTATAAAGAAGCCTGTGGAAACAATGAGGGGAGAGAGCAGGAGAAAAAAAATAGAAAGAGCAGTGGAAATAGAGCACGGTGATCTCTGTGATCTGCTCGTAAAGAAGCCCTCATGTAATTGGTGGAGATCGGTGTCGATCCGGGATCAGGTCTCCATTCGGATCTTGCCCTGGTGAAGATGGAGAATGCGATGGTGTTCGTACTTTAGACCATATTGGGGTTGGTTTCGTTGTAGGTGTTGCATCCGGCTGTCGTGTCTCCCCCGAAGGTTTGCGTAAGCCAAGGGTCCTGAGAAAGTTCTTGCCATCTCTGGGGTCTCGCAGTACGTGCTGTTGACCCGCTTTGGATACGATCAAGCGAAATGGAAATCCCCATCTATATGGTATGTGGTTCTCCCGAAGCATTTGGGTGATTGGGCGTAACTCCCTACGTCGCATCAATGTGGTTGAAGATAAATCTGTGTAAATAGAGGGCTTTACATTTTGGCAGACTATCTCCAGGAGCTGCCGACTTTTACTCAGAATTGCCTCTTTGGTTTCGTAATAATGGAAACACACTACCACATCTCGTGGTGGCTTAGTTGGTGGAGGTTTGGCTGCTAATGAACGGTGAGCCCTATCCAAGCGGAAGGATTCTGCTGGTAAGTCAGGACAGAGCTGAGCAAATAGGCCTTTCAGGAATTGCTGTAAGGAATGGGGTTCCACCTCCTCTGGTATTCCCCTAAATCTAAGGTTCTGTCTGCGGGACCTATTCTTTAGGTCCTCACATTGGTTACGCAGTTGGTAAAGTTCTTCCCTTAAAATGCAACTATCCTCCTCCATTGCTGCGTAGCGTTGGGCCAGATCATCAGTGACCGTTTCTACGCGGTCAGTGCGCTCCCCCAGGTCATCAATCTCCCCCCGCAGTGCCTGAATGGCTGAGGCAATAGCTTTAGTGATAGTATTGGTCAAAGTCTGCTGTAGGCCATTTAGCTGCTCAGATAGTACTAGCGCCGTTACTGGTGCGGCTTGCGAGTTTGGGGAATCTGGAGAAAACATTAACGCTGGTTGTGACTGACCTGGGGATGCTACTGGCTCATATCCGCTGGCCGATGATGTCGAAGAGAGAGGTGCGCGGTCCGCCATAGGCTCGTCGCCATCTTGGATCCGTGGGGCTCGTGGCGCAGTTGCCGTTTTATGTAGATATGGAGTCAATGTGCCTGCTTGATCCTTCGGTTTGCGTCTCCCCTTCATGTCAGTGTATATACGATACCCGATGTTTAGTAAAAATAGCTGATGTATGCTGATTGTCGGGTCGTTTTAGGGCCTGGTGAAGCGGAGCTCAGGCTATGCGCGTCCTGTCTAGTTCATGGTCGGCCACGCCCCCCAATAATATTAATTTTAAGCTCTGATGGGACAGAGATCCATGCATTGTATAATTTGATGCTATATAAGGGTTTCTAATACAGGTATGGGATCCATTATCCGGAAGCTCGTTATCCAGAAAACTCCAAATTTAGGAAAGGTCACCCCCGTTTGCTGGCCCCTTATACCTGGTCATGAAGTGCAGAGGTGCATAGTTGGACTAACTCACTGTGGCCAGGTCTCACCCTATGTCTGGTTTCATGGTGGTCAGAGATGGATCAGGGGTAGTGATGGGCGAATTTCACGCGAAATTCGCAAAACGGTGCCGGCGTCTCGTTTTTTGACGCCGGCGAATTTTCACGGGCGTTTCGAGAATTTATTCGCTGGCGGCGAATCGCGCGAATTCGCGCCTGGCGAATAAATTCACCCATCACTAATCAGGGGCTCTTTTTTTATGTCAGACATTTTAGCCTAAACCTTATTTAAGTGCAATTAGGGTGAGCCTGGCTGCATCATGTTCTGTAACTGACTAATTGAACAGTCTCACGTATTAAAGAAATCCAAGACACGAGGGGCTATTACATTACAGGCCCTTGGCAGGGGTCTCCAGGCTCGTGATCTGTTTCTGGTGTAAGGCTAACGGATAAAAGAAGAAGCACATAGTATATTATATACTATAACATGTATCAGAAATACACACACAATGTTTTCAATTGGACATTTAAATAGGATTTTTATTCTGTGCCTGGTTTGATAACATGAACATATTACAAGTCGCCGGGTCACTGTTTTTTTTCCTAACTGTTCAAATCTAACAGCTGATTGGCTGCCTTCCTGTGTTAAAATACCTTCTATGGGAACCCTTAGCATTTCCAGGAAAGGGACAATAGAGCAAACGTTGCTTTGTTCACTGACGTATAATAAACTCATGTTGTTATGTTTTACTTACTGGAAATACCCCTCCTATATATGGTTCAGAGTTCAGACAGCTGCATAAACAACACATAGGGGATAAGGACAGATCTGTAAGGGACTTGTTCAGTTATTAATCAGGATTTTCATGGACGATGAACAGTGAGAAATCACTGGCCCATGTAACTAAATCACAGGGGCCCAATAATATTATTATACAGAAGCCTTGGGATCAGGTGATTGGTCATCTGGGGACAAGGGACCTGCCATACCCTCAAACACTCATGATATAAATCAATATACTTCTAGCATCACAGGCATTCAGTGGCACTGTCACATGTTCCCTATCTCTGGAAAGTATTCATTTCAGTGTTTTTCGTAATTTTCACAATACTACAATTTATTCTTTTTTTTTACTAAAGCATTTTTATTTTTTATATCTGTGTAAAAATAATGTGTGAGAGCTCATTTTTGCAGGTTTTATGGATTCGGGTGTAACTGCATTTCATTTGCTGATGTTACCTGCCCTTGATGTGCCCTTATAATTAACTACTTAGTTAACAGGTGACTCCTCCAAAAGAAAGTCTCAGCTCAACACAGTATGAATGATAAATGATGACACTAATATATATGCCCAGAATGTGTTATTACTGAATTAGTCGGTGTTTGGGGCCCCAAGTCCCTCTATTTAATCACTTCCTTTTATTATTTGTAGGGCCCGGGCTCTGCAAGATAAACAATGTTTTGAGGTACAGAAAGTGAGGTCCCATGTGTTGTAGAAGCTGATGATATTTTTATTAGGCTGATTATTATTCAATTCTGATGCAGCCTGCACTGATCTCTATGCTGCCACGTAATGTGAAGCTGAGTTAATTACTAGTGATGGGCGAATTTATTCGCCAGGCGCGAATTTGCGGTGAATTTGCACGATTCGCCGTTGGCGAATAAATTCGCAAAACGGGCGCGAAAATTCGCTGGCGAAAATGGACGGCAAATCGAAACAGCGCAAATTCGCATCACTATTAATTACTTGTATTTTGATTGTTATATTATATATGTAGGGACCCCTAGGGTTAAATGTGTGTCCCTAGTGCTTTTATTCCCTATTCCTATTCCCAGACTTTACAGCCACGAAAGATAGAAACCATATTAACATATTAAAGAATCCTATCAAACTGGAATATATAAGTAATTATTGTCCTCTCACATCTTCTAAAAAAAAATATACATATATATATATATACACATGAAGTAATACAAATACATGTTGATTTTAATGTTGCTTTTATTGCATATTAAGCAAGCGTATTGCAAGCAGTTTAAAGAACAATATTCAAGAATTAGTTATAACAAAAGCTGAGGCCCTGAAATATGACAAACAAACATTCTTCAGACATGACAAGCCGGTGGCACTTTTATTCCAAAAAAAAACCTTTCCAGAGACCCGTTTTGTGGAAGAATAGTTCTGAGCTCAATAATATCTAGTCGTGTCACTGGTCAGAATAGATCCATTAAAGCTGTTTCTTGTGATTATAGATTAAGGGGCCGATTCATGAAGCTCGAGTGAAGGATTCGAATTAAAAAAACTTCGAATTTCGAATTGTTTTTTGGGCTACTTCGACCATCGAATGGGCTAGTTCGACTACGACCTCGAATCGAAGGATTCGAACTAAAAATCGTTCGACTATTCGACCATTCGATAGTCGAAGTACTGTCTCTTTAAAAAAAACTTCGACCCCCTAGTTCGGCAGATAAAAGCTACCGAAGTCAATGTTAGCCTATGGGGAAGGTCCCCATAGGCTTGCCTAAGTTTTTTTGATCGAAGGATATTCCTTCGATCGTTGGATTCAAATCCTTCGAATCGTTCGATTCGAAGGATTTAATCGTTCGATCGAAGGAATAATCCTTCGATCGTACGATCGCTGAATTTGCGCTAAATCCTTCGACTTCGATATTCGAAGTCGAAGGATTTCAATTCCTAGTCGAATATCGAGGGTTAATTAACCCTCGATATTCGACCCTTGATGAATCGGCCCCTATTTGTTAAATACAGGAAAACCCCACGTTTCACTCAAACAAGTGATCACTATCGGTTTTGACCCAGACAAAGAAGTCCAGGGTACAGACGGCAGCAACACAGGACTTGGCTTCTTATCTCTCTTCTGTGCACCAGGGAAAGGTTTTACACACAAGTTACTCAAGATTCCACATGACAAATAGTTACACTGCAGTGACATATAATGGGGGGACTGCCCTTCTACCTCCACGGCGAGGGTTCTCAGTCCTGACTGTCCTGCAGGGAACACCTTCCCTTTTCTGTTCAACTCTGGAATAAAGGAAGGGGCCATAGATACTGGGCATCTGCTGTCAGAAACCATTATATATAGAATTATAAGTCACAGAATAAGACAAAAAGCATTATAAGCACCGCACTATGCTAAGCATTCTTCTGCCAGAGACTGTTAGTGTAACGTCTCCATGTCAGTGTTATTTGATCAATTAGGTTTCTGCTGAGCGATCACTGGTCAACTCATGGGACTCTCCAGGATCCAGGGGAGATTCTTCTCTGCCATCCACTATCACTCTAAAGAATAAATACGTTTAGTTCAGTTTCTTGCAGGTGAAGAACTACTTTTCTCCAAAAAATAACCAAAACAACACATTTATCTCATAGTATAATATTGTATCAGTGCTGTAATTAAAAGCTATTGGAGCTATTAGAGTTCCAGGGACCCATGAGTATCACTCATGTATTATAAGGAATACTGTACCCCCTACTGTAAATGATAAGGATATTAGAAGTCACTGAGGGGTTGTTCTGTGACCATATAAAGGCATAAGGCTGCAGGCTGAGTTATACAGGGAACTCTGAGTATCACTCATGTATTATAAGGTATAGTGTACCCCCTACTGTAAATGATAAGGATATTAGAAGTCACTGAGGGGTTGTTCTGTGACCATATAAAGGCACAAGGCTGCAGACTGAGTTATACAGGGAACTCTGAGTATCACTCATGTATTATAAGGGTTAATGTACCCCCTACTGTAAATGATAAGGATATTAGAAGTCACTGAGGGGTTGTTCTGTGACCATATAAAGGCACAAGGCTGCAGGCTGAGTTATACAGGGAACTCTGAGTATCACTCATGTATTATAAGGGATAATGTACCCATACTGTAAATGATAAGGATATTAGAAGTCACTGAGGGGTTGTTCTGTGACCATATAAAGGCACAAGGCTGCAGGCTGAGTTATACAGGGAACTCTGAGTATCACTCATGTATTATAAGGGATAATGTACCCCCTACTGTAAATGATAAGGATATTAGAAGTCACTGAGGGGTTGTTCTGTGACCATATAAAGACACAAGGCTGCAGGCTGAGTTATACAGGGAACTCTGAGTATCACTCATGTATTATAAGGGATAATGTACCCCCTACTGTAAATGATAAGGATATTAGAAGTCATACAGACTGTGGCACACAGATCTGTTCTATTCAGCCAATGGATTGTCAGACCTCACTGTTTATGGCGACAGGGAAAAGGTTTCAGCAGCTTCTTGGCTTTTTAAACAGAGCACCTGAAATTGGCATTGTCTTTATGGGATATTCTAGTTCTGTTTGAATTGGGACACACCATATGAATCAGAGGGTAAGTAAACAGACTTAGTTAGGAGAAAACATAAAGAGGAGGATACAGATATGAGCTGGAGGGGAGGATATGAGCTGGAGGTTTGAGGATTAAGGACAGTAGAGTCCAGCCTGTACAGAAAGGTATGAGCAGCCAATCAGGTACCTGGCAGAGTGATGAGTCATAGGATGAACTCAATATAGGGGAGTAGAATAAAGTTACTGATTAGTGTAAACTTACCTTTCTGGTGCTGTTGAATGACGTAGAAAATTCTTATTTTTTGGTTGGGTCTTGACACAGAAGCTGAACAAAATAGAAATGATAGAAAAATATGAATGTGAATTTAGAGACCTTCCAAAAAGGACTTGTCATACAAAAGGAAGAGAAACTGAGTGTTACCATTTTATAATAATGCAGAATGTAGTGGGAGCTGCCAAGAAAAAAAATAGACTTAGTACTATCAGTACAGAGACTGGTGTGTCCGACCCGGGAGCTGGTGAGATATCAGTGGAGTTTCGTTGGAGAGGCTTCGGAGAACTGATTGCAGGTTGGCTCGTATACTTCTGTAACATTTCTGTATCATTAAATTGTCCTGAAATAATTCAAATACAGTTTAAATACCATTATTGTCATTAAACAGGCTCATTTATAGGTACTAGTGTGGGCTACTAAATGTCCTTTCTGGCCTACTTGTGGCTAAACACATATTACTAGTGATGGGCAAATTTGTCCTGTTTTGCTTCGGCGGAAAAGTCGCAAATTTCCAGCGAAATTCGCGAAATGGCGAAAAATTTGCGAAACACATATTTTGACTCCAGCGTCAGTTCATGGGCGGCAAAATCTATGCCGGCGACAATTCCGGCACACTTTAAAGTGTTGGAATTGTCGCCGTTGTCCAAAAAACTTTGAAACTCCAGCAAATTCACGAAGCGGTGAAACGTTGAAATTCGCCATGAATTTGTGCCTGGCGAATAGATCTGCCCATCACTACATATTACATATGGGACCCATTGCATTCAAGGATGAGCTTCTGCTCAATAGTGGTTCTTCTGTATCATATACAGTATATATATACAGTAAAGGACTGCGACCACAGCACATTCTTCATTCTGTAGGGTAACTACATATAAGAAGTAACCCTCATCTGGCTTGTCCATTCTTCTCACCTGCCTCCTACCTCAGGTTGTTTATTTGGTTCTACCTCTAACCCAGGTCATGAACCCACTATCACCATCTTTGGTGAGGGAATCCTAGAGGAAGAACATATCTTGGAAGTATCACTTGACTCTTCTGCAACTAATCAACTAGCTATCCCAGCCCGACTTACATTATACAATTGTGCCTCTCCTAAGGGGCAATAACTCATTTTGGGGAGAAATGTAAGGTGGGACACCTTCTAGGGCAATGTAGAAACTGTATTTTCCCTTTTCTTTGAACCTTTTTGTTCATACAAGCACCCAAATGTCAGTACCTCCAGAGACGAATTTTTCAGTCGTTCCGTGACATTCTGTACAAGATCCGTGTTCTAAGTACCATGTTGTCACTGGTGGTTCCCTTACTAGGAACCGGAGAGAAGTGTTGCTGCATAAAACAGCAAAAGATGAATCAGGACAGCTCTTGATTTGGGAGGTTTTGTTGAATGTCAGACTGCAGAAAGTTTTCCAGTTGTGAATCCTCAGGTCTTGAGCCAACAGATCGGTGCCATTGACCCAGTACTCTCGCCAGACGGGATTTATAGGGGACTCTGTGGAACACATAGATAAGATTTAAAAAATTGTAGTCATTTTGCTCTAGGATTTCCCTCCAGTGAAGACAAATTGCCAAACTACTTAGAATCTCACTGTTTATATGACACCTGGGGGCCGATTCACTAACTTCGAGTGAAGGATTCGAATTAAAAAAACTTCAAATTTGACGTTTTTTTTGGGCTACTTTGACCATCGAATGGGCTTCTACGACCTTCGACTACGACTACGACTTTGAATCGAACTATTTGAACTAAAAATCGTTCGACTATTCGACTATTCGATAGTCGAAGTACTGTCTCTTTAAGAAAAAACTTCGACCCCCTAGTTCGCCATCTAAAAGCTACCGAACCCAATGTTAGCCTATGGGGAAGGTCCCCTTAGGCTTTCCTAAGTTTTTTTGATCGAAGGATATTCCTTCGATCGTTGGATTAAAATCCTTCAAATCGTTTGATTCGAAGGATTTTATCGTTCGATCGAAGGTATAATCCTTCGATCGTTCGATCGCACTATTTGCGCTAAAATCCTTCGACTTCGATATTCGAAGTCGAAGGATTTTAATTCCCAGTCGAATATCGAGGGTTAATTAACCCTCGATATTCTACCCTATGTGAATCGGCCCCCTACAGTTCCTTCATTCATTCATATACAGAACAGCTTTTAATATGGCATTCTCAATATTTATATTTTAATTATCCTCTCTATTCTATATTTACACATTTTATTCCTGTTATTAATATATTTTTTAGCAGAAAAACATTTTAAAAAATTCAAGCTATATTTTGAAAATATATGGAGTTGGTCGTTGGCATGGTGAGTTCCATATGTATCAGGGCTTGGTCATGCTTCTCTGGGCCACCAAGCCATGAACCCTGCTGCTAATGTTATTGTAAAAAGCAACACTAAGGGGCCGATTCACTAACTTCGAGTGAAGGGTTTGAAGTAAAAAAACTTCAAATTTCGAAGATTTTTTTGGGCTACTTCGACCATCGAATGGGCTACTTCGACCTTCGACTACGACTACGACTTCGAATCGAGGATTCGAAGTAAAAATCGTTCGATGATTCGACCATTCGATAGTCGAAGTACTGTCTCTTTAAAAAAAACTTCGACCCCCTACTTCGCCATCTAAAAGCTACTGAAGTCAATGTTAGCCTATGGGGAAGGTCCCCATAGGCTTGCCTAACTTTTTTTGATCGAAGGATATTCCTTCGATCGTTGGATTTAAATCCTTCAAATCATTTGATCGAAGGAATAATCCTTCGATCCTTCGATCGTACTATCTGCGCTAAATCCTTCGACTTCGATATTCGAAGTCGAAGGATTTCAATTCCCAGTCGACTATCGAGGGTTAATTAATAGTGATGGGCGAATTTGCGCCGTTTTCGTGCGAAATTCGCGAAATGGCGAAAAATTTGCGAAATCACGCCGGCGTCTCATTTTTGACGCCGGCGCCCGTTTTTTTCGAAGCCGGCGCCCGTTTTTGACGCCGGCGTCCGTTTTTTCGGGAAATTTTTTTTGACGCCGGTGAATTTTTGACGCGATTTTCCGCGGGCGTTCCACGAATTCATTCACTGGTGGTGAATCGCGCGAATTCGCGCCTGGCGAATAAATTCGCCCATCACTATTAATTAACCCTCGATATTCGACCCTTTGTGAATCAGCCCCAAAGTCTACGGAGGGAGATAAAGAAGCTTGTGACCGTCCAGCTTAAGACAATGGCAGTTTAGGTAAAAAAACGTAAAAAACTATCCATTCACTGTGCACAAAGATACATGCACCAAGAACAGCCCAAGAACATACATGAACAGACTTCTGAAGTTTCAGGGGTACATTTTTTCAGAATGAGAACTTACCTTCTGAATTTGTGAACAGGAAGTTGCACCAAATTAACAGAATAAAAATCCTTCCTGTAGAAGAAGCAGATAAGAGAGTGCTGGAGACTGAAACACTCAGACAAAGAGAAATCCCAATGGGCCCAGTTTCTAAATAAGCCCCATGGACAAAACATAAGGGGGTATATTTATCAAAGAGTGAAGTTAATAGTGAAGTTCCGCCACTAGAGTGAAATTCCGCCATTTCTATGGGATTTTTATAGGCGTATTTATCAAAGGGTGAACTTTCACTTTCACCCATTGATAAATACGCCTTTCAAAATCCCATAGAAATGAATTGAGAGCTGCGGAATTTCACTCTAGTGGCGGAACTTCACTCTTTGATAAATTTACCCCTAAGTGTGAAGACAAATTGAGCCACTTGTAGCAGCTACTTATTGTGGCTACAAAATGTCAAAAGACACCCTGTCATAGACAATACAAAGAATTGCCTTTGCTAAACCTCACATAGAGGGTTATTTATCAAAACTTGAATTTTGTTGTTGTTTTAAATGAAAAAAAAATCCAACCAAACTAGAATCAACGATTTGCTCTTATTTATCAATAAAAAAAACTCGATAAAATAGAGCAAAAACCTGAATCTCTCAAATTGTTCTGGCTTTTTCTTGAATAGCTCATATTTTTCAGGTTTTTTTTCAAAATCCCTTGATTTTTTTTAAGCAAACCCCCTGACTTGGATGGATTCTGTTCTCAACCTTGAATGTTAGTATCCTGACCTTGAGGACAGAGCCACCTGCTTGGCTGTAAGAGCAGTTCTTTACTAAGCTCCCGAGTCCCCACCAGTAACTCAGCTTTACTCTTGTACTTTCTCATGTCATATGCTCAACGCCGTTTCTGGGGAAGGAGCCGCCTGAGGCGGCTCCTGCATTGCCGCCCCCCGCACCGACTTACCTGTCGGCGAGGGGAGGCAGGAACACGATTGCGGAGAGCGCAATTGCGCTCTCTCGCAATAGCGCAGCCGAATTTCCGGTTTAAAAACCGGAAATTCAGCTCTTAAAGGTGCAGGAGCGGCTTTTTGCCGCCCCTGGATTCCTGTCTGGCGCTGCCGCCTGAGGGTGAGCAGCTCAGCTCGCCTCATTGGCGGAGCGCCCCTGCATATGCTTCCAAGTCCATAATTCCTTTGTTCGGGATTCTGACTCTTTGTAAGTTCAGAATTCACAAAGCTTGTGTCAAATAAATATTCACCTCAAGTGATCTCCAGTTCCTTAAATATCACAACACCTCAAACCAGGGTCGGACTGGGCCGACAGGACACCGGGAAAAAATGGTCCTTATAGGCGCCTGTCAGCCCAGACCAGGTTCCCCAGCTGCCCCAGAAAAGAAAGTTAGCAGAACGGCACAGTTTTTTTGCGTGTCGAATCATTTGCGCTCGCGCGGACATGGCTACGACCAAAAAAGATAACGCTGTGGCGTGTCTTCTGGCCCCCCAGTCCGACCCTGCCCCAAACCTATACATTTTTAAATGTAGCTGAACACTATGGGGCCAATTCATTAATTTCGAGTGAAGGAATAGAAGAAAAAAAACTTCGAATTTCGAAGTGTTTTTTTGGCTACTTCGACTATCAAATGGGTTACTTCGACCTTCGACTTCGAATCGAAGGATTCGAAATAAAAATCGTTCGACTATTCGACCATTCGATAGTCGAAGTACTGTCTCTTTAAGAAAAAACTTTGACCCCCCTAGTTCACCACCTAAAAGCTACCGAACCCAATGTTAGCCTATGGGGAAGGTCCCCAAAGGCTTGCCTAACTTTTTTGGTCGAAGGATAATCCTTCGATCGTTGGATTAAAATCCTTAGACTCGTTCGATTCGAAGGATTTAATCATTCTTTCGATCGTTTGATCGAAGTATTTGCGCAAAATCCTTCAACATCGATATTCGAAGGATTTTCGTTCCCCAGTCGAATATCGAGGGTTAATTAACCCTCGATATTCGACCCTTGATGAATTTGCCCCTATACCTTCTAATGTAACACCCATGAACAAGATCTGTCCAAATTCTAATCATGCACAAAATTTCGTGGCATCGATATTCTCCTTTTTCACAAGTGACATGCAATGCATTTTGGGAAATGGAGTTTGGGCTGGTGGAGAGCTGACATACTACTTGTACACTATCTCAGTGGTGCCGTGTAGTCTGGACAAGCAGAACACAGAAAGGGGCAAATACTGGTTTCAATAAGCAATAAAATTACATTTACACTTGAAATATTTGAAAATTATTACTCTGTATATTGGAATGTTTATTTTGCGATACAAAATGTGATATTTAGCACTTTGGCTGCATTGTGATAGTCATTACTATAAAGAAAATTCAGGAAAAAGAGATAAATAAATCTCTAAATAAGTGGTACTTACTTGGAGTTATCATTTGACGACTTGCATTTGGTGCAGCCAGTTTTTCCGAATTCGAGTGCGCTTTGTAGCCTTTATCAATGGCTGAGGCTTGGGGTTTTTTGCGTTTATATGACTTGTTTTCTAGATTATTTTTCTTTTCACTCTTTGCATTTGCTGCTACAACGACATCCTCTTTATGTATTTTTACTTTTTTAGTAACCAGACGGTGTAGGTTTTCACAACCTATGTTCTCTGAATGCGTTTTCTCTTTGTAACGTTCACGTTTGACATGGACTTGCTGTTCCATGTTCTTTCCATGACTGACCAACATCTTGTCTGAATCAGAAATTCCCAATTGAAAGTCTGGGATTTCCTTGATGCCCTCAGTTCCTAAATGCAGCATTTGTGTATCACAGTTCTTCTCCTGTTTTCTTCCATCAACAACAGCTTCTGCCTCTGGTCCAAAATCCAAAACCTTTTCCAAGGTGCCTTGTTGATGTTTGTTTTTTCTGGTATCAGAGTGGCTTTTTTCTTTGTCTGGCATATCCAACAAATTTTCAGTAACTCCATCTTCTACAGTATCTAGAAGTTGCACGCCCTTAGTTTCTTTGTCTAACAGCTTTTCTACAGCATCATTTTCTCCTTTGCTTCCACCTTCTACCAAGCATTGCTGTTCAACTTCTTTATCTGTGGCCAGATGATCGAAATGAACATTCTCTGCCTGGTATATATCTTCTTCAGTGTCTTGGTGTTCCGTTTCATTTGTTGTTGACGGCAATGACTTCTCTTCGTAAACTTCCATCAGTTTTGCATGTTTTATATTTTCATTCAATATCACCAACCTCGCCTTCTTTACCAAGTCTGCTTTGGAGATTATATTGGATGTTTCTTGAACACTCTTAGGGAGATTAAAAAACCTTAAGAAGATAAAAATGTAATGCACGGGTCAGAATTTGGAGCACAAAAGTTATATAATTAAGCAGATATCAAAAGGTCAAAGAGAATGGAGCCAACCCAACTCTTGGGCATTTACAACCCACACTCAGGACAAACCAATGATTTTTTGACCTCAAAGAGCAAGGCAAGGGGAGGTATAAAAGGGTCCAGTTTCACAGTTGTCCATATGATTTCTGAGTGACTTGGGTAACACCCGCCCTGAACCATTACATAAAACTATCCCACTGGCTCCTAGTTCTCTAAATAATTTGCGCAAAACCAAACGTTTAATTAAAGGGATCCTGTCATCGAAAAACATGTTTTTTTTTCAAAACACATCAGTTAATAGTGCTACTCCAGCAGAATTCTGCACTGAAATCCATTTCTCAAAAGAGCAAACCGATTTTTTTATATTCAATTTTGAAATCTGACATGGGGCTAGACATTTTGTCAATTTCCCAGCTGCCCCCAGTCATGTGACTTGTGCCTGCACTTTAGGAGAGAAATGCTTTCTGGCAGGCTGCTGTTTTTCCTTCTCAATGTAACTGAATGTGTCTCAGTGGGACCTGGATTTTACTATTGAGTGTTGTTGTTAGATCTACCAGGCAGCTTTTATCTTGTGTTAGGTGCTGCTATCTGTTCTTTTGTTTGGCTGCTGGGGGGAAGGGGGGGGGGTGATATCACTCTAACTTGCAGTACAGCAGTAAAGAGTAATTGAAGTTTATCAGAGCACAAGTCACATGAACAGGGGCAGCTGGGAAATTGACAATATGTCTAGCCCCATGTCAGATTTCAAAGTTGAATATAAAAAAATCTGTTTGCTCTTTTGAGAAATGGATTTCAGTGCAGAATTCTGCTGGAGCAGCACTATTAACTGATGTGTTTTGATTTTTTTTTTTTCCCATGACAGTATCCCTTTAAAGATACAAGATAATTGACCAATAAAATGCTGATTCCCAGCACCATGACCACCATCTTGCTTTTATCCTCCATAAAGAGATTATTGTGCCATTTTGGCTTCATGATAAGACACTGGAATCAAACATCAGAGGGAGGACTTGGGAAATTTGTATTTGATGCTTCCAACTCCAGTCTCAGGAACAAACATGGAGTCAGATTTATAGGGATCAGCCGGGATCCTCATTGGAGGGTTGTTTTGCATTTTAATGCAGTTGCTGGCATAGAGACATGGGAAACAATTTATTGCTTTAGGAATACTGGACTACAGCTCCCAGCATGCTTTAACCCTCGGTTATATGTTGAAATATGCTGGGATTGGAATTCTAGAAACAACTAGAGTGTTTTTCAACTATTTAAATAAGAATATATGTATAATATGTATGTTATTACTTTTATCAACAGCATATTATGTCATTAAGGATATCCAGCCGGCAGCCTTCTAGTTAATATACAACTTCTAGTCTCAATTGTAAAAGTCAAAGATTGCCAGTGAGTTGTAGTTCGATAACAACCAGACGGAAGTCCCCACTTTCAACCATAATCCCAATCAAACATATTATATAAAGGATACAGTGAATATATTTACCCCAATGTACACGTCTCCTGCACAGGAACCCTTTCCGTCTGCATACTGACCGATCTGCTGGGAGAATAAAAAAAACTCAATATGTCATTATGTGGGTTTCCTGAAAAACATCCTGATTTGGGGAAATCAAATAAGAAAACGGAATTCAATTTTAGCACCATCATTATTTCCTACATGAATTCCTTCCATCGCTTACACAGATATGGACCTGTTATCCAGAATGCTCGGGACCTGCGGGTTTGCCAGATAACGGATCTTTCCGTAATTTTGATCTTCACACTTTAAGTCTACTAGAAAATAATGTAAACATTATGGGGCCGATTCACTAAGGGTCGAATATCGAGGGTTAATTAACCCTCGATATTCGACTAGGAATTAAAATCCTTCGACTTCGAATATCGAAGTCAAAGGATTTAGCGCAGATAGTTCGATAGAACGATTAAATCCTTCGTTTTAATTCAACGATCAAAGGAATATCCTTCGATCAAAAAAAGTTAGCCAAGCCTATGGGGACCTTCCCCATAGGCTAACATTGACTTCGGTAGCTTTTAGATGGCGAACTAGGGGTCGAAGTTTTTTTTAAAGAGAAAGTACTTCGACTATCGAATAGTCAAACGGTTTTTAGTTCGAATCCTTCGATTCGTAGTCGAAGGTCGAAGTAGCCCATTCGATGGTCGAAGTAGCCCAAAAAAACCCTCGAAATTCGAAGTTTTTTACCTTCGAATCGTTCACTCGAAGTTAGTGAATCGGGCCCTAAATTAATTTCCGACGCGCTTCCCTAAAATTTTGACGCCAGCGAATTTTCCCAGGCTAAATTTGACGGCAGTTTTGCAAATGTATTCGCAGGCAGCGAAACGTGGAAATTCACTGCGAATTTGCGCCTGGCGAATTTATTTGCCCATCACTAGTTGCTATGAACATCACTAGTTGCTATGAACATCACTAGTTGCTATGAACATCACTAGTTGCTATGAACATCACTAGTTGCTATGAACATCACTAGTTGCTATGAATGCCATACATGGGAATAGAGAGCTGGAAAATTCTCTTCTGGTGAACGGGGGTGAAATCTAATTTCACAATGTGACTCTGCACTGAATTACATTGTTTACTTCCTAAATTCTCCAAACAATTTGCTAAGAACAAGGACCGGCTTCATAGGCACATTTAGCCACCCTTATTTTACAGGGAAATCTAGGAATTATGGAATGGTGGTGTGAGATGAAGACGAGGGCCCCACAGCCCTACTCAACCTAGGGCCCCATTTAGACGTATCTTGTCCCTGTCTAGGAGACGTACTGTGGCCACAGAATATAGAATGGCAGTAACTCACAGATCCCACAGGACAGGCACTTGCAAAGGAACTGCAGATATTATTAAGGGATATAACAAAGAAAAGCCTTACGCGTTTCATGCCCTTAGGCTCTTAATGATATGCTGAACAAACACATACACAGCATTCATGGACTGATCCTATATCACGCTGGCATCACTGGGAGGATGGGAACGTTCATGGTTTGCTTGGACATTGTACAACAGAAATCTCCATTAATAGCTATGTGGAATGATGATGTGCAACTGGTTGCTTAGTTACTGGCAGGTTGATATCACAATGGTAATCGTGTTACATGCTAGAACAGTGGTTGTCAGTGCACACAGTAATGGCAAACAGGGTGTCACGGCCGGCACCCAATACCAGAACAAATGCCAAGGACCCTGGTCTCGGCTCGGCTTCACCAGTAGTGTGACCACCTTTGGGCTTCGGGAGGAGCCCTCAGCTTAATTGGGGGCCACCTGGACTTAACGAGAGGTACAAGGCGAGATGTTCTGGCTGGCAAAGGGACACGACTGGATAGCAAGAGTCTTTGGGCAGAAGGTCAAGGACAAGGCGTCTGGTGGAAACGGAACAGACTTGATCAGGACAGGCGGATATCAGAATCGTCAGGCAGGCAAGGGTCAAACCGGGTTGTCAATCAAGGGGTTAAGCAGGAAGAGTTGTCGTAGGCAGGCGAGGGTCAGGATACAGAATGCAGAATAGTCAGGAACAGGCTGGGTCAAACACGGATAATCAGTCAGGATAGGAAATTCCGGAACAGGTAGCACAAAGCTCAGGAAACCACAGTATATGATCCTATAACGGGCACTGGCTACAGGTCTGAATGGGCCTTAAATAGGGTCCCAATTCACGGCAAAACGTGCGCAATTTCACGGCATTGCGCGCTGGCGCAATCACGCCAGCGCGCCTGCGCCTTTAATAGACGCACAGGCGCGCCGCGCGCACCCTAGGGGTCCAAGATGGTGTCGGCAAGGGAAGAACAGGAGCAGCGGGCGTTCACGCCGAGGAAGCGGCATGGACCCCACTGCCCACTAGACCACCAGGGTAGGTTTCTTACACAGGATGGGCACAATGTATTAAAAGATGATTGTAATAAGGGATTAGGGATGCACTGAATCCCCTATTTGGGATTCGGCCGAATCCCCAAATCCATGGTGAAAGATTCAGCCGAATACCAAACCGAATCCGAATCAAATTTGCATATGCAAATTAGGGGCAGGAAAGGAAAAAGTGGAAAAAAATCTTCTTTTGTGACAAAAAGTCACGTGGTTTCCCTACCCGCCCCTAATTTACATATGCAAATTAGGATTCTGATTCAGTTGGCCGAATCCGAATCTTGCTGAAAAAGGCCAAATCCTGAACCGAATCCTGGATTCGATGCATCCCTATAAGGGATCTCTTTGGGAAATGGTATTTTTCTAAAAACACCAGGAATTAAAATTAAAAGTGGCATAATGAGGATTTAATCCTTTGATTCCCAGCACATACTCTGGGCTGCTGTCACTTATCTGAGCTTAAGGATCAACTGACAATATACCATATGTAAAGAATATTACGGGCTATTTAAGTCATGATACAAGGCTGATGAGTCATTTGTTTGGATTTACATGGCACGGCAGCTCGAAAACCAGTTCAGTCTGCATCAGGATTTCACAGTCAGTCCTACGACAGATGAACCTTTTTTTGATGATGATTCTACAGACCTCATGTTGACCTTCTTAAAATAAACGAAGGGGATGTTTTCTCCCATACTCCTCATTCACGAGTAAAAAAATAATGTTCAGGCCTATTGACTTCTATGTGCTTTTCTGGAATTATTTGCTCATCACTAGATTTCACCAGTGCATGAAAAAAATAAAAGGTTGGGGCTCTGACCCATCCAACCAGATTAGAAAAAAAACACTTTTTTACATAGCATTCATTTGTGGGAATACATTGATCAGACCTGGTTTTATTGGCATTGGTGTATGTGGGTACAGGGAGGGGATCCAGTATCCAGAAACCCCTTATCCAGAAAGCACCAAAATATGGTCCCGTAGACTTTTAACCAAAATGAGCCAAACTTTTTCTGTATAATAATAAAACAGTCGCTTGTACTTGATCCCAACTAAGATATAATTAATCCTTATTGGAAGCAAAACCAGCCTATTGGCTTTATTTAATGTTTATATGGTTTTCTAGTAGAGGTAAGGTATGAAGATCCAAATTACAAAAAGATCTATTATCTGGAAACCCGTTATCCAGAAAGTTCCGAATTACAGAAAGAACAGCTCCTACAGACTCCATTTTATCCAAAATAATTTAAATTTTTAAGAATGATTTATTTTTTCTGTGTAATAATAAAACAGTCGCTTGTACTTGATCCCAACTAAGATATAATTAATCCTTATTAGAGGCAAAACCAGCCTATTGGGTTTATTTCATGTTTATATGATTTTCTAGTAGACTTAAGGTATGAAGATCCAAAATATAATGAATGTCCTGAGTATTCTGGATAACAGGTCCCATACCTGTATTTAATGTTTCTACTATTCATCGGGTCTTGTGCAAAACAGAACATTTTAAATCTGACTTCAAAGGGTTCAATGCACTTTTTGATCTTTCATAATAATTTCTAGAAGGCAGAGGTACATAGATGATGTGTTCATTCCATGTTATTGGCTCACTCTCTGCCAATTCTCTATCTCTTATCTAGGCTAAGTACGGGCAAGCCTTTGGAGACACAGATCTTTACTGCTAAAGGGCTGTGGTTGCCTTGGGCTGATACAGAAGCACATAACATCATGTACAACATTTCTACCTACTTCTTTAGTTAGGCTTTAGTTCTCCTTTAATCTCAGACAAGGCTCAGGGAGACTTACCAGCCCGTTGCAGTGAGAATAGAATGTATAATAGAGTTCCAGTATTGTACATTCTATGCTTCTGGGCTATAAAGGGTTAAAGGTTAGTAAAGGGTTAAACCTTAGTAAAAGCCCTGTCTGTATAATGCTAGAGTGAGATAAACTTCATTGCTATGCGATGGTTACGAACTATAACTCCCAACAAGCTTCCTGTACAAAGTCACAGAGAGGCAAGTGCAGAACAACAATGAAATATTCAGGGTTCCGGCAGCTAAAAATGGTGTCAGTGAAGAAGTCGCTGAGTGTTATTTAGGCAAACATTTCCGGCATAAGGGAAGGAGAGAAAAGCAGCAACTGACTGACTCAGAGAAGAGGAAGCTCGGCCACAATGAAAGGGTTAAAAGGGTTGAAACTCAGACTTGTAAACAGCTTCATTGTAAGTGGTGAAGGTATTTGCTGTAATTACCCAGGTAATAACAGGGGCAGCTCTCCTTCCATGTCTATTGACCAGTAGAAGCCTGCATTGATTGGCCATCGTACTGAAATCAAACATCTGATTGGTTGCTACGGGTTACAAGCCCCAGGGGAAAATATTGCCCTCTATTTTTAGCGCTGCAGTTAAACTGAGTGGAGCTGATGTCTTGCCTTGATATGAACTCTACCAAGAATGCAGATAGTGGTTATTGGAACACAATTTGCAATTGGTCTTCATTTTTAATACTTTTTTTTTAATAATGACAATAACTAGCCTCAGAATCCACTTGCAGGTTATAGGAGTTGTGTTGAAGTTTGGGTCAAAGAAATGTAACTTTTTTTTTTTTTTAAAAGCCGAGAACATGATGGAAAATTATTCAACATTCACGAAAAAAAAAAAGGGAGAAGCTTTCCAGCAGGACAGGGGAACCTTTATACTTGGCCACTTTCTCAGATAAGGGGAAGATGGAAAAAAACAAAACCTTTGTTCTCTTTGCCAACAAACGTGGAAAATTCTTTCCTAATGACAATACGCCCAGTCCCTGGATCACGAAACGAGAATGAAACTTGTATTTCTTTGTTTCTTTAGCACCGCGAAAATGTTTCATTCTGCGAAGATTCTGGCTCTGGCCTCTTGTCATATAAAATCACTTAACTCTTGGAAGGACGGTAGCTTTACTGTATGTCTTGTGTTTAGATCCCCTTCAAGGAGTTGTTGACCTTTAAATTAACCTTTAGTCTGATATAGAGAGTGACAATTTGTTATTGGTTTTCTTTTTTTATTATTTGTGGTTTTTGAGTTATTTATAGCGATGGGCGAATTTACGGCGAAATTGCCCGTTTCGCCACCGGCGAATAAATTAGTGAATTTGCCGTGAAAATTAGCTAGCCAAAATTCGCCGGCATCAAAAAGAAATTGACCCCGGCGACGGTTGAGACACTGGGGTCAAAATTTTTTAATGGCGGCAACAGTTCCAACTCCGGTGAAAATTTTGCCGCCGGCGAGCTGCTGCCGCAGTCAAAATCGCCATGTAGCAAATTTTTTGCCAGTTTCACGAATTTTGCAGTACATTCACGAAATTTGTGGCAAAGCGAAACAGGGCAAAATCGCCCATCACTAGTTATTTATCTTTTTATTCAGCAGCTCTCCTGTTTGTAATTTCAGCAACATGAAATAAGCCCAATAGGCTGAGTTTTGCCTCCAATAAGGATTAATTATATCTTAGTTGGGATCAAGTACAAGTTACTGTTTTATTATTATACAGAAAAAGGAAATCATTTTTAAAAATTCTGGATTATTTGGATAAAATGGAGTCTATGGGAGTCGGCCTTTCCAAAATTCAGAGCTTTCTGTATAATGAATCCCATACCCGTTTAATCTTTTTAAGAACCTCAATCAATGAATAAAAGGGGGACCCCTGCCAGGTTTATGAACGAATTTAATAGACAAAAAAAAAATGTTTTTAGAAAAAATTCTATATTGCACCATTCAAATAAGAAAAAAAAGAGTTTAACAATAAAGATTTTATGGTTCCTAGAAATCCTTTATGCAATACAGGTATGAAATCCGTTACCTGGAAACCCATTTCTCAGAAATATCCAAATTATGGAAAGGCCGTCTCCCATAGACTCCATTTTATCGAAATAATCCAGATTTTTTTTAAAAAAATTCCTTTTTCTGTGTAATAATAAAACAGTAGCTTGTACTTGATCCCAACTAAGATATAATTAATCCTTATTGGAGGCAAAACCAGCCTATTGGTTTTTTTTAATGTTTATATGATTTTCTAGTAGACTTAAGGTATGAAGATCCAAATTATGGAAAGATCTGTTATCCGGAAAACCCCAGGTTCCTGAGCATTCTGGATAAAAGGTCCCAAACTTTCTACCAACACCACATAAAAAGCCTCTCTCTCTCTCTCTCTCTCTCTCTCTCTCTCTCTCTCTCTCTCTCTCTCTTTATTACCACATTTTAGAAACAGAACACAAATGATCCTAATAGATGACAGATTTATACAACTTTGAGGAATAGAAATTAAAATTCCATCCTTTTCTGTGGTTAATATACTTGCCTCTAAAAATACAGAATTTAAAAAGATTTGCACCCAGCACCCCCACCCGGTTGCACCCTAAGCATCTGCCTCTTCTGCCCACCCCTACTTATGTCCCGGATCAATACAAGGCAGATAGGGAGGGGGTAGGTACAGTACTTACCTCTGGCTGAGTTACTAAAATAAAGCAAAGCTCCGACTCACTCCAAATCCTATGCGAGGCAAAAATTTATACGACTCCAGGAAGGGCTGGACTGTCAGACGTCACTTGGCCCCATTTCATCTCAGCAGATTCCATTGGCTCATCCGGCACAACACCCATTATTCTGCTTCTGGGTTGGGCGGGTGCAGTGTAAGTTTACTTGAAAGCAGATCTAAACTCAATATCTGCATCTAAACAAACACCTTCAGGAAGAAGAAAAACAGAAAAATAAAAGATTGTTTAGATATTTGGGCAGGAGCTGCCATAGTGTGCTCACGCAGCATGTTCATCTGAATATTTATTTATATTTAAAGGGGTTGTTCACCTTCAAACAAATAGTTGGTTTGAGATAGTTCACGAGAAATAACGACTTTTTTTGAGCGTGGACGCATTGCTGCAGAGCTCCTGGGCAAGCACCACAGTCTGCCCCAGCTAACCACCCAAAAAGTGCCCATACATACCCCCACCTGGCTCCATAGGGAGAGGAGACCATCCGCTCCCACTCACAAAAATCCCCGGCTCCCTACAGCATATAGAGCCGGAGAGCGAGGTGCAGCCTAGTACGGCGCTGAAGCCGGGGGCTCAATTTGGACCTGCTCCCCAGGCCTCGGCTGACCGGAACTGCGGCCTCAGGCGCACCATGCCGCGCCAAGCACACAGGTGGAGAGGAGGAGGCAGAGAAGGGGTGAGTGACCTCCAGCCCCAATATACCCTTAAAGGGCCACCATACCCACTGTCATCAGCCTCACCAGGCAGCACTAGGCAGGCAAGGGAAGTACCTTGGGCCTAACAACCGTACAAGGCCCTAAAACTGCCTACTCCCGGACCAGCTGGGCAACAAGGGGACCCAAAGCTCCCCGCCGAAATATAATCTCTCCACCCCTATACTACCAAGCAGAAGGAAGGTATAGCACACAACCTGAAATACCTCCCCAAAAAAAAAACTAGGACTCTGTCAGGAAGCACAGCAACCTTGAGAATGCCAGGTAGCTTACACCTACAAGAATTCCAAATACTACGGCCCATGAACCATCCCTGTGGATCCCACTTCAGTCATAACAGCACCCAGCCTGCCGTCATTAACCCCCGCATGATGGGTGGCACCATAACACAAAAACCAAAGACTGATGCAGCATCTAAACTTGAGCAATTTGCAAGGCAACCTACTCAGACGGACGCCCAACAGAAGGACAGACAGACAGCAACTACAAGCACCTCACCACCGCAGCCAGAGGCAGCAACACAACTGCTGTTGATGCAATAACAGACTGTAGGACATTTCTCTCCACCAAATTAGAAGAAGTCAAAATCGACCTTTCGCTGCTTAGGGCTGTCCCACAGAATATCCGCGTGCGGGTACGTGAAACTGAAAACAGAATCTCGACTCTGGAAGATACTTGTAACCCACTTCCCCCAGCGATTCAGCGCCTGGAAACTAAACTCAAAGCCTGCACTGATAATGCACTGATAATGCAGATGATTATGAAAACCTCCAGCGGCGCAACAACTTGCGCATCGTGGGGCTCCCAGAAAGAGTGGAAGGCAAATGATCCGGTGACCTTTGCAGAGAATTGGCTAAAGGACTCCTTCCCCTCGGTCCCCTTCTCACCCTTCTACGCAGTTTCAATGCCTTAGTAAACCCTCTAATAGACAGACTGACCCTGGGTCCACACACTACACCAAAATTCTCTCGCTGGGTCCAGGCTATGAAATGCACTGACATCTGGCACTGGAAAAACCCAGTTATCCCCTGTTCTCATCCCCCTCCCCCCGTCTGGAGGAGGATGATTGGGAAGAGGCAACGGATAGCGCCTATGATTACCTGGTCTCTACCAAAGACAAGTTAATCCAATTCAAAATTCTACACAGACTTCACCTAAACCCAACCCTACTGTTCCGTATGAACAAACGTGACTCATCCCAAGTGCAGTTTGGCAGAAGCCAATTATTTGTATCTCATTTGGTCATGCCCTATAATTAAAGCATTCTGGTCACAAGTCCTAACTTATATTCAGAGGAAAATAACACTCCCCAAAATATTGACTCCCAAGGTATGTCTTCTAGGTGTAATAGATGAGGTCACACCAAGGGCAGCAATGAGAATTACATACCGCACTCTACTGTTCTATGCAAGGAAATGTGTTCTCCTGAATTGGATGTCCCCCCAGCCCCCACACTCCAAGGCTGGCTTAACCTAATAAAGATAACACTCCCGCTGATACAACTTACCTATGCGGCAAGAGGGTCCCCCAAAAATATGAAGGGGTGTGGGGGGGCTGGTTGGATGTCACAGAGCAGTTATTACCTAAGGACATGCTAAGCCAATAATACCTAAATATAGAGAAAGTCTTCCTTTTTTTTCCCCAGCAGGGAGAACGAGGTAAGGGCCCGAGAGTCTGACCAAAAAGAGGTCAATATTTCAATGGATGGGAAACCGAATAGATACACATGACACTGAAATTGAAATGATTAAGGAAGTAACCATGACAATCGTATTGTATTGTTTATTGTTGTATGTTTAAAATGCAAAATAAAAACCTTTTTTAAAAAAAAAAAAGAAATAACGACTTTTTCCAATGACTTGCTATTTTCTGTGTGTCACCGTTTTTCTAATATTGAAGTGTAAAGTGTCATTTTTCACCTTCTAAAGCAGCTCTGGGAGGGTGGGGTCGCCGACCCTGTAAACTGTTCTATATTGATACATTTAGTTGATCCATTTCTTATCTTTGTCCCTGCTGAGCAGAATCTCTGGGTTTCATTACAGGCAGCTGTTAGACTTGATACAATAGTTACTGATACTCCAGAGATGCTGCTGAGAAATGGATCAACTCAATGTTGTAAAATTGTAACAGAATCTGCACCTGAATTACTGAACTGTCAGACTCAAACCCTAGAGACAGGCGCATTCAACTTAAGGGTAGGACTACACGGACGTTGTCGGCTCGATCCGACGCGCTGCGACAAAAAGCCGTTGACAAATCACATGAGACTGAAATAAGGTAAGAGATAGAAATGTCGGATGAAGTCGCAGCGTTTATCCGACGCGACTGTCGGATACGATTGGTCGCTGGCGTTTTGACGCAGCGCGTCGGATCGAGCTGACAATGTCTGTGTAGTAGGGATGTCGCGGACTGTTCGCCCGCGAACTAGTTCGCGCGAACATCGACTGTTCGCGTCCGCCGAATATTCACGAACGTCGCGCGACGTTCGCCAATTTGGGTTCGCCTTAGCTGGCGCTTATTTTTGACCTCTCACCCCAGACCAGCAGATACATGGCAGCCAATCAGGAAGCTCTCCCTCCTGGACCACCCCCACACCCCCTGGACCACTCCCCTTCCATATAAAAAACTGAAGCCCTGCAGCGTTTTTTCATTCTGCCTGTGTGTGCTTGGAAGAGCTAGTGTAGGGAGAGAGCTGTTAGTGATTTGAGGGACAGTTGATAGTAACTTTGCTGGCTAGTAATCTACTTGATACTGCTCTGTATTGTAGGGACAGAACTCTGCAGGGATTTGAGGGACATTTTAGGTTAGGTAGCTTTGCTGGCTAGTAATCTACCTTCTACTGCAGTGCTCTGTATGTAGCTGCTGTGGGCACTGCTTCTGATCTCATCTGCTGACTGCTGCCTGTAACCCAATAGTCCTTGTAAGGACTGCTTTTATTTTCTTTTTTGTTTTTTTACTTTGCTACTATAAGAGCCCAGTGCTATTAGTCTAGCTGTGTTGGGGAGTGGGACTGGTGTGCTGCTCCTCCTAGTAGTTCACCACTACCAGCACCAACCAGAGTCAAAATTGTTACAAAGTATCTTATTTGCACCTGTTAGTTGTTCTGAGCTCTCTGCCAAAAGCTAATTAAGTTAGAAACTGTTTTTTTTCTGGCTGTTCAGTTCAGAGAAAAGAGGGACTGGTGTGCTGCTCCTCCTAGTAGTTCACCACCACCAGCACCAACCAGAGTCAAAATTGTTACAAAGTATCTTATTTGCACCTGTTAGTTGTTCTGAGCTCTCTGCCAAAAGCTAATTAAGTTAGAAACTGTTTTTTTTCTGGCTGTTCAGTTCAGAGAAAAGAGGGACTGGTGTGCTGCTCCTCCTAGTAGTTCACCACCACCAGCACCAACCAGAGTCAAAATTGTTACAAAGTATCTTATTTGCACCTGTTAGCTGTTCTGAGCTCTCTGCCAAAAGCTAATTAAGTTAGAAACTGGGTTTTTTCTGGCTGTTCAGTGCAGAGAAAAGAGGGACTTTCCAGTACAAAAGAGGGACAGGGGGTTGAGTGGTCAAAAGAGGGGCAGTTGGGAGGTATGCAAGTGCCACCTAGCTGTGTGAGCTTTTTCACATTCTGTCTAAATAACAATAATAATTCCGTGTCCGTAAACATCACCTGAGTGATGTTTTTACAGCAGCAATAATATATTCCGTATCCACTACTGTATATGTTGCCCTTGCAGGCATTGTTTGCCCAGTCTTTAACCAAGTGCCACCTAGCTGTGTGAGCTTTTTCACATTCCGTGTCCAGAAACATCACCTGAGTGACGTAGTGTGATTTCTGCCCTTTACAGCACAAAATGCAGCGCTGTGTCAACAATGTATTTTTCAGATACATTTTTGCCCTTGATCCCCCTCTGGCATGCCACTGTCCAGGTCGTTGCACCCTTTAAACAACTTTAAAATCATTTTTCTGGCCAGAAATGTCTTTTCTAGCTTTTAAAATTCGCCTTCCCATTGAAGTCTATGGGGTTCGCGACGTTCGCGAACCGTTCGCATTTTTGGACGCATGTTCGCGAATATGTTCGCGAACATTTTTTCCGACGTTCGCTACATCCCTACTGTGTAGTCCTACCCTTAAACTTAGAATTTGGAAAAACAGTAAAAAATCTCAGTAAAGGAATATGTCAGTGCTATACTGTACCATAAAGAATCATTTCAGTATCTCAGTGGTTGGCTCATAATCATCCTGATGTGACCTCCCAACCCACGGCTCCTTTTCATGTGGCTTTTTTGGGTTTGTGTATCACTATGAGTGTGTGATTTAACTTTCCCTTTGTATGAACACTCAGCTAATAGCTGCACCAGCAATTGCCCCGAGGGTCGTTCTCACACTGCAGGAAAGTGCCCAGATAAGGCTGGGGGTCTCCTTCCTAATGGATGAAGGGTAACTGACCAAAATAATAAACAAGAGCCACGAATAACCTGTTATCCTCAGGTGTCAGGGGCCCCTCATGCTGCTAAACATTTGGCCTATTTCATGGCCATTCCCTATTTCTATGAGAACAAAGAGGCTAAATAGATGGAATAATAAATTATAGTCTGTAAAGAAAAGAGACTAGGAGAATAGAGGTTGATTGAGGAAGAATAATAAATGAGAGTGGCCCCTGGTCTAAGGTTTTTTTAGTGGGTAGTGATGGGCAAATTTGCGCCGTTTCACTTCACCGAAAAATTTGCGAAATTCGTGAAATGGTGAAAAATTCGCTAAATAATGCAAAAAACGCAAATGAGAAGTAATGAAAACCAATTGCAAATTGTCTCAGAATATCACTCTCTACATCCTACTAAAAGTTAATTTAAAGTTGAACAACCCCTTTAAACACTCATTAGCACTTGTCTTCATAGGGAGTTCTATAACCTGACTGCCCTTTCTTTACTGAAGCCGGAATCTCCTTTCCTCCAGTGTAAGTGGTAGTATCCCCCAGCTCTCATTAGACTCATTTATATTTGGAAATTGTACTGATTTGTACATATTGATCAAACCCTGTCTATTCACCCTCCAGCAGAACAGCCAGAGTAATGGGAAAATAAACACAGAACTCATCCCACTGCCAAGAATGTGAATTGTCTGCACGGCTGAAAATCAGTGACTGTGTGAGGCTCCTTATGGGGTGAGAGTCCTGTCCCAATAAGAGTGAGGTGGGTGGAGGCTGGGCAGCTTTTATTCTGGTTTTAACTAGAATGGAAAAAGGGAATTCTTCTGAATGGAAAGATGATTCATCTCCAGGACTACTGAAAAAAAAGCTAAATAATTAAAAATCCACTGAAAATGAAAAAGCAGTTTCCCCCATTCTTTCGTTAGGCTCATTTATATTTGGTTTTGTACATATTGATCAAACCCTGTCCATTCCTCTATTCTAGGGACAATAAACATAATGTATCAATTGTGATATGTCAGTTTATCTTGTAGATTTTATCAGATTAAAATGCCCAGACCTACACCCCATATACAACCCCCGACCCAGCCAGTGATTTATACAGAGGCTCAACTTCAGTATGTTTGAATCACAGACCTTTTTTTATGTCCATACTATTTGCTTATTGTCTTTAGCAGCTGCTGCCTGGCACTAAATGCAGTCACTAAGTAACTATTGATATCATTATTACGGATGCACCGAATCCACTATTTAGGATTTGGACGAACCCCCGAATCCTTCACGAAAGATTCGGCCGAATACTGAACCGAATCCAAATCCTAATTTGCATATGCAAATTATTGGTGGGAAGGGGAAAACATTTTTTAATTCCTTGTTTTTTGACAAATAGTCACGCAATTTCTCTCCCCACCTTTAATTTGCATATGCAAATTAGGATTTGGATTTGGTTCAGCCGGGCAGACGGATTCGGCCAAATCCGAATCCAGCTGAAAAAGGCAGAATCCTGGCCGAATCCTCTGTAGTTACGCCCCTGAGCACCAACATATTCACAACACGTTGCAGAGATTATACATTAGTCCCTGTTCCAATGGAGTTTACAATCTAAGGTTCCTATCATGGTTACACAAACAGTAGAGTCAATTTCAACAGGAGCCAACTAATCTGCCTGTCTGGTTTTGGGGTGTTGGAGGAACCTACACAAGTACAGGGAGAACATGACTTGAACCCAGGACCCCAATGTGCCATCGTTATTCTTTGATCTATTTCCATTACTGGAATGAAGGTGCCTTTCCAAATTACAGAAAGATACTTTATCCGGAAAAAACACATGTTCCCGAGCATTTTGGATAACAGGCCCCATACCTGTATGTGTGAATATATATATATATATATATATATATATATATATATATATATATATATATATTTATATATATATATATATATAAAAAATATATATATATATATATATATATATATATATATATATATATATATATATAAATATATGGGACCTGTTATCCAGAGTGCTCAGGACCAGGGGTTTTTGGATAATGGATCTTTCCTTAATTTGGATCTTCATACCTTAAGTCTACTAGAAAATCATGTAAACATGAAATAAAGCCAATAGGCTGGTTTTGCTTCCAATAAGGATTAATTATATCTTAATTGGGATCAAGTACAAGCGACTGTTTTATTATTACACAGAAAAAGGAAATTCTTTTTTAAAATTTTGGATTATTTGGATAAAATGGAGTCTATGTGAGATGGCCTTTCCATAATTCGGAGCTCTCTGGATAACAGATCCCTGTACTTTAGATTCTTTTAAAACCTAATCCCTTATCACACTAAATGGTAACATGATATGAGGTCTGTGTCTATCTAGTGCAGTGATCCCCAACCAGTAGCTCGTGAGTTGCTCTCCAACCCCTCGGATGTTGCTCTCAGTGTCCTCAAACCAGGTGCTTATTTTTGAATTCCTGGCTTGGAAGTTAGTTTTAATTGCATAAAAACTAAGTATAATGCCAAGCAGAGCCTCCTGTAGGCTGCTAGTCTACATAGGGGCTACCAAATAGCCAATCACAGCCCTTATTTGGCACCCAAGGAACTTTTTCATGCTTGTGTTGCTCCCCAACTCTTTTTACATTTGAATGTGGCTCACGGGTAAAAAAGGTTGGGGACCCCTGGGTGGATCCCTATCACCCTAATGACATGAGGTTAGCTGACATCTCTAGCAACATCTCCACAATTATACTATGGGTATGGGATCTGCTATCTGGAAACCCGTTATCCAGAAAACTCCAAATTATGGTAAGGTCTTCTCCCATGGACTCAATTTTAATCAAATAATTACAATTTTTAAAAATGATTTAATATATTTAATCGTTATTGGAAGCAAAACCAGCCTATTGGGTTTATTTAATGTTTATATTATTTTCTAGCACAGGTAAAGTATGAAGTTTAGCCAGTATTTATTCTCATTAATTATAATGCTTCTCCTCTATCCGTGTTTCTAAATGGTAAGATTGTGCCACACTAGCAGCCCTATAGAAATAATATAGACAGGCGCAAATAATGTTCCCTGGGCTATTTGCTTAAATCAAAGCCAGACAATCACTGTACTAATGGTTTTACAGTCTGTGGCATCAGATATATGAACTGTGATATTTATTCTTCAGGCTCACTGACTGCCACTTGATACTCAGCCTAAGGGCCTACTTGAATAAATAAACACATTCCAGAAGCAGTGCAGCTGTGATATATTCCATTGCCTGTGTAATAGACGTCAAGTGAAGTCATCTGTGGGTAAGTCTCCTCAGCCAATCAGGTAATGAGATGTGAAGGGGAAATCCTGCAGTCACTGTTCTCTTACATTATCTATTTAGGGGTTGTACCCTACTCACACACCCACATACACACACACCTTACACACACCCTACACACACACACACACAGTGGTTGGTGCTAAAGAGGCAGGGGGCCTGAAAAGGATGAGAAGACACTAAGTCACTAAGCTCGAGTGAAGGATTCGAATGAAAAATACTTCGAATTTCAAAGTATTTTTGGGGTACTTCGACCATCGAATGGGCTACTTCGACCTTCGACTACGACCTTCGACTTCGATTCGAACGATTCGAACTAAAAATCGTTCGACTATTCGACCATTCGATAGTCAAAGTACTTTCCCTTTAAAAAAAACTTCGACCCCCTACTTCGGCAGCTAAAAGCTACCGAAGTCAATGTTAGCCTATGGGGAAGGTCCCCATAGGCTTGGCTAACTTTTTTTGATTGAAGGATTTTCCTTCGATCGTTGGATTAAAATCCTTCGAATCGTTCGATTCGAAGGATTTACGCTAAATCCTTCGACTTCGATATTCGAAGTCGAAGGATTTCAATTCGAGGGTCGAATTTTGAAGTATTTTTTACTTCGAAATTCGACCCTTAGTGAATCTGCCCCTTAGTGTACAGGTCGCTCTAGCCAATGTGAGAGCTAGTATTATATCCTCTCTCTTGTAATGAGAGCTAATATTATTTCCTCTCTCTTGTAATGAGAGCTAGTATTATTTCCTCTCTCTTGTAATGAGCGCTAGTATTATTTCCTCTCTCTTATAATGAGATCTAGTATTATTTCCTCTCTCTTGTAATGAGATCTAGTATTATTTCCTCTCTCTTATAATGAGATCTAGTATTATTTCCTCTCTCTTATAATGAGATCTAGTATTATTTCGTCTCTCTTATAATGAGATCTAGTATTATTTCCTCTCTCTTGTAATGAGAGCTAGTATTATTTCCTCTCTTGTAATGAGCGCTAGTATTATTTCCTCTCTCTTGTAATGAGAGCTAGTATTATTTCCTCTCTCTTGTAATGAGCGCTAGTATTATTTCCTCTCTCTTGTAATGAGAGCTAGTATTATTTCCTCTCTCTTGTAATGAGATCTAGTATTATCTCCTCTCTCTTGTAATGAAAGATAGTATTATTTCCTCTCTCTTGTAATGAGAGCTAGTATTATTTCCTCTCTCTTATAATGAGATCTAGTATTATTTCCTCTCTCTTGTAATGAGATCTAGTATTATTTCCTCTCTCTTGTAATGAGAGCTAGTATTATTTCCTCTCTCTTATAATGAGATCTAGTATTATTTCCTCTCTCTTGTAATGAGATCTAGTATTATTTCCTCTCTCTTGTAATGAGAGCTAGTATTATTTCCTCTCTCTTATAATGAGATCTAGTATTATTTCCTCTCTCTTGTAATGAGATCTAGTATTATTTCCTCTCTCTTATAATGAGATCTAGTATTATTTCCTCTCTCCTGTAATGAGAGCTAGTATTATTTCCTCTCTCTTGTAATGAGATCTAGTATTATTTCCTCTCTCTTATAATGAGATCTAGTATTATTTCCTCTCTCTTGTAATGAGCGCTAGTATTATATCCTCTCTCTTGTAATGAGAGCTAGTATTATTTCCTCTCTCTTGTAATAAGATCTAGTATTATTTCCTCTCTCTTGTAATGAGATCTAGTATTATTTCCTCTCTCTTATAATGAGATCTAGTATTATTTCCTCTCTCTTGTAATGAGATCTAGTATTATTTCCTCTCGCTTGTAATGAGAGATAGGATTATTTCCTCTCTCTTATAATGAGATCTAGTATTATTTCCTCTCTCTTGTAATGAGATCTAGTATTATTTCCTCTCTCTTATAATGAGATCTAGTATTATTTCCTCTCTCTTGTAATGAGAGCTAGTATTATTTCCTCTCTCTTATAATGAGATCTAGTATTATTTCCTCTCTCTTGTAATGAGATCTAGTATTATTTCCTCTCTCTTGTAATGAGATCTAGTATTATTTCCTCTCTCTTATAATGAGATCTAGTATTATTTCCTCTCTCTTATAATGAGATCTAGTATTATTTCCTCTCTCTTGTAATGAGAGCTAGTATTATTTCCTCTCTTGTAATGAGCGCTAGTATTATTTCCTCTCTCTTGTAATGAGAGCTAGTATTATTTCCTCTCTCTTGTAATGAGCGCTAGTATTATTTTCTCTCTCTTGTAATGAGAGCTAGTATTATTTCCTCTCTCTTGTAATGAGATCTAGTATTATCTCCTCTCTCTTGTAATGAAAGATAGTATTATTTCCTCTCTCTTATAATGAGATCTAGTATTATTTCCTCTCTCTTGTAATGAGAGCTAGTATTATTTCCTCTCTCTTATAATGAGATCTAGTATTATTTCCTCTCTCTTGTAATGAGATCTAGTATTATTTCCTCTCTCTTGTAATGAGAGCTAGTATTATTTCCTCTCTCTTGTAATGAGATCTAGTATTATTTCCTCTCTCTTGTAATGAGATCTAGTATTATTTCCTCTCTCTTATAATGAGATCTAGTATTATTTCCTCTCTCTTGTAATGAGAGCTAGTATTATTTCCTCTCTCTTGTAATGAGATCTAGTATTATTTCCTCTCTCTTATAATGAGATCTAGTATTATTTCCTCTCTCTTGTAATGAGAGCTAGTATTATTTCCTCTCTCTTGTAATGAGATCTAGTATTATTTCCTCTCTCTTATAATGAGAGCTAGTATTATTTCCTCTCTCTTGTAATGAGATCTAGTATTATTTCCTCTCTCTTGTAATGAGATCTAGTATTATTTCCTCTCTCTTATAATGAGATCTAGTATTATTTCCTCTCTCTTGTAATGAGATCTAGTATTATTTCCTCTCTCTTGTAATGAGAGCTAGTATTATTTCCTCTCTCTTGTAATGAGATCTAGTATTATTTCCTCTCTCTTGTAATGAGATCTAGTATTATTTCCTCTCTCTTATAATGAGATCTAGTATTATTTCCTCTCTCTTGTAATGAGAGCTAGTATTATTTCCTCTCTCTTGTAATGAGATCTAGTATTATTTCCTCTCTCTTATAATGAGATCTAGTATTATTTCCTCTCTCTTGTAATGAGAGCTAGTATTATTTCCTCTCTCTTGTAATGAGATCTAGTATTATTTCCTCTCTCTTGTAATGAGATCTAGTATTATTTCCTCTCTCTTATAATGAGATCTAGTATTATTTCCTCTCTCTTGTAATGAGAGCTAGTATTATTTCCTCTCTCTTGTAATGAGATCTAGTATTATCTCCTCTCTCTTGTAATGAGAGATAGGATTATTTCCTCTCTCTTGTAATGAGAGCTAGTATTATTTCCTCTCTCTTATAATGAGATCTAGTATTATTTCCTCTCTCTTGTAATGAGATCTAGTATTATTTCCTCTCTCTTATAATGAGATCTAGTATTATTTCCTCTCTCTTGTAATGAGATCTAGTATTATTTCCTCTCTCTTGTAATGAGATCTAGTATTATTTCCTCTCTCTTGTAATGAGATCTAGTATTATTTCCTCTCTCTTGTAATGAGATCTAGTATTATTTCCTCTTTCTTATAATGAGATCTAGTATTATTTCCTCTCTCTTGTAATGAGAGCTAGTATTATTTCCTCTCTCTTGTAATGAGATCTAGTATTATTTCCTCTCTCTTATAATGAGATCTAGTATTATTTCCTCTCTCTTATAATGAGATCTAGTATTATTTCCTCTCTCTTGTAATGAGATCTAGTATTATTTCCTCTCTCTTATAATGAGATCTAGTATTATTTCCTCTCTCTTGTAATGAGATCTAGTATTATTTCCTCTCTCTTATAATGAGATCTAGTATTATTTCCTCTCTCTTGTAATGAGTAGGGATGTAGCGAACGTCGGAAAAAAAGTTCGCGAACATATTCACGAACTTGCGCAAAAATGCGAGCGGTTCGCGAACGGTTCGCGAACCCCATAGACTTCAATGGGAAGGCGAACTTTAACATCTAGAAAAGACATTTCTGGCCAGAAAAATGATTTTAAAGTTGTTTAAAGGGTGCAACGACCTGGACAGTGGCATGCCAGAGGGGGATCAAGGGCAAAAATGTATCTGAAAAATCTGCCTGTGTGTGCTTGGAAGAGATAGTGTAGGGGGAGAGCTGTTAGTGATTTCAGGGACAGATGATAGTAAGTTTGCTGGCTAGTAATCTGCTTGATACTGCTCTGTATTGGAGGGACAGAAGTCTGCAGGGATTTGAGGGACATTTTAGCTTAGGTAGCTTTGCTGGCTAGTAATCTACTGTTCTCTTTAAACAACTGCCATACGTTGACCTTGTAGGCATTGTTTGCCCAGTTTTTTTGGACGCAGCCACTGAAGCACAGTTGCCATAAAAAATATGCCATATAAATGCTGAAAATAGTAATTTTTCGCCATACGTTGACCTTGTAGACATTGTTTGCCCAGTTTTTTTGGTTGCAGCCACTGAAGCACAGTTGCCAGAAAAAATATGCCATATAAATGCTGAAAATAGTAATTTTTTGCCATACGTTGACCTTGTAGGCATTGTTTGCCCAGTTTTTTTGGTCGCAGCCACTGAAGCACAGTTGCCAGAAAAAATATGCCATATAAATGCTGAAAATAGTAATTTTTTGCCATATACGTTGAGTCAACGTATGGCAAAAAATGACTATTTTCAGCATTTATATGGCATATTTTTTCTGGCCTCTGTGCTTCAGTGGCTGCGGCCAAAAAAACTGGGCAAACAATGCCTACAAGGTCAACGTATACACTACTACAGCGGTGGATACGGATTACGTAAAATATATGAATGCTGCTTGAAAAAAGTCACTCCGGTGTTTTTTCTGGAGACGGTAATATTATGGATATTTAGACAGAATGTGAACAAGGTCACACAGCTAGATGGCGGGTTGAAGAAAACAGTGTGCAAATAATGCCTACAAGGTCAACGTATACACTACAACAGCGGTGGATACGGATTACGTAAAATATATTATGGCTGCTTGAAAAAAGTGACTCCGGTGTTTTTTCTGGAGACGGTAATATTATGGATATTTAGACAGAATGTGAACAAGGTCACACAGCTAGATGGCGGGTTGAAGAAAACAGTGTGCAAATAATGCCTACAGGGCAAATAATGCCTAAAAGGTCAACTTATACACTACACAGTGGTAGTAAAATAAAAAAAGTAAAATAAAAAAAAAATGAATATTAAAAAAAAAAATTAAAGTTGGTGCTGCTGAACTACTAGGAGCAGCAGATTAGCACACCAGTCCCACTCCCCAACACTGCTAGACTAATAGCACTGGGCTCTTATAGTAGTAGTAGTAGTAGTAGTAAAACAACAAAAAAATAAATAAAAGCAGTCCTTACAAGGACTACTGTTATTGCAGCAGTCAGCAGATGAGATCAGAAGCAGGACAGCTGCCCACTGCAGCTACATACAGAGCACTGCAGTAGAAGGTAGATTACTAGCCAGCAAAGCTACCTAAGCTTAAATGTCCCTCAAACCCCTGCAGACTTCTGTCCCTCCAATAACAGAGCAGTATCAAAACGATTACTAGCCAGCAAACTTTCAACTGTCCCTGAAATCACTAACAGGCAGCAGCTCTCTCCCTACACTATCTCTTCAGCACACACAGGCAGAGTGAAAAAACGCTGCAGGGCTTCGGTTTTTATAGGGAAGGGGAGTGGTCCAGGGGAGAGCTTCCTGATTGGCTGCCATGTACCTGCTGGTCTGGGGTGAGAGGGCAAAAAAAAGCGCCAACAATGGCGAACCCAAAATGGCGAACGTCGCGCGACGTTCGCGAACTTCCGGCGAGCGCGAACACCCGATGTTCGCGCGAACAAGTTAGCCGGCGAACAGTTCGCGACATCTCTAGTAATGAGAGCTAGTATTATTTCCTCTCTCTTGTAATGAGATCTAGTATTATCTCCTCTCTCTTGTAATGAGATCTAGTATTATTTCCTCTCTCTTATAATGAGATCTAGTATTATTTCCTCTCTCTTATAATGAGATCTAGTATTATTTCCTCTCTCTTGTAATGAGATCTAGTATTATTTCCTCTCTCTTATAATGAGATCTAGTATTATTTCCTCTCTCTTGTAATGAGATCTAGTATTATTTCCTCTCTCTTATAATGAGATCTAGTATTATTTCCTCTCTCTTATAATGAGATCTAGTATTATTTCCTCTCTCTTGTAATGAGAGCTAGTATTATTTCCTCTCTCTTGTAATGAGATCTAGTATTATTTCCTCTCTCTTATAATGAGATCTAGTATTATTTCCTCTCTCTTGTAATGAGATCTAGTATTATTTCCTCTCTCTTATAATGAGATCTAGTATTATTTCCTCTCTCTTGTAATGAGAGCTAGTATTATTTCCTCTCTCTTGTAATGAGATCTAGTATTATCTCTCTCTCTCTTGTAATGAGAGATAGTATTATTTCCTCTCTCTTGTAATGAGAGCTAGTATTATTTCCTCTCTCTTATAATGAGATCTAGTATTATTTCCTCTCTCTTGTAATGAGATCTAGTATTATTTCCTCTCTCTTATAATGAGATCTAGTATTATTTCCTCTCTCTTGTAATGAGAGCTAGTATTATTTTCTCTCTCTTGTAATGAGAGATAGTATTATTTTCTCTCTCTTGTAATGAGAGCTAGTATTATTTCCTCTCTCTTATAATGAGATCTAGTATTATTTCCTCTCTCTTGTAATGAGAGCTAGTATTATTTCCTCTCTCTTATAATGAGATCTAGTATTATTTCCTCTCTCTTGTAATGAGATCTAGTATTATTTCCTCTCTCTTGTAATGAGATCTAGTATTATTTCCTCTCTCTTATAATGAGATCTAGTATTATTTCCTCTCTCTTATAATGAGATCTAGTATTATTTCCTCTCTCTTGTAATGAGAGCTAGTATTATTTCCTCTCTCTTGTAATGAGATCTAGTATTATTTCCTCTCTCTTGTAATGAGATCTAGTATTATTTCCTCTCTCTTATAATGAGATCTAGTATTATTTCCTCTCTCTTGTAATGAGAGCTAGTATTATTTCCTCTCTCTTGTAATGAGATCTAGTATTATCTCCTCTCTCTTGTAATGAGAGATAGGATTATTTCCTCTCTCTTGTAATGAGAGCTAGTATTATTTCCTCTCTCTTATAATGAGATCTAGTATTATTTCCTCTCTCTTGTAATGAGATCTAGTATTATTTCCTCTCTCTTATAATGAGATCTAGTATTATTTCCTCTCTCTTGTAATGAGATCTAGTATTATTTCCTCTCTCTTGTAATGAGATCTAGTATTATTTCCTCTCTCTTGTAATGAGATCTAGTATTATTTCCTCTCTCTTATAATGAGATCTAGTATTATTTCCTCTCTCTTGTAATGAGATCTAGTATTATTTCCTCTCTCTTGTAATGAGAGCTAGTATTATTTCCTCTCTCTTGTAATGAGAGCTAGTATTATTTCCTCTCTCTTGTAATTGAGATCTAGTATTATTTCCTCTCTCTTGTAATGAGAGCTAGTATTATTTCCTCTCTCTTGTAATGAGATCTAGTATTATTTCCTCTCTCTTGTAATGAGAGCTAGTATTATTTTCCTCTCTCTTGTAATGAGATCTAGTATTATTTCCTCTCTCTTGTAATGAGATCTAGTATTATTCCTCTCTCTTGTAATGAAGACTAGTATTATTTCCTCTCTCTTATATGAGATCTAGTATTATTTCCTCTCTCTTGTAATGAGAGCTAGTATTATTTCCTCTCTCTTGTAATGAGATCTAGTATTATTTCCTCTCTCTTGTAATGAGATCTAGTATTATTTCCTCTCTCTTGTAATGAGATCTAGTATTATTTCCTCTCTCTTATAATGAGATCTAGTATTATTCCTCCCCTCTTGTAATGAGATCTAGTATTATTTCCTCTCTCTTTAATGAGATCTAGTATTATTTCCTCTCTCTTATAATGAGATCTAGTATTATTTCCTCTCTCTTGTAATGAGATCTAGTATTATTTCCTCTCTCTAGTAATGAGAGCTAGTATTATTTCCTCTCTCTTGTAATGAGATCTAGTATTATCTCCTCTCTCTTGTAATGAGATCTAGTATTATTTCCTCTCTCTTATAATGAGATCTAGTATTATTTCCTCTCTCTTATAATGAGATCTAGTATTATTTCCTCTCTCTTGTAATGAGATCTAGTATTATTTCCTCTCTCTTATAATGAGATCTAGTATTATTTCCTCTCTCTTGTAATGAGATCTAGTATTATTTCCTCTCTCTTATAATGAGATCTAGTATTATTTCCTCTCTCTTATAATGAGATCTAGTATTATTTCCTCTCTCTTGTAATGAGAGCTAGTATTATTTCCTCTCTCTTGTAATGAGATCTAGTATTATTTCCTCTCTCTTATAATGAGATCTAGTATTATTTCCTCTCTCTTGTAATGAGATCTAGTATTATTTCCTCTCTCTTATAATGAGATCTAGTATTATTTCCTCTCTCTTGTAATGAGAGCTAGTATTATTTCCTCTCTCTTTAAATGAGATCTAGTATTATCTCTCTCTCTCTTATAAGAGATAGTATTATTTCCTCTCTCTTGTAATGAGAGCTAGTATTATTTCCCTCTCTTTATAATGAAAATCTAGTATTATTTCCTCTCTCTTGTAATGAGATCTAGTATTATTTCCTCTCTCTTATAATGAGATCTAGTATTATTTCCTCTCTCTTGTAATGAGAGTTAGTATTATTTCCTCTCTCTTGTAATGAGATTAGTATTATTTCCTTCTCTGTAATGAGATCTATATTATTTCCTCTTCTTATAATGAGATCTGTATTTTCCTCTCTCTTGTAATGAGACTAGTATTATTTCCTCTCTCTTGTAATGAGACTAGTATTATTTCCTCTCTCTTTAATGAGATCTAGTATTATTTTCCTCTCTCTTGTAATGAGATCTAGTATTATTTCCTCTCTCTTTAATGAGATCTAGTATTATTTCCTCTCTCTTTAATGAGATCTAGTATTATTTCCTCTCTCTTGTAATGAGATCTAGTATTATTTCCTCTCTCTTATAATGAGATCTAGTATTATTTCCTCTCTCTTGTAATGAGATCTAGTATTATTTCCTCTCTCTTGTAATGAGATCTAGTATTATTTCCTCTCTCTTATAATGAGATCTAGTATTATTTCCTCTCTCTTGTAATGAGAGCTAGTATTATTTCCTCTCTCTTGTAATGAGATCTAGTATTATTTCCTCTCTCTTTAATGAGATCTAGTATTATTCCTCTCTCTTAATGAGATCTAGTATTATTTCCTCTCTCTTGTAATGAGAGCTAGTATTATTTCCTCTCTCTTTAATGAGATCTAGTATTATTTCCTCTCTCTTGTAATGAGCAGTTATCTAGATTATTTTCCTCTCTCTTTACTTTAAATGAGATCTAGTATTATTTCCTCTCTCTTATAATGAGATCTAGTATTATTTCCTCTCTCTTATAATGAGATCTAGTATTATTTCCTCTCTCTTGTAATGAGATCTAGTATTATTTCCTCTCTCTTATTATGAGATCTAGTATTATTTCCTCTCTCTTGTAATGAGAGCTAGTATTATTTCCTCTCTCTTGTAATGAGATCTAGTATTATCTCCTCTCTCTTGTAATGAGATCTAGTATTATTTCCTCTCTCTTGTAATGAGATCTAGTATTATTTCCTCTCTCTTATAATGAGATCTAGTATTATTACCTCTCTCTTGTAATGAGATCTAGTATTATTTCCTCTCTCTTATAATGAGATCTAGTATTATTTCCTCTCTCTTGTAATGAGATCTAGTATTATTTCCTCTCTCTTATAATGAGATCTAGTATTATTTCCTCTCTCTTATAATGAGATCTAGTATTATTTCCTCTCTCTTGTAATGAGAGCTAGTATTATTTCCTCTCTCTTGTAATGAGATCTAGTATTATTTCCTCTCTCTTATAATGAGATCTAGTATTATTTCCTCTCTCTTGTAATGAGATCTAGTATTATTTCCTCTCTCTTATAATGAGATCTAGTATTATTTCCTCTCTCTTGTAATGAGAGCTAGTATTATTTCCTCTCTCTTGTAATGAGATCTAGTATTATCTCTCTCTCTCTTGTAATGAGAGATAGTATTATTTCCTCTCTCTTGTAATGAGAGCTAGTATTATTTCCTCTCTCTTATAATGAGATCTAGTATTATTTCCTCTCTCTTGTAATGAGATCTAGTATTATTTCCTCTCTCTTATAATGAGATCTAGTATTATTTCCTCTCTCTTGTAATGAGAGCTAGTATTATTTTCTCTCTCTTGTAATGAGAGATAGTATTATTTTCTCTCTCTTGTAATGAGAGCTAGTATTATTTCCTCTCTCTTATAATGAGATCTAGTATTATTTCCTCTCTCTTGTAATGAGATCTAGTATTATTTCCTCTCTCTTGTAATGAGATCTAGTATTATTTCCTCTCTCTTATAATGAGATCTAGTATTATTTCCTCTCTCTTATAATGAGATCTAGTATTATTTCCTCTCTCGTATAATGAGATCTAGTATTATTTCCTCTCTCTTGTAATGAGATCTAGTATTATTTCCTCTCTCTTATAATGAGATCTAGTATTATTTCCTCTCTCTTGTAATGAGATCTAGTATTATTTCCTCTCTCTTATAATGAGATCTAGTATTATTTCCTCTCTCTTGTAATGAGAGCTAGTATTATTTCCTCTCTCTTGTAATGAGATCTAGTATTATCTCTCTCTCTCTTGTAATGAGAGATAGTATTATTTCCTCTCTCTTGTAATGAGAGCTAGTATTATTTCCTCTCTCTTATAATGAGATCTAGTATTATTTCCTCTCTCTTGAAATGAGATCTAGTATTATTTCCTCTCTCTTGTAATGAGATCTAGTATTATTTCCTCTCTCTTATAATGAGATCTAGTATTATTTCCTCTCTCTTGTAATGAGCGCTAGTATTATTTCCTCTCTCTTGTAATGAGATCTAGTATTATTTCCTCTCTCTTGTAATGAGATCTAGTATTATTTCCTCTCTCTTATAATGAGATCTAGTATTATTTCCTCTCTCTTATAATGAGATCTAGTATTATTTCCTCTCTCTTATAATGAGATCTCTCTCGTTCTGCTAAACGTGACTACAGATTTGCTGGCAGAGGACACTAGGAGTCCGTTTCGTAATTAGATTTTTCTGTTCCCCATAGCAAATTTATTTTAGGTTCCCCGACATATCTAGAGAGTCCTCTATTACCAGTATATATTTAAAATGCTCATTAATTAGGGCCTCATGGGGCCCCCTATACCTCCTGGGTAGCTGCAGGGTCTGTAGTTACGCCCCTGCTGGGAGATCATGGTTTATTCAGCCAGTAACAAACAGCCAGCGTAATGGGAAGATAAACACAGAATTCCTCCCACTGCCATCAATGGGAATTGTCTGCACGGCCCAAAAGCAGCGACTGTGTGAGGCTCCTTATGGGGTGAGAGTCCTGTCCCAATAAGAGTGAGGTGGGTGGAGGCTGGGCGGCTTTTATTCTGGTTTTAACTAGAATGGAATAAGGGAATTCTTCTGAATGGAAAGATTATCCATCTCCAGGACTGAAAGGTTTCACTGGTACAAATCTGCAATTAATTAAATTTATTGTGCTTTATTTAAAAGACCAGTAACAGCAAAAAAAAAAAAAAAAAAAATCGTAGACCAAGGAACCTCCTTTACCCCCAGGATGTGTCTCTAACATTCAATTAAAACACAGAGATGTATTTTGGCAAAATTCTGTGGAGGTCACAGGCTTTATTTAACAGTTTAAGCATCAAGGACTAGGTACACCCTGACCCCAGCTCTTATTCTCCAAACGTGGGCTCACTGGCCAAAAAAAATTGTATTCTCAAAAAACGTGGGCTCACTGCCCAAAGATTGGTCAAACATGAAGCAGGGATCATGGGGCTGAGCGCCCTGCATGAACGCTTTTTAGCCCATCCCCCTGCTCCCTTATTGTGCAGAAATGGCGCTAACCCAGTCTCTTGCCTCAGACAAGACCGTGCAGTCCAAATCTGATGCACACTCGCGACTCAATAAAGGTAGGTCTGCACCATGACCAACTCGTACTCCCAGAGCCGCACTGACACACACTGGCTCCATTCCAACTTGACCTTCCTTGAGCCACAGCTGACCCAGGCAAGTACTGTTGACCACCCCAGATAATGGTAATCCAGAGGAAGGCAAAAACTTTAGCGCTTTTCAGCCAATTAGCGCTACAAGAAAAATTCCTTTCTGACCCCATCCAGGCGATCGGTCGTAAAACATCCTGGAGCCCCGTTGTTTCAAATGGATCCATTTTACTTAGGGAGGGAGGCAGGTCCGGACTGAGAATTAAAATAGGCCCTGGCATTTCAGGTACACAGAGGCCCAATCAGCCCCCACCAGCCCACTAAATACTGACTTTATATGGGACCTTATAGAAGCCCCTCTGGCATTTGCCAGAACCCACAGATTGCCAGTCCAGACCTGGAGGGAGGTTGGGAAACAAAAAACACAAGTAAGTCTGAATTATTTTACTGTACATCCCCTTAAAAACCCTTCCAAACCAGCACTCCTCCCCTGGCCTCCTCCCCTAGCCTGTCCCTCTTTTCTCCTCCACTGTTAGCCCCCTCCATTGTTCTTACCTGGGGGTAGGGTTGCCACCTTTTAAAAAAAAAAAAAATACTGCCATTAATAATGCCAAAATAATGCCAGTGGTGGGGGCGGGTAATAAAGGGGCGGACCGTGATGGAAAAGGGGACGGAGCCGGCGGGCAGCACCGTAAAAAGGGGTGGAGCCACAGGGTAGCGCCGCAAAAGGGCCGGGGCCACATCGCAGAAGCCAAAGGAGTTTTTACTGGAGGACAAGGGCTTTTGTAAAGGGTATTACAAATTACCGGCAGCTACATTGCCTGTAAATTTGTAATACCGGCCCCGGCCCTGGCAGGTGTTTTACCGGCCAGGCCGGTAAAATTTCGGCCAGGTGGCAACCCTACCTGGGGAGTAGGGTTGCCACCTTTTAAAACAATGATTACCGGCTGGTGGTAGGAGCAAATGGGCAGGGTGTGTTGTAAAAAGGGGTGGGCTGTGACATAGAAAGGGGCATGTCATTATGTAAGGGGCGGGCCTAAATGTGTGATTGGCCTGAAGACAGAAAAAAAGGTACATTTTGAGCGGGTTGGGGGCGGCCGAGGGCTTTTGTTAGGAGTATTACAAATTTACCGGCAGCTACATTGCCAGTAAATTTGTAATACCGGCCCCGGCCTTGGCAGATGTTTAACAGGCTAGGCTGGTAAAATACCGGCCTGGTGGCAACCCTACTGGGGAGTGAGAGACTAGGCTACACCTGGGGGCGAATGGGGGCCCCGCCTAACCCCATGTCAGCCCTGAACGGGCTTCATTCCTCCTTAGTATACTACGAAAAAAAGACACCAAAACATATTAAACTTTAAAATCGCAAAGTCTTTATTAAGAACGAACTTACCGAAACTCCGCTTGCGCTCCTCTTCAGAAATCAATCAGCCGATCCATCGGCTTGATTTCTCATTCCTGCCTTCCTTATAGGAGATAGCCAGGGAGGAAAAATCGAGCACCGCACGATGGATCGTCGCCCTGTCGCTGTTTCAGAAGAGGAGCGGAGTTTCGGGAAGTTAATTCTTAATAAAGACTTCGCGATTTTAAAGTTTAATATGTGTTGGCGTCTTTTTATCGTACCATACTAACACATTTTTTTTTGCTGTTACTGATCCTTTAACATTAAAGAGGTGGTTCACCTTTTAGTTGCTTTTTACTATGTTATAAAATGACCAGTTTTCAGTTATTCTTCATTATTTATTTTTTTATAGTTTTTAAATTATTTGCCTTTTTCTTCTGATTCCTTCCAGCTGTCAAATGGACCCCATCGAAAAACAAATACTCTGTAAGGCTACACATTTATAATTATTGCTACTTTTTATTCCTCATCTTTCTATTCAGGCCTCTCTTATTCATATTCCAGTCTCTTATTCAAATCAGTGCATGGTTGCTAGGGGAATTTGGACCCCAGCAACCAGATGGCTGAAATTGCAAACTGGAGAGCTGTTGAATAAATGCTAAATAACTTAAAAACCACAAATAATAAAAAAATAATACCAATTGCAAATTATCTCAAAATATCACTCTCTATATCATTATAAAAGTTAATATAAAAGTAAACAACCCCTTTAAATTAACTTTTGGTAGATGTAGAGAGTGATATTCTGAGAAAATTTGCAATTGGTTTATATTTTTTATTATTTGTGTTTTTTGAGTTATTTAGCTTTTTATTCAGCAGCTCTCCAGTTTGCAATTTCAGCAATTTGGTTGCTAGTGTCTAAATTGTCCTAGCAACCATGCATTAATTTAAATAAGAGACTGGAATATGAATATTTTATGCACGCAACAATTTTTTCTCACTCCAAATGCATTAAAGTGAAGGGGCAGTTTGGGAACAAATTTGCAGATGGCGAAGTGCAGAATTCTGCATCGAATCCATGCCTGGCAAAACTATCACTATTTATGATACTGGGCAGGATGGTGACAGAGGACTTGGCAATGTGACGCTTGTCCTTAGAGAAATACAGACAGTTGGAAGTGGCTGACAGTCGTAAGCAACTGATATGGCAGGTGGGTTCAGCTAAGGCGTATTTCTGCAAGGCCGAGACCCAAAAGTGGTCTGCTGATTAGCAGCCTTTGGGGTTAACTTATTAAGCTCCTGATGTTTTTGGAACTGTTCCCATTGAGCTGACAGTCAGTGTTTAGCATGAACATTTGAATCACAGGTAGGGGGTGTTTATGGCTTAGGACAGGTAACATGGTGGGGTTTCATGAGCTGGCAGCAGTAGTGGAATGAGAGGGAATGCTTTGCTTTTACCCATATCTTCCTGAACCTGCCACTCCAGCCCAAGTGTATGACCCAAGTGTATGACCCCCTCTCTCTAAACCAGGGGTCCCCAACCTTTTTTAACCGTGAGCCACATTCAAAAATAAAAAGAGTTGGGGAGCAACACAGGCATGCAAAAAGTTCCTTGGGTGCCAAATAAGGGCTGTGATTGGCCATTTGGTAACCCCTATGTGGACTGGCAATCTACAAGAGGCTCTACTTGACAGTACACCTGGTTTTTATACAACCGAAATGTGCCTGGAATTCAAAAATAATCACCTGCTTTGAGGCCACTGAGAGCAACATCCAAGGGGTTGGAGAGCAACATGTTACTCACAAGCTACTGGTTGGGGATCACTGCTCTAAACACTCATATTTGATTCTACAGGTGTTGCCTATTCTATTTCTATGTTATTCAAAGGTGCTCTGGGCTGCTGTCACTTACCTGAGCTTAGGGACTTAGCTTGTATTTAATCCCAACTAAAATATAATTAATCCTTATTGGAAGCAAAACCAGCCTATTGGGTTTTGTTAATGTTTACTTGATATTTTTTAGCAGAATCGGACTGGGTTACCCAGGGATCTCCGGGTACCCAACTCAAACGCCCACCACCCAGTCACCAAAGGGCCAACGGCCATTGTTTCTCCGCCCCAGCCAAAACCACTCCCTGCACTACTTAGTTTGCTGTTAAAAATAAAAGAAGGTTGCGGATTCCATAGTGGAATGCAGCAGAGTTGGGAGTGTTGGTGGCTGACTTGTGGGCAGGGCAGAACAGGGTTGGGGCCCACTGGGATTTTTTCTGGTGTCCCAGTGGGCCAGTTTTACCCTGTTTTTTAGTAGACTTAAAGGGCATGTGAAGGCAAAAAAATTAAATCCCATTTTTACTTTCTTTAATGAAAAAGAAACCTATCTCCAATATACTTTAATTAAAAAATGTGTACTGTTTTTATAAGAAACTTGACTGTATTCAGTGAAATTCTCCCTTCATTTACTGCTGTGGATAGGAATTGTCAGACGGTCCCTAACTGCTCTGCAGGGAAACAATCATACTTATGTACAGCAGGGGGAGCCCCCGCCTTACTTCCCAGCCATGCAGAACTCAAGCAGCTTTGTTTGTTTCCCTGTAGAGCAGTCGGCGACTGTGTGGAGATTTGTAATGGATTTTATTTTTGCCTTTACATCCCCTTTACTGTTTCCAACTCCAGCTGCAGGGACAAAGATCATGGAGCCAGATTTAAACAGATAAACTGGGATTCTATTTGGAGGATTAATTTGCTGCAGCCGCTGGTTCTGCAGAGTTGGAGAAAGTTTGTATTAAACAATACAAAAACTATAAAATCCACATTAGATTACATTGTAAGGGGAATTTCTTGACACAGACCCCAAACATAAAAAGGTCGGAACACCAATTCTTTAAAAAATGAAACTTCTTTATTTTCGGATATGTTACTGGCAGTCATATACAAATTCCAACAGACTTTTCAATTGCCGTTTCCACTTTAACCTTTCAATTGCTTTCCGACCTGGTAGTCTGTGCGTTACTACCCAGCGTTTACAATAGGGTTACTCTTTACTCACAATCTGCTGGTCCTCCTTGGTCTGGCTCGGTGATCCGGTGCACCACTACACCCCTTCACCATTCCACCAGTCCCCCGCTTCGATCATCCGACACTCGACCAGTGCCCCTAGACCACTCCGGCGGGTACCAGCCACCTGGACTTGAAGTCTTCTACTTCCACCCTCTCTTGCCTAACAACCTCACCACTATTACCCTATCTTGGGAATTATTCCCCGGATCCTAATCCGACTACGCTCCTTGTCGGGGCAAAAGACTACCCATACTAACTTCCCTATCTCAGACACCTAGTGCCTGCTAAACTATGAACTACTATGCTAAATTCTATCTTACTTTCCTTTCTGTTTTAGCTCTTCTTCAGGACTGCTCCTTTCAGACAGCATCCTCCCATTCAGACTCTAACTCTAGGGTGTGGCCTTCTTTTATAGCTGCCCAGCTTCCCAGCCACTGCTGTATCACTTCCTCTGCATGTGCTGGTCCTCATTCTGTTCATGTGTCTCCCATCTGCTAATGGGGAATAAATTACACTTTTCTTATCCTTGAGCTCCACCTGCTGGCCACTCACCCAAATAACACTCTACTGCCACCTAGTGACTTGAGATAACCATTTACACAGTGTTACATACAAAAATTCTCATTAACATCACATAATTCACAAACAACATTTTTAACCATTTCACCCTCTCACAACACAATTCACTCTCTTACACACGCGCCTTCTTAAATGTGCCACGTCCTCGTGCACCACAACACTCGTACAAACATGCATTAAAAGAAATAGTCAAGACAAGTGTAATGAAATGCTGAAAATGTTATATTCAACTGGTGCCCTATTATTTTCATAAGGCTCTTCTTATGAAAAATAAATTCACTATTAAGATTTTCAAACAATATTAAAACTTGGACGATACATTTCCCTCTCCGGAGAAAATTGAGTCCCAACTTGTAGTTCCATGTTAACCGTAAGAATATAGTTCAACTGAACAAAGTCACTGGAAAAACAGTTCCAAAAAAAAACAAACATTCTTCGCCAGAATTTTTTTAAAGTCAGAGTCCAGCAACTGTCGTCAAAACAAGATCAATTAAAGAAAATTACTGGAAACATGAATGAGTGTTGCGCCATACTTTCAGGCCTTATACCATGCGCTGGAACCAGCGCTTGGTTACCTCGTGTGAAACATAATAGGCTGGGTGGGGCTTCTCCACTTTCAGGCCATCGAATCCCATGACACCCTTGCTGAGGAGACGTTCGGGAGCCTGTTTGCAGACACTCCTCACATGATTTTGTAAGACAGTGTGTCCCAGCCACCACTTAGCCAGGCAACCCTTGACTTGGTCCTGGGCTTGTTGCCTAGCGGCACTATCAGGCTGCTGTAAACTTTTGTCATCCAGCTGTAGATATTGCAGGATATCCTGATGGATCCACTCCTGCAACTGGGCCTCCACACGTTGGTAAACCCACCTCGGGGCATATGGCATAAAGAACCCCCATCGCTTGTGCACTTCCATATTAATTTTTCTTTGCACTTTCGAAATGGCGCGGAATTTCCGTGGTGAGGCCTCTCCTGGAAGGACCCAGAACTCCCTGGCTTCCTCAGGCAGCATGAAGTCTTCCTCAGCCAGTGCCAAGGGAGAATAGCCCCGGATTCGGACCCCATCTCACGATCTTCCTCATGGGCTTCGGTGTCATTCTGGACATCAGACACGTCCCACTCCTCACGCCATGTGGACTCGGTTGTCTCTCCACACGAGTCAGCATTATCACCCCAGTCAGCCTCAACATCACTAGGGCCTACCGGACCGGCGTGCAGAGTAGTAGATAAATCCGGCTGCGTCACGGTGGAGATAGACGCGGCCGCTGCCATTGGGGAATCAGTTTGGGGCTCTTTCACCAGTTCTTTAGCTGGTACAAGTGATTTCCCATACACGGCACCCTGTGCAGCAGTACCTACAGAAAGTTCAGGAGGCTCCTGCCCAGTAAACAGCAGCAACTGCGGCTCTGCGACCACCACGGGAGCTGGCTGTAACTCTAGCCGTTTAATTAGCCGATCCACTATCTCAACGGTAGGTGGTAGCTTTTCCAAATAAAAGGGACCCATATAATGCTTACGCTTGCAGGTCCTGCAGCGCCCCTCGATTTCCACAATACCCCAACGCAGCTCAGCGCCGCAGCCACCACAGATGGGAATTAGAAGAAGCTTGCCACGGTCAGTAAGTTTCTCCGCAAAGTAACCAGCCCACTGAAATCTGCGGCCGGTATCAATCAGCGGAGTGCTGGCAGGGGCTTTATCCATCGTGGTTACACTCACTTTTCACACTCACAAAAAGTTCTGCGTTCTTCAGTAGAAAGTGCTTACTCAAAATGGCGCCAAGTCCACGCCCGCAGTTCTATTAATAGTGACGATGCCCCACACAATATGGCCACCAACGTAATTCCTGTTCCTGTTGTCCTCCAACCAGAAACAGTGCCACCTTCAAACAACTGTCAAATGCACAGCTGTATAGTTCCAAATAACACAGTCCGTACCCTGCTCACAGCAGCGCCAAAATTATGTAAGGGGAATTTCTTGACACAGACCCCAAACATAAAAAGGTCGGAACACCAATTCTTTAAAAAATGAAACTTCTTTATTTTCGGATATGTTACTGGCAGTCATATACAAATTCCAACAGACTTTTCAATTGCCGTTTCCACTTTAACCTTTCAATTGCTTTCCGACCTGGTAGTCTGTGCGTTACTACCCAGCGTTTACAATAGGGTTACTCTTTACTCACAATCTGCTGGTCCTCCTTGGTCTGGCTCGGTGATCCGGTGCACCACTACACCCCTTCACCATTCCACCAGTCCCCCGCTTCGATCATCCGACACTCGACCAGTGCCCCTAGACCACTCCGGCGGGTACCAGCCACCTGGACTTGAAGTCTTCTACTTCCACCCTCTCTTGCCTAACAACCTCACCACTATTACCCTATCTTGGGAATTATTCCCCGGATCCTAATCCGACTACGCTCCTTGTCGGGGCAAAAGACTACCCATACTAACTTCCCTATCTCAGACACCTAGTGCCTGCTAAACTATGAACTACTATGCTAAATTCTATCTTACTTTCCTTTCTGTTTTAGCTCTTCTTCAGGACTGCTCCTTTCAGACAGCATCCTCCCATTCAGACTCTAACTCTAGGGTGTGGCCTTCTTTTATAGCTGCCCAGCTTCCCAGCCACTGCTGTATCACTTCCTCTGCATGTGCTGGTCCTCATTCTGTTCATGTGTCTCCCATCTGCTAATGGGGAATAAATTACACTTTTCTTATCCTTGAGCTCCACCTGCTGGCCACTCACCCAAATAACACTCTACTGCCACCTAGTGACTTGAGATAACCATTTACACAGTGTTACATACAAAAATTCTCATTAACATCACATAATTCACAAACAACATTTTTAACCATTTCACCCTCTCACAACACAATTCACTCTCTTACAACATGACAACACAGGACCCAGTGCAGTCTGTATATTCTGATTATTAATCAGTCTTGCTGTATCGGCTTCTGACAGATATTATTTGACTTGTGCTGTTTTGATCATTTATGATGACCCCTAAGCAGCCCAGATCACACTGAGCATGTGCACAGTCTTGGTCTTGCAAAGATGTATAACAAAGTTACAAGATGATGACCCCTGTGGCCAACTTTGAAAGCATAAATCATTTGTTTGATTAGGCTTGTGGTGCAGTAAGTTCATGTTTATGTTCAGTATACAAAATACAGCATTTCTAGCCTTATTCTATTTTACACTTTACTTCCCCTTTAACAGTGCATGTATCCTTTAATATCTTGGAATAAAAAATAAATAATGAATGTAAATGACAAAGGTGCTTAGAATAACACCCTCCTAAAATTTACATTCACTTATTTTAAAGATTTACTTATCCTTTATAGTCACCCCAAATCAAACACCAATTGTGTGTTCCAATACAGGGTTGTCTAGTCTATGTCACTTGTTGTTGATTTGTACTGCTCTGTAGGTTTTTGCGGGTTGGAAGCTGATCTCTTTTAGAGCTTTGTGAGTCACCGTTAGCGATGGTCGAATTTGTCCCGTTTCGATTAGCCGAAAAATGCACAAATTTCCAGTGAAATCCACTAAATGGCGAAAAATTCGCACACACAAATTTTGAAGCCCGCATAAATTTTGATGCATGCGTCAATTCTGACGCTCGCTGCAATTTTGATGCTGGCATAAAAGTCAATGGGCGTCCAAATAATGTTAACGTGCGACTTTTCTGACATGCCCCAAAATTTTTCGACACGGGCGAATTTTCATGGCAGTTTTGTGATTATTCGCCCGCAGTGAAGCGGCGGAACCCCCAAATCCTTTGTGAAAGATTCAGCCGAATGGGAAAGGGAAATACATTTTTTACTTTCTTGTTTTGTGAAAAAAGTCATGCTATTTCCCTCCCAGTCCCTAATTGCTATTATTCCCCATAAACTGTATCATACCTCCCCAACCCGTTTTTAGAGGGTTTTTAGTCCCTCTTTTGACAGCTCAACCCGCAGTCCCTCGTTTGTACTGGAAAGTCCCGTTTTTCTCTGCACTGAACAGCCAGAAAAAGTAACAATGTTTGTAACTTAATTGGCTTAAGAACAGCCACAACTGCAGATAAGATACATTTGTAACAATTTCTAGATAAGCAAATAAGTAATTGTAACAATATAAGATAAGCAGGTCCCTTGGGAAAAGTTAGACTCACAGCTTAAAGGGCAATTCACCTTCATTAGCAAAACTGTAATAATTGAACAAACCCACAGAAATATGTTCAAACTTTTCATAGCCTGCCAAATTTTGTAAAATGAACATGGTAATTAGGGGGTGTGGTCACAAAAATGGGCCTGGCCAAAAAAAAAAAATTCACTGCACTATGCGCACCAACTTTTTTGTCTCTTTTTTATATTTCCAAAATGTTGGGAGGTATATTATATTCCAACTGAGCAACAATGCTTTGCACAGTTAAAGGTTGTTCCCTTAAATTAATTTGTAGCAGACTCAGAGAGGGATATTTTGAGAAAATTTCCAATTGGTTTTCATTTTTGATGATTTGTGTTTTTTTTAGCTTTTTTTTTTTTTTTAGATTTTTTATTCAGCAGCTCTACGGTTTGCAAGTTCAGCCAACTGGTTGCTAGGTTCCAAATTCCCCCTAGCAACCATGAATTGATTTGAATAGAGACTGGAATATGAATAGGAGAGGCCTGAATAGGAAGACAAGTAATAAAAAACAGGTATAGTAGCATTTAAAACAAATGTATTTTTCAGCTATCACAGAGAAATCTTATACCAAGTTTGTTATTAAATTGTTGGATATTGAGCTCCAACCTGTTGTTGCTCTTCGACTTTCCTAGGTGTGAAAAGTACAGGTTTGTGGTTATCAGGGAAGTTTGGATGGAGTATGAAAGGCTCTTGATTCACTTTTATGACCTTTTTATGTTGTGGAAAGCGCATCATTCTAAACCCTCGAGTTATATTTCATTTAAATGTCACTAATAAGAATATCAACTTCACACACAGTTGGAGTAAAGCTGTTGAGTTGTGAGGGGACATGATTAGACTTTACAAGTACATTAGAGGACATTATAGACAAATAGCAGGGGACCTTTTTACCCATAAAGAGAATCACGTACCAGAGGCCTCCCCTTCAGACTAGAGGAAAAGAAGTTTCATTTAAAGGAACAGAGTAGGGGGTTCATCACAGTGAGGACAGTGAGGTTGGGGAATGCACTGCCGGGTGATGATTCAGTTAATGACTATAAGAGGGACTTGGATGATTTCTTGGACAGACATAATACAAAGGCTATTGTGATACGAAACTCTATAGTTAGTATAGATATGGGTATATATCATTTATGTGACAGTAGGGAGGGGTGTGTGTATGGGGCTGGGTTTTCATTTGGAGGAGTTGAACTTGATGGACTTTGTTTTTTTCAATTTGATTTAACTATGAAACTATAGTAGTACTTATCTGTTATCTACTGTGTATCCTGTGCTTGAATGGCTGCCCCCGTGGCTACACAGCAGCTTGTTTATATAAACTATAGTAGTACTTATCTGTTATCTACTGTGTATCCTGTGCTTGAATGGCTGCCCCCGTGGCTACACAGCAGCTTATTTATATAAACTATAGTAGTACTTATCTGTTATCTACTGTGTATCCTGTGCTTGAATGGCTGCCCCCATGGCTACACAGCAGCTTGTTTATATAAACTATAGTTGTACTTATCTGTTATCTACTGTGTATCCTGTGCTTGAATGGCTGCCCCCATGGCTACACAGCAGCTTGTTTATATAAACTATAGTAGTACTTATCTGTTATCTACTGTGTATCCTGTGCTTGAATGGCTGCCCCCGTGGCTACACAGCAGCTTGTTTATATAAACTATAGTAGTACTTATTTGTTATCTACTGTGTATCCTGTGCTTGAATGGCTGTCCCCATGGCTACACAGCAGCTTGTTTATATAAACTATAGTAGTACTTATCTGTTATCTACTGTGTATTCTGTGCTTGAATGGCTGCCCCGTGGCTACACATCAGCTTGTTTATATAAACTATAGTAGTACTTATTTGTTATCTACTGTGTATCCTGTGCTTGAATGGCTGTCCCCATGGCTACACAGCAGCTTGTTTATATAAACTATAGTAGTACTTATCTGTTATCTACTGTGTATCCTGTGCTTGAATGGCTGCCCCCGTGGCTACACATCAGCTTGTTTATATAAACTATAGTAGTACTTATTTGTTATCTACTGTGTATCCTGTGCTTGAATGGCTGTCCCCATGGCTACACAGCAGCTTGTTTATATAAACTATAGTAGTACTTATCTGTTATCTACTGTGTATCCTGTGCTTGAATGGCTGCCCCCGTGGCTACACAGCAGCTTGTTTATATAAACTATAGTAGTACTTATCTGTTATCTACTGTGTATCCTGTGCTTGAATGGCTGCCCCCGTGGCTACACAGCAGCTTATTTATATAAACTATAGTAGTACTTATCTATTATCTACTGTGTATCCTGTGCTTGAATGGCTGCCCCCATGGCTACACAGCAGCTTGTTTATATAAACTATAGTTGTACTTATCTGTTATCTACTGTGTATCCTGTGCTTGAATGGCTGCCCCCGTGGCTACACATCAGCTTGTTTATATAAACTATAGTAGTACTTATTTGTTATCTACTGTGTATCCTGTGCTTGAATGACTGCCCCATGGCTACACATCAGCTTCTTTATATAAACTATAGTAGTACTTATCTGTTATCTACTGTGTATCCTGTGCTTGAATGGCTGCCCCCCTGGCTACACATCAGCTTGTTTATATAAACTATAGTAGTACTTATCTGTTATCTACTGTGTATCCTGTGCTTGAATGGCTGCCCCCCTGGCTACACATCAGCTTGTTTATATAAACTATAGTAGTACTTATCTGTTATCTACTGTGTATCCTGTGCTTGAATGGCTGCCCCATGGCTACACAGCAGCTTGTTTATATAAACTATAGTAGTACTTATCTATTATCTACTGTGTATCCTGTGCTTGAATGGCTGCCCCCATGGCTACACAGCAGCTTGTTTATATAAACTATAGTAGTACTTATCTGTTATCTACTGTGTATCCTGTGCTTGAATGGCTGCCCCCGTGGCTACACAGCAGCTTGTTTATATAAACTATAGTAGTACTTATCTGTTATCTACTGTGTATCCTGTGCTTGAATGGCTGCCCCCGTGGCTACACAGCAGCTTATTTATATAAACTATAGTAGTACTTATCTGTTATCTACTGTGTATCCTGTGCTTGAATGGCTGCCCCCATGGCTACACAGCAGCTTGTTTATATAAACTATAGTTGTACTTATCTGTTATCTACTGTGTATCCTGTGCTTGAATGGCTGCCCCCATGGCTACACAGCAGCTTGTTTATATAAACTATAGTAGTACTTATCTGTTATCTACTGTGTATCCTGTGCTTGAATGGCTGCCCCCGTGGCTACACAGCAGCTTGTTTATATAACTATAGTAGTACTTATTGTTATCTACTGTGTATCCTGTGCTTGAATGGCTGTCCCCATGGCTACACAGCAGCTTGTTTATATAAACTATAGTAGTACTTATCTGTTATCTACTGTGTATTCTGTGCTTGAATGGCTGCCCCCGTGGCTACACATCAGCTTGTTTATATAAACTATAGTAGTACTTATTTGTTATCTACTGTGTATCCTGTGCTTGAATGGCTGTCCCCATGGCTACACAGCAGCTTGTTTATATAAACTATAGTAGTACTTATCTGTTATCTACTGTGTATCCTGTGCTTGAATGGCTGCCCCCGTGGCTACACATCAGCTTGTTTATATAAACTATAGTAGTACTTATTTGTTATCTACTGTGTATCCTGTGCTTGAATGGCTGTCCCCATGGCTACACAGCAGCTTGTTTATATAAACTATAGTAGTACTTATCTGTTATCTACTGTGTATCCTGTGCTTGAATGGCTGCCCCCGTGGCTACACAGCAGCTTGTTTATATAAACTATAGTAGTACTTATCTGTTATCTACTGTGTATCCTGTGCTTGAATGGCTGCCCCCGTGGCTACACAGCAGCTTATTTATATAAACTATAGTAGTACTTATCTATTATCTACTGTGTATCCTGTGCTTGAATGGCTGCCCCCATGGCTACACAGCAGCTTGTTTATATAAACTATAGTTGTACTTATCTGTTATCTACTGTGTATCCTGTGCTTGAATGGCTGCCCCCGTGGCTACACATCAGCTTGTTTATATAAACTATAGTAGTACTTATTTGTTATCTACTGTGTATCCTGTGCTTGAATGACTGCCCCATGGCTACACATCAGCTTCTTTATATAAACTATAGTAGTACTTATCTGTTATCTACTGTGTATCCTGTGCTTGAATGGCTGCCCCCCTGGCTACACATCAGCTTGTTTATATAAACTATAGTAGTACTTATCTGTTATCTACTGTGTATCCTGTGCTTGAATGGCTGCCCCCCTGGCTACACATCAGCTTGTTTATATAAACTATAGTAGTACTTATCTGTTATCTACTGTGTATCCTGTGCTTGAATGGCTGCCCCCATGGCTACACAGCAGCTTGTTTATATAAACTATAGTAGTACTTATCTATTATCTACTGTGTATCCTGTGCTTGAATGGCTGCCCCCATGGCTACACAGCAGCTTGTTTATATAAACTATAGTAGTACTTATCTGTTATCTACTGTGTATCCTGCGCTTGAATGGCTGCCCCCATGGCTACACAGCAGCTTGTTTATATAAACTATAGTAGTACTTATCTGTTATCTACTGTGTATCCTGTGCTTGAATGGCTGCCCCCATGGCTACACAGCAGCTTGTTTATATAAACTATAGTAGTACTTATCTGTTATCTACTGTGTATCCTGTGCTTGAATGGCTGCCCCCATGGCTACACAGCAGCTTGTTTATATAAACTATAGTAGAGTTCCTGAAGCAAACAAACATTTTACCAGTGCAGGGCAACAGTACATTATATTGTCATTTCTTTACAGCACTTATTTTTTGGTGTTACTGATTAAAGTCAATAAATAGTAACTATTGATGTAACCGTTTCAGGATAGTCGAAACAGACTTGTTGTTTTGCAGCCTCACATCTGATACTTCTCTATTTGCGAGAGACGTGAATCATTTCCAGTAAAAGACTGAATTTTAGTAAATGGCTGAAGGGTTGGTCGTACCTGTAGACTTGTGGTTGAAGTATTGATATAATTATTCAATGTTCAGACTGTGATTCAAAGCCAACTGACATAGAGATTCTAACCAGCCACAGAAGGGTCTCATCTGTTTTACGAATCAGGTGTGAGAACTGGTTCTCCAAATAACTATTAAGAAGAGTGGAGGCAGCTAGTGATTGGGTGAATCTGACCCATTTCTCTTCGCCAAAAATTCACGAAGCGGTAAAAACTCGCCATAATGCATTGAAGTCGACAGTCGTCCAATGCCCGATGCAGCTCTTCAAATTTATATTTTGTCTTGCAACCATTTTTTCACCCATTAGAGTCTATGGGCGTAATTTTTGCGGAGAAACGCTGCGAAAAATTTCGCTCATCACTAGAGGCAAAGATATTATACTGCAGAACTTTGTATGTGTGTGACTCAAATGATATCATGTTAATGAAAGGAAATAGAAATACAAATTTAAAGTACAAACTAGACTCAAATGGCTGTAGGTTTGGTTGGTTAATTATGCCCTACTAATTATGCATATTAATTACCATGCCACAGTCATTTCAAAATTAAAATATTCTTTCTAATTGGTCTCATGTTTAAATTTTTCTGCACCCAAAAAGGGATAGGGGGTATATTGCCCCTGAAATGCTTCTCTTGCTTTTGCAGGTTGGAATTTTACCCCAGGACCTGGGGTTTTCTGGATAATGGATCTTTCTGTAATTTGGATCTTCATACCTTAAGTCTACTAGAAAATCATATAAACATGAAATAAACCCAATAGGCTGGTTTTGCTTCCAATAAGGATTAATTATATCTTAGTTGGGATCAAGTTCAAGTTACTGTTTTATTATTACACAGGAAAAGGAAATCATTTTTAAAAATTTGGATCATTTGGATAAAATGTAGCCTATGGGAGACGGCCTTTCTGTAATTCAGACCTTTCTGGATAATGGGTTTCCAGATAATGGATCCCATAGCTGTTTATGTTTTTCAGCGATATTATTTATCTTATATTGAGAGAGTTTCCATTACCCACAAGTCAGTTCTGTGACCTGTGCAATAATGGCGTTGGGCGCCACTAAGCGTTTGTGCAATAACGGTGCTGGGAGTGCGGCTAATTACTTTTACTCTCATATATCCTGGCCCTAAACAAAGTTCAGTTATGCAAAGTCATAGCCATTAGCAACAATAATAAAGGGAAGGAAATGATTCACGTCCTGCTGGGATACAATCGAGTAACAAAATCCCCTTTTTAAACCACATAGAGAAACCGTCAAGTACTTTGTGGATACTTGAGACATGTGACCACATCTGAACCCATTGTGATAAGTACTACCATAGTTTATATAAACAAGCTGCTGTGTATCCTGTGCTTGAATGGCTGCCCCCATGGCTACACAGCAGCTTGTTTATATAAACTATAGTAGTACTTATCTGTTATCTACTGTGTATCCTGTGCTTGAATGGCTGCCCCCATGGCTACACAGCAGCTTGTTTATATAAACTATAGTAGTACTTATCTGTTATCTACTGTGTATCCTGTGCTTGAATGGCTGCCCCCATGGCTACACAGCAGCTTGTTTATATGAACTATAGTAGTACTTATCTGTTATCTACTGTGTATCCTGTGCTTGAATGGCTGCCCCCATGCCTATACAGCAGCTTGTTTATATAAACTATAGTAGTACTTATCTGTTATCTACTGTGTATCCTGTGCTTGAATGGCTGCCCCCATGGCTAAACAGCAGCTTGTTTATATAAACTATAGTGGTACTTATCTGTTATCTACTGTGTATCCTGTGCTTGAATGGCTGCCCCCATGGCTACACAGCAGCTTGTTTATATAAACTATAGTAGTACTTATCTGTTATATACTGTGTATCCTGTGCTTGAATGGCTTCCCCCATGGCTACACAGCAGCTTGTTTATATAAACTATAGTAGTACTTATCTGTTATCTACTGTGTATCCTGTGCTTGAATGGCTGCCCCCATGGCTAAACAGCAGCTTGTTTATATAAACTATAGTGGTACTTATCTGTTATCTACTGTGTATCCTGTGCTTGAATGGCTGCCCCCATGGCTACACAGCAGCTTGTTTATATAAACTATAGTAGTACTTATCTGTTATCTACTGTGTATCCTGTGCTTGAATGGCTGCCCCATGGCTACACAGCAGCTTGTTTATATAAACTATAGTAGTACTTATCTGTTATCTACTGTGTATCCTGTGCTTGAATGGATGCCCCCATGGCTACACAGCAGCTTGTTTATATAAACTATAGTAGTACTTATCTGTTATCTACTGTGTATCCTGTGCTTGAATGGATGCCCCCATGGCTACACAGCAGCTTGTTTATATAAACTATAGTAGTACTTATTAGTGATGTGCAGGCCAACACGATACCCACGGGCCACCTTCAAATGCCGGCTTCCGACTTCCGGGTTCCGGTTTTATAGTCTTACGTCTGCTTGCCCCTCCCCTTTTGTGACATCATTGTGTACACAGTAGATAACAGATAAGTACTTCTTTACAAGAATTGCGTCTGTCTTTTTTAGCTTCATAGTCAAGTTATAGGTCCATACAAATATTCTTAGTATATTTACTTAGAAAAAAAATTTATTTTCTTAGTATAAAAACATTGAGACACATACAGTTTGAATATCTACTGGATCAACTGGATCACCTAAAACCATAACCCTAAGTCTGATTTTATCTCGACATTTACTGCTACAATCTCTGATCAAATTTGCTCGAGTTTTTTATGGTTATTAATTATAACAAATTTGCTTTGCACGATTTTTTCAGATCTTTAACCCCGAAAACTTCGATTTCTTATGCTTTTTTTTCTGAAAACTCCGAAATCTTAAGGGTATTGCATGAAACCCAGCGTACATCAAAAAATCATTGGGACTTCTCCCATTGACTTACAGTATATGCAACCTGGACAGGTCTAATGGCGGATTTTCTAATTCGGACTTTTCCATCCTCGGGGTTTAATAATTTTCGTAAAATTTGTGATTTTTTAAAAGTCAGATTTAATTTAAAAAAATCAAATTTTTTGGGGATTTTTGCATTCGGAGTTTAGTAATTAACCACCCAATTGATCAAAGAGCTGGTCTTCAAGGCATACAGTATCAAAACAAATAAATATACACACCCTAAATCTTAGCAAAATTCTCCTTTGGATCAGGCCTCCCTATTCATTATTTTCCGTCTCTCTTTGGGGTACAAGCCTGTATTTTGAAAACCCTCTTAAGCTTATCATAATGAAACCCCACGCAGAACTGCAGAATCTGGAAGGTTGCCCAGCAGTTTTAAAGATTTACTCTTCTTTCTCCCAGAAGTATTAGAATATATATATATATATATATATAATACAGATGATACCCGCACTCCTTCACAATATGCCGGGTGCTTGGCCAAAATAGTACATAAATAATTGTAAAGAGGACCAGCACTCTGTTTCCAAAACTCAATGATTTATTGTAGTCACAGTGTCTCCAACGTTTCGCTCACTTTGGGGCCTTTATTAAGGATAAAGTGCTGTGTGTTAGGGCTCTTACTGACGAGCGTTTTACCTGCGCTCCCCTGCGTTCTGTTTTTCTGCGTTCAGCCGCAGGGGAGCGCAGGAATAGACGCATTACATTTTTTCCAATGGGGCTGTACTCACACAGGCGCGTGTAGGCCCCGAACTCGGTTGAGACGCAACATGCTGCATTTTTCCTGCGTTCGGCGCCTACACGCGCCTGTGTGACTACAGCCCCATTAGAAAAAATGTAATGCGTCTATTCCTGCGCTCCCCTGCGGCTGAACGCAGAAAAACAGAACGCAGGGGAGCGCAGGTAAAAACGCTCGTCAGTAAGAGCCCTTACATCAAACATTTAAATACCCACAAACCCTCCAAAAAAGGTGCCAAAGATGACGTCATTACCAATAAAATTATTCAATTATTCAATTAGTGTAAAACATGTTAAAAATAGGTGAAAGACATATCAGCCATTAAAAGTATATAAATCCGCCACTAAGTGTCACCTCAGTCCCGAGAGTGAAATGTCCATGTGTCAAACCCATAAAAAATCACTTTAAAAGTTCCAATATCGCTCACTACATTTCCAGAATCAGCAAATACATTGTAACATCATCTGCAAATAAAACATCTTTGTCATGTGTCTGCAACTTATGTTTCAATTTTTATATCACCCTAAAAATGTACATTTGCAACATGTTGCCATCGATTAAAAAAATACATAATATCGGTCTGGTTGGGAAAAGAGTCTATTTCAGGTTAAAAAACAGCTAAATACTTGTTGCCCATTTAACCCCTTGTGTGTTACACAGTCCAACTCATGTATCCAAAAAGCCTCTCTTTTTAGCAGCATATTCTTATAATCACCCCCTCTCACTCTTTTGGGGACCTGCTCTTCGCCTCTTTTTGGAGACTTGTGCTTCGCCTCAGCCCAAAGCTTTGCCACTGGTTGTTGAGAAATGTCTTGTTTCTTATTTTCAACCTTCTCTTTTTTGTCTGGGTCCAATGCAGCCGTATACTTGGCCTGTGCATCGCCATCCTTTCCTTTAATTGTCTAGTGGTTTTACCACAATATACAAGTCCGCAAGGACATTTAATAATGAACCCCACCATAGTGCTGTCGTCATCCTCTGCCTGACTGTATATCGCTTCCCTGTATGAGGGAGGGTCAAAAATGTTCCCTGTATCCCTAGTTCTTGTTCTTTCATTACCTCTTTACGATCAAGTGAGAGGGCCCAATTTTTAGTATCCATTACTAGCTTTTTCGGGTACCCCCTAATCAAAAATTTTTGGCACATGTCTTTCAGATCGGCCTCCCTTTTCACTAAATCACTATCAATGCATAGCAAGCTAAGTATCTGCGCCTTCGGTAATGAATTAAACAGATGCCTCGGGTGGTTGCTATGATAATGCACCACGGTGTTTCTGTTACAGGTTTAACATATATATATATATATATCTCTGCAAACCTTCATTTTCTTTGTATGTCGTTTCAAATTTGAAGTAGTTTTTATCCAAAATAAATTTTAACAGGGTGAGTACAAATTCAATCGGAGGACCCACATATAAAATTTATTTTGGATAAAAACGACTTCAAATTTGAAACAACATACTATATACAACGCACAGGGACAGCTTTTGGGCTCAAAAGTATCCCTGGCTTACGCAAATGCGTATATGAACAAATTTGAGAATGATTGTATATTATGTCATCCAATGTTTAGACAATAGGGGGCGTTCTATAGGAGATATATTGACGATATTTAATCAATGTGATAAAATGTCCGTGTGGCCTTTCATATGTAGGACAGACAACACGAGCCATTAAAGGCAGAATATGTGAACATAAATCTGCGACAAAATGTAAAAAATTAGATCAGGCGGTTTAAGTCATTTTGCCGAAAAGGGTCATGGGGTTCAACAACTAAAATTCCAAGCAGAGCTGGGCCAGCCAGCCACCCTAGGCAACCTGGCTGGCCGCAGCGCCTACTTGGTGCGCGCATGTGCGAAGTGACGTGTGCACGCGTGAACGGACGCAGGCGCGAATGCACAAATGGATGCTAGCGTGTATGCCCTAACAGATGCTGGCGCGCATGCGCCAACGGATGCTGGCGCGCATGCGCAAATAGACGCGAAAGCTGACCGGAGAGAGGGGACCGGATTAGGGGTAGGCAGGCAGCATGGAAGGTACGTGCCTGGCGCCCCACCAGCTTTGCACCCTAGGCATGTCCCTACTCTGCCTACCTCTGCCTACCTCTAGTTCCGGCCCTGATTCCAAGTAATAGACAGTATTCCGAAAAGTCCGTCGCAAAAATTTTATTAAAAAAGGAAGCTAAATGGATACGCTGCTTGGAAACGTTGGAACCCCATGGCCTTAATCGAGAATATGACTTGCATCCCATATCCCGATAGATTTATATGGTTGTTTTTAATTTTTCTATGATCAGATATTTTTATAAGAATTGGTCATTTTTATTGTTTTACAGAAACTATATCATGAAATCTGAAAGTGTGTCCGGATGAATATACTCATCATGAAATACGTAATTATGTCTTTATGCAGCTAACGAGAAACAAATGTACAATTTTTGGACACAGTAGAATGTATCCGACAATGTTGCCTTTATATTGCTACTAATTGATTCTTGTTAGCCGCCCATAGATGGGGCCCTGTAAACAAGTATAAATTTGTGTAACCAGTAGTTCAGTAACTTGAAAAAAGGCCGTGCAGGCCTGAAACGTTGTGTTTGTTTGAGATTGAGCCAGGAATCCAATAAAGGCTTTTATTATTCAACATTATTACAGCTCTGCACGTGCACTGTCAGGTATTGCTGGGATACGAGCCGGGGACCTTTGGGTTTCTGGCTCGATACCGTAACCATTTGGCCAGATGAGCAGCCTGTAGGGTTGCTCACTATGTGTAACCTGGCCTCTGCAGTCCCAGCCCAGCTGTCGCCTGATTGGCCTCTCTGGCCCCAACCCAGCTGCTGCCTAGTTTAATCAGCCAATCAGGGCTGACTCTTCCCTATTTAAGGGCAGCACTTAGACCCCTCCTTGCCAGAGCATTGCATGGTTTTTCCTGGTACTGTGGCAGCACCCCTAACTAGGTAGTTCTAGCTCTTGCTCCTTTTCCCTTATTATTCCTCCTTGTCTTGTCCTGCTTTACCTTATCTTGTACCTTCCCAGCCTTGACCTTGATCTGACCCTGCCTTGCTTGTTCCTGATTTCTGCTTCCTGTTCCACCTTGTACCTTGCCCTGACTTCACCTTGTACTGACCTTGTCTCGCCTGTTCCTGATTCTTGTTTTCTGACCCTGCCTTGTACCTTGTCCCTCTCTTGCTATCTTGCTCCAGTCCTCTCTTGTTATCCACTCTAGTCTCCTTCTGCTCCTGTAAGTAAAGTAGGTTGATACCAATTACACCATTACCTGCCTGTGCCACTGCTTCTGTCCCGATTAGAAGCCAAATATCTGTAGTTTCCGTGAGAGTTGTGGACAAATCAGGCTCAAAACCGCAGGTACTTTCTGCTCCTGTCTTGCTATCCGTTCCAGTCTCCCTCTGCACTCTATCCCCAGTTTGATCTGATCTACGCCCGCACCGTCCTGCCCTGTCCAGTCTGTTCCTGTTGAGTCGTCGCCCTCTTCTTCCTGCCTAGTCCAGTCCTGATTAGTGATGGGCGAATTTGCGCCGTTTCGCTTCGCCGAAAAATTCACGAATTTCGCGCGAAATTCGCGAAACGGCGTTTATGGTGCCGGCGCCCGTTTTTTATACCGGCGTCTGTTTTTCGGAAATTTTTTTTTGACGCCGGCGAATTTTTACCGAGAATTTTCACGGCGTTTCGCGAATTGCGCAAATTCGCCGCAAATTCGCGCCTGGCGAATAAATTCGCCCATCACTAGTCCTGATCTTCGCCCTCTCCGTCCTGTTCTGCACCTGATCCAGACTGACTCTTCGCCCTCATCAACCTGTCCCCTCCTCCCCTATAAGTGTTCCCTCGACACATACAGTTCCTGCATCAAGGACTCGCCCTTTCCCTTCAGTCACCACAGCGCCCCCTACCTAAATCCTTGACATGCACCTCTTTATCGAAATACGTTTGGGTGAGTGCTGACCAATTGTTTTAGGCGAATTTATTCGCCCATCACTACTGATATCTGCTTTTGTTAGGAATTCCCAAACTGTTGAAACAATCTTTAAATGAATTATGTGCAGCCAGTCACGTTTCCATAGAGATAACACTTTTTATTATTCTCCCGGGGTTTTCTATAAATCACTGATCCCTTTCTGGGAAACTGTAAAAGGCAAGAAAGAATCCGGAGCAGGACTTTTGTGAAATTGTACAAAATAAATGCTACATTTGCAGCTGCTTGTGCAGAGCAGGAAAATAACTTTTTCTGTATGAGGCATCTGACCTGCTGTGAGACTACAACTCCCAGCATTCCCTAAAAGCTTTCAGTTCACAAGGATTTGTGGTTGGATTTTTTTTTTCTGTTCCTTTACACAAATGTCAATGTGTTCTTTCTACCTTTTTCTGTCTTTTTCTCCAATGGGCCGGTCTGATACTTGGATCTCTGAGCAAAAGCTTTTTCTGCCTTTCCTTCGATCAGTCCCTGTATAAGGTGTAAGGTTTACTGTGACCATAAAATAAATAAAAATACTGTCTCACTAAAGGAAATCATTGCATAGTCCAGATACCCCTACAGTTGTCTGTAAATCCCACCTCTGAATAAAGACAATTGAATGCTAGAGCATCTTCACTTTGATTTGCTCGTCTTGCCTAAGTAACGCTAGCGAAAATTCACCAACGTTCGGAGCCCTGGATGCAACTTCGCATTTTAGTAAATTAGCGTTGTCTAAGTGAATTTTCGCCAGTCTAAGTGAATTTTCGCCAGTCCAAGTGTTTCGATGGCTGCAAAGCTATCGCTGCCGTATTTTCGCGCTTTGTAAATTTACCCCATTGTCTGGTTGGTTGTTAGGTTTATTGTCCCTAGCAACCTGGTGATTTAGAGAACAAAATACGTTTTCCTTGGTACATACCGCGTGTGGAACAGCTCAGAATCCCCCTGGGTGCAACTTCTATCTATTACTATGAAGTGATGAAAAACAGCAGATTTCACTAGTGCTGACACGGGCAGGGTCACACTCATATTCACACTTAGGGGGTTATTTATCAAAATCCAAATATTTCTCATAATTTTCTAAAAACAAAGTCTAAATCTGCACGGATTTCCCCCTTATTTATTAATACATATTAATAATGCAAGAAAAAACTTCATCATAGAATCCAAATACCATGACTTTTTTGATTTGACGCCCGAATACCGTGACTTTATCAGATTTGACGCCCGAATATCGCAATTTTTGCAATTTGATGCCCGAATGCAGTTACTTTTTCGGAAACTCATTGCAGATCAGGATATCTTCAGGACTTCTCCCGAGTGTGGGGGGACTCGAGGCAGTATCCCAGGTGGGCCCCGTTCAGAAGCTGGTGCACCTTTAGCCATATGATGAATTAATACCTGAGCCATAAGCCAATAACATGCTTGAATAGATTGCAAGCTTGTTGTTATGAGTGTGTGGCATATCAATAAACATGGCACAACAGCACCTTGGAGTAGGGGCTCAATCTCTCTCTATGTAGGACATTTTTATTATTAAAACTTGATTAGCTTTATTAAAACATCACCTACAGCAGATTCATGGCCGAGCCATTGCTTCTCTACTGCCGACAGCTCGGAATTGACTCGGGCAGGAATTTCTTGGGTGATTACACAGACATAAGCTCAGTGATTTTATTCAGTTAGTGACAGACAATTAATTCTCTGAGGGCCGTTAATTCATTGATTTGATAAGCAGCAGTCATGGACTCAGCGGAGCTTATCTGTAACAATCACTTCAGTTGGAGCCATTAATCTGATCTCACTCAGCTCAAGGGCTGGAAATTTCTCCCTACTAGTGATGGGCGAATTTGCGCCGTTTCGCTTTGCCGTAAAATTCGCAAATTTCGCGTGAAAATGCCGTGACGATTTTTTTTGGGCGAATTTTCGCGGGCGTTTTGCGAATTTATTCGCTGCCGGCAAATTGCGCAAATTCGCCGCGAATTTGCGCCTGGCGAATAAATTCGCCCATCACTACTCCCTACCAAACGAAGGAGCGCTGGAGTGCCGGAGCAGCCAGCTCTAGAAAGTGGGACTGGACTAGCAGGACCCACAAGGGCTGGGCCCCACAAGGTTTTTTCCCTTCTACAGTACAATATGAATGTAGGAGTGTTAAGGTTTTCCGATGCCCCAGGGAATGTGTTAGCCAACTAGACTGGGTCATTTTTTCCAGAGGGTAGTAGTTCCCAGAGGTTATAAAAAGGGATGCTCCCATGTGTTCAGCCTCTTTTCTAGTACTTCCACTCGCTAGAGGAGATGGTGTGTTGCTGTTAGGGCCTGAGGTGGAGGTAGACCTCAGTATAGGAGCAAGCAAGTGTCATGTCAGAAACTGTAATAGGTCACTATAGGAGTGACAGATAGGTTCAGGAAGGTTAGTTAGCAGCTAAGGCTCCAACAAGGAGTTTAGTGAGGGGTAAGTTCCTTGCAGTGACAAGGCCACCAGGTTAGGGGCTCAAGTGGTAAAGCTCAGGGATAGAAAGATCATTGGAGTGTAGAACCAGCTGTGAGATTCACTTTCAATGGGGATTGTTCACTAAAGGCTGGAAAGGCAGCTCAATTCACAAAGCTGACTAACAAAGGATCAGACTGTATCCGTGAGTAATTCAGATGAGTGTAAATGACCTGCTGCGACTACTTGTTCATGAGGTGTATCACCTGAGCACACAACTTGAATATGTGATTGACCATTGAGAAGTGTATCATCAGTTTAATAAATTGTTCTGCTAGAACCACTAGCACCCAAAGTTATTTGATCAAGAGTGATTGCTGTGTGCTTATAACAGTGGTATTCCCTTCCTCCATACCATAAGCAGGGGCTCCCACCTGAAAATAAAGTCTAATTATATGGTGCCTACCGGGAGTTGCTGGGAGTTGGACCCCTTGCCTGCGTTCTAGAACCAGTGTATAGTAACCCAAGGGAGGTTGAGAATGAATGTGTTCTTACTCCATCTTAATTTAAAACCTGGAAAATTCTGCTATAAAATATAAATGAAGCCATTGAGCTGAGCCATTGGCCCTAACAAATCAGTGACGGGTATAATTTATAGACCAGCAGGCCATGCTCCATGTAAACACATGCATGCATTATTTGTAAAAAAAAAAAAAAACTTCCTTTAAGCCGACCATAGATGCGTAGATGTTACCCTTGATGAACTATCTGACGTCTCAATCTTTCGACCTGCCACTAAACATTCAGAATAAATAAAGTTGTAAAAGAACAAATCAGACGATGTTCTGGCCATGACAACAATCATACGACGGTTATATCCGACAAGTAGAAGTCGCCCAGTGATATGGTCAGACAGGCAATACATACAGAGATATTATTACTGAAATCTTCTAACCTGTCCCATTAACTACGACCGACTGTCATGGTGCAAAAAATGTTGGGACAATTCACACCCCAAAAATCTCGAAAATCGTACGAACCTTTGATTCGTGCCACATGTGCTCAGAGTCCATTTTGCCACATACTCTTACATGATCAGGCAGGAAGGGTTTGCACTTGGAACCTAGACAGGTCAGATCTACCTGGTGATAGGCTACTCACTTTCATAGGTCACTCTAGGAGTGATAGATAGTCAGGGCTATTTAGCTGTGCAGCTAAGGCTCCACCAAGGAGTGTGATTGGTATTAGGATCCTGGGGACCGAAGTTAAAAAAGTTCGAATTTCAAAGTGAATTTTTGGGTACATCGACCATCGAATAGGCTATATTCGACCATTCGACTTCGATTCGAATGATTTGAAGTAAAAAATCATTCGAATATTCGACCATTCGATAATCGAAGTACTGTCTCTTTAAAAAAAACTTTGACTTCATACTTCGCCAAATTAAAGCTACCAAAGTACAATGTTAGCCTATGGGGACCTTCCACAACACTTTCTAAGTTTTTTTGGGTCGAATAGAAATCCTTCGATCGATCGCTAAAAATCGTTCGAATCGTTCAATTCAAACTATTTAATCGTTCGCTTCGAACTATTTAATCGTTCGATCGAACGATTTCTATTCGATCCAAAAAAACGTAGAAAAGTGTTGTGGAAGGTCCCCATAGGCTAACATTGCACTTCCGTAGCTTTAATTTGGCGAATCAAATACGCTAAAAATCCTTCAACTTCGATATTCGAAGTCGAAGAATTTCAATTCGAGGGTCGAATTTCGAAGTTTTTTTAACTTCGAAATTCGACCCTTAGTAAATCTGCCCCTAAGTGTCAGAGTTAGCTCCAGTAAAAGGCTCTATACAAGCTGTATTCTATCTCACACCCTGTGGAGTCTACACTGACCTATGGTACTTGTGAGTATACATGTTACATGTTCTACTGCTGTTACATGTTCCTGCTTAACTCTGACTACACTCCGTTGTAGTTTGTATTGTTCTTTAATAAATCAGTTTTATGGTTCATTTGCAAGAACCACTGGTTCATTATATACAGTTATAGATGCACAACAACCAGCTACAACATGGAGTTGGCCACTGCTTCTGTTTAAACTTTAATTAACTATTTGTCAATATGAATTTTGTGGTTACAACCTCATTGCACCCCCACTTAATGTTTTTTTTAAAGATTAGTGGTGAGCACAACTTTCCCTTGTTTGTTATAGTTTATACAGGAGCAGTGACCAGTTCCATGTTGTAGCTCCCAGCAATAAATTGAGCGTAGGACTGGCCACAACGGGGATGACTTTGACGTAGTTGGTCATCTTAAATATGTTGCACTACAGGTGTAAATATTTAGTGCACTACAGGTGTTGCTGGACTGCATCATACTTTTGCATTCGATTTTTTATTGAAGGTTGATGGGATCAGAATACCAAGGATAAAAAAACAGGGCTTGAAGGGCATGTAAATGCAAAAAATAAAATCCCATTATTAATGAAAAAGAAACCTATCTCCAATTTACTTTAATAAGAAATGTTTACTGTTTGTATAAGAAACCTGACTGTATGCAGTGAAATTCTCCCTTCATTTACTGCTGTGGATAGGAATTGTCAGACGGTCCCTAACTGCTCTGCAGGGAAACAATCATACTTATGAACAGCAGGGGAGCCCCCGTCTTACTTCCCAGCCATGCAGAACTCAAGCAGCTTTGTTTGTTTCCCTGTAGAGCAGTCGGCGAATGTGTAGAGATTTGTATTGGATTTTATTTTTCCCTTTACATCCCCTTTACTGTTTCCAACTCCAGCTGCAGGGACAAAGATCATGGAGCCAGATTTAAACAGATAAACTGGGATTCTATTTGGAGGATTATTTTGCTGCAGCCACTGGTTCTGCAGAGTTGGAGAAAGTTTGTATTAAACAATACAAAAACTATAAAATCCACATTAGATTACATGACAACACAGGACCCAGTGTATTAGGGAGCTGCTATCTGGTTACCTTCCCATTGTTCTGTTGTTTGGCTGCTGGGGGGAAAGGGAGGGGGGTGATATCACTCCAACTTGCAGTACAGCAGTAAAGAGTGACTGAAGTTTATCAGAGCACAAGTCACATGACTCTGGGCACCTGGGAAACTTAAAATATGTCTAGCCCCATGTCAGATTTCAAAATTAAATATAAAAAATTTGTTTGCTCTTTTGAGAAATGGATTTCAGTGCAGAAGTCTGCTGGAGCAGCACTATTAACTGATATGTTTTGAAAAAAACATGTTTTCTCGTGACAGTAAAGAATAAGTAAACCTTAAAAATAAGTGAATGTAAAATTTATGAGGGGGGCTATCCTAAGCACTTTTGAAATGTACATTCATTATATATTCTTGTTACATTCCAAGACATTAAGGTTTATAAGTACTGTTAATATGAATGAATTTTGTTACAACAGCGCCACCTGCTGGTCAGTTTAAATTCCCTGTGACTCGCCTCCCATACTCAGCACTCTAGAACCACGTACAGCTCTGGGACCTGTTATCCAGAATGATTGAGGCCTGCGGCTTTTTGGATACAGGGATCTTTCCATAATTTAGCTCTCCGTGCCTTAAGTATATTAAAAGTCGTTTAAACATGAAATAAACCCAAGAAGGTTTGTTTAAAGATTAATTATATTTTAATTTGGATCAAGTACAAGATAGACTGTTTTATTATTACAGAGAAAAGTGAAATAATTTTTTTTTTTTTTTTTAAATTTTTTTAATTATTTGATTAAAATGGGTCTTTGAGAGATGGCCCTCCTGTATTTCAGAGCTTTCTGGATAATGGGTTTCCCCATATCTATACAAGCAGGACATGAGAGGTCCCATGTATAAATACTGTATGATATGTTCAAATAGGGTTTAAAATTAATTGGCTTTTATGGTTACCAGGGTCAGACTGGTGGGTGCAGGGCCCACCAGGTCTGCTGCCCCAGGGGCCCCTGCACCCCCAAACTCCCCTACAGAGGCCGCCACTAGCCCTCCCCAAGTGCACGTAAATTAAAGGGAGATCAGCGGCCGAGGGGAGCACCGGCGGGGCTTCAGGTCTGGGCCGACGGGACCCACTGGATTTTTTCCCAGTGATCCCCTGGCCCAGTCTGACCCTGCCAGTTACACAGAGAATCATGATGGAGAGGAGCAGACTTAATAAAGTGGCTCTGATGGAGGGAGAGAAGCAGGTGAGCAGGAATTGGGGCAGCAGATTTGCTTTTCCCTTAGTGATATGTGTTATATGTGTTCCTTTCCTGCACGCACGAGACATCACAACAATATGGTCTGAAATAGACAGAGGACTCAGCCTCCCTGCAGTCTAATTCCTTAAAATGCCTAATTCTGCCCGCACCCTGTTTTGGCCAGACTGTGCCTCCTGCCCTGCCCCAAGTGCAATAATACAGGGGGACTACTAAAAACTCCAGGAGGGCTGATTTTTTTTACTAATTCAATTTCTTTAAATTCTATTGAACAGAAAGGGGAAAAACCAGCAGTTAACCAATATGGCAGCCCTCGCCCATATGTATAAATACAGATACAGTATACGCTGCTGGGCACATATTAAGTTATACCCTCACACTGTATGAAGGGAACCAACATGGCAGCTCCTACCTATATAGAAATACATAGAAATTAATCATGGCAGCTCCTATGATTAAGTGCCCACAAGGCATGAAACGCGTAAGGCTACATCATTTGAGATGTTTTTTTCTTCAATAAAATATACTTTTAATCGCATCAAGCATTGGAGTGAAGTCTGGTTTGTGCCAGTCTTACTACGAAAATTCTATTGCATGTATTGCCTTTCACAAGCTGAAGGTCTGGGACCCGCCATCTTTATTGGTAAGTTATAACACTACCAATACTGGATATTTGTCTGCATTTTGTTTCATAGTCTAGAAATACAATTATGCCAATAAGGAAGGATCTTTGCATATACCTTTAGCTATACCTTTATACTATACATTGTCGGGGGAAAGCTGCTCCTACCCGTATACACGAATAAACAGAGGGAATGTTCTGTACTCACCTTGCATCTTTATAAAGGGAAATAAGGGCTAGTAATTCATAGAATATACAAAAAAGGTGGGGTTGTGGGAGCACTCAAAGGCTAAGTTAAAATATATTTAGGTATAACAGAAGTGCTACTGATTTGACCAATTAATCAATGCACATTCCCGGGTCCCCTGTCTCAGGTTTATATGTTAATATGTGTGTGGCCTGGTACGTGTGTGTGTGTCTGTTCCTAGTGATTATGTGACCAGTCTGTTCCTGACAGAGGCCCTGGCCCTGTGCCTGTCTGGTTAATCAGTGGCCAAGAGTCCAGCTCAAGGGGTCAGCACTGATTTTGCATTAATTCTTACAGCCTTGTGTCCATCTGGAGCTCCCCTCAGTCCTGATCCGCCTCCCCTTCTGCGCTTCCCCCCTTTGTTGGATACATGAAGGAAAACCAAAAAGGTAAGGGAACCCCCAGCTGAACTTCTAGGGTCCCAGGGAAATGAGAGAATCCAGGGGTATAATTAGATAAAAGAGCTCTAACTAACTGAAGAAAATCCCAGATGCGTCACACACAGACACACACACTCTGACAGTTGTTTGGATAAAAGTTTCTTAAATGGTTGTAAAATGTTTTGGTGTGTTTAGTAAAACAAGATGGTGCCAGAGAAAGTGGTTATAAATATGGGACAATGAAGGAAGATAATTTCCTGATATCAGGGGAAGGGGCTGTGACTGTGGTACAAAGTGTATAATGAGGCAAGAGAATGCCATAGTAAGGGGCAGTTGGGTTACACATGATATGACCATTGGACATGGATGGGGTTAACCTTAGAGCTACCATGCTTGGAATTTATGTTGGTTTTTCTCCAAAACCCTTCCTAAATATTCTATGGGCCTACTCCAATGAGCCAGATTTAGGCTGAAAAATCCTGAATGATGGTCCCAAAGGGGTGGGATTGATGGAAAGTGGGTTGGGTTTGTGGTGATTGATAGCATTTGGGTGTAACCAGCACAGATAAGAAACATGCCTACAAATGTTGGTAGACGTGGCTACATGAAGATTATGGGGCATTATCAAGCCTGTGGGCTAGTGCTAGTGGCCTAAAACCTGTGGCATGCTTGGGTTTACCTGCAGGTTGGCAGGTCCTGGGCTTCCCTGCTGGTGACCAATAATAACCCACACCCTCTAGTAGGTGTAAGCCCCTGTATGACACCCACCTATGACATCATCAGACAGGGAATGTCAGCCGCGCTGGAGGATATGATAATTTTAAAACACTAGGTGGGTGCTAGGTCTAAACTTAAAATAGGATCTATTTCCTTCTCAAATAGGATCATCTAGAAGTGGTGGAAGGTTCATGGGTACTCTGATCTGATCATAAGTCAAGGAGAAGGATAAAGTTCCATGGAAACGTCTGCTCTGGGGTTCTGAATGAGCCTGATCTGCAAAGATCCTGTATGTTTATGTCGTTTTGTGGTTTTCTTCTGAGAATTCTGGTTTCTACCCACACGCCAAAAATATGTGCTTTCTGGGTAATTGGCTCCTGATAAAACTAAGTCTTGTGTAAGTGCCTGGATCATTGCCAGAGAACTGAAAGATTGCAATTTATCACAACGGCAAGGGCTGATGGGAATAAACATTCTTTGCAAAGTACTTCAGATATGGTGGATTGAATTGGGTCAAGGGCTAAACTGGGCCAAACTAGGGTGCTACTTCAGTGTGTAATGGTTGCATTAGCCTTTATAGGAATGCTATGGTAATTGCAAAATTCTCAATGAAATGACCACAAGTCTCAAATATGATGGAAAAACTTTAGTATTGGGACAAGCCAAAGCTCAAAACAAGCAGCAGGCAGGCTTCTTGCACATACCCACTAAGGGCTGCTGGTAATGCTTGAGTAGTTCATGAGTTTTATTGCTTCATATATTAATGTAATGTACAGCAAACTCTAGCAAGAGCTGCTGACATACTGTAGGGTCCTCTTCTCCATTAAACACAAGGTACATGAGCTTTGGACCACACAGAGGAAAGAGGAGAAAGAGATTGCAGATTAAATAAAAAAATGTGAGCAAAGTAACTGAACTAAAACACTGAAGACAGAGAGAAAGGGTTCGAATGTGGAGGAAAATGGGAAGGGGAAGAAAAGACAATAAATAGAAAGGGGCTGTGAGAAGGGATGAGGAGAAGAGCAAAGGGCTGAGCAAGATATAGAGCAAGATATACCTCAATGCAAAGAAGGGAAAAGAAGAAGAAGACGAAGAAGAAGAAGAAGAAGAAGAAGAAAACAAGCGGAGTAAAAATAAGGGCAGCGCATAAGAGAAAGGTTGAATGATAGAGGAAAATAAAAGAAAATGAAAAAATAGCAATGGAGTGCAAAACACAAAAGAGAAATGGGGAAGAATAAAGAAGTTAGAGGTAGAACAATGGTAGAACATTTGGGGCAAAGAAATAGAATATTTCAAGTTGAAAGGAAGAAGAAAGAGAAATAGAATACAAGGGGAAGAGAGAAAGTGGAAGATTAATGGGAATGAGAGCACAGAAGAAGGGAAGACAGGATGAGGAAGGAAAACTGAAGAGAAAGAGGAAAAAGAATATCAGGAAATTAAATATAGGGAGAGAAAAGAGGGGAATGGAAAGGGGAGAAGTGAAAGACAAAGATGGATAAATGGAAAAACAAAAAAAGGCCAAAAGAGAGTAGAAGTGGATGAGAGTTTTCTGAACTGCTCTTCCTCTCTGGGTTCTGCTTTCTTTGATGAACTTGTGAGGAGAAGAATAACCAGAGAGAAGAATAATATGGAGGAGAAAGAAACATGAAATGGGGAAGGGAAAAAGGAAAGTGAAAGCAGAAGAGAAAGGTAAGAGAAAAATATGAGATAAGAGTAGAGAAGACAGAAGGGAAAATTAGAATGAAGAGAAGAAGGGATGAGAGTATGTCATGGAATGGTAGGAGAAGATGCACCACATATAAACAGATACAGTATAGCATAGCACTGCATATCATTAAGAGTCAATATTTAATGGTGCTCACTAACACCCCTGCTGTCAGCCTTCTGACCATCACAATTTGTACAATGGGCACAGGAATGTTCAACAGCTCAATAGTGAGAGTCCAAAGATCAGAAGAACATGGGAGGGGAGTCACATATGTGCAATTCACCATTCTAAACTAAAGGGGACTGAATCTATATACATACATTGGTGGCCAGCCCCCCCCATGTTAAACAAAAACATTGGTTGCCAGGGGATACTTACTGTTAATTGGTGGCCAGGTGGTCTTCATCCTCCTTGGTGAGCTGCCTTCTCTGTCCTTTTCCATTGCAGCTTCTTAATTTTTTTCTGTCGTGGCTTCTTCGTTCTTCTGCAGAGTGGCTTCTTCATTTTTTTCCAGAGTGGGTTCTTCGTCCTTTTCCATAGTAGCTTCTTTGTTCCTTTCAGGAGCGGCTTCTTTGTTCTTTTCTAACAGAACTTACATTTAAATTTTGGTGGCCTTCGTCCTCCTAGACGAGCAGTCTTCTTTGTCCTTTTCCTTTGCGGCTTCTTCATTTTTTTCTGTTGCAACTTCTTCTTTCTTTTCTGGAGCAATCTTCTTCGATCTTTTACAGAGTGGCTTCTCCATTCTTTTCCAGAGCGGCTTCTTCATTCTTTTACAAATCGGCTTCTTCGTTCTTTTCCAGAGTGGCTTCTTCTTTCTTTTACAAATCGGCTTCTTCGTTCTTTTCCAGAGTGGCTTCTTCTTTCTTTTCCGGGGCAATCTTCTTTGTTCTTTTCCAGAGCGGCTTCTTCATTCTTTTCTGGTGTGGCTTCTCCATTCTTTTCCAGGATGGATTCTTCGTTCTATTCCAGAATGGCTTCTTCGCTCTTTTCCGGAGCGATCTTCTTTGTTCTTTCCGGAGCAGGTTCATTCTTTTCCAGAGTGGCTTCTTCTTTCTTTTCTGGAGCCTTATTCTTCGTTCTTTTCCAGAGCAGCTTCTTCTTTCTTTTCCAGAGCTTCTTCTACAACATGACCTAGCCCTACATTGAAATAAAATCTGTCAGGCCCAGGACGATAGACACCCCTGTGCCCCCCGATGGCGGCTCTGCTGGAAGCATGAAAACCAGTGGATTCTGCAATTACTCTTGTAGAACTGCTGAACTTCTGGACTGGTACAGTAAGGTCAAAATATAGAATACAGCATTTAAGGCTTTATTTTATAAACCTTTAATAATGTTGAAGATGAAGTGAGTAAAATGGCATTGGTTCTCAGTTTGTGTGGTGAACACCCAGTAGGGAGCCCAAAGCAGTGGTTTGTTGGGGCTAAGCCTGTGATCGGTTTGTGGAAATACCCATCTCATGTCTTGGTTACTCCTATAAGAATTTAGGGCCCCTGGTACAAGACTATGGAGATCCTTCTAAATACTGGTGGCCCTTGAACTGCATAGTACCTGCCTAACATACGCAAGTTAGACTGTTGCATATATCTATATGGGCTAAAGGAGGGTCCAGAGTAAATACAGGACTGCAAAGTGGAACGTAAACCCCAGAGCAGTGCCCTAAAGGTTACTTACCCTCTCTGTTTGTCAGAGCATTCTGGGAGTTGTAGTCCAGCAACAGCTGATCAGATGACCGACCCATGTAGACATTTCTGTATGACATCACTATATAACAGAAAGAAAGGGGTTAATGTTCTGGCACAATCATGTGAGTGGCAGGATGACCGCAGATAAAGGGATAAAGTCCTCTTTGGAGCAGACATTTCATTCATAGCTAATCATTACCCACAGCTCCCACCACATCTCTAGCAGTCTGGGCCTTGTGCACAACCAATGATGGGCTTTGGGAATGTCCAACAATAACAGAGATTCAGAGGTTTTTTGGGAGGGGGGGGGTGTCACAGCACTAAGGACAGAGCAGCAATGGCCAATTAGGGTTTAGACGGGTTGGCAGGTTTCCCATCTCTGTTAAATTGAGTTATGGCTTCATTGTGGTCTATTTATGCAGCTGTATAATGCACTTGAGTGGCAGAGTGAATTGAGCATTTCGGGCCATTGTAGGCAGATATAGTGCTATTTAGTGGGTGCTTTGGTGCATTATATAAGGCACTTTAGGCTTAAAGGATAAGTAAACCGTTAAAAGAAATGGATGAGGGGGCTATGCTAAGCACTTTTGCAATGTACATTCATTAATTATATTGCTTTTATTCCAAGATATTAAGGGATACATGTGCTGTTAATATGAATGAATTTAGTTACAACAGCGCCACCTGCTGGTCAGTTTCCCACCAGTCTGACCAGCAAGTAGTCAAGGAAGTTGGAGAAAGTTGAGAAAGAAAGAGGCTGATGTTCTTCTGCTTAGGAATAAAATCAGAAACCTTTCTCACATCTTTCCTAAGCAGAAGAACCTCAGCCTCTTGTGGGGCATTATGCCCTTTATAAGGTCCATTAAAAACTATGGAGTTTATGTATTTCCCTATTAACTATGGGGTACCATGAACCTTAGCCCTGCTGCCCCCTCTCAACCCGGCTCACCGTAACCCCTCTATTTATAGACCCGCCCTGCAGTGACATCACAAAATGGGCAGGCGCAAGTCTATAAATTTAGGCGCTGAAAGCCAGAAGTGCAAGGTCATGGGTAGGGAGAGCAGGAGAAGAGGTCATCCCCGACCCCGAAGATTTTGTGTGGGTTTTGGGCTGGTCTGCACATCACTAGCACTGACCTTGACAACTAAATAAACTGTTCTGTTGTGTAAGGCTACAATTGTATTGTTATTGTAACATTCTTTTCATTTTCTTGTCTGTCATTCAAGCCACTGCTTGGTTGATAGGGTTAGAGGCTATCCTAGCAACCAGATAACCAGATCATCAGGTGATGATGAACAAAAAAGTTAAATAATTTAAAAACCACAAATATAATACACTAAAACGTCATTGTTAAGGTTGCACTTTCCCTATAGAGACATTATCCTGTATTAGCTATAAGCAAATTGTTTGAGCAAAGCCTCCTCTACTAAAGGAGAAGTAAACCCTAAAAAATGAATATAGTTAATGTCCTATTTTATATAGTGAACTTATTGCACGAGGCTAAAGTTTGAGCTTGTCAATAGCAGCAATGATCCAGGACTTCAAACTTGTCACAGGGGGTCACCATCTTGGAAAGTGTCTGTGACACTCACATGCTCAGTGGGCTCTGATTGGCTGTTGAGAAGCTAAGCTTAGGGCTCGTCACTAATTATCCAGCAGAAAATGAGCTTCCCTGGCTGTAATATAAGCTGATGCTACAGGTTTGCTGATTATTCAATTCTGATGCTAATTGCACTGGTTTCTGTGCTGCCATGTAGTAATTATGTGTATTAATTACTAATCAGCCTTATATTGTGCCATTTCTATTCTATGTGTACTGTATATTGTGAGTGGCTCCCTAAGCTCAGTAAGTGACAGCAGCACAGAGCATGTGAATCAGTGAATCAGCAGAAAAGAAGATGGGGAGCTACTGGGGCATCTTTGGAGACACAGATCTTTACTGCTAAAGGGCTGTGGTTGCCTTGGGCTGGTACAGAAGCACAAAACATCAACAATGTACAACATTTCTATTCTTTAGTTAATCTTTAGTTCTCCTTTAGTTCTCCTTTAATATACTGAGACTTCAAACTGGAGAGCTGCTGAATAAAAAGCTAAATAACTCAAAAACTACAAATAATAAAAAATTAAAACCAATTGCAAATTGTCTCAGAATATCTCTCTCTACTAACAGTTAATTTAAAGGTGAACAACCCCTTTAATTTCTTAGCCAACATTGAGATTACTTTCAGTATGATATAGAGAGTGACATTCAGAGACAATTTACAGTTGGTTTTCATTTTTTATTATTTGTGTTTTTTGAGTTATTTAGCTTTTTATTCAGCAGCTCTCCAGTTTGCAGTTTCAGCCATCTGGTTGCTAGGGTCCAAATTACCCCAGCAACCATGCACTGATTAGAGTAAGAGACTGGAATATGAATAGGAGAGGCCTGTAACAGAAAGAGGAGTAATTAAAAGTATCAATATCAATGAAATTGTAGCCTTCAATGTGTTAAATTTGTGTTTTAGCTGGGGTCAATGACCCCCATTTGAAAGCTGGAAAGGGTCAGAAGAAAAGGGTAAATAATTAAAAAAATTATAAAAAAATAAATGCTGAAGACCAATTAAAAAGTTCATTAGAATTGGCAATTCTATAACATATTAAAGTTAACGTAAAGGTAAAACAACCCTTTAACTAAGTCTACCAGTCTACTAAATGTAAACATGAAATAAAGCCAATAGGCTGGTTTTGCTTCCAATAAGGATTAATTATATCTTATTTGGGATCAAGTACAAGCGACTGTTTTATTATTACACAGGAAATCATTTAAATATTTCATTAAAATGGAGTCAATGTGAGTCAGCCTTGCTGTAATTTGGATCTTTCTGGATAATGGGCTTCCGGATAACAGATTCCAATACCTGGAATTAGAAAATTGCAATGATTTAATACAATTTTAAACTAACATCTCTGTTCTGTATTTTTAGCTGAGCACCTAATATCCCAATCTATGCACTTGCTTTCCTGAAAGTTAGACCCTTTGGTGACCCAGTATATATTTTGTGTTATATCAGTTTTGAACATGTTGGCATAGTTTTATGGGATCTCTCTGTACAGACTATGAGAAAACTTAGGGACTGTTCCTGCTGAATTGTGCTTAGTACAGGGAATACCTATGCTGCCATAGTTTTATGGGATCTCTCTGTACAGACTATGAGAAAACTTAGGGACTGTTCCTGCTGAATTGTGCTTAGTACAGGGGAATACCTATGCTTAGAGATGTCGCGAACTGTTCGCCGGCGAACTTGTTCGCGCGAACATCGGGTGTTCGCGCTCGCCGGAAGTTCGCGAACGTCGCGCGACGTTCGCCATTTTGGGTTCGCCATTGTTGGCGCTTTTTTTTGCCCTCTCACCCCAGACCAGCAGGTACATGGCAGCCAATCAGGAAGCTCTCCCCTGGACCACTCCCCTTCCCTATAAAACCGAAGCCCTGCAGCGTTTTTTCACTCTGCCTGTGTGTGCTGAAGAGATAGTGTAGGGAGAGAGCTGCTGCCTGTTAGTGATTTCAGGGACAGTTGAAAGTTTGCTGGCTAGTAATCGTTTTGATACTGCTCTGTTATTGGAGGGACAGAAGTCTGCAGGGGTTTGAGGGACATTTAAGCTTAGGTAGCTTTGCTGGCTAGTAATCTACCTTCTACTGCAGTGCTCTGTATGTAGCTGCAGTGGGCAGCTGTCCTGCTTCTGATCTCATCTGCTGACTGCTGCAATAACAGTAGTCCTTGTAAGGACTGCTTTTATTTATTTTTTTGTTGTTTTACTACTACTACTACTACTACTACTATAAGAGCCCAGTGCTATTAGTCTAGCAGTGTTGGGGAGTGGGACTGGTGTGCTAATCTGCTGCTCCTAGTAGTTCAGCAGCACCAACTTTAATTTTTTTTTTTTAATATTCATTTTTTTTTTATTTTACTTTTTTTTATTTTACTACTGCTGTAGTAGTGTATAAGTTGACCTTTTAGGCATTATTTGCCCTGTAGGCATTATTTGCACACTGTTTTCTTCAACCCTCCATCTAGCTGTGTGACCTTGTTCACATTCTGTCTAAATATCCATAATATTACCGTCTCCAGAAAAAACACCGGAGTGACTTTTTTCAAGCAGCCATAATATATTTTACGTAATCCGTATCCACCGCTGTAGTAGTGTATACGTTGACCTTGTAGGCATTGTTTGCCCAGTTTTTTTGGCCGCAGCCACTGAAGCACAGAGGCCAGAAAAATATGCCATATAAATGCTGAAAATAGTCATTTTTTGCCATACGTTGACTCAACGTATATGGCAAAAAATGACTATTTTCAGCATTTATATGGCATATTTTTTCTGGCAACTGTGCTTCAGTGGCTGCGACCAAAAAAACTGGGCAAACAATGCCTACAAGGTCAACGTATGGCAAAAAATGACTATTTTCAGCATTTATATGGCATATTTTTTCTGGCAACTGTGCTTCAGTGGCTGCGTCCAAAAAAACTGGGCAAACAATGCCTACAAGGTCAACGTATGGCAGTTGTTTAAAGAGAACAGTAGATTACTAGCCAGCAAAGCTACCTAAGCTAAAATGTCCCTCAAATCCCTGCAGACTTCTGTCCCTCCAATACAGAGCAGTATCAAGCAGATTACTAGCCAGCAAGCTTACTATCATCTGTCCCTGAAATCACTAACAGCTCTCCCCCTACACTATCTCTTCCAAGCACACACAGGCAGATTTTTCAGATACATTTTTGCCCTTGATCCCCCTCTGGCATGCCACTGTCCAGGTCGTTGCACCCTTTAAACAACTTTAAAATCATTTTTCTGGCCAGAAATGTCTTTTCTAGATGTTAAAGTTCGCCTTCCCATTGAAGTCTATGGGGTTCGCGAACCGTTCGCGAACCGCTCGCATTTTTGCGCAAGTTCGCGAATATGTTCGCGAACTTTTTTTCCGACGTTCGCTACATCCCTACCTATGCTGCCATAGTTTTATGGGATCTCTCTGTACAGACTATGAGCAAACTTAGGGGACTGTTCCTGCTGAATTGTGCTTAGTACAGGGAATACCTATGCTGCCATAGTTTTATGGGATCTCTCTGTACAGACTATGAGAAAACTTAGGGACTGTTCCTGCTGAATTGTGCCTAGTACAGGGAATACCTATGCTGCCATAGTTTTATGGGATCTCTCTGTACAGACTATGAGCAAACTTAGGGGACTGTTCCTGCTGAATTGTGCTTAGTACAGGGGAATACCTATGCTGCCATAGTTTTATGGGATCTCTCTGTACAGACTATGAGCAAACTTAGGGACTGTTCCTGCTGAATTGTGCTTAGTACAGAGGAATACCTATGCTGCCATAGTTTTATGGGATCTCTCTGTACAGACTATGAGCAAACTTAGGGGACTGTTCCTGCTGAATTGTGCTTAGTACAGAGGAATACCTATGCTGCCATAGTTTTATGGGATCTCTCTGTACAGACTATGAGCAAACTTAGGGGACTGTTCCTGCTGAATTGTGCTTAGTACAGAGGAATACCTATGCTGCCATAGTTTTATGGGATCTCTCTGTACAGACTATGAGCAAACTTAGGGACTGTTCCTGCTGAATTGTGCTTAGTACAGGGAATACCTATGCTGCCATAGTTTTATGGGATCTCTCTGTACAGACTATGAGCAAACTTAGGGACTGTTCCTGCTGAATTGTGCTTAGTACAGCAGAAACAACCCTCTAGGTTTGCTCATAGCCTGTATATAGATATACAGAAGGTCTATAACAACATAGGTATTTCGCTGTAGAATATGTTTGTCTATGCCCTGAAGATTTCTGCAGCTACTGATACTGAATAAAAGTGCTTTACAACGGCTGTAAAAGGCACATTATTTGCATTCAGTCAAAATATCAGCAAGTCAGTGAAGCTAGTGAGCCAGCAGAGGGCATCACACCTTTAGTTTAAGTTGTAAGAAGCCTCCTTCTAAGCTGGTTCATTAATATAATATATATACAATTATTGAAGGGCGAATTTCTCCCCTTTTGCTTCCCGCAAAATTTGGAAAACGGCGAAAAATGTGTGAAAAATTGTGAAATCAGAAATCATGAAATTCTAACGTTTTCAATTTGAACCTTTTCACAAAAAAATCAAGCAATTCGAACGTTTTCACGGTAAAATTGAGAAATTCGAACGTTTTCATTAAAAACTAGCAATTCAAACGTTTTCACAAAAAAATCTAGCAATTCAAAAATTTTCACCAAAAAATGTAGCAATTCGAACGTTTTCACGGTAAAATTGAGAAATTCCAACATTTTCATTAAAAACTAGCAATTCAAACGTTTTCACAAAAAAATCGAGCAATTCAAATATTTTCACCAAAAAATTTAGCAATTCGAACGTTTTAAAAAAAAAATCGTGCAATTCGAAAGTTTTCACGAAAAAATCGCGAAAATCGGAAATGGACGCGGCGAATTTTCACCGGCGAATTTTCGCTGGAGATTTGCGAATTTATTCGCCGGCAAAGAAACATGGAAATTCGCTTTGAATTCGTACCAGGCGAATTAATTCACCCATCATTATATACAATTGCATCTACTATGGTGTATGAAGGTATCTTGATTGAAAAAATTCTCTGGTGAAAAATCCGCTGCATCCAAAAAATTTGGTTGTGCGTCAGAATAGTTACATTTAAAAATTTAAAATAGTTAAAATTATTTGAATGCCCAATGACTTCAATGCATTTGGACAAAAAGAAATTGGCACAAGTCAAAATAATTTTTGACACCTATTGACTTCAATGTGTTTTGCGAATTCCGCAGGCAATTCGCAAATTTTTCGCCGAAGCAAAATGGGACAAATTCGCTCATCACTATTCATTTGATTATACCATCATAATATAATGGCTTTCTGCTGCTGGTCCTCGTAGAGGGGGAATTTTTTTTATTTAAGATTTTTATTGAATTTCCAATATGTAATTAACAATGTAATCAACAATGAGATTTCAACGGAAAGCGAAAGAAAGAAAATAGAATAGAAAGGGAAGGTGGAGGGAAGATTTAGAGGTAGTTGTCGGGTATAATAGTTCTTTCTAATGATGGGTGAATTTTTCGTCTATTTTCGCGAAAAAATTACGCCCATAGACTTGTATGGCGGCGTGCGTCAAAAAAAAGATGCGTGTCAAAAATTTTCGCCGCACAACAAAATCTTTTTGACGCCCATAGACTTTAATGGGCGTCTGCGACATTTCGCAGGCGGCGAATTTTTGGCGAAACAAAACAGGTCAAATTCGCCCATCCCTACCTCTTGAACATCTTTACGGGTTTTTTTGTTAAAAGGTTGAATTCTCCTCTAAGTTAACTTTTAGTATGTGTGAGAGTTAAGGATTCGAGTGAACCCCTGAATCCTTTTCGAAAGATTTGGGCGAATACCGAACTGAACCCGAATCCTAATTTCCAAAATTAGGGAAGGGAAAGGGAAAAACATTTTTTACTTCCTTGTTTTGTGACAAAAAGTCAAGCGATTTCCCTCCCCACCCCTAATTTGCATTTGCAAATCACGATTCCCGGTTCAGCCGGACAGAAGGATTCCTGGATTCAGTGCATCCCTAGTGAGAGTACCTGGCGGTCTAGTGGGGCGGCTCTCACTGCCGGGACACCTGCCGCCTCCTCTTTCGCGCACTGCTCCCTTTTAACATGCCCCTCCGTGTTTGACATGCACGACAATTGTGGCGTCATTGCGCTTGGCGTGAATTTTATATATTTAAAGGGGCCTCATCCAAACATTCATTGCCCAACTTAGGTCTATTTACAATCGTTCCTGTGTTCGATTCTAATGTGTTTGACCTTGAATTTGCCTGTCCCTGACCTTGTCTAGTTTACTTCCCTCTTGGATCAGGATTGTGTCCAGCGCTACTGGTGGGTTTGACCCTGACTTCCCTCTTGTCTCCTGATTTGGTTCTGCTCTGCCCAAATGGTATTGACCCAACCTATTCCAATCCACGTTCCTAATTCCCTGTCCTTCCTGTTAACGTTTGGTTCCCTTGTCTGCCCAGAACTCTCTTCTTGGTCCTCCCACTTTAAGACCTGGCGACATCTGAGTAATGGAGGGCTCCTCCCGAAGCGAAAGGCAGTTGTTGTAGTTGGAAGCATGAGCTGAGGCCAGGACCTTGGGGTTTGTTCTGGGTTTGGGTTACGTAACAGTATGTTATAGAATGGTTAATTCTTAGCAACTTTACAATTTGATGTCATTATTTATTTATTACAATTTTTTAATTATTTGTCTTCTTCACTCTTTCCAGTATTTAAAAAGGGGTCACTGACCCCACCTAAAACCATGCTCTGTAAGGCTACATATGTATTGCTACTTTAGATTACAAAAACTAATGGTGCACAGTGCCTATGAGTAAGTGGCCCAACAGGCACGAAACGTGTTAGGCCTTTTGCCAATATGTCCTAATAAATATTTTGTATTTTTTTACTTGCTGTCCTATTTTTTGGAGGAACTCACATTTATCGTTTTGCTACTTTTTATTACTCAACTTTCTGGTCAGGCCTCTCCTATTCATATTAAAGTCTCTTATTCCAATCAATGAGTGGTTGCTAGGGGAATTTGGACCCTAGCAACCAGACTGCTGAAATTACAAACTGGAGAGCTGCTGAATAAAAAGCTAAATAAGTCAAAAACCACAAGTAATAAAAAATGAAAACCAATTGCAAATTGTCTCAGAATATCACTCTCTTCTCATCATACTAACAGTTAATTGAAAGGTGAACAACTCCTTTAATTATTTTTTTATGTATTATAAACATTCAAATTCATTGGAGTCAGTGGGAAAGTGAAATGGCCTAGTGGTGACGGGGTGCAACAGAATATACATTGCCTTGTTACTGTATCAGACAAACTTGTTAGGATTTGTTGGCAATTTCTTCATGGCAGCGTCTTCTCCAGAGATAATGTAACATCTCAATACCCTTTTCTGCCAGTTGTTCAGACCAGAGAAAGGACAAAGTGGGTTATTTACTAAACTCCTAATGCAAAAATCAAGAAAAAGTCGTGATATTGTAAAAGTCCAATTTTATATAAAAAAATAAAAAAAAGTCACACCTTTTTCGTGATTTTTGCATTCGGAGTTTAGTAAATAAGTGCAGCAATTTTTCGGAATTTATTAAACCCTGAGGATGGAAAAGTCAGAATCTGAAAATCCGGCATCTCAGGCCTGTCGAGGTTACATATAAGAAAAATGGGAGGTTTTCAGAGTTTTCGTGAATCGTGAAAATCAGATTTTTTTTCCTGCAAAGCTTATTTTTGGGAAAATGTAATAATAAATATGTGTAAAAAAAACCCCGAGCAGATTTGATTGGAGTTTGTAGCAGAAATAGTTCTTACATGTGATCTCTCACAGAGAGTCATAATAACATTACAGTTCTGAGTCGAGAGCTAATGCTGTTACTTCAGTGGATCAGTATTTACCCTGCTCTCTGTGTGTGTTTGTTCAATTCTCCATTTGCTGGAAGGGCCCTTATCACAAGTTTACTAACTCTAAACTGCACAACTGCTCAGCTACAAAACCTACTTATTATTTTCCCTGTACTTTGTCACCGGCCCTTCTGCTCAAAGAGACTCTAATGTCACAATACAGAGTCCATATGTTTCCCTGATAACAACCCCATGTTTTGCTTTGTGTATATCCAGATATTTGGGACTTTCTAAAATAAGCTGCTGTACTTTGTGGCAGGAATTCCAGATTTACACTTGGGTTCAGAGTCAGCGCATTACTAAACACAGAGTTCAGTTTTCTTAGAGTGTTTTTAGGGCAGAGACACGCTCAGATTCGGGGAGAACAAATCTCCTCTTATTTGGGGCGACTAATTTCCCCGATGTGCCTCCAGCCGGCTAGAATGTAAATCACCGGCGGTTTGGCAATCAGTGCGTTTCGTTTTTCGAAGTCGCCCAAAGTGGCCTCACGAGGAAACTTCGGGCGACTTCGTAAATCGAAGCGATCCAAGTGCCATCCCGCTGGCTATTTAGATTCTAACCTGCGGGAGGCAGTTCAGTCGCCCTGAAGAAGAGGCGATTAATCACAGGGCAACTAAATCTCCCCAAATCTGAGCGTGTGTCTCTGCCCTTAAGGTGCCCATACACGGGCAGATAAAGCTGCCGATATCGGTCGTTTGGACCAATTTGACAGCTTATCTGTGTATGGGGGCTTCCGACGGGTCTTCCCGATCGATATCTGGCCACGATATCAATCGGGAAGGTTTGACTTTTAACTGATCAACCCATCGGAGCCCCTTGGCATATCGTAATTACCCCCAATATAGCCATGCCGTTAGCGGCATATCGGGGGAAAGATCCGCTCCTTTGGCAATGTCGCCAAACGAGCGGATCTTTGAGTCTATGGTCAGCTTTACACTTACACCACCATTAGCTAATTATGCCTATGTCTGACTTAAAGGGGAAGGAAACCTAGTCGGCGCAAACCCCCCACCCCCCCTCCCGTTTGTTGCCCACCCTCCCACCTCCCCCCTGGCCTACCCGTCCCGCTGGGCAAATGCCCCTAACTTGTTACTTACCCTTCTGCACAGGTCCAGTCCAGGGAGTTCACAGACGCCATCTTCTTCCACGCAATCTTCTTCCTGCTGTGAACGGCGTTTTGGCGCATGCGCAGTAGATCGTACCGGCGAAATGATCCTACTGCGCATGCGCCGTTCAAAGCAGGAAGAAGATCGCGTGGAAGAAGATGTCGTCTGTGAACTTCGTGGACTGGACCTGCGCAGAAGGGTAAGTAACAAGTTAGGGGCATTTGCCCAGCAGGACGGGTAGGCCAGGGGGGAGGAGGGAGGGTGGGGGGTTTGCGCCAACTAGGTTTCCTTCCCCTTTAAGTAGGTTGTTGATATCCTGAAACAATTTCTAATTAAATTAGCCTTTTTGGTGTTTTTTATTTTTTTGTTATCCCTTATCTTTCTAAACTAACGCTCTCCTAATAATTTACCTGTCTTTCAAAAGTCTTTCAAAAGTCTGGTTGCTAGGGTAGGCCGGACTGTAGCAACCTGATACATACTGGAGACATTACATGAACAAACAATACTTTTTAAGTAGAATGAAAGAAAAGTACCCCAAATATATAACAAGTTTTAGCTTCTAACTAGTCACTTGTAAACTAATGTGTTTGTATATAGATATATAATCTGTGCAATTACTTCACAAATGAATCCCAAAACTGAAAAAAAACAATGACCCCATGTAGATTAGTTGATGATCTATTGGATTTATAACTAACTAAAGTGCAATGCAATATTTAGAAATCCATTACGTAAAATTATTCTTATTAAGAATCAATTACCACTGGTGACTATTAAAAAAACACAAATTTGTCTCTATATAAAGTGCAGCCAGTAATCATTAGTAAATTAATTAGATACTTTAATTAACTGCAATAAATGTAAAGTTCAGTGCAATAAATAGTGAATCGGTTTGTGTTATCAATTGATTAAAAATTCATACTTATATTGGGATAAAAAATTAAATATGACCAGTAAAAATTCCAGGATAAATGAATTAGACAGTCGGCTCATAATTAGTGATTATAATAGTAGGAAAATGAAATAAGAGAAGGTGGAGTTGTCCCGTTATCTACTGCCTGAATTGTTATTATCCCTGGGACACTAAAAAGCTGGAGAAGTTGGGGTAACCGGGACTGTGGTCTCAAATTTTACCCGCCCTAAATTACTGGAGAAGAACTAGGTAATTGTCAAAAACTCCTTAAAGGGATACTGTCATGGGAAGAAAAAAAAAATTTCAAAATGAATCAGTTAATAGTGCTACTCCAGCAGAATTTTGCACTGAAATCCATTTCTCAAAAGAGCAAACAGATTTTTTTATATTCAATTTTGAAATCTGACATGGGGCTAGACATATTGTCAATTTCCCAGCTGCCCCTGGTCATGTGACTTGTGCCTGCACTTTAGGAGAGAAATGCTTTCTGGCAGGCTGCTGTTTTTCCTTCTCAATGTAACTGAATGTGTCTCAGTGGGACCTGGATTTTACTATCGAGTGTTGTTCTTAGATCTACCAGGCAGCTGTTATCTGGTGTTAGGGAGCTGCTATCTGGTTAACTTCCCATTGTTCTTTTGTTTGGCTGCGGGGGGGAAAGGGAGGGGGGTGAAATCACTCCAAATTGCAGTACAGCAGTAAAGAGTGACTGAAGTTTATCAGAGCACAAGTCACATGACTGGGGGCAGCTGGGAAATTGACAATATGTCTAGCCCCATGTCAGATTTTAAAATTGAATATAAAAAAATCTGTTTGCTCTTTTGAGAAATGGATTTCAGTGCAGAATTCTGATGGAGCAGCACTATTAACTGATTCATTTTGAAAAAAAAAAGTTTTTCCCATGACAGTATCTCTTTAAACTACTGGAGAACAACTAGGTAATTGTCAAAAACTCCTTAAACTACAGGAGAAGAACTAGCTAATCCTCAAAAACCACAAATCCTCTGTCCCTTGGAATAGCAGCAGAAAGACAGGAGGTTGATATGAATTGAGCCAATGATCACTTAAACGCCACCCCAAACTCCCAATTCCGGACTGATATATTGATAAAACGTTGATAAAGACAAATGTAATTTTTTTTCCTTCATTTGGATTAAAACCAAATAAATAGCTAAGAGATTTCACCGATACGTGTTTTGCAAAACAGCTTTCTCAAGGCACATTCGATCACTAACCCATCTAGGTGTTTTGCTGTATTGGGATTAATTTGTAAGGTAATTGCACGGATAATATTTCTATATACAAACACATTTGTTTACAAGTGACCAGTTAGAAGCTCAAACTTGGTATATGTGGGGTACTTTTCTTTCATTCTAATTAAAACTTTGGTATACTGACTCAGGCCATAACCAAGAAGATAAAGCTGCAATTAGGTGGACAAGGGCATCTTCCTTTTCTTTTTAATGAACAAACAATAAATCCTCAGAAATAAGACCATCTGCAAGATTTTTATTCTATTGTAAAGGTTAAGCTTAAATTGAACTACTACGTCCCCAAGAGTAGGGATGTAGCGAACTGCCGATTTGGTGTTCGCGAACGCCGTTCGCGAACACCGGCAAAAAATGCGAACGTTCGCGAACAGTTCGCGAACTTCGAACACCCGCTAAAATCGTTCGATTCGAACGTTCGAAGGATTTTTCATTCGAATCGAACGTTCGAAGGATTTTAAACGTTCGATCGAAGGATTTTCATTCGAATCGAACGTTCGAAGGATTTTAATCGTTCGAACGAATGGAAATCGTTCGAACGAATGGAAATCGTTCGAACGAATGGAAATCGTTCCAAAGAATGGAAATCGTTCGATTTTAGCGGTCGAATGGTCGAATGGTCGAACGATTTGTATTCGAATCGAACGCGAACTCAAAATGCGAACGTTCCCAAACGTTCGCGAACATTAGGTGGACGCGAACGGTCGAAGTTCGCGCGAACAAGTTCGCCGGCGAACAGTTCGCTACATCCCTACCCAAGAGGAGAAAGACTGTGTTCAGAAAACCCCGGCCCCTTCTTGGTTCCCATATAATGGCACAAGACAGTAGCACTGGGTGGGTCGGTGCATGGGACAGGGTTAGACACACGGCCTACACAGGGTCATATGCCAAATGTTGTGCCTTGAGAGACATGATGATCCAGTCTGGCGGGTCCTCTAGAGGTTGGTTTGAGGGAGATTAGGGGGTGTCAGATTGGGGCGTTGCATACAACGCAATATTGCACTAATAGATATGAGTTCAAGGCAACCATCAGACATCTTCAGAAGGCCCAGGCTGAAATATTTTATGGTGTCCCATTCTCTGTAGTTGATGTAGGGTGGGGTTGGGCAGTAATTCATTAGCCTGGCCCCCCTGAAGATTTGTGATGGTGGCCCTGTACAGATATGTATTCATGCAAAGTTGCATGCTGATTTCTATAGGTTATTTCTTTTGGGGGTTGCAGTAACCAGCACAAGGAATAAGATGGTGGCTCTTGTACAGAGGGCATGGCTGGGGCCATAAACACATATATTTATATATATATCTGGTACCCTGGTACAGTGCTGTGTGTTTGTCAGTAGAATGAACTGGATCCCCTTGTTGAGCTGTGTGGGTGGGGGATGGGATACAGGTGCTCTCAGGGATTGTCTCTCCACCCTCTCCCTGGCCGCCCTCCCTTTCATCAGCCCCCCTTCTCCTGTCTGCATACCTTCCTCACCTGATCCTTACTCAATACGCTGCCTCTCCTCTTCCTCTCTCTACCTGTCCGTCCTCTCGGCTTCACTAATTCCTCTGTCGCCTTCTGTAGCCCCCTATACTTTCTTCCCTCTCTCCTGCCCCCATTGTTTTCCCACTGCCCAATGTCCTGTGTCCCCCCTACTCCATTATTCTGCCGCCATCCCCTTTCTTCCGGAACCCTTCTACTTTCTCTGTGTATCTGACTGTGGCCTCGTACTCCCTCACTCATGTTTCTTCCCCCTTAATTTCAGTGGAATGGTTCCCCATGATCCCCCGCCACCTCGGCTGAGATTTGAGGGGAAGATCTGTCCCCTCTCCTGAAGCTGGAGGAACTCACCCTGCCAGGTAAGTCACTCCAACTGCCAACTAGAGATAAACAAATCAATATGTTAAGTTTGCCGAGGGTAATGGAACACCAGCTTCCATATTTGCTCCATTTCTAGGAACCCTCGGCAACCAATCAGCTGGTAGCATTGACTGGTCCATTATTACTAGTGGGAACCTTCCTAGAAGAGTAGGGTTTGGTATAGCCGCAAAAGGAGGGCCAATGTGATATTATTAATCCCCTTGGTTTGGAAATGAGATGTTGGACGGGCAGGTGCCCCACATACTTTTCATCATATAGTGTAAATATTTACTTCAAGCTATGTCTGCTGTGTGTTAATACTTCTTATATATAGAATCCCAACAAAAGGAACAATTAAATGAGCATCATTATAGAATGTTAAGTAATAAAATGAGCAGAGTGCATGATGACTGCCTTCCCAGTGGGACTGAACACATGAACAATAAGCCTTTTTTCATCTAATGAAGTATCAAAGCTCATACAGTTAATTTTTAAAGGAAAAGACTTGGAAATCCTTATCAAATGGCATCTTGTTGAAATTTCTGGCAGGGAATGGAAAGTGTGAGGGACTTCCTATATGGCCCCACTTATTGGACAGTACCATTGTCAGGATGGCAACGTTATGCATTTTTTGGGTCCATAACAACATTGGAAAAGGCTATTCTGTACCAGCCAACACAGCCTTCTCTGCATGAGCAATAAGGGGTACACTCTTAACCCTGTGAGTTCTCCTGTAATGGGCCAAGAGAAGGACATAAGCTTTATTAAGTAACCTGTGCTTTGGTTGCAGGGTGTCGGGGTATACGGCAGTGTATAATACAGACTCCGTGCGGTTCCATCTCCCATCGCCAGAAATGGTGGAGAAAGAGGGTAAGAGGGTTGTATGAACCAAGAGCTTTCTTGTACTGATTTCAGCCAGTCATAGTAACATAGTAAGTTAGGTTGAAAGAAAAAAAACGCACACCACGTCCATGAAGTTCAACCTTTTAAATCTATATATAACCTGCCTAACTGCCAGTTGGTCCAGAGGAAGGCAAAAAAAACCATTTGAAGTCTCTCCAATTTGCCTCAGAGGGGGAAAAAAATTCCTTCCTGACTCCAAAATGCAATGGGACCAGTCCCTGGATCAACTTGTACTATGAGCTATCTCAGCTGCCCAGATTGCCAGTTAAGGTGGCCATACACGGATAGATCCGCTCGTTTGGCGATGTCGCCAAACGAGCGGATCTCCCTCCGATATGCCCACCTTGAGGTGGGCAATATCGGGCTGATCCGATCGTGGGCCCTAGGGCCCAACGATCGGATCCTAGCGTTCGCCAAACGGGCGGTCGGATCGCGGGACCGCATCAACGAACAGATGCGGCCGCGATCCGACGGGATTTTTAACCCCATCCGATCGAGATCTGGCCGACTTTCGGCCAGATCTCGATCGGGGAAGCCCGTCGGGGGCCCCCATACACGGGCCAATAAGCTGCCGACTTGGTCTGTCGGCAGCTTTTATCGGCCCGTGTATGGCCACCTTTAGTCAAGATCCTGTTGCAAGTGCCACATCCTGGATGGAATTAATTGGGCTGATAGTTTTGTGTCATCTGCAAACACTGATACATTACTTACAATCCCCTCCCCTAAGTCATTAATGAACAAGTTAAATAAAAGTGGACCCAATACTGAGCCCTGGGGGACCCCACTAAGAACCTTACTCCAAGTAGAGAATGTCCCATTAACAACCACCCTCTGTACCAGTCCTTGTCTAATGGGAAATATCATCTTAAAGGAGAAGGAAAGGCTAAAATTAAAGTAAGCTTTATCAGAAAGGTCTATATAAATACACCAGTAATCCCTCAAAGTAATGCTGCTCTGAGTCCTCTGTCAAAAGAAACAGCACATTTCTTTCCTTCTATTGTGTACTCATGGGCTTCTGTATCAGACTAACTGTTTTCAGCTTAAACCTCCAGGGCTAGGGCTTGAGCATGCTCAGTTTGCTCCTCTCCCCTACTCTCACTGCTGTAATCTGAGCTCAGGCAGGAAGTGATGTCACACCAAGCTAATATGGCAGCTGCTATCCTAAACAAACAGAGAGAGCTTCTAGAGCTGTTTACTCAGGTATGGTAAAGCATTCTGCAGAATAAATATAGTGTTATAGCTTGTACTATTGTGGCTAATCTATTGGCAATAAATAGCTTCGGTAGCTTTCCTTCTCCTTAAAAATCAACTTGTAATACAGTTCTAAGAGTAAAATCAAATGGCACTGGTCTCTAGTAGGGTCTGCAGCATTGCCGGCCCCTTTTCTATTCTACAGACAATTTAATGAAATGTGACCCTGTAACTTTTATATGAGAAAAATGTGGCCTCCCCTCGGCTATTCCTTGAGCTTTCCCTCAGTCAGCAGCTAATTACAGATAACAAGGAAGCTGTTGGGTGTCAGTTGGATGTTCATTATTCTGTCGTTGCGGGGCGGGTATTAAGTGCTCTATGAATACTTCATAATGTACATGAGAAAGTGAAACCTTATCTTTGTATTGTGTGACACCCTCCTCCTGTTATCACTTGTATTCTGCCTCGCAACCTGTTCCCTTTGTTCCCCGGGGGTAATTGTATCCCGTAACCTTTCCTCTGTGTCCCCAGCCCTTGTCTGCCCCAAATTCCACTTGTTCTCCCTCTGTCGTTTACTTGCTATTCTTCATCGGCTCCTTTAGGAATGAGCAAAGGCTGCCATTGGACCTCGCAGAGGATTCTGGGAGTGACGCTCTGTGTTATCATTTCATTGGCTGGAATTGGGGTCATAGCTTGGGCTGTAGGTAAGAATACAAAATATCTCACCCCAAATGCTGTCTGCACGGCTGTTAATCCAGTATCACACTAAATATTTTGAGACATTGGAATTAGGGATGCACCGAATCCACTTTTTTGGATTCGGCCGAACCCTTTGCGAAAGATTCGGCCGAATACCGAACCGACCATATGCAAATTAGGGGTGGGAAGGGAAAAACATTTTTTACTTCCTTGTTTTGTGACAAAAAGTCATGTGATTTCCCTCCCCACCCCTAATTTACATATGCAAATTAGGATTCAGATTCGGTTCGTCCAGGCACAAGGATTCGGCCGAATCCCGAACCGAATCCTGGATTCGGTGCATCCCTAATTGGAATTTAAGGAAACAATGACCAATACTTGTATTTATTGGCCCTTATATTTCAGCGAAATGATTTTGATTTCTAATAAGCACACCTTAAAGGGATACTGTCACAGGAAAACGTTTTTTTCAAAATGCATCAGTTAATAGTGCTGCTCCAGCACTGAAATCCGTTTCTCAAATAAGCAAACAGATTTTTTTGTACTTAATTTTGAAATCTGACATGGAGCTAGACATGTTGTCAGTTTCCCAGATGCCCCAGTCATGTGACTTGTGCTCTGATAAACTTCAATCACTCTTTACTGCTGTACTGCAAGTTGGAGTGATATCACCCCCTTCTTTCCCCCCCAGCAGCCTAACAACAGAACAATGGGAAGGTAACCAGATAACAGCTCCCTAACACAAGATAACAGCTGCCTGGTAGATCTAAGAACAACACTCAATAGTAAAATCCAGGTCCCACTGAGTCACATTCATTTACATTGAGTAGGAGAAACAACAGCCTGCCAGAAAGCAGTTCAATCCTAAAGTGCAGGCTCTTTCAGAAAGCACATGACCAGGCAAAATGACAATAAAAAATCATGACACCATAAAAATCATGACAGATGGGCGAATAAATTTGGCAGGCGCGAATTCACAGGGAATTTCTGTGTTTTGCCGCTGGTGAATAAATTCACAAAACTGGCATGAATATTTGCCGGCTTCAAAAAATTTTGGACTCGCGTTGAAAAGTCAATCGCATCAAAAAAGTCACACATCAACATTATTCGGATGGCCATTGACTTTAATGTCGGTGTTAAAAATGATACGAGCATCAGAATTGATGCGGGCATCAAAATTCGCATTTCGCAAATTTTTTGCCGTTTCGCGAATTTCATAGGAAATCCACAATTTTTTCAGCTAGGCAAAATGGGACAAATTTGCCCATCACTGGACAGAATCACTTTAATTGGAATATGTTTAAAGCAGGAAGTTGGATTAATCTGATAAATATTTAAAAATATTCTATTTTAAAGGGAAATTCCCCCTAAGAAAAACATGAAAGAAAATACAATTCTAAGCATCTTCCCTTACACAGTCATGGCTCATATTCAAAAGTTACTGGTAAATGGAACAGCTGTTGAAAGCAGTTTATCCGGCCTCTTGAAACACATACACCCCAGACTTCCATAACCTGAATGTGTATAAACTGTGAATAAGTCTCATTTCGGTAATTATTTATTTTCCTTTATAATCTCAATATAATCTAAAATTTCTTGAATTTGGAATATAATTTAAAATGGAGTAACCCCTAACAGACAGGGCATGAGTCTAAAGTGAAATTTTTAAAGCTGAGCTTATCCTTTAATCTACGGGCATGTTTTAGGTATTTATAGATAAACAAAAAATTGTTTCATATTCCTTACTGTATTTATTTACAATTTCATTATGTAATTAGTTTCCCATAGAGGATCATTGTGAATTTCTCAAGAGCTTTGGTCATGAATTATTCATATCTGTTTTTCCATCCTTGCAGCAATGTTGCCCAAAGGTTAAAAGGAATTTATGTTGAGGGTGGCCCAAAAGAAAGGGGTAACAGAAAAGGGGAAAAGAGGGGGCTCATAAGTGGAAGGGGAAGTGAAGAAATGGGGACAACAAGGAATGTGGCCATAGGAAATCTAAAGCTCGTTGGTGTACTGACCCTTTAAAGGAGAACTAAAGCCTAACTAAAGAAATAGGTAGGTACATGATGTTTTGTGCTTCTGTACCAGCCCAAGGCAACCACAGCCCTTTAGCAGTAAAGACCTGTGTCTCCAAAGATGCCCCAGTAGCTCCCCATCTTCTTTTCTGCTGATTCACTGATTCACATGCTCTGTGCTGCTGTCACTTACTGAGCTTAGGGACCCACTCACAATATACAGTACACATAGAATAGAAATGTCACAATATAAGGCTGATTAGTAATTAATACACATAATTACTACATGGCAGCACAGAAACCAGTGCAATTAGCATCAGAATTGAATAATCAGCAAACCTGTAGCATCAGCTTATATTACAGCCAGGGAAGCTCATTTTCTGCTGGATAATTAGTGACGAGCCCTAAGCTTAGCTTCTCAACAGCCAATCAGAGCCCACTGAGCATGTGAGTGTCACAGACACTTTCCAAGATGGTGACCCCCTGTGACAAGTTTGAAGTCCTGGATCATTGCTGCTATTGACAAGCTCAAACTTTAGCCTTGTGCATTAAGTTCACTATAGAAAATATGGCATTTTTAGCCACATTCATTGTTAGGTTTTAGTTCTCCTTTAACTTAAAATAGAGTCATTGGAGGTGATATACTATAAATATTTTTGCTGCTATTTGGCTACTCAGGGAATATGAGCTGTTGGTTAACTACATCACTATTCCCATTTACTCCTCCTCGTAATTTAACCCGTGTGTTCTGTGATTTTAGTGACATATGTTTTGAAGAACGAAAACCAGAACCTATACGTAGGTAAGTGCCTCTTCTATAATTATACAGGGCAGGCCGCAGGTCCGGACTGAGAATTAAAATAGACCCTGGAATTTCAGGTACACAGAGGCCCAAACAGCCGCACCAGCCCACTAAATACTGACTTTCAATGGGACCTTATAGCAGCCCCACAGATTGCCAGTCCGGGCCTGGGGTGTTGTCATTTTTAGGGCCCTATACAGCCACCAGCTGCTGGAGGGGAGCAGAAAGACTAAGGAGATCTCAGCAGTAACGACTCGCAGATGTCGTATTGATAAGAGACCAGACTGGGGAGCAGTAATAACCAAAGTGAAGTCTCTTATTGTTTCCACAACAGACGTACCCAGGGCACTGGAGCCTTTCATCTTGCAAAGTGTCTTTATTAGAGAGAGAGCAATGTTGCTGACGGTGATTGTGCTGGAACAATGGCTCTTTTGATAGGCCGTCAGCAAGATTACGGGAAATTCAGCAGAATTCAGCAAGAGCAGCCCCTTCATTTGCTTATAGTCTGTACAGAGATACCAGTCTCCGCATTGATATTCCCCTATACTAATTCAACACTTCTACAGAGGAAAACAAACCTATGGCTTCATCAGCTATGTTGGGGACACTAGGAATTCCTGCTGAAGGGACAGTTGTTGGCAGAGTCAGATTGGGCCGGCGGGACACCAGGAAAAAACCCGGCGCTCACGGGCCCCACCAGCCCAGTCCCGACCGCTGTCCCTGCTGCCCAAAAATGCCTCCTCCTGCCCTGGTCGCACTTTGCAAAGTTTACAAGTGAATCGCACACACGGGGGGCAGGTAGGAGGGCACGAACGGGGTGGGAAACTCCCGGTGGGCCCAGGTGTCAGTGGCCCCTCATGTTGCTAATGATTTGTCCTATTTCATGGCCATTCCCTATTTCTATAGGAAAAAAGTGGCTAAATAGATGGAATAATAGATTATAGTCATTCAAGCACAGGATACACAGTAGATAACAGATAAGTACTACTGTAGTTTATATAAACAAGCTGCTGTGTAGCCATGGGGGCAGCCCAGCACAGGATACACATTAGATAACAGATAAGTACTACTATAGTTTATATAAACAAGCTGCTGTGTAGCCATGGGGGCAGCCATTCAAGCACAGGATACACAGTAGATAACAGATAAGTACTACTATAGTTTATATAAATATAACAAATACATTCCCATTGTATACTACAGAGCTTATTTTTTATCAGCTGTGTTACCTGTATTTTTTGAGTGGCTGCCACCATGGCTACACAGCAGCTTGTTTATATAAACTATAGTAGTACTTATCTGTTATCTACTGTGTATCCTGTGCTTGAATGGCTGCCCCCATGGCTACACAGCAGCTTGTTTATATAAACTATAGTAGTACTTATCTGTTATCTACTGTGTATCCTGTGCTTGAATGGCTGCCCCCATGGCTACACAGCAGCTTGTTTATATAAACTATAGTAGTACTTATCTGTTATCTACTGTGTATCCTGTGCTTGAATGGCTGCCCCCATGGCTACACAACAGCTTATTTATATAAACTATAGTAGTACTTATCTGTTATCTACTGTGTATCCTGTGCTTGAATGGCTGCCCCATGGCTACACAGCAGCTTGTTTATATAAACTATAGTAGTACTTATCTGTTATCTACTGTGTATCCTGTGCTTGAATGGCTGCCCCCATGGCTACACAGCAGATTGTTTATATAAACTATAGTAGTACTTATCTGTTATCTACTGTGTATCCTGTGCTTGAATGGCTGCCCCCATGGCTACACAGCAGCTTGTTTATATAAACTATAGTAGTACTTATCTGTTATCTACTGTGTATCCTGTGCTTGAATGGCTGCCCCCATGGCTACACAGCAGCTTGTTTATATAAACTATAGTAGTACTTATCTGTTATCTACTGTGTATCCTGTGCTTGAATGGCTGCCCCCATGGCTACACAACAGCTTATTTATATAAACTATAGTAGTACTTATCTGTTATCTACTGTGTATCCTGTGCTTGAATGGCTGCCCCATGGCTACACAGCAGCTTGTTTATATAAACTATAGTAGTACTTATCTGTTATCTACTGTGTATCCTGTGCTTGAATGGCTGCCCCCATGGCTACACAGCAGATTGTTTATATAAACTATAGTAGTACTTATCTGTTATCTACTGTGTATCCTGTGCTTGAATGGCTGCCCCCATGGCTACACAGCAGATTGTTTATATAAACTATAGTAGTACTTATCTGTTATCTACTGTGTTTCCTGTGCTTGAATGGCTGCCCCCATGGCTACACAGCAGCTTGTTTATATAAACTATTGTAATCTTTCTAAAGCAAACACACAATCTTTCCAGTGCAGCACAACAGTACATTATATTTTTATTACTTTAGAACACTTACATTTTTTGGTGTTACTGTTCCTTTAAAGGATGCCCTGCTTATAAATAGATGGTTATTGTCACTGAAATCTGATGCCGCCACTATCCCATGCTTTGATTCTTACTTTAACTTCCTTCTCCCAGTCCAGGTAAACCTCCCGGACCACCGCCTGTCAGTGTATGATGAGAAGGAAAAGGTGTGGCGTCTGGTCTGCTCCTCCTTCTCTAACCCAGAGGTGGCGACGCTGAGCTGTGAAGAAATGGGCTTCATCAGGTCTGAAAAAGTACCACTAGTCCACGTCTAGAATTTGAACTCGTTTCTTGCCCTAAATGTGACCATCACTTTATACTTCAACTTTCAGTAGAATGGAGCAATAACACGTGCACCCTATTCCTGTACAGCTTCCCTACTTTACGGAACGTAGTCAGTTGGCTCAAAGGGGTGGTTCCCCTTTAAATTAACTTTTAGTATGTTATAGAATGGCCAATTCTAAGCAACTTTTCAATTGCCCGTCATTTTCAATTGGCCGCCATTTTTCTTTTTTTTTATAGTTTTCTAATTATTTGCCTTCTTCTGATTCATTCCAGCTTTCAAATGGGGGTCACTGACCCCATCTAAAAAACAAATGTTCTGTAAGGCTACAAATGTATTGTTATTGCTACTTTTTATTCCTCATCTTTCTATTCAGGCCTCTCCTATTCATATTCCAGTCTTTATTTCAATTTAATCCATCGTTGCTAGGGTAATTTGTCTGAAATCGCAAGCTCTGAAATTCACTCAGTACATTATACTAAAAGTTAACTTAAAGAATTACAACCCCTTCAAAGGCTACCAAATCACTTGGCCAGTGAGGGACACTTCTAATAAAAGTTGGGCTCCAGTAATTGCAACCCTTCTGACTGGACTTTCTAGATGTGTCCATGATTTTCAATAGGATCTGTAAACTAGGGATGCACCGAATCCAGGATTCGGTTTAGGATTCGGCCAGGATTCTGCCTTTTTCAGTAGGATTTGGATTCGGCCGAATCCTTGTACCTGGCAGAAATGAATCAGAATCCTAATTTGCATATGTAAATTAGTTTCCGGAAGGGAAATCGTGTGACTTTTCATCAAAAAACAAGGAAGTAAAATTTGTTTCTCCACTTTTTCCTTTCTTGCCCCTAATCTGCATATGAAAATAAGGATTTGGTTTGGTATTTGGCCGAATCTTTCATGAAAGATTCAGGGATTCGGCCAAATCCCCAATAGTGGATTCAGTGCATCCCTACTGCAAACCTTAGCATAGAGCAGGGATCCCCAACCTTATGAATCCGTGAGCAACATTCAGAAGTAAAAAGGGTTGAGGAGCAACACAAGCATGATAATTGTTCTTGGGCTGCCAAATAAGGGCTGTGATTGGCCATTTTGTAGCCCCTATGTGGATTGTCAACCTATATTGAGGTTCTGTTTGGCACTGCACCTGGTTTTTATACAACCAAAACTTGCCTCCAAGCCTGGAATTCAAAAAGAAGCTCCTGCTTTGAGGCCACTGGGAGCCAAGGCCAAGAGGTTGGAGAGCAATATGTTGCTCACGAGCTACTGGTTGGGGATCACTGGCATAGAGGGACCCAAAGAGATTGTATACACCTCTGTTGGTGTAGTTGAAGGCCCCTTCCGAAAGCTGCTCTTCTTCCCTGTGTTAAACTAAAACTTACTTCTCTGTATCACTGCTTGCATGGGAATTGTTAGGTCTGTTCCTTGGATGGTGGCCACCAGCTAGTGCTAAGTTCATATTTCATCATTTCCAGGGTCTAATCGTTCATGGTAAGATCGGCATGACCACAGAATCAATAAAGCTTTTTGTTTCAGTGAAATGCGATGACCCAAATCAGCCATCGCCGGAACCTAGGGCTGCCAAAAGGCTTAATGAATCTGGGATGGAACAAATAGCTGATTCTAATACTATCAGATTGGAGCAGATTCTTCCTTTTCTCTGTGATTCAAATCATATATTTGTGGAACATCCCATCAATAAAAAGCATAAGTGTGCTCAGCAATAGAAGGAAAAAACATCTCTAGGTGAAATGTTCTCCTTACTGGATCTAGTAGAATTGAGTCAAAGGCAACTGGACATTTGGGAGGAATTCACAATAGTGGAGAGAGCCAATTTTTGGAATAAAAGTTCTGGTAAACTGGAGTAAAATGTTTCTCCAGCTAGTTTTTTTAGTTTTAGCAGCAATATAGCAACAGCAATATATAGACCTTTCTGATAAAGCTTACTTACGTTTAACCTTTACTTCTCCTTTAGGGCATGTAAAGGCAAAAAAATAAAATCCCATTTTTACTTTAATGAAAAAGAAACCAACTCCAATATACTTTAGTTAAAAAATGTGTACCGTTTTTATAAGAAACCTGATTGTATGCAGTGAAATTCTCCCTTCATTTACTGCTGTGGATAGGAATTGTCAGACGGTCCCTAACTGCTCTGCAGGGAAACAATCATACTTATGAACAGCAAGGGGAGCCCCCGCCTTACTTCCCAGCCATGCAGAACTCAAGCAGCTTTGTTTGTTTCCCTGTAGAGCAGTCGGCGACTGTGTAGAGATTTGTATTGGATTTTATTTTTGCCTTTACATCCCCTTTACTGTTTCCAACTTCAGCTGCAGGGACAAAGATCATGGAGCCAGATTTAAACAGATAAACTGGGATTCTATTTGGAAGATTATTTTGCTCCAGCCACTGGTTCTGCAGAGTTGGAGAAAGTTTGTATTAAACAATATAAAAACTATAAAATCCACATTAGATTACATGACAACACAGGACCCAGTGCAGTCTGTATATTCTGATTATTAATCAGTCTTGCTGTATCGGCTTCTGGCAGATATTATTTGACTTGTGCTGTTTTGATCATTTGTGACGATCCCTAAGCAGCCCAGACCACACTGAGCATGTGCACAGTCTTAGTCTTGCAAAGATGTATAACAAAGTTACAAGATGGTGACCCCCTGTGGCCAACTTTGAAAGCATAAATCATTTGTTTGATTAGACTTGTGGTGCAGTAAGTTCATGTTTATGTTTTGTATATAAAATACAGCGTTTGTAGCATTATTCTCTTTTAGACTTACTTTCGCTTTAAAATTTTGTGCATAGGACAAAATCAAAAAACTGTCTGTTTAAAAGACAAGTTCACAACAATGGAGAGGTTTGTGAATTAGGTGGGAAATCCAACACTTTTATCTCCACTTTTATTTTGTCTCAATATCAACACTTTTGTGAATTCCCTGCTTTATGTCCATTTGCCTTTGACTTAATTCTACTAACTATTGTATATTATGTATGTTATGATCTGGATAAAGAAACGGTTTTGGTTGATTGAGGTGTGGCTGGACTGAGAGAGAACCAGAATTTGTAATACTTTTAGGCCTAACCCATAGGTTGGTCAAAGGGAGAATCATGGGACCAAAATGGTGGAACCAAAAGACTCTCCCCCAAAATTGTTAGTTCCATTGAAAAACTGTTGATTCTGCAGCTTTACAAAATGCAAGGTAATGTGTGGTGCAGCAGTTAATAGCAACCCAGCTTTTGATTGGAAATTACAATGTACAGTCATATGAAAAAGTTTGGGAACCCCTCTTAATTCTTTGGAGTTTTTTTTATCATTGGCTGAGCTTTCAAAGTAGCAACTTCCTTTTAATATATAACTTGCCTTATGGAAACAGTAGTATTTCAGCAGTGACATAAAGTTTATTGGATTAATAACAAAATTACATAGGTGCATAAATTTGGGCACCCCAACAGAGATATTACATCAATACCTACAGCTGAAACCACTTTGGTTTTCTCGTTTAACACAGAATATCTAAACACATTAAACCCACTTATGCCATATAACACAGAGGGTTGGGTTCTTCATGGTGATCGTTTTGCCTCCAAATTATCAGAACCACATCCCTGTGCTATTTGTGTACAGAAAGAGCAGAAACATGGGCCCAATAGAAACATTCATGTCTTGTATAATGTGCGTGTGATTGGCTGTTACAGTTAGTGGCTGGTGTAATGGCCCAGATCTCCTCTAGTCAACTGATAATAAAGTTCAGTAGGTGCTACTTGATACTGTGATTGGCTCTTTAGAATCTATTGACTGTAAGTTCTTTCTCTCAGGTCAGTGTCTCATCAGGAGCTCCGGGTTGAAACATCAGGGACCAATGGTACATCAGGGTATTATTGTGTGCGGGAGCCTCAGATCAGCAGTGGCAAGAGGCTTGTAGACATCCTAACAGTCTGGTAAGTGTCTATGTGATTGCAGCAATGTGTGGGCCCAGACATATGATTTATAGATGTGTCTTAACCCTCTAACTGTGCTCAGTCACATTCATACAACTGCCAGCTCTCTATGGGATCTAACCTTTACATTATATGGATCACATGATCTCCAGCCAAGAGCTGACCAGTCTGTAACACAAGTAATAATGAACCTTGACTCACGGCAAAGTCCTTATAGGAGTTTTAGTGCTGCTGTCTGACAATCACATCTGTAAATTTAGGGTCCATGGTTTTTGGGATGTCTCTGTACCTCCAGGTCAAGCATTATTAACTGGCCTCTGTTTTCTTGTTTCCTCAGTGAATGCCCAAGTAGCAAGTTTCTCTCTGTGCAGTGTCAAGGTAACAACATATTTCACATTTTATGGATCCAGTAAGGTAAGAGCCAGCCTAGGGAAAAGTACCAGTGATACACATTAATGGGGCATGCCATTTTTTTTTTTGAGGGGGGGGGATGCCTATCTAATTCAACAGGGGAATCCACTTCTGATCCTGCTGGAGGGAACTCTGCTGAACTGATCAAACAAGGGAAACCTTTGCTGATTTTATTCAACAGGGGAAACTTCTGCTGATTTTATTCAACAGGGGAAACCTCTGCTGAATTGAGCAAACAAGGGAAACCTCTACTAATTTTATTTAACAGGGGAAAGCTCTGCTGATTTTATTCAACAGGGGAAACTTCTGCTGATTTTATTTAACAGGGGGAAACCTCTGCTGATTTTTTCAACAAGGGAAACAACTGTTGAACTGATCAAACAAGGGAAACTTCTGCTGATTTTATTCAACAGGGGAAACCTCTGCTGATTTTATTCAACAGGGAAACCTCTGCTGGTGCTTGTCCATTATCAGTGGGAATGTTGGCAGTACATATAAATAGCAAAAGTGGATTCTGTGAGCCATTAGCTTTTGCATCTGTGTTGGTTAAAAATGTTAAGCTTAAGTGTTTGTCTTTCTTGAACATGCTTTGAAGCTAGGTAGAGTAGAGCAAAGGTAGGAATCTGTGATATCATACTGTCACTTCCCCTCATAAAATGGGACAATCCCAAATTGCAGGACTACTGGAACATTCTTAGACTTTGGGTCAAATTAGGTCTGTTCTGGGGAGACTGAGGCACGGCCCCCTGATTTTGGGAGTTTTGGAGTGAGAATTAAAGTCAACAGAAAATGTTTTTGTAGGGGTGAGCTCATAAAGCTTTTAAAAAAGATGATAAACTATTCCTGGCAGGGGCGATCCAGGCCCCTCCGCCTCCTGAGGCAGCAGCAGTTGCTGCTGCCCCCCCTGGAAATTCGCTCTTAAAGTACCAGGAGCAGCATTTTTGCTGCCCCTGGTACCTAGTGGGGTGCTGCCGCCTGAGGCGACAGCCTCAACTTGCCTCATTGGCGAAGCACCCCTGATTCATGGAGATAAAGTCTTGGACCAGCTCACTAGAATCAATATATGAAACTTAAGCCAATTATAAATAAGACAATATGGAGACCAGTCAACCTAGCCTCTTTAAAGACATTGAAACCCCAAGGGACATCCCACCCGAATCTTTACTTTTAGAGGATATACCATTTGGATTGTATTTTGGTGGGTTTGAAACACTGTCTAAAGCTCAAACCACTGCTCTTGTTGTTTATGGATCTGCAGACTGTGGTCGTAGGAAATTGGCCATTGACAGAATCGTAGGAGGACAAGATGCCACCCTTGGTCGGTGGCCATGGCAGGTCAGCCTGAGATATGATGGTGCCCATCTGTGCGGAGGATCCTTGATTTCCAGTGAGTGGGTGCTGACGGCTGCACACTGCTTCCCAGAGTGAGTAAAGAGTGTTTAGTTGCAAAGCCATGTTTCATTGAGTATCCTCAGGAAGCATTCATTTCTCACTTTGTACTAAAGACACAGCCCCCCCCCCCGACCATCTGCAAGTGCAAATTTATTCGCCAGTAATGGATATGCTGTAAAAAAAATTATATTTCGCCATGTGTGAATTTTTTGCAAAACTGTGGCGAAAATTTGCAGCGAAAAAACGCCCATAAGAAAGAACGCCCATTGACTTTAATGCATTAGGACAAAAAAGTCGCCATAAGAAAAAACACCCATTGACTTTAAAGGAGAAGGAAAGGCTTCGTACACTTGGGGGTGCTGAATGTTTGGCACCCCCCAAGTGATTGTATTGACTTACCCGGGTTATACCAGTGAGCACCACGGAGAGATTCTCTTCCGGCTTCTTCTTTTTTCAAATATCCGGGGCAAACGCATGCGCAGTAGTGATGGGCGAATTTATTCAGCAGGCGCGAATTCACTGCGAATTTGCGCGATTCGCCGCCAGCAAATAAATTTGTAAAACGCCCGTGAAAATTCGCGGCAAAAATTCATCAAAAATGGGCGCCGGCATCAAAAAAACGAGACGCCGGCGCTGTTTCACGAATTTTTCACCGTTTCGTGAAATTTCGGCGAAGCTAAATGGCGCAAATTCTCCCATCACTAATGCGCAGTTGAAACAAATAGCTGACTTTTTAGTTAAAGTTCAGCTCTTTGTTCTACTTGCATGTGCAGCATGTGTACGATGCCTTTCCTTCTCCTTTAATGCATTTGGATCAAGAAAATTGTCGAGCACGTAAAAATTGTCACGGGTAAAAACGCCCATTGACTTCAATGTATTTTGCGAAACAGGACAGATTCGCTCATCACTACAAATAAGATAAGCATGGGGGTGATTGCCCTATACATTCTCTCAAAAGAAAGTTTGCGAAGATCTAGTAACCCATAGCAATCAATCAAGTGTTTGCTTTTAAACAGGTGATTAGTCAATTCTCTCTGTTGATTGTGGCTACTGGTTCTGCAGAGTTGGAGAAAGTTTGTATTAAACAATACAAAAACTATAAAATCCACATTAGATTACATGACAACACAGGAGCCAGTGCAGTCTGTATATTCTGATTATTAATCAGTCTTGCTGTATCGGCTTCTGGCAGATATTATTTGACTTGTGCTGTTTTGATCATTTATGACGATCCCTAAGCAGCCCAGACCCCACTGAGCATGTGCACAGTCTTGGTCTTGCAAAGATGTATAACAAAGTTACAAGATGGTGACCCCCTGTGGCCAACTTTGAAAGCATAAATCATTTGTTTGATTAGGCTTGTGATGCAGTAAGTTCATGTTTATGTTTAGTATACAAAATACAGCATTTCTAGCCTTATTCTAATTTACACTTTACTTCCCCTTTAATGCCTGACAATGTACTGTATCTCTCTACATATGTTTTATAATTCTCTCTGCAGGAGGAATCGGCTAGTGAGCCAGTGGCGTGTATTTGCGGGGGCAGTATCCCAGCTCTCACCAAGAGGCAAACTGCAGGGAGTCAAAGGCATCATATACCATTCTGGCTACTTACCCTTCTTCAACCCAGAGAGTGAGGAGAACAGCAACGACATTGCCCTGGTGCATTTAGCCAGTCCCATCACACTCACAGGTACCTTTCTTTTTTGTTTTGTATCTGTCCAGAGACTAGTAAAATGTAGATTTAATCTCATAACAGGCATTTAAGGATTCTGTCATATTTTTATGGTGTCGTTTTTATCTCTAAATTACACTGCAAATAATTCGCTCTACCGTGTAATATTTCATTCCTAATCCAACAACAAGTTGTAATATTGTAATATTGGTGTGTAGGTGCATCTCAGGTCATTTTGCCTGGTCATGTGCTTTCAGAAAGAGCCAGCACTTTAGGATGGAACTGCTTTCTGGCAGGCTGTTGTTTCTCCTACTCAATGTAACTGAATGTGTCTCAGTGGGACCTGGATTTTACTATTGAGTGCTGTTCTTAGATCTACCAGGCAGCTGTTATCTTGTGTTAGGGAGCTGCTTTCTGGTTACCCTCCCATTGTTCTGTTGTTAGGCTGCTGGGGGGGGGGAAATGGAAGAGGGTGATATCACTCCAACTTGCAGTACAGCAGTAAAGAGTGACTGAAGTTAATCAGAGCACAAGTCACACGACTGGGGACACCTGGGAAACTGACAATGGGGCAAATTCACTATGCGCCGAAGCACCTAACGCTAGCGTCAATTCGCTAGCGTTGGTCATTTTCGTTACTTTGCAAATTCACTAACGAACGCTGGCGTAAATTCGCTAGTGTTACTTCACACCCTTACGTTTTTGCAACGGACGTAACTACGCAAATTCACTAACGCGCGCAGTGTTCTGAACGCTACCTTTTACACCAGACTTCCTTCGCCACCTCAGACCAGGCGAATCGCAATAGAGTAGATAGGAATTGCTTCAAAAAAAGTTTAAATTTTTTCCAAGTCCCAAAAAAAGGCTGAAAAAGATCGAAATTTTTTTTGGGGCTCCCCTCCTTCCCCCCTACATTTCCTGACTCATGGCAACTTAACTATACAGTGGGCACATGTGTAGGGCAAAATAAAAATTTTATTTGATGTTTTGGAGGTTTCCCAGGCTTGTGTAGTGATTCTACGCATTCCTCCATTGAAATTTGAATTTGGCGCCGTATTCAAATTAAACATCGCTAGTATAACTTCGCTTCGCTTAGCGAATCAACGCTAGCACAACCTTACGCTACCCCTGAGCGCAACTTTGGATTTTAGTGAATTTGCGGAGCGCTGGCGAAACTACGAATCTTAGTGAATGTCCAACAATATGTCTAGCCCCATGTCGGATTTCAAAATTGAATATAAAAAAATCTGTTTGCTCTTTTGAGAAATGGATTTCAGTGCAGAATTCTGCTGGAGCAGCACTATTAACTGATGCATTTAGAAAAAAATAAACTTTTTTTCCCATGACAGTATCCCTTTAATATTTAAAATAACTTGGGTGCCGGTGGTTCTAAAACCTTGGTGAACAATCCCCAGCACTAGGCGAAGCTTTAGATCCCCTTTAAGAAGTTTTGATTTTGTTATGGCTCCAGCGAATGGCACGCTACTAGGCATTCATGCAGCCAATCACGATTCTCCAAACCATTATTATGTTTTCATCATTGCAGAATACATTCAGCCCGTGTGCCTTCCGGCTCTGGGGCAACAGATTATAGATGGGAAGATCTGCACAGTGACAGGGTGGGGCAATTTGCAATATTATGGTGAGTATCGAGGGGCATATTATACCCTGACTATTGCACTTTAGTCTGAATCTGCTGAATTCTACCCCAATACAAAAGAGGCCTATGGAGGAACCCTGGGACAGGTGGAACGGAGTAAGGCATGACTTAGGGACGAATAGGAATTGAGGAATGGTTTGGTGGTGCATTGTGGGGATTGTAGGCGAATTGGAGCAAAGGAGGGGCAAGGGAGACTATAAGAGGGGGGAGAAAGTGCGGGAGAAATTAGTCTTACCTGTTGGAAGTCAAGGGAAGCAGTGTTTCCCGCCCGCCCACCCATTACGGAGGATAAGGGGTAGGTTGTCGCAGATTTGGCGGTGTGGGGCTGCCCTAATGGGTAGCCAAAAAGGGGGCTGGAGTGTTAAGGTGGAGGCTGGAGCTTAGGCTGGAGAACGAGTTGGTTATGAAGAGTAATGTGAATTCATTATAAGCTACTGTTGAATGTTATGCAGCCTTAAGCGGCTATTGTTTTACAATGTCACAGCTTATTCATGTTATTATATAATAATAATGTGGGAATGTGGGTGGATAACTTTTCTTAAGCTTGTGAGTTTAATAAAAACAAGCTGCGGCCTTTTTCATCCAAAATGTTGTATTGTGTTTTATTAAAATAAAGGGTCAATCAACGATATTGAGTCATACGTAAGTCAAGAGTACAATAGGAATAATTATGTATAAGCTAGAAATGCTCTGGGTGGGGTTCTAGGCTGTAAATGTAGTTATCTAGTCTGGGTATTCACTGCTTGGGATTGGGCACTCCGCTTGCATGATTTTCAGTTGTGCCTAATGGAAGAATTAAATTGACCAGATTAAGACGAATGTCTCTGATTGGCCAATATAGTAAATGTAAATAATAAAACCTGTCCAATCCCTGGCTCTTGTCCACAGGCCAGCAATCGGAGATACTGCAGGAGGCGTCAGTTCCCATAATCAGCAGCTCCGTGTGCAACCAGCCCGAATATTACATAAATCAGATTACAGGGAAGATGTTCTGTGCGGGATACGCAGAAGGAGGGATCGACGCCTGTCAGGTAATTGGCTTCAACAAGAGGGACAAGGAATAGGGTAGGACCAAGTCATTGGAGGGTGGATGTAATTGTGTGCTGGAAAACTCCAACAGCGAACATGAAAAATATGGAGCCACATTTACATAACCTTAAATCCTTTTTAAGAGCAACTTGATGGCTAAATGAAGCTATATGGATTGTTAAAGGGGAACTATAAAAATGTAATATATCTTCATTACACTGGAATAAGAAACTTTCTAAATACAACCAATTAAATATTCTGCATCGTTTCTGAAATAATCAAGTTTATCTTCACTATTCCTCTCTCAGCATCTGTTTCTCTTCATTCTGTCTTCATGCAGCAGTTGGGTGTCAGATATTCATTGACAGTAAAGGTGGCCATACACGGGCCGATAAAAGCTGCCGACAGACCAAGTCGGCAGCTTATTGGCCCGTGTATGGGGGCCCCCGACGGGCTTCCCCGATCGAGATCTGGCCGAATGTCGGCCAGATCTCGATCGGATGGGGTTAAAAATCCCGTCGGATCGCGGCCGCATCTGTTCGTTGATGCGGTCCCACGATCCGACCGCCCGTTTGCCCACGATCGGATCAGCCCGATATTGCCCACCTCAAGGTGGGCATATCGGAGGGAGATCCGCTCGTTTGGCGACATCGCCAAACGAGCGGATCTATCCGTGTATGGCCACCTTTAGATCCAATATATCTTATAGGGGGGCTCCTTTCCAAGCAGATGAATTAGAGCTCACTCAAATGACTTATTCCGGTACAAACAAAATCTAACAAAATAACTGCCTTTTGCACAAATCCTGTATGTAGAGAGACAGGATTTCTGGTGATTTTAATAGAGTGAACTCTAATACATCTGCTAAGAAAGGAGCCCCCCCCCCCTATAAGATATATTGGATCTAACTGTCAATGAATATCTGACACACAACTGCTGCATGAAGAGAGAATTTCTATCTTATTTTGTTTCTGAAATAATCAAGTTTATCTTCACTATTCCTCTCTCAGCATCTGTTTCTCTTCATGCAACAGTTGGGTGTCAGATATTTATTGACAGTTAGATCCAATATAGCTTATAGGGGGGCTCCTTTCCTAGCAGATGTATTAGAGCTCACTCAAATAACTGATTGAAACAAAATCTAACAAAATAACTGCCTTTTGCACAAATTCTGCATGTAGAGAGACATGATGTCTGGTGAGTTTAATAGAGTGAGATCTAATACATCTTCTAGGCAAAAGGAGCCCCCCTATAAGATATATTGGATCTAACTGTCAGTTAATATCTGACACCCAACTGCTGCATGAAGAGAGAATGAAGAGAAACAGATGCTGAGAGAGGAATAGTGAAGATAAACTTGATTATTTCAGAAACATTACAGAATTTTTAATTGATTATATTTACAAAACTTCTTATTTCAGTATGCTGAATATTATATTAAGTTTTCATCTTCGCGATAGTTCTCCTTTAAAACATTAATGACTTTTTCTTCCTGCAGGGGGACAGCGGGGGTCCGTTTGTGTGTGAGGACACTTTGTCGCGCTCTTCAAGGTGGCGTCTGTGTGGCATAGTGAGCTGGGGCATAGGATGTGCAATGCCAAACAAACCCGGGGTATATGCCAAGGTGGACCAGTACCAGTACTGGATCTACAGGGCCATGAAGGTAAGTACTGGGGGGGGGGGGGTATGGTACTGGGCTTCACTGTGACTCCAATAACTCCAAATAAGCAGATCTTGTCTGACTTGGCCACTCATGTCGCAGGTAAAATCAGACTAATCTTATCATTTGTCCCCAGGTCAAGGATCACATCATAATAGATGGGCCTAAGGAAGCCTATCAGGGTGCTCCTCTCCCGACTGCATTTTCAGATCTTTTTGCTGGGTCTAAAGGATTTTATTTAGTAATGGTCGAATTTCTCCCGTTTTCGCTTCACCGAAAAATTCACAAACGGTGAAAAATTTGCGGAACTCACGTTAAAGTCAATGGGCGTCCACATTTTTTTTTACAATTTTTCAAATTTTCGCAGGAGTTTTGCGAATTTATTCGCAGGCGGTGAAATGAGGATATTCATAACGAATTCCCGCCAGGCGAATTTATTCGCCCATCACTAATTTTAATGTCATAATAAATTTAGCTTTTTAATTTAAATGCATGAGTAGTGATGGGCGAATAATTTCACCTGTCATGAATTTGCGGGCGAATTTCCTCATTTCGCCGCCGGCAAATAAATTTGCAAATCTCCCACGAACATTTTGGACGCGCATCCGAAAAGTTGCGTCTTTGCGCCTTTTTGGACTCGCGTCCAAAATTGGACATGGGTGTCAATTTAGATTTTCATGATTTTTTTGAAAAATTTTCAGAAATTCGCAAATTTTCCAGCGAAGCAAAACGGAAGAAATTCGCCCATCACTGTGCATCGGTATATGAATTTTGTATTTCTACAGGCCCTCTGATGCCTATATATAAATACAGCCCTGGCCAACCCCGACCAACATCAGTGCCCATCTATTTGCATATGAAAGGGGTCAATCTGGTTGCTAGGATCCAAATTACCCTAGCAACCATGCATTGATTTTAATAAGAACTAGAATATAAATAGGAGAGAACTGGAATAGAAAGATGAGTGATAACAAGTAGCAATATAATAAATTTGCAGCCTTACAGAGCATTTGTTTTTCAATGGGGTAGGTGACCCTCATTCGAAAGCTGGAAAGAGTCTGAAGAAGAAGAAGGTAAATAATTAAACTATTAAAAATAAATAATGGAAACCAATTGAAAAGTTGTTTAGAATTGGTCATTCTATAACATACTAAAGGGGAACCACCCCTTGAATGGAAGCAAGTCCCACCAACTGTGTTCAACATCTAGTGGAAAGACTTCTAAGAATAGTAGAGGTACAGGTTGTTGCAAAGAGAGGACCAACTTCATATTAATACCCTCTGTTTTGGAATCAGATGTTGGACAGGCAGGTGTCCTCTAACTTTTGACCAAAGTTCATGTCCCTGGCAAGAAATGAGAGTTTCTCTAAAAACGCCTTCTCCATTGCTGAACATCTGCCTGATTAGCTGCCTTTTAGATAATATCAAGCGGCAATTGTGCTATATTTAAATTGTTTCCCTTTGTGCCCCTTTCAGACAAAATCAGATGTAGTTGGGATCATCGAGATGCCATAACTAGACATGGAGACCCTCAGACTGTCAAGATCCCACTCATTTTCAGCCTGTGACCAGCGTCGGCCTTCAGCAGAACTTCATCTTCCACACAATGACAAGATGAAGGCATAAGAACTGCAATTTGCATCATAACCTTCTTCTACAGAGCTACTCTCATAGTCACAGGGATGTCACACTGGAGCTACAATTCAAGTTCAATACCAAGTTACTTCTGGGAAATAAGGGGCACTTTTATTGCACCCCTGTGGCTGAACTAAGACTTTAATTGTACTGTATATGCCTATTCATACTTGTGAATTACGCTACTCCAAGTATGTTCCTGGTTTGAGGGACTTCTACACCCTGACCAACGCTCATCCAGAAAATTCTAGAATGAAATCAGGGTTCAAGGTGCAGGAACACAACGGATGATGGTCCATCGATGTAAAACCTGCTTTCTAAGGAAATAACTCATAGTGCATTCTGGGAAACCTCCATATCCTCCAATTTGTTGCGGCTGAAGGAAAAATAAAGGAATAACATGGCTTTTTTCATGAACATTCAATGACGGAAAAAAATAATTGATATGACTTGATTAAAGATTGAGTAACTGAGCCCTTTACAGCATGGAGTAGCACTCAACTATCCTCATACAGTATATACATATAGACATGTTGTTGGAAAGTGACTTTGGGTTTATGTGCCTTACCTTTGATTTTAATCACATACAAGGGTATTCATGTGCGGTTCTTATTGCATTTAATCAAACTGTCAGGTGCTACATTAATCCTTAAGGGATACTGTCATGGAAAAAGAAGAATTCTGCACTGAAATCCATTTCTCAAAAGAGCAAACAGATTTTTTTATATTCAATTTTAAAATCTGACATGGGGCTAGACATTTTGTCAATTTCCCAGCTGCCCCCAGTCATGTGACTTGTTCCTGCGCTTTAGGAGAGAAATGCTTTCTGGCAGGCTGCTGTTTTTCCTTCTCAATGTAACTGAATGTGTCTCAGTGGGACCTGGATTTTACTATTGAGTGCTGTTCTTAGATCTACCAGGCAGCTGTTATCTTGTGTTAGGGAGCTGCTATCTGGTTACCTTCCCATTGTTCTGTTGTTTGGCTGCTGGGAGGAAAAAGGGAGGGGGTGATATAACTCCAACTTGCAGTACAGCAGTAAAGAGTGATTGAAGTTTATCAGAGCACAAGTCACATGACTTGGGGCAGCTGGAAAATTGACAATATGTCTAGCCCCATGTCAGATTTCAAAATTGAATATAAAAAAATCTGTTTGCTCTTTTGAGAAATGGATTTCAGAGCAGAATTCTGCTGGAGCAGCACTAGTAACTGATTCATTTTGAAAAAAAAGATTTTTTCAATGACAGTATCCCTTTAGAAAGTATTAGGTGATCTACAACTGAGGATGACGAGATCAACAAAATCATGAAGCTGCTGCATGTACCAGTGTTCCCTGCATGGGCTCGGGCTCAGAGAATGCACAGTAGAGAGACTAGAGAATTCTGCATGGTTCCAGTCCAATCTCATGCAATGAAGCTTGGTGCCAAAGAACCATGGTATTATGGTCCTGGCAAGGTACCCCAGGTATGTTTATATTTAGTAGAAAAGTTATACTGACTGGGGCAAGGGATTAGCAGTATTAATCATTAACCTGCCTAACAAATTGCCCCTGTGTCTTTAAAGGGATTTTGTCTTGATTTTTATGGTGAGTTTTTATTTCTAAATGACACTGTTTACACTGCAAATAATTCACTCTACAATATAAAATGTCATTCCTGAACCAGCAAGTGTATTTAGTTGTAATATTGGTGTGTAGGTGCATCTCAGGTCATTTTGCCTGGTCATGTAATTTCAGAAAGAGCCAGCACTTTAGGATGGAACTGCTTTCTGGCAGGCTGTTGTTTCTCCTACTCAATGTAACTGAATGTGTCTCAGTGGGACCTGGATTTTACTATTGAGTGCTGTTCTTAGATCTACCAGGCAGCTGTTATCTTGTGTTAGGGAGCTGCTATCTGGTTACCTTCCCATTGTTCTGTTGTTTGGCTGCTGGGAGGAAAAAGGGAGGGGGTGATATAACTCCAACTTGCAGTACAGCAGTAAAGAGTGATTGAAGTTTATCAGAGCACAAGTCACATGACTTGGGGCAGCTGGAAAATTGACAATATGTCTAGCCCCATGTCAGATTTCAAAATTGAATATAAAAAAATCTGTTTGCTCTTTTGAGAAATGGATTTCAGTGCAGAATTCTGCTGGAGCAGCACTAGTAACTGATTCATTTTGAAAAAAAAGATTTTTTCAATGACAGTATCCCTTTAGAAAGTATTAGGTGATCTACAACTGAGGATGACGAGATCAACAAAATCATGAAGCTGCTGCATGTACCAGTGTTCCCTGCATGGGCTCAGGCTCAGAGGATGCACAGTAGAGAGACTAGAGAATACTGCATGGTTCCAGTCCAATCTCATGCAATGAAGCTTGGTGCCAAAGAACCATGGCATTATGGTCCTGGCAAGGTACCCCAGGTATGTTTATATTTAGTAGAAAAGTTATACTGACTGGGGCAAGGGATTAGCAGTATTAATCATTAACCTGCCTAACAAATTGCCCCTGTGTCTTTAAAGGGATTTTGTCTTGATTTTTATGGTGAGTTTTTATTTCTAAATCACACTGTTTACACTGCAAATAATTCACTCTACAATATAAAATGTCATTCCTGAACCAGCAAGTGTATTTAGTTATAATATTGGTGTGTAGGTGCATCTCAGGTCATTTTGCCTGGTCATGTGATTTCAGAAAGAGCCAGCACTTTAGGATGGAACTGCTTTCTGGCAGGCTGTTGTTTCTCCTACTCAATGTAACTGAATGTGTCTCAGTGGGACCTGGATTTTACTATTGAGTGCTGTTCTTAGATCTACCAGGCAGCTGTTATCTTGTGTTAGGGAGCTGTTATCTGGTTACCTTCCCATTGTTCTGTTGTTTGGCTGCTGGGGGGAAAGGGAGGGGGTGATATAACTCCAACTTGCAGTACAGCAATAAGGGCAGAGACACATGGAGATTCGGGGAGATTTAGTGGCCCGGCAACAAATCGCCTTTTCTTGGACTGCCTTCTTGTCGGCTAGAATCTAAATCACCGGTGGGATGGCACTCGGGGCGCTTTGTTTTCCAAAGTCACCCGATGTTGCCTCATGAGGAAACTTCAGGCAACTTCGGAAAACAAATCGTTCCGAGTGCCATCCCACCGTTGATTTAGATTCTACCTGGTGGGAGGCGATTTGTTGCTGGGTGACTAATCTCCCCAAATCTCCACGTGTGTCTCTGCCCTAAAGAGTGACTGAAGTTTATCAGAGCACAAGTCACATGACTGGGGGCAGCTGGGAAACTGACAATATGTCTAGCCCATTGTTAGATTTCAAAATGCATATATAATAAAATCAGTTTGCTCTTTTGAGAAATGGATTTCAGTGCAGTAGTCTGCTGGAGCAGCACTATTAACTCATGCATTTTGTTTTCGCAAGACAGTATCCCTTTAAATATCTTATTAAGGAATTTGTAATAAGTTTTGTACACGCTGATGCCAAAATGTACTGTAAATAGCAGTGGGTGTTAGTATGAAGGAAGGTTGTACTGAGTGTATATCCAAGAGCAGCTTCTGCCATGCGTCATCCGAATAACCCCAACGCCTTCGGGTCAGGACTCAGGCACTACCTGTCCTCTCCAATGACATAATATTGGATAGCCCGTACCTATTTGATGTCAGATTTGGGTTCTCAAATCCTTTCTCAACCTCGGGAGAGAGAAGATTCTTATACCTAGAAATACCAAGAGCTGTATTTTCTATATAGGCACCCAAATACACAAATCTAGGGTGGGTCGGGGGACATGTTACCAAGCTGCTGTTTGACATTGATAAGAAAGCAAACAAATCACATGTGAGCCTGTTGCTCTGTATCACTGTATGGACCAGAAAGTACCACTGCAAACTGATTTCAAGGATAACTAAGAATCCACTTTGGTGACACTGTGAAAGGAAGATTCTTGTGACCGATGAAGTTGATTTTTATTAGCTTGTTATTTTGTGTATGTTGCATCTAATTGATTGTAATAAATACTATTATTTTACAAATGACATTTTGTACACATTTTAGGTTAAAAACAGCCATATTTACTGTTTATAGATACAATGTCAGGCATTTTTCATGTAGGAGTAATAACGAGGTGACCAGTTAATATGCCACTGACTTTCATAGCCAGCTGAGTCTTCTAATGGATTGGCACAAGGGTAGTATATTAGGCTACTATCAGTAACCAGCTACTTGCATGCAGTACATACACTCAAAGAAAGTGAATCCTAAGTCTATGTGCATGGGGGCATTCATTTGGGCACATCTAATACCCCTATTTCCAAGGTGTGTGTGGCTAATCTCAAGATGAAGTGCTATTGAAGGAAAACTAAACCCACTTTGCAAACATAGGGCCCATGGAACAGGAACCCCTCCAGAACTACTGCAACCCCATTCCCTAAAACAGTTCTGCCCCATTCCAGTCTATACACCAGGTACAATGGGTTTGAAGGCCCCACTTTCAGCCACTTCACACTTCATTCCTCTCCAGAGCAGTCTTCTTTGTTGTTCTCTGGAGCGGTCTTCTTCTCCGGAGTGTTCTTCTCTGAAACGGTCTTCTTCCTTCTTCTCTGGAGCATTCTTCTTCCTTCTTCTCTGGAGCGGACATCTTCATTCTTATCCGGAATGGTCTTCTTAATTTTTTTCCATAGCGGGTTCTTCGTTCTTCTCCGGAGCAGTTTCTTCATTCTTTTACATCGCAGCTTGTTCATTCTTTTCCATGGCGGCTTCTTCGTTCTTCTCCAGAACAGCTTCTTCATTCTTTTCCATTGCGGCTTCTTTGTTCTTCTCCAGAGCGGCTTCTTCGTTCTTTTCTGGAGTGGTCTTCTTCATTGTTTTTTCATATGCTTCTTCAGCAGCACAGCTAGGCCCCCCTTAGAGCCCGAACCCAGGCCTGGGACAACAGTCACCCCTGTGCCCCCCTGTTGGCAGCCCTAACTTATGGTAATTATATTTTATGATAGGGGGTACATCATTCACTATATACAGGTATGTGATCCATTATCCAGAAACCCATTAATCCAGAAAGCTCTGAATTGCAGGAAGGTCATCTGCAATTTTATCCAAATAATCCAACATTCTAAAAATGATTATAAATGATAATTAAACAGTACCTTGTACTTGATCCAAACTAATAATCTATATCAAAAGCAAAACCAGCCTATTGGGTTTATTTAATGTTTAAATATTTTTTTTTAGTATTCTTAAGGTATGAAAATCCAAATGACAGAAAAATCTGTTATCGGGAAAACCCCAGGTCCCAAGCATTCTGGATAACAGGTCCTGTAATATGATTGTTTTGTAGAGGTATCATTAGACAATAAATATCCAGTAACAATGACAACGTCTAACCCATCTCAACAACCAACAGCAAAGAGATAATTACTTACATTACTCTAAATTGACTGGACCCATGAAAACAAATTAATTTTTCTCAAATTGGTTGCCATGTATTACTACACCTTCAGCAAAGCTCCCTTACTGTATAATTCCAAAAGCAAAACCAGCAGAGCTATAAAGAATACCAGTAGGAGTATCTCCACTAAATTCCCCCCTGGTTTTGCAGTTGAATGATTATGATTAAATGCCCCATAATGTGGCACAAAGATGGTGCTTCCTTTCCAGTCAGTAATTAAGTTCTTCAGAAAAGAACAAGAGGCAGATAACCAGGGTGAGATGCTGGAGTCTGGCTGTAATGCTGGCACATTCCCCGGCCCTCTGTTCTGATGAATATAAGTCCTGTTCTCTATCTGGGACTCACACAATGAATCTCTGAGGGGCTATTGTGCCTGCTGAAGGTTGAGGGGAGGGAGGACTGGGTTAGTATTGCACTAAAGGGTAAGGTTCCATCAATATGTATCTGTGAGCTACACAAGTGCTTCCTTTCTCCTTAACCCCCTCCCTTCCGTCAGATTAACCCTTGGAAGGTTCCACATTGAGCGAGACACTCGCATTATGTTAAGAGTTAAGTGACAATTATGAAAGTGTAACTGTGCCCCAATATAAACCATGTAAATGACCTGAAAGCAATGCCATATAAAAAGACTTCTGTACCCTAAAAAAAAAACTATGCTTGTTATATGGTATCTCTTACCTCATAGGCAATAAACAAATGTAGGGGAGTATTTACTCTAGAAGTAACTATATGTGAGTGTTGTGCATTGACAGTACTTTTCATTTGTGGGATGTTTATAAGGGGATAGGAACCCACAACATAAAACATGTGCTTATAAGTGTGGCTCTCTGTTGGGTATTGTCAAGGCTGTTGATACCATTGAGCTTTTTGTGTGTGGAAGGCTTTATGTAATTGTGGCTTTGGCTTAGTATATATGAAGCTTGTATGGGTCCAGTTAAATTGCTCAGTTTGCAACTCATACTTTATAGAGGTTGTTATATTTTTATAATTATTTGTTCCACACATATGTGTCCCCCAAGTAGAGAGATGAATGGCCCTCCTGAATATGCTTCCTTATTGTTTATTGGCTGACTTGAATATGTGTTTACTTGTGTTACGTGAGTAAAATGACAAATACACAATGTCCTCTGCACTCAACCCATTATCAATATATTTAAGACATTGAGACATTTTGTCCCTGTGTAAAATGTATAATGAAGCAATAGAATTCTTAATGAATCAGATGAAAGTTGAGTGTAGGACTGGCCAGATATGGGATGACTGTGACGTAGTTGGCCAGCTTAAATATATTGCAATATATGGACAAACAATCCCTGTGTTGTTTAAAGGGTAAGGCATTTTAGTAGCTAAAGGCAGAAAATGTCTCAATGTCTTAAATATATTGATAATGGGTTGAGTGCAGAGGACCTCTTCTATTTGTATATATGTAGTTTGTGGTCACAGCCTCATTGCTCATTGTTCTGAAGAGCCAAAGTCCTGAAGAGTTGAAGTCCCAAAGAGCCGAAGTCCCAAAGGGTTGAAGTCCCAAAGAGCCAAAGTTCCAAAGAGCCAAAGTTCCAAAGAGCCAAAGTCCCAAAGAGCCGAAGTACTGAAGAGCAGAAGTCCCAAAGAGCCAAAGTCCCAAAGAGCCAAAGTCCCAAAGAGCCAAAGTCCCAAAGAGCCAAAGTCTCAAAGAGCCAAAGTCCCAAAGAGCCAAAGTCTCAAAGAGCCGAAGTCCCAAAGAGCCGAAGTTCTGAAGCCGCAAAAGCCACAAAGCCATGAAAGGAGCCAAAGTTGAAATACAGAAGCGGCAAAAAGATCCGAAGTTAAAGTCTTGAAGCCATGAGTTCAGTTCTACTGAAGTGAACACCAATGAGTTTTTTTTTTTATTAAACCCCTGGCCACCAATTTATTATTTTAATACTCTATAGGCCCTGGGACCACAGTTTTTTTTTTTAACTTATTAGGGGGACCTCACCATCAATGAATTTTTATAAAATGTGTGGGGGGGTTACCGTTTTAGCACTGATGCCTGTGTGGTCTTTAACTGTGGTGTAGGGTGGGCGGGATCTGGGGTGGGGCCCAGAAATTTTATAGGTATGGGGTCTACTTTCTACATCTGTAAATTCATTAGCTTCACTAAAACATCTATGAATAAAGGTGGCCATAGATGAACAAATAATATCGTACAATATTCAGTGTGTGTATGGCAGGAGACAAGCCAACTGATATCGGCAGGAGACAAGGATATTGGTCGGCTCATCTATTGGGCAGGTCGGAAAATTTCAATTGGGTGCCTTTAAAGGTGCCTGAGCATCGGCCTGTAGAATTCTATTATTTCTACTTGCATATCTGACGATTCAGCTCTACACATCTGTACTGGAAAAGGAGGATCTTTCCTGCAATAAAGATCGTAATTGTAACATCTCTGGCCACCTTAAGACTGTAGCCATTCAGATGATTCATTTGGGAAGATGCAATAAATGGATAAATGCAGGGTCGGACTGGCGCTTCTGGGACCAAACCTCGGAGGCCCTCGTTCGCATGTGTGAAATCCGGAGCACCGCGCACCACACATATTTTTATTTAAATTAAACCGGATTTGGGAAGCAGGTCTGGGCTGGCCCACCGGGTTTTTTCCCAGTGTCCCGCCGGCCCAGTCTGACCCTGTATAAATGAGTGATGCTGTTAGGTACCTACTGTCAGGGCCATATTTATATATAGGCCCCCAAGGGCCTGTGCCTAGGGGGGCAGGGTTTTGGGGGTGGCCCTCAGGGTGCCTATTTTTTTTGTTTTCTTTTTTTTAAACCCTCCCCACCCTCCGCCATAGGAAATCCGGTGCCAGAGCAGAGGGGGTGAGGGGTAGGGGGCCGAGGAAGAATGCGGAAGTGACGTAATGTGCATGGGGCGTGTTTAGGTCCGATGTCTAGGGCGGGATCGGACCTAAATACAGCCCTGCCTACTGTACAAGTATTAATACACAGGTTTCAATGTTACAGATCCTCCATTTATTCCCACCATGTCATCGATTGGGTTTATTCCACAATCTGTAATCATTTAAGTCAATAGATCTTGTGTGGAAAACTGAGCGTTGTAAAATAAAATGAAAATGATTCTGTACCTTTAAATGTTGCTCTTATACACTCCCTGCCAAAAAACACTTGATGGGCGGCCATGGAAAACATTTTCTCCCACAGAGCAAATAAAAGACTCACAATGACCTTGTGATTGCTTGTCCCCAAGACGAGAGATTTCCCCGTGGGAGACTTGTTCCAAAGATACTGAACTCCCAGACCCCTTGTGCTTCTCTAACATTCCCTGAATGTGTAATAAGGCTCCACTGTGTGTGTCTGACAAAACTGAGTCTGCTTTAGTTACAAACAACAACTTGTCATTATATAATAGAGAATATTGGGGGGGAAAGCAGAAATTCTACAAAAGGGATCTTTAGGATAAAGGCATGAAGGGCTTTAAAAAGAAATGTGATTTTTCACACAATATGCAATGTGGGACCATTTCAAGCATCGGATCTGTGCAGCCACTGGGACAGAATGTTCTGTTATACAGATAGCTAGAATCTCAGCTGCCATAAAGCAGGACAGGACTGCTGCTTACAATGGGGATCAGATAGGATCTGTGCAGCCACTGGGACAGAATGTTCTGTTATACAGATAGCTAGAATCTCAGCTGCCATAAAGCAGGACAGGACTGCTGCTTACAATGGGGATCAGATAGGATCTGTGCAGCCCCTGGGACAGAATGTTCTGTTATACAGATAGCTAGAATCTCAGCTGCCATAAAGCAGGACAGGACTGCTGCTTACAATGGGGATCAGATAGGATCTGTGCAGCCACTGGGACAGAATGTTCTGTTATACAGATAGCTAGAATCTCAGCTGCCATAAAGCAGGACAGGACTGCTGCTTACAATGGGGATCAGATAGGATCTGTGCAGCCACTGGGACAGAATGTTCTGTTATACAGATAGCTAGAATCTCAGCTGCCATAAAGCAGGACAGGACTGCTGCTTACAATGGGGATCAGATAGGATCTGTGCAGCCACTGGGACAGAATGTTCTGTTATACAGATAGCTAGAATCTCAGCTGCCATAAAGCAGGACAGGACTGCTGCTTACAATGGGGATCAGATAGGATCTGTGCAGCCACTGGGACAGAATGTTCTGTTATACAGATAGCTAGAATCTCAGCTGCCATAAAGCAGGACAGGACTGCTGCTTACAATGGGGATCAGATAGGATCTGTGCAGCCACTGGGACAGAATGTTCTGTTATACAGATAGCTAGAATCTCAGCTGCCATAAAGCAGGACAGGACTGCTGCTTACAATGGGGATCAGATAGGATCTGTGCAGCCACTGGGACAGAATGTCCTGTTATACAGATAGCTAGAATCTCAGCTGCCATAAAGCAGGACAGGACTGCTGCTTACAATGGGGATCAGATAGGATCTGTGCAGCCACTGGGACAGAATGCTCTGTTATACAGATAGCTAGAATCTCAGCTGCCATAAAGCAGGGCAGGACTGCTGCTTACAATGGGGATCAGAAAGGATCTGTGCAGCCACTGGGACAGAATGTTCTGTTATACAGATAGCTAGAATCTCAGCTGCCATAAAGCAGGACAGGACTGCTGCTTACAATGGGGATCAGATAGGATCTGTGCAGCCACTGGGACAGAATGTTCTGTTATACAGATAGCTAGAATCTCAGCTGCCATAAAGCAGGACAGGACTGCTGCTTACAATGGGGATCAGAAAGGATCTGTGCAGCCACTGGGACAGAATCCTACCAACAACCTAAGCCACCAAATACAGTATCTTCCCCACCCTGCCCATTGTTATGAGTGAAGGCATTTGTACTTCTCATGAGATGGGTTTACAGTTACAGGTAACTAGGAGAGACTCAATGCACAGGGAAGGTCAGTGGGCGAACCCCAAGGTGCAGAGAATAGAGATGAAATTACTGAAACCCAATATAGAGACACATAGACATATGGGACATATTTAAAACCTTTGTACAAAGGATCAGTTCTCAGTTTAGCATACACGTTTACTTTATTAATGTTTATTATGTGTTCATAATAAGAGATTAAAACATGTGTGGGCTCCCTGCATTCAAAAAAAATGGAAGAATAAGAGATCACCTGACACATGGTGGGGGTCCAGAATGTGAGTAAAGGATCAGCCAATACATAACGATCCCTATCTTCATATTTCATAGGATAAGTAAACCTGTAAAAAAAGGGAATGTAAAACCGATGAGGGGGCTATTCTGAGAAATGTTGCTATGTATTTTCATTATTTAATTTGTTTTTATTCCAAGATATTAAGGGATACATGTGGTGTTAATATGAATGAATTTTGTTACAACAGCGCCACCTGCTGGTCATTTTCCCACCAGTCTGACCACCAAGTAGTCAAGGAAGTTGTCAGGAGAAAGAAAGAGGCTGATGTTCTTCTGTTTAGGAAAGATGTGAGAAAGGTTTCTAATTTTATTCCTAAGCAGAAGAACATCAGCCTCTTTCTTTCTCCTGACAATTTCCTTGACTACTTGGTGGTCAGACTGGTGGGAAAATGACCAGCAGGTGGCGCTGTTGTGACAAAATTCATTCATATTAACAGTACATGTATCCCTTAATATCTTGGAATAAAAACAAAATTAAATAATGAATGTAAATTACAAAAGTGCTTAGGATGGTACTATCATCAATTTTACATTCACTTATTTTAAAGGTTGACTTGTACTTTATGGAATAAAAACACTTACTGTATAGTACTTTGCTCATGGATGAGAAGGATCTACTTTTCATTGCCTACCCTTGGGACCTGGCTAGCATTGATGAATGGGAGCCTCAGCACACATATGTTTGATCCAGGGACTGCTCCGATTGCATCTTGGAGTCAGGAAGGAATTTTTCATTAATCTGAAATTGGAGAAGCCTCAAATATATTTTTTCGCACAGTAGATAACAGATAAGTACTACTATAGTTTATATAAACAAGCTGCTGTGTAGCCATGGGGGCAGCCATTCAAGCACAGGATACACAGTAGATAACAGATAAGTACTACTATAGTTTATATAAACAATCTGCTGTGTAGTCATGGGGGCAGCCATTCAAGCACAGGATACACAGTAGATAACAGATAAGTACTACTATAGTTTATATAAACAAGCTGCTGTGTAGCCATGGGGGCAGCCATTCAAGCACAGGATACACAGTAGATAACAGATAAGTACTACTATAGTTTATATAAACAATCTGCTGTGTAGTCATGGGGGCAGCCATTCAAGCACAGGATACACAGTAGATAACAGATAAGTACTACTATAGTTTATGTAAACAAACTGCTTTGTGGTTGGGCAGCATACCACCCCCTAAAAATCTGCTGCCCTAGTCCTGGGCCTTGGTGGCCTCTCCACAAATCCGAGCCTGGTTATTGCTACTTTTAGTCATCATCTTTCTATTCAGGCCTCTCTTATTCATAATTCAGTCTCTTATTCAAATCAATGCATGGTTGCTCAGGGCCGCCATCAGGGGGGGACAGGGGGGACAAGTGTCCCGGGCCTGGGCATGAAAGGGGGGTCCAGCAGTGCTGCACTTTTGAAAGAGCCGTGCCCCCTTGAGAGCGCCAAAGCTTTGCGGAAATTTTCAAAGTCCCGAACAGCCAAAATGCGGAAGTGCCGAAAAGCCGAAGCCGAACTCCCGAAGTGGCGAAGAGACCCAAAGTCATGAAAACAGTCATGAAATTTAAGTCCTGCAGAGGTGAAAAAACCCAAAGTCGCGAAAGGAGGCGAAGTTGAAGTCCTGAAGCCACGAGTTCAATTCTAATGAACACCAATTTGTGTTTTTTTTGTTTTTTTTTAATCCCCTGGCCACCACTGTATTATTTTAATATTCTATGGGCCCCTGCCACCAATGTTTTTAAAAAAAATATTCTTTGGGGCCCCAATTTTTTTTTTTACTTGTAAGGGGGGCCCTGGCACCAATGCTTTTTAGAAAAAACCTTTTATGGGGGGCCCAGGCTCCAATGTTTTTTTTTTTAACTTATAAGGGGGCCCTGACCATCAATAGCTTTTTACTTTACTTTTTTAGCACTGATGTCTGTGTGGTCTTTTAACTGTGATGTGGAGTGGGCAGGATCTGGGGTGGGGCTTTGGCACCCGGGGGGCCCTGAAAATGTTGTTGCACGGGGCCCCGTGATTTCTTATGGCGGCCCTGTGGTTGCTAAAGTAATTTGGACCCTAGCAACCAATTGCTGAAATTGCAAACTGGAGAGCTGCTGAATAAAAACGAAATAACTCACAAACCACAAATAATAAAAAATGAAAACCAATTGCAAATTCTCTGAGAATATCCCTCTCTACATCATACTAACAGTTAATTTTAAGGTTAACAATACCTTTAAGGCCTGTGTACTTGTATAAATTCTGTGTACGTCACCAAATGAGGCTGATCCAATAGTTGGCCCCCAGATGATACAGAGGGGCCACAGTCCCATTGTATGAGGATCATATCAACACGCCAATGCAGTCCTCATCAGATGGGAAAATTAAACTTGCCCAACTGATATCTGGTCAGATCTAATGGCCAGACATTGGCCGGGCAGGCCAATCAGTGGGTCCCATACGAGGGCCACTCGGTGGGGAAGGGGGGGGAGTTGGTAGCTTTTATTGGCCCACGCATAACCACCTTTAGGTTAGAGAAAGGAAGAATGATATACAAGTATGGGACCTGTTATCCAGAATGCTCGGGACCTGGGGTTTTCCAGATACCAATCTTTCCGTAATTTGGATCTTCCTACTTCAAATCTACTTAAAATTAGGAATGCACCTAATCCACTATTTTGGATTTGGCCGAACCCCCGAATCCTTTGTAAAAGATCCAGCCAACTACCGAACCGAATCCTGCTGAAAAAAAGCCAAATCCTGGCCGAATCCCGAACCGAATCCTGGAATTGGTGCATCCCTACGTAAAATTTAAACAATAAATAAACCCAATAGGCTGGTTTTGTTTCCAATAAGGATTAATTATATCTTAGTTGGGATCAAGTACAAGTTACTTTTTTTAATATTACAGAGAAAAAGGAAATAGTTTCTAAAAATTCGAATTTTTGGGTAAAATGGAACCTTTCCGTAATTCGGCGCTTTCTGGGTTTCCGGATCCCATACCTGTATTTTCTTTTACTGCTGGGGCGACTCGATTTTGCTGCACTTTGTTGCCAGAGAAGAACACGTGGTAATTCTAATAATAATAATAATATAGTCAAACATTCCATTTTAAAAAATCTTCATTCTGAAATCCTGATGTGTGGAAAGGGTTAACCCAAACTCCCCCATCTGGATGCAGCTGCTTGTGGGATGTTCCCAGTGGGAGGAGCTGAGGGCCAGTTCTCACCTGTGCTGCTGGGTGGGGAGAGAGATAGAAGCTGCTGAGTGCAGAGCAAACTCACAGTCGGTTCCTGCTTGATCCAGGGAAAGCAACTTTTGTTTTGGGTAAGTAGACTGGAGACTTTGTATCAACCTCTGCATTTGTTTATTCCCTTGGGTTTGGCTTTTGTTGATGTTTTCTTAGGCAGAATCACTATTCTTTTTAACTCAGTCAGTTCTCACAATCTCATTTCTTTTTAAACAATTAGTGTGATTTCCTCAAGTGAAACAAGTATAGTGTGAGATTTGCACCCCTTGGATTGGTTGTAGGGGGGCTTCAATCTAACCCAGGGGTGCAAATCTCACACGATACTGGATGGGAAATAAGGAACATCTATTCTCCCGAAAAAAGTTCTGTATTGTATTATTCAAATTCTTCGCAGCCTCCGCTGAAGTTGGATCGACAGTAAAAGTCCATGTTTTATCTGCTAGTGGGGAGAAGAAGGGGTTAAAGGGAAGGTTTTTGTGACTGCCGAATTCTCTCTGTTGCATCTAATGGATGTTAAGAACTTTTACGCTTTTAGAGTAAAGGGGACTTTTGCCCCAATTCCAAAATTAGTTTTATATGTTCAAATGATTTTAAGAGAGAGCGGAAGTTTACATTGAGGGTGTAACCTGCTACATTGTGGATTAAGTTGTTTAGTTTCATGCCTGGGTTGCCCAATTTAAACGGCCACTCCTGTGCAAAGTTGTAGTTCAGCCGGATGGATTCTATGGGGCTAATGGCACCCGCTCCTGAAATATTCCAACGCTCCGGATTGGTTCACTTGTGGAGGTGGGTGCCCTCCCTATAAACACTTTCTTTTCATGAACTGTTGGTCTGGTGATGAGACATTTAGAGGTCTATTTATCAAAGTTTGAATTTATCTCAATATTTTCTGAAAACAGCAACAACCAAATCCGCACTGGCTTTTTTCTCTGAATGTATCAATACACTTTCCCGAAAATTTTGTTTGTGGGAAAAAAAAGGAAAAAATCATGGGGAAAAAAAAACAATCGTACGAATTTTTTAGGATTTCCCACATGAAAAGTTTTGTCCCATAACCAAGAAATTTTCGGAAAACCCAGCGCAGATCAAGATATCTTCAGGACTTCTCCCATTTACTTATATGGAACCTCGGCAGGTCTGAGATGCCGGATTTTCAGATTCTGACTTTTTCCATCATCGAGGTAGAATTAGGGTAGCCACATGGCCGGTATTTTACTGGCCTGGCCGGTAAAAATGATGGTTGATCCCAATGTTATTAATAGGGAATAAAGATAAATATATAGGAAGGTCAGTGATCCCAATGTTGTTATCTTTATTCCCTATTAATAACATTGGGATCACTGACCTTCCTATATATTTAATAGGGAATAAAGATAAATATATAGGAAGGTCAGTGATCCCAATGTTATTAATAGGGAATAAAGATAAATATATAGGAAGGTCAGTGATCCCAATGTTATTAATAGGGAATAAAGATAAATATATAGGAAGGCCAGTGATCCCAATGTTATTAATAGGGAATAAAGATAAATATATAGGAAGTTCAGTGATCCCAATGTTATTAATAGGGAATAAAGATAAATATATAGGAAGGCCAGTGATCCCAATGTTATTAATAGGGAATAAAGATAAATATATAGGAAGGTCAGTGATCCCAATGTTATTAATAGGGAATAAAGATAAATATATAGGAAGGTCAGTGATCCCAATGTTATTAATAGGGAATAAAGATAATATATAGGAAGGTCAGTGATCCCAATGTTATTAATAGGGAATAAAGATAAATATATAGGAAGGCCAGTGATCCCAATGTTATTAATAGGGGATAAAGATAAATATATAGGAAGGTCAGTGATCCCAATGTTATTAATAGGGAATAAAGATAAATATATAGGAAGGCCAGTGATCCCAATGTTATTAATAGGGGATAAAGATAAATATATAGGAAGGTCAGTGATCCCAATGTTATTAATAGGGAATAAAGATAAATATATAGGAAGGCCAGTGATATGTACCAATGTTGTTAAATATATAGGAAGCCGGTATTTTTTTCAAGAAAAGGTGGCAACCCTGGGTATAATAAATACCAACATGTTTTGTGTTTTTTTTCCCCACTAGAAAATTCATATTTTATACAAAAAAAAAAAACAAACTTTTCAGGTTTTTGGCATTCAGATTAGTAAATAACCCCATTAGCTGCGCTTAGGTTAGAGATACACCTTCTGGCTGTAAGATACTTTGTGCGGTTATTGCTTGGCAGAGTTGAACAGGCATTCTGACATTCTTTTAAAATCATAAAAGTATCTGCAAGTGTAAAACCTGAATTTCCACAATGAAAGGGAGCACTGGGTTCTTAGCCACATCTGGGGATGAGTCACAGAGATAGAAAATTGCCTTTGGAAGGTGAGGCCTGCTCCTGGGCTCCTTTTGTAAGGCTATTGGGGGGGGGGGTGGGAAACAACAGGATATTACTCTAAACATAATGACACATCAAGCATTTTATCTAAATCTAGTTGGTTAAACCCATACCTGGGAGTCATATGTCTGGCAGCCGAATTCTGTTACAGCTATTGCTGCCACCTCATCATTGTTATGGGTTTATTAATTTTAGCATTTTTTAAAATGTTACTGGGTGATGATTTCCATATTGTTTTGCTACCTAATGTCTATGGCACAGCTTTCAGTTTTAACCGATCCTTAGCTGCCCTTGTCTCGCTGACTGGCTTCAACCTTTGTTTATATCACTGCCCATAGCCCTCCTCTTCGGCTAATGGTATAAGGGACATCTTCTTTCATTCAATCCAACCTCCCTATAAAAGGCACAGTCCATAATAGGGACACTCCCTTAGGTTTCCTTATTACCTTTAGGTAGCTAAAAATAATAAGTATTTAAAATAATACTAGTATTTATATAATGAGTATATACCTATAAAAGGTTGTATGCTAGTACTATATATATATATATATATATATATATTAGAAATAAGAAAGGGCTGGTGGAACTGTTCACCCACCGGGAGATTCTCTGGTTAGGTTTCAGCTGTTTTGATGTCTGTGATTTTCCATTGGAATATTTAGTATTTAACAACAATCATTTAAAGGGCCCAGTGCTGCAAGTGTAAGAGTTAAACATAATTGGGAAAACAACTTTCCCCATGACAGCAGTTTCTATCTTGGTTCTGCCTAAAATAACAGTAGACTGCAGTGTCCCCTCTGGCCCTACAGCTGGGAACCCTCTGAACTCCGCAAGAACATGAGCTCTTCCCCCACCCACCCTAAGCTGCCATACTGCTAAACATCTGGAGATCATGACCTGTGTGGTTGCTTCAGAACATGGAAAAAATATTTTAGATGAAAGGCTATTTCTGGTCCCAGAAAGCTTTTTGTATAGGCACAGATGTTACCAAACAGCAGCGTCGAAACCAGGCCCACTCGGGCAATCTGTGCAAATGCCAAGAGAGGTTGTCCGTAGACTGGTGGGTTTGTTGGACTTCTGTGTACTTGAAATGCCAGGGCCTCTTTGGAATATCAGTCCAGGTCTGGTCAATACTAGGGGAATTCAGTGGAGGTGCATGATTTAGATGCAGCTATTTAGGGAAAGTGTAAGGGTCACAATTACAGAAAAAAAATCTCCCAGTTCTCCCTCGTTATCTGGTCCCAAAATAAAGTAAATAAATAAAGTAGTTTAGGTAACTAAGAAGTGGGTGCCAGTGCTCTTCCAGCAGGCTCTGACATGGGGCGTTTCTGAGCTCCTTGCCATCCTGAGGTGGCCTTTCTGCATAGCTCCCAACTGTCCTGTTTTTATTGGGATAGTCCCTCTTTTAACAGCTCAACCCGCAGTCCCGATTTTCTCTGCACTGAACAGCTAAAAAAAAAAAACCATGTTTCTAACTTAATTGGCTTTTGTTTTCTGATGCTGCTGTTTTCCCTCTTGCACATGGCACATACCATTTTTAGTGCAGGAGAGGGTGTAGGGGAGGCCACATCACTAGTGCAGAGAGCACAATTGCGCTGTCTGCATTAGCAGTGTGAAATTCCGATTTAAAAATTGGAATCTCGGCTCCTAAAGTTATCAAGAGCTGCTTTTTTGCCGCCCCTGCTAACTTGCGAACTACTGCTGAGCTGAGACAAGTTTGAGTTAAAGGGCCCCGGGCTCTGCTCCTAAGTGTTTAGTTTAAATCCCCGCCACATATGAAAGGCACAACTGCTGTTGTTTTGCCAAAAAATACACACCGTCAGTATAATATCTCTCTGCAATACAAAAAGTGACTTTAATGTTTTAGATGTGAAGTAACACGATTATTCAAAAACTATACACCGTACAGCACCAGTTTGGCAACCGGTTACCCAGAAAGCATCGGTGTTTCCCTATTTAAACAATCAATGTAAATGTACTGATTAAAGAAGTCAAAACTGGTCAGTTTGGAACCCTTGGCCCAGAGTCCCTTTTCCTTATCTATTTTTTGCACAACTAGTGTATGAAGATTTCTAGGGCTGGTGTGAGCAGCTATAAAGGAGTGCTAGCCCAGGTCTACCAATGAAATTGTTTGTCTAGTGCCATCAAGCAGAGGGGGAGCAGATTCTTGGCCTGTGTTTCTTTGCAGATCAAGTCTGGCAGTAGTCTTAAGCTGGCCGTAGATGTTGAGATTTTTAAAAGATCTGATCCTCATCGTGAGACCACGATCTTCTCGGAACGATCGTACCAATTTACCATCAACTAAAAAGACCAATTTGCAGGAAAACAAAGGGGAGCTGCCTGCTTGGCCCTGCAAACATAGATACATTGCACTGGGACTGACAAAGATTTTTTGACCTGGCCGATCAATTTTCCGACAGATGTCGGCCAAAAAATCGTAAGATGTACGATCGTTCGAATCCCACTAACCGCACGATAATTTCAAAGGATTGGTCGGACTTCCTTAAAATCGGTCGTTCGGCAAGAAGAATCGTCGCGTCTATGGGGAGTTTTAGAGCTGTAATAGAGAGCAGTGTCCTTTCTTCTGCAGTGTGACAGTCCAGCCTTCTGGACCCTGTAGAAAAGAAAAAGATCTGTTTAGGTAGTGGGTGCCAGCGCTCCTCCAGCAGGCTCTGCTCCCATGTGTATAGATTAAATCCCTGCCATAAAACAAGACACAATGTTGTTGTTGTTTTGCCAAAAAAATATGTATTGTCAGCCGTGTTAAGCTCACCACAGACGTTAAGATTTTTCCCTCCTTAACGGACAATTTTAGTTCGATCCGTCATTATCGCAAGGTTAGTGGGCACTGAACGACTGGGCATCTAATGATTTTTCATCCGACATTGGTCAGAAAATTGATTGGGCAGGTTAGAAAATTTTAATTGGTCACAAGGAAATTGATCCATTGTCAATGGACACAGTGTTCTCACCTTGCCTCATGGCAGGAGCGGCCCTGTATATAATGCCCTATATATATCTTGTAGTACAGATATGGGACTTGTTAACCAGAATTCTAGGGACCTGGGGCTTTTTGGATAACAGATCATTCCTTAATTTGGATCTTCATACCTTAAGTCTACTAGAAAATCATATAAACATTAAATAAAGCCAATAGGCTGGTTTTGCTTTCAATAAGGATTAATTATATCTTAGTTGGGATCAAGTACAAGCGACTTGTTTTATTATTACACAGAAAAAGGAAATCATTTTTTTTTTTTTTAAATTTGGATTATTTGGGTAAAATGGAGTCTGTGGGAAACGGCCTTCCTGTAATTCGGATCTTTCTGCGTTTCGGAATAACAGATCGCATACCTGTACCCCATTGAACAGCTTCTCTGAGTCACAAGTCACTGAACAGAATGAAAGACTGATTGAACTGCAGCATAACGTTAGTTTATAGGGACGGCCGGTTTGGAGGGACTTCTCGTGGTTTATCTGTAAGGGCAGAGACACTCGGTCAGATTCGCCCGGCGACAAATCTCCTCTCCTTTGAGGCGACTAATCTCCCCCAAATGCCTTCCCACCGGCTAGAATGAGTATCGCTGCAGGGATGGCACTCGGAGCACTTCGTTTTCGAACGACTTTGGAAAACGAAGCGCTCCAAAAGCTGCCACTGGGTTTCCCTTTATCACTTGCCCCATTTATTTACCTCAGGAATCTCCCTCTCCTTTCTACCTCCCCCTCATTCCTTCCAGCACAGGGACGGCACCTCACCCCTCCCCCCTCTCCACCTTCCTGCACAAAAACTCCGTCACAGCCATTACACAAGTCCATTATATAAAGTATAGGGAGAATGGAGGTCTGTGTGCTGGAACAGCATTTCTCTGGTGTTTCTGTAATGGCTGTGACTGGCAGTTTGTGCAACTGGAAGAGGAGGAGGAGTCTCCCTGCAGGGAGAGGGGTGGAGATTCCTGAGGTAAATACGTGTGACAAGTAAAAATAAAGGAACCCCTGTGGCATCAATGCAGACTATTCTACCAGTGCAGACGGAAAGGGAGACCATGTCCGGGCTCTGAAGAACAAATTGTGCACAATAACTCAAAGGGATTGAAGAACATGCCCCCAACCCAGGTCCAAACTGCCAAACTGTGGGGTCTGGCAAATGCCAGAGAGACAGTCACTCTTTAGTAGACTGATGGTTGGCAGAGACTACAAAGATCTGGGAAATGGCTGCTGTAAGATGCTTTAGCCAGTCACTATTTAATAGGCTGCTAAGAGCTGTTTGGGCCTCTGTGTACCTGAAAAGCCAGGGCCTATTGCGAATCTCAGACCAGGCCTGAAGCTAATCCCATTCCCATAATCTACATGGGTGGAGCCATTGTTCCTGGCAGTCACTATTTACTAAGGTAGACGCAGAGGGCATTTTTGCTCGAAACATGTAGTGTCAATAAAAGGATTTTTTGCAGCAAAGCTCTGTGTCTACCTTGGTCTGTTCCACCAACTATACTTTCAATTGATTGCCAGTACCAAGGACGAGGCACAGGAACTGACCACAAAGGTTATAAAAATTGATGGGAGAAATACCACATCCAGTGGAAACAAGAAGCTTCTAAGTCCCTATGTACTAGTTAGGGTTGCCACCTGTTCAGTTTTGACCCGGGCAACCTGGTTTTTTAAGGGCTGCCCAGGTCAAATCAAAAACCCCCAATTGCCATTCCATCTGCGATTTAGATTAGTCGCCCCGATCTCTCTGAATCTAACCGTGCGTCTCTGCCCTAAACTGCTGGGAGGTGGGGAGGTGCAATGAAGCGGCAGATTCTTTCTAATAAGAACCATCTTTGGATTTCCGTGCCCTGAAAAGAGCATGTTTTGATCTTCAGAGCCCTGACAATGACTCCCTTTACTAGTGCCTGAAAGGCCATGGCCTATTGTGAATTTCGGACCAGGCCTGAAGCTAATCCCATTTCCATAATCCCCATGGGTGGAGTCAGTCCTGCCTGGCAGTCCCTATGTACTAGTTAGGGTTGCCACCTGACCAGTTTTGACCCAGACAACCTGTCAACCCAGGTCAAAACCAAATTAGGAAAACTGGACAGGATTCCCTATGATTGATGTAGAGATCGCCACATTATAGCCCCCAGCAGTGCCACGGCCCTGCCCTACCAGAGGTGGCAACTGTAGTACTAGTTCTGCTCAAGTTGAAATGTTCCCTGGCAATTAACTTTTCCGTGTGCTCAGTCACTTGTGAGTCACAGGAAAGTGTGTCACAGCCCAGTCTGCCCCAGCCCTGGATGGAGAGACAGACAATTGTTTGGATATAGTGGAGGCATAGGACTCTTCTAGCACCTGCCCACCGGGTTCCAAACTTTTTTGTGGGGGTCAGCTGATCGGGGGAGCGGGTCTGGGCCGGCAGGGACTCGCCAGTAGCAGGGCTAGATTTGGGGGAATTGCTGAGATGGATGTAGGACTGTTCTGCAGTGACAATTGTGAACTCACAGCACAATACACATTTGTTATTGATCCTGTATCAAGTGGGGGAAATACAGTTCACCACCAAAATCAGAAGGTCCCACTGCAAAGTTTCTCAGAATAACTATTCTAAAAGTTAAATATGTTCTTTTCGCCTTGATTTATTTAAAGTGGCAAATAGACATTTACACATGGTGAGTTTGTAGGAATAAGAACAACAACAAAAAAATGAAGATTAGGCCACTATTCACAACTGCCATTGGTGTGCAAGTTCTGATTTCATGTACAGACTGGCCTGGGAGTAGGGTTGCCACCTGGCCGGTATTTTACCGGCCTGGTCGGTGAAAATGATGGTTGAGCTCAATGTTATTAATAGGGGAAAAATATATAGGAAGGCCGTTTTTTTTTCTCCATAAAACGTGGCAACCCTACCTGGGAGAGATCTGCGGGACTTTGTACTGGGCCTCTCTGGGTTTGATGCTGAGCTAGAACACTGCTTAGAGCTAAGTGTCCTGGTAGAATTCACTTACAGAAATAATAAAGAACTGCTGGGGGCTTGTGAGGAAGGCTCATTTGGAGAGAATGAATACGTCTTTGTCTAACGACAACAAACCTAAATGCTTTCTTCCCTCCCTGCCCCTCACAGCACCAGCATGAGCACCTGAGAGAACCATGTCTTGTAGATGTGATTGTTTCTGTGAGGAACTATTTTGGCTTCTCACTGGGCTCTCGCTGGTTACACAGTGTTCTATTGAGAAATTCTGTCTGCTCCTCGCCCAAGAGTTGTGTCATACATAAGATAATGCAGAAAACAGCAAAGGTGGCCGCACAGGAGATGACATGTAGTAGTGTATGTGTATCCTGTATATAGGGCCAAAAATCACAGCCTGTCTGCCTCCGCCAGATATCTGTTGGGTCGGTTAGAACCATTGGCCAAAAGAGCATGAAAAAGCAGGATTTCCAGTTTGTAAAAGGGCTGGGGTTGCAAGGCAGTGGGTAGATCATAGGCAGAAATTTGGCATAATTGGTGCTGGCCAGGAATGATCAGGGGTGTGGCCATGTGTCCAAGGGTCATTTAGGCCATGTTTTCCTCAAAGGCTGATCCGAGGAAAGCATCCTGATAACTCTGTAGTATGGGTCGCCATAATTACTGATGGAAGCCCTGCCAGCGGTAACGGAACTAATGTCTTCTGGGCTTGGGGTGCAGTATCCCATCCTGTAGACGTGCGGTTTCGTTACCACCGACCTGCGCAGTGATCTCTGATGGGCCCCGAGGGGAAGCGAACCCTGGTGCAATTGCACCCCCTGCTCCCCCAATAGTTAGCCACTGCCTGCCAGCAGGACACTATCTGCAAGGGTTCTTTAAGTTTCCCTCATAAACAAGTTAATTGGCTATTCATAAAATGGGTTACTATGAGACCTTAGATTGTAAGCTCCACTGGGGCAGGGAGTGATGTATAATGTCTAAATAGTTTACACAGAAATTTCTTTACCCCCATAGTCATTTGTCAGGGCAGAAGGCCGGGTATTGTCTGTCTTGCTGTATAGGGATGACAGGTGTTCTTTGTAATTATATTGGCTGCTGACAAGCTCCTGTGTAGATGCCATGTGGCCGGCGGAAGGTACAGTTACAATGGGCAGCTGGCACACACTGAGCTGCCTTGTGATACTATAAAGTACAACACTGGAATTGTAACCCTATATTGGCTAAAAGGCTTTGCCCAGATATGAGACAGAATGCAGGTTGCATAGGACTCCAACACCCAGGATGGTCCTTCACAAGTGGAAGAGGAAGGTGAGGGTTTTGTAGAATTGCACCTCTCTTGCTGTTGTATGAAGATAGAGGACGTCAGAGGTTCTTGCAAACACAACCTAACAAAGGCTTTATTATGAAAGTGCCACAGGTTAAATTCTCATCAGCAATGAGGAAGCTTTAGGGTGAATTCAAAGACCTATACCATTATGGGCATACACCGCCTGGTAAGTTTCAAGGGTTTCTTAGCGAAGTGTTCAGATCCCTAGAGCAGAAATGGATCAGGGAGTAGAATATGACCTGAATCTGTTATTAGTGCTGTGGTCCCTGCTTGTTCTAGGTATTCACAATAATCACACCTTTCTAGAATGTGCTAGAACAGTATCTAGTCCTGTAACTGACTAAACTGGGGTTCCTGTTCCCAGACTTTCACTAGAGAGGCTGTCTCTCTAGGGCAGAACAACTTTACTGGACCTTGTTGACATCAGGCTCCCCAGACACATCCACCAAATTAAACAGATAATGGCCAAAGAGGAAGTCCCACCCCTTTCCAATCTCTATATTTAAGTGTGACAGGAAGTGGTCACTTTCTCTGACAGCCAATAATAGGGATATGGAAACATCTGCCCTGTAACTAGGGTAATTAACTATTAGGGATTTAAAGCTATAGGGACTATTTCTATATCCGCCCCTACAGTATTGTAAAGAGGCAATTGGCTTGGGTGATGGAAACGTTATGCTACTCATACATGGTATTTCTTTAAGGCTGATCTATTATAAGTACAGGTATGAGATCCATTATCCAGAAAGCTCCAAAACGAAAAAAAATAATTTCTATAAAAAAATGGTGTTTGCCATTTAAAAGTCCAACCATAAAAAAAATTGAACTTAAATAATCGTGTTTACATGATTTTCTAGTAGATTTAGGGAGTTATTTATTAAAATCTGAATTTTTCTGATTTTTTAAAATAGAAAAGTCTAAACAAACTATAATCCACTATTTGACCTTATTTGTTATTTAAAAAAGTATGATTTAATCAGTTTTGCTTTCAAATAGGATAGGGACCTCTCCCATTGACTCATATACAACCTCGGCAGGTCTGAGATGCTGGATTTTCGGATTTGGACTTTTTTGCAGCCTCTGGGTATAATAAATCTCGGGGGGAAAAATAGATTTTTTTAGCATTCGGACTTTAATAAATAACCCCCTTAATGTTTGATGATCCAAATTATGGAAATATCGGTTATTTGGAAAACCTCATGTCCTGAGCATTCTGGATAACCGTTCCCATGCCAGTAATATGTTTTTGTTGTTGTCTGAACCTGTAACATTCATTTAACCCTTTGCCTGCCAGGCATATGGGTTCAGTGTGCTGGCCACAACAATCTCTGGAAATGCCATTTTCTGGCTATTTCATAAAAATGTAGCCCGCATCTGACCGTTCTGACGAAGGGGAACGCCCCCGAAACATTACATCACTGATGCAATACACAGGGGTTAACCCCCGCTACACTAGCCATCGAGTGTTGGTATTTTTCCCTGTTCTAGGGTTTGCCATAGGCAGTGTGTTTCCCAGTTTGTTTGGATTCTCTCTCTCTCTCTCTCTCTCTCTCTCTCTCTCTCTCTCTCTCTCTCTCTCTCTCTCTCTCTCTCTCTCTCTCTCTCTCTCTCTCTCTCTCTCTCTCTCTCTCTCTCTCTCTCTCTCTCTCTCTCTCTCTCTCTCTCTCTCTCTCTCTCTCTCTCTCTCTCTCTCTCTCTCTCTCTCTCTCTCTCTCTCTCTCTCTCTCTCCTTATACCTTACTGACTGCTTTAAAATCAGTTTAATACAAGTTCAGACTCTTACCCTTTAATATTTAAGAAGTGCAGCGTTCTCGCTGCCAGTCCCATGCCCCAGGGTGAGGTACAAACCTGTTTATCGTTGGCTCACAGACGGTAAGGGAGGGACTCGGTGAGAACATTGTGATCTCTTGAGAGTAAGAAAGTCAGACTGGATCCGCTGCTCTCATGTCCCAGGGCAGTTCCTGACTGACTCCCATCATCCCATGCTTCTGTCAGCCAAGAAATACAACTATAATACACAAATGAAGGTGAATTGCCCTTTAAGCTGTGCGTCTAACTTTTCCCAAGGGACCTGCTTATCTAAATTGTTACAATTACTTTTTTGCTTATCTCAAAATTGTTAAAGTATCTTATTTGTTGTGGGTTCTCTGCCAAAAGCCAATTAAGTTAGAACCCTTTTTCTGGCTGTTCAGTGCAGACTTTTCAGTACAAATGCAGGACTGCAGGTTGAGCTGTCAAAAGCGGGACTGTCCCGCTGAAAACGGGACTGTTGGTAGGTATGATGCTTAGTGATGTCTCGGTTATAATCGGAGCTTAGTGATGTCATTTCTGTCACATGACTCACTGATACTTGTGTATTATAAATAAAGTACCCCCTGTTGCAAAATATGAGGATATTGGATGTATTATATGGTCATGAAACTCCTCGGTGACTTATAATATCCTTATATTTTACAAGAGGGGGTACTTTATTCACTATATAAATAAAAGACAATTTACTGGGTTAACCTGTAAATTCCAAAACTAAAACACTAGAATAATTCTAAAATAAGTAACATGGATAACCTCGGCCCACCAGCTCTGCCCTCATGCTATTTTGGAATACATGGCTGCCCTCTATTGACATTGGGACCCTCCTGCTGCTTCTGCCTGCCCATACCCCACATACTTATTTTGTCGGCACAAGCCTATATAATGTTGGCTCACATATAATATACTCCAAGCATGTGCAACACAATTTGAAAGCTGTGTAATTTTTTTTTTTTTTTTACTTAGTTATTGCATTTTCAGTTCCACAAAAAGTTAACTGTGCCTTTAAAAATGTTCATTGCATAGTGAGCCTTGTGTTACCGGTTATTTTGGGCAATATTCTCACTGTTCATGTTTTTGTGTGATTGTCGTTGTGCCTGTAAAAAATATAGTTTTCAATATTTGGGCTCTTTACAGAGCACGTAGTTTGGTAATCCTGTGTATTCTGGGCATCAGTCTGTTCAGAGGTCCCCCCGGTATTTATATTTAGTGCAGGTATGGGATCTATTATCCAGAAAGCTCTGAATCTCCTATAGACTCGATTTTAATCAAAAAATTCTAGGGATGCACCGAATCCAGGATTTGGTTTGAGATTCGGCCTTTTTCAGCAGGATTCGGATTCTGACGAATCCTTCTGCTCGGCTGAACCGAATCCTAATTTGCATATGCAAATTAGGGGTGGGGAGGGAAATTGCGTGACTTTTTAACACAAAAAAGTTCAAAATGTTTTCCCTTTACCCCTTTAGGATTCGATTCGGTGTTCGGCTGAATCTTTCGCAGCGGGTTTGGCCGAATCCCAAAAAATTTTTTATTTCCAATTTTCCTTTACCCGATTACCTTTGAAAATGCTTAGAGCCTTAATAATTTCAAGGCACCCAGTTAAATCTAAGTAGTTTTTTGCCACTCAGTTGTGATCCGGTAGTTGATTGGGTGCTCCCTTAGCTCATTAGAGAACATGGTCACCTTTTATAGTTCTGGGACAATACAGAGTAATCCCAAACCTTACATAAATGTGTACACACATATATATATATATATATATATAGATAGATAGATAGATAGATAGATAAAAAGGATGCGCTGAATCCTTCTGCCCAGCCTATCCTAATTTGCATATGCAAATTAGGGGTGGGGAGGGAGATCGCATGACTTTTTGTCAGAAAACAAGTAAAAAACATTTTCCTCTTCCCTCCCCTAATTTGCATATGCAAATTAGGGGATTGCATATGCAAATTAGGGTTTGGTATTCGACCAAATCTTTTGCAAAGGATTCGGGGGGTTTGGCCGAATCCAAAATAGTGGGTTCGGTGCATCCCTAATGTATATTGTCCATTTGCTTGTAGCTTATGGAACGTGGGCCTTTAACTACATGAGTGAATGCGTGAAGAGGCCTAAATCACTATTGGGAATTTCAGTGCAGAATCTTTGCTGTTATGTCTTCTGTCAGCGACCCATTCATTTACACCTTCACCAGTTTGGGAGCCTAATGTATTGCAGACCGTATCACTTATGCATACTTCCCAACAGCCCGTAGTCCCAGGTTTTTTGAAATGTCCCCACTTTCTCTTTGATCTCCTGCACTGTCTGGAGAAAAAGATACTTCATTAAAATGAGTTTTTTTGGCAGAGAGCAGCTGCATTTGGATACCTTTGTAACAATTTAAGATAAGCAAAGAAACAATTGTAACTATTTAAGATAAGCAATTCTCTTGGGAGAACAGAGACTCACCGCTTAAAGGGACAATTCACTTTCATTAGCAAAACTGATATAACACATAAAACATGGACATAAAACTCGCAGAAATGTGTTCACACTTTCATAACCCGCCAAATTTAGTAAAATGGACATGGTAATTAGCGGGTTTGGCATGAAATGGGCGTGTCCAACGCAGCACAACTTTTTGTTCTTCAGATGTTGGGAGGTATACATGTGGAGATTAATCACCCTAGCGTATATGATATGTAGATATATACGGAGGACTTTTGGAAGAGGATTAGTACAATTGTGGTCATCCAATTTGAAAACAATGGAGGTTTAGGCCTGACGTTACTTAATCCAGACATGGCTCCATACACAAGTACAAGAGAAAACATAAAAATTAAAGTCTAGTTGCCCTTTAAGAATTATAAAAACGTTGGAATTTGCCATTTATAGATATTGCTGTATTTAATGTTTTACGGAGTATAACCCTGCATTGCCCCCCCTTCTATCTTGCGTCTACCATCTGATTGCTGTGTATAACATCTGGCGTGTGCCCATATAAAATAAATATTAAGCTCAATCTACTAAGGTGCGGCTGTTTACTCTGTGCTTTGCTTTCTCCCAGGCCACGAGGAACTGCTTTTGCTACAAGATGCAGGAAGCCACCGTAGCCTTCTTCTTGATGCTGACGGGTATGTAGAATTCTATATGATCTGGCCAAAACATGTCTGTTCTGATCACGTAGAGGAGAATCATTTGTCAGTTGGTGGAATGAAGGGTTGATTCACCTTTAAGTTAAAGGGATCCTGTCATCGGAAAACATGTTTTTTTCAAAAGCATCAGTTAAAAGTGCTGCTCCAGCAGAATTCTGCACTGAAATCCATTTCTCAAAAGAGCAAACAGATTTTTTTATATTCAACTTTAAAATCTGACATGGGACTAGACATTTTGTCAATTTCCCAGCTGCCCCTGGTCATGTGACTTGTGCCTGCACTTTAGGAGAGAAATGCTTTCTGGCAGGCTGCTGTTTTTCCTTCTCAATGTAACTGAATGTGTCTCAGTGGGACATGGGTTTTTACTATTGAGTGTTGTTCTTAGATCTATCAGGCAGCTTTTATCTTGTGTTAGGGAGCTGCTATCTGGTTACCTTCCTATTATTCTGTTGTTTGGCTGCTGGGGGAAAGGGAGGGGGTGATATCACTCCAACTTGCAGTAAAGATTGATTGAAGTTTATCAGAGCACAAGTCGCCTGACTTGGGGCAGCTGGGAAACTGACAATATGTCTAGCCCCATGTCAGATTTCAAAATTGAATATAAAAAAATCTGTTTGCTCTTTTGAGAAATGGATTTCAGTGCAGAATTCTGCTGGAGCAGCACTATTAACTGATTCATTTTGAAAAAATGTTTTTTCCCATGACCGTATCCCTTTAACATATATTATTTTATAGAATTGCTAATTCTAAGCATTTTTTTTATTGTTTTTAAATGATTTTCTTCCTTCTGATTCTTTCCAGCTTTCTAATGGATGTCACTAACCCCATAGGGAAAAAAAAATGCTACACACTGGGAGGCAAATTTATTAAAGGTTTTTTTAAACTCTATTAAACTTGAATATACTCGAAATTCAACTGGGGCGGTATTTATAAAAAAAAATCGGACGAATATTGCCAACCTGAAAATCCGAATCGAATTAGACTAAACTCAATTTGAGTTTTTTTTTTCTCTGACAAAAAACTCGAATGTCAGGAAGGCTACTAACATGTCCAAATTGGTCTCCCATTGACTTATACATGAACTGGGTTTTAGGTGGCGAATAGTCAAATTCGAGTTCTTAAAGGGCAGGAGCGTGATAAATCTGTAATTCTGAATTAGAATTAAAACTCAAATCGAGTTTGAATAATTCACAATTCGAATTAGTGTTTTGACCATAAAAAAAATCGAAATTCAAATAAATCTGCCCCTTATTGTTTTTGCCAATTTTCGTTACTCATCTTTCTATTCAGGCCTCTCCTATTCATATTCCAGTCTCTTATTCAAATAAATGCATGGTTGCTAGGGGAATTTGGGCCCTAGCAACCGGATTGCTGAATTTGCAAACTGGAGAGCTGCTGAATAAAAAGCTAAATAACTCAAACGCAAATCATAAAAAAAAAAAAATTAAAAGCAACAGCAAATGTTCCTAGAATATCAGTCTCTAGTCTCTACATCATACTAAAACTCAAGGGTGAGTAACCCCTTTTACAGACAAGCCCCGTCCTCAACAAGCAGTTGTCCTATAATATCGTTTACTCCGTTATTCCCGTTCTTTGTGGAAGTTGGCGCCATGTTTTGGAAGGGTTACCAGAAGGAATGTAGGTCACCCAGGATCTGACTGACTTGCTGGAACACCTGGGAATCTGCTGGTGGGCCCCAAGAAATAGGAGGAGGTGGACACTGTTTTTTATGAGCCAGATAAAAATTGTGTTGATGAAATGTGCTGCTTGTGCCATTGGCTTCAACGTTCTCTTCTGGCTGACTGTGCCACCTTTGATCCATATGCCTCCATGCTTTCCTTCCTTTCTTCCTTCCCTTGGGTTACATTCAGCCAATCACATGTACTGGGAGTTTGAAATCAACGCAGCAGACCCAAGGGCAGTTAAAGGAGCTTTTTGAGGGTTCCAATGGGTTTGGCCACGAAATCAATAGGGTTCTATAGCTTTGGACTGTTCCATCCTTGAATCCTGGTTCAGCATTGACTGATCTGTGTTCTTTCTTTCCCTCAGCTCTCCCTTGTCTTCATGCTAAGGGTCACCCAGGTAAGTAACAGCAATATTACCCCACGGTGTCTGTGGTCCATGTCCAAATTCTGTGATTGCCCTGATATATGGGAAAACTGCAGTCAAGTTTGCACTGAAGAGACTTCGGTATGATTTTCATTCTCCTTTGTTTTCTTTGTTTGCAGATAACTCCCAGTTCCACTATGGTACGTTCCAAATGGAGTCTCCTCTCAGGTGGTATAGTTACTGGGTGTGCCTAAATGTGGACCCTCCTTCCCCAAGTGATTTTGCCCTGCTAGGTGCTGTGGTCTTCATAGGCAACTTATCCCCCAATGAAGCACATTCTTATCCTGCAAAGCCCTTGGAGGCAGAGTCTGTGATTTAATTCTGGGATCCAATCACTTCAGACTTGATCCCAAATATCATACACATATAAACCATATCCAGTACATAAAAACCATGTATAGTGACTGAACACTTACGGCAACCAAAGGGCCACCCCACAATTCCCATGTTGAATTCCCTCTAACAGCGCCAGCAGCCCTCCTGCTGTTTTCCACCTCTTTAACACTATTTTAATTTTGGGGTTCCTAGATGCCATATAGTTTGGAAATACGGTGCAAATTGGGCAGCAAACTGTTCACCCTTGGCATACTGATTAAGGGAATAAGAGAGAGCCAATACCTGTTAATGCAGCAAACGGGGTGATCCCAAATTTATTCCATGGTGCTGGAGAGACTTAACACAAGATCAAACGTTTTCGGGTCCACATGGTCCTTCCTCACTGTGTTAAGTGTCTCCAGCGCCATGGAATAAATTTGGGATCACCCCGTTTGCTGCATTAACAGGTATTGGCTCTCTCTTATTCACTGGATTTACGACTGGCATGTGGCTAGGATACAGGATACACAGCAGATAACAGACAAGCTCTGTAGTATACAATGGGATTCTACACATATGTTATCTACTGTGTATCCTGTGCTTGAATGGCTGCCCCCATGGCTACACAGCAGCTTCTTTATATAAACTATAGTAGTACTTATCTGTTATCTGTGTATCCTGTGCTTGAATGGCTGCCCCCATGGCTACACAGCAGCTTGTTTATATAAACTATAATAGTACTTATCTGTTATCTACTGTGTATCCTGTGCTTGAATGGCTGCCCCCATGGCTACACAGCAGCTTCTTTATATAAACTATAGTAGTACTTATCTGTTATCTACTGTGTATCCTGTGCTTGAATGGCTGCCCCCATGGCTACACAGCAGCTTGTTTATATAAACTATAGTAGTACTTTCTGTTATCTACTGTGTATCCTGTGCTTGAATGGCTGCCCCCATGGCTACACAGCAGCTTGTTTATATAAACTATAGTAGTACTTTCTGTTATCTACTGTGTATCCTGTGCTTGAATGGCTGCCCCCATGGCTACACAGCAGCTTGTTTATATAAACCTATATTAAAGTGTATAACAATCAAATCTGAAGCAAACACACCAGTTGTACCAGTGCAGGGAAATGCTACAATATATTGTCATACCTTTAAACCACTTTAATGTTTCTTTAAGTCGAATGTGTGTAGTGATTTGAAACTGTAATGTTGTATAGATTAACCCCTCCCTAGTAGTCTCCTCCTATTTGTTAATGGCACATTGGGGCTTCCCAAATCAATTATTTGATTTTTTTTTTTTTTTTCCATGATGTACATCCGCACGTGATACTGGATGGGATTCATTAATCAGGTCTTTTGTTTTCCAGACTATGAGTCGCTGAAGATCGGGGGTCTTATTGTGGCCGGTATTTTGTGCGCTATGGGAATCATTATACTAATGAGTAAGTGTCCCGTGAGGAGCCCCTGATGTTCTATAATAGCACCTACAATGTCTAAGCCCTGACCTACTAAATCACTAATGATGCTTATATCACGATTTACTGCTTATTTATTTGCACTCATCCCCAATTTTTGTCTTTGGCTTAAATACCTGCACCCTCCCTTCAATCTACTGCAATGGCTTAAAAGGTGGGAATAGGTGATAAACTTATAGGAGAAACTGAAAAAGCCTAATTGTTTAGGCAATTATGAGTAATATGTGGTGTTGGTGTTGCATTGTCCCACAAATTAATATCATCTTCTTAAAAATAGCTCCCCATAGATGTTTTCTGTACAACCAATGTGTCAAATGAGGGGTGGGTGTGTCCTAATGGTCTCTGCCAGAAGCACAGTACGAGGGGGATGGCCAATCACAGCCCTGCAGTCACACACGCAGTTACAGACTCCAGTTCCCTATCAGGTCCTGCTAGCTGCTGATTGGTTCCTGTCCTACAGTGCAGTGAGCTGAGAGCCGCCGACTCCCCTGCAGCAAGTGGAGCAGATGGGCGGGGCTAGTAGGGTTTTTGCAGAAATTTACAATAAACCAGAAACTCAACTTTTTCAAGCACATTCCTTCTATATCTAAAATAGTTTAATACATTGACACATTCTTCTGTTTTACATAATATGTCTAATTATAATTTAATATTAGATTCAATTAATTATAGGGAGAGGGATATGCCTGGTGACCTCACCGAAGGGATAGGAAAGAGAATGTTTGGAAACTTTGGTGCACAGCGTAACATGATTTCCCCACAATCTCACATGTAAATCTTTTGTTTCTTAGGTGGAAAGTGCCGATGCAAATTCAACCAGAAGCAAGAGTGAGTGGAGGGTCATTTATGTCTATTCCTTCTGTCTCAATTTTCCATACTTTACCCCCCCCCCACTAAGGTTGCCATCTTCCAGTTTTTGGAAGGGCTGCTCGGGTGAACTGCCTGTCGGGGGGGGGGGGGGGAAACTGCCTGTCCAGATTTCCAAATTAGGAAAACCAGACAGGACATTGAAGTTAATGACATGGCAATCGGCCCATCGCTGATCACCACGTCAATGGCCCACTCACAACTTCATCTGCCCCATCCCTTGCCTCACCGTATTGAAAAGATGGCAACCCTACCCCCCACCTTTTTGGTGCAACATTGGTGCATATCAAAATAAGAGAACTACAGAACCCCCCTTCCCCTTGGGAACAACTTTCCTGGGTTTCCCTCTGAAATATGCAGGGCTGAAACATTCCATGTGCTTAATCCTTCCAAAACTTGTCTCTTTTGTCCCTTGCTCCCAGCCTCACTCTGTACTTCTGTTCCACCCTTATACTTATAAACTATGTTGCACCTATTTCTTCCAAACATAACCTTATTTCTTCTCTTTTACAGTCGCAGAAACCGCGCTCAAGAGCAGCAGCTCATCACTCCAGGTAAAGCGGGATTCAGAATGCTGGGCAACCTCGCAGTGTAATCTCTATATACTTATGCTAATAATAGTGATTTAAGTCCAGGCACAAAGTTGGCTCCATAAATAATAACCCGTAGTAGAGTCCTGCATCAGGTCGAGTACCCACGGAATACCAACAAAGTGGCCGGGTTTTGGGCAAAAAGTCCTCGATTCCTTGCCCGTGTAGGCAGTCCGTGTGTAACCCAGCTGGGTTCTCCATAAAGGTGCAGGCTTGATCCCTCCCTTTTTAGTTCTTTCCAGTTTTTCTACAGTTTTTTTTGCAAAGATTCGGTGGCGGTGAGATGTCACTTCTGGTTCTTCGCGGCCCCCGGTTCGGAAGATTAGTTGGCCTATTGTGGGTCGGGTACTGGGAACATGCTGGTCAAATAGCAGGTTTGGGTTGCAGGTATGGGTCAGGTACGGGTTTCAAAAAATGGACCCGCGCAGGACTCTAACCCATAGCAACCAATCGGGTCTTTGTCTCAGTACTTGCTGTGGGTCACTGCACTTGGAACAAACATTAGTGGGGGTCATTTATAAAGTTCGCGCAGGGCAGATTGGTTCGCAAAGTGAATATATTTGCCCTGCGCATGGTTATATTTATTAAGCTGAATAAGAGGGTGCATACAGAATTGCGAATTTTTTATTCACAATGCGAATGTCTAAAGGGGCTTTCTAAATATGTCACAATTCGCAAATTGCGAATCTTTATGCGCACACTCTGCGACTCAATTACGCCACAACTTTGGTGGCGGAAAAAATATTCGCAAAACAGTTTTGCAAACTGCGAATTTAACGCTATTTTCGCGCACAACAACCTCGCACATTGGGTGCGCTCGCGCGAACTCCATTCTCATTTGCGCGCCATTTGCGAAAATTTATTCACACTGCGAATTCGCAAAAACCGGAAAGACGGGCAGAGCAGTGCAATATATTAGCGCTCAGCAAAAAACATGCGCAATACAACCATTTGCGAAAAATATGCGCTGCGCGAACTATATATAAATGACCCCCAGTATGTTATATATGTTCTAGTATGTTATTCCCCCTGTGAGTTACTATGTGCTCACACTACACTTGTACACTAAAAAACGTGCACTGTATCCGGCATGTCAACTAGTGATGGGCGAATTCGCGTGAAACGGCAAAAAATTCACGAAACTGCGCCGGCGCCTCGTTTTTGACGCCGGTGTCCATTTTGCCGACACCCGTTTTTGACACCGACTCCCATTTTTTAACGCTGGCGTCCTTTTTTTTTTTTGACGCTGGCGACAATTTTTTTTTTACGCCCGCGAACTTTCGTCAGCGAATCGCACGAATTCGCGCCTGCCAAATAAATTCGCCCATCACTAATGTCAACAAGGCGGCACTTCAATGTTTCAGGGGCTCGCACTTTCTGCAAATCAAATTGTAAGGTTCGCCCTAGTGTTGCAGCTTTGTGTGCCAGTGAATAGTGGGTGCTGATCCCTCTATCTCTAATTGGAGGGAATACAAGGGTGTGCAAGGGTGCCTTACAAACTAGTGATAGCCCTAGAAACCACATAGCAGTTGAAATGCCAGCGAGGAACCAAATACAGTGATTGTGTGGATAATTCCTACACCAGCCTTTAGGTCATTTCCTTCAGAATCTTATTCTTTAATTTCATCTCTATTGCAGGGAGCGCCAGCAACTGCTGAACCACTTTCTTCCCATTTGCCCAGTCTCTAACACTCCAGGACCCCCGAAGGCTCCCCCCCATCCTCTTTGTTTTGTAACATATTTACTTCTAATTTTTATGGATATTAACTCAATAAAGGTTTTTTGTTTTCACATGGTCTGACTGTTATTCAAACATGGAATCATAACTTTTTGCAAGAAATCAACAGAAATTATATTTATAAGAGAGGAGAGGGTTTCTTTTGTGTGACTCTTGAATTCTTATAACCCCTGTAGTTTCTAAATAGAATGTAGCAGAGGGACTAAAATAAAAATGTGCATTATGGGTAATAGTGTGTCTCGCAGATAACAGCAGTTATAATGGCCCAGTCTACTTGTCACTTGTTATTCAGTGGAAAGTGACCTGAGTGATAAATGTGGAGCAGTAATAAATGGATCTCTGTGTACAGTCAGCTGCTTGTTTCATATACAAAACCATCAGTGCAGGGTAATGTAAAGCAGCGATAAATATTATCCACGATGCTTGGGACCACAATACCTTAAATTTGCAAAAAATATATATATTTCCAAAAGGTTGTTTTGCCTCCAATAAGGATTAATTCTATCATACACAAAAAAAGTTGTATCACAGAACCCTATGATAATATAATAAACACTATAGCATGATAGAGACCTCTAGTGACCAAACAGAGGTAAAGCTACCAATTCAAAAATTCTCTATAACCATGCTGTTTAGTTTCAAAAAATAATTTATTACATCATGTTAAAATCACAAAAACCCCAAATGGAGCCTAACGCGTTTCATGCTTACCCAGCACTTAGTCCTAGGTAATCCCAAATGGAACACACATCTCTCTATCGTCTCTATCATCTCTCTCGTCTCTATCATCTCTCTCATCTCTCATCTCTATCATCTCTCATCTCTATCCTCTCTCATCTCTATCTTCTCTCTCATCTCTATCTTCTCTCTCATCTCTATCTTCTCTCTCATCTCTATCTTCTCTCTCATCTCTATCTTCTCTCTCATCTCTATCTCACATTTACAGTTATACAGAATCACAGTTGAGGTGGACTCTTGTACCATAAGTAACTCATTGGAGCATTCTCAGCAGACCAGCTTAAATGAAATCTATTAACTGGAAACGGTTAATATGGAAAAATTTATATATATATATATATATGTATGGAGATGTTCCATTTGGGATTGCCAATGACTAAGTGCTGGGTAAGTATGAAACGCGATAGGCTCCATGTGGGTTTTTTGTGATTTTTAGAGTATAAACAATAATTCCACTTCAGAGCTGGTAACATTTTAGTGTAGTGTTTTATTGAAGATGCATAAGCCCTACATGTTTCGGACCTCTCGGGTTCTTCCTCTGGTACAGAGCATTCTAGATAATGTGTTTCTGGATAACATATCCCATACCTGTACTTTAACACCTTGGTGAGTTCTAATTTGACCAAAATACTTCAGTTGGCCATACACAGGCTGATAAAAGCTGCTGACATTCGGCAGCTCATTGGCCCATAAATGGGGCCCTCTGACAGGCTTCCCCAATCAATGTTGGTCGATTGTGCAGGGGTAAATATTGTATCCCTTTGGATCACGGACCACATCTGTTTGTTGATATGGTCCTGCGATCTGACCGCCTGTATTATTTTTATATTTTCCACAGCTCAAGGTGGGCATATCGGGGAGAGATGTCACCAAACGAGCAGATCTCTCTGTTTATGGCCACCTTTACACAGAAAAATATTACACATTAATTAAGTTTTACAGTAAACTTTCAAAGATCAACAACTTTGCCAAAGCTTTGATCATCCAAATGACTACCGGCCTCTCTACAGCAGCCAAATAAAAATGTCCACTGCCTATTTTGTGCCCTAGGTAGTGTTAGAGGTTAGTTGGAATCACCATTTTTCAGTATCAATTGGCTCCATGTATAGTGATGGGCGGATCTGACCTGCTTCACTTTGCCGAAAATTTGCGAAATGCATTGAAGTCTTTGGGCGACAATTCTTTTCACTTTCATTTTTTCACCTGTAAGAGTCTATGGTTGTCATTTTCACGGCGAAACTTGGTGAAAAATTTTGCTCATCACTAACCATGTATCCTCCTCCTGGCAATAAGTGACAAACTACATCATCCGGCAAGTGTTTGTCTGTCCTCCATGACCCGAGGAGCTTTACAGGTTTCCGATCCTCTGATCGCTCCTCCTGAAAAGCCTTTACAGAAGCTGGGCTGGTGTGGGGTGGGAAACATATATAACCAGCTCTGTTTTATTTAGACAAATCTTAATGAATGTACAAAGTGAAGGCGCAATTGCCCTTTAATATGCATGTTTTGGGCCATGATTATTGGTCCCTGCTGTGAGCTGTATGTGGCCGGCATATGTTTATCTGCCAACTAAAGCTCTGGGGTAGAAAAGTGAAAACAGATCAGTCTGAATGGCAGTTGGATCCTGGTGCACCAGCTGTCGATTCACCATGCTTAGTGGTTTCTTTATTCCATGGATATTGGGCTGCTTGGAATTCAATAAAGGACAAAGGGCTGTAGCTCCACCGAGAAAATTCTCTCTATAGGTCATAAGTCCTTTCTCCTTCAACATGAGAACTTTTTTGGGATGTCCTTACATTTACAGAACTTAGCCTACACGATGGAGCTAATTGCACATGGTCGATTCGCGAAACTGTGAAAAATGTGCGTTTCACACAATTTTTTGAGTTGCGCAACAATTTTTTTTTCGCTCAAAATGCGTTTGTCAATCAGCATTTTTTCCTTCAGGTGACTTTTTTTTTTTTGTATAAATTAAAGTCAACATAAAGTTAAAGTTTTTTTGTCTCAAAAATTTTTTTTTGACGCGAGCCGTGAATCTAACTCATCAGTACTCCCAATTAGTAGGTGACCAGTTACGGACTGGGGAATCAGACCTATAGGGCCCCCCGTCTGCCATTGGTAACACTCTGCCTCCCTCCCCTTCAGTACTAGTGGCTAGTGATGAGCAAATCTGTCCTGTTTCACTTTGGCGAATAATTCGTGAAACTGTGAAAGAGTTAGCGAAATGGTGAAAAATTTGCAAAACGCATTTATGTCAAAGTCAATGCTACTGGAGCAAGTAGCAATTGTAAAGCTCCTCAGCAGGACCAGGGCCCAGCTAGATGTTTCCCACATCTTTCCCACTGGACCAATCCAACAATGTTACTCCCAGAACCCCTCTAGTACTCCTCTAGGTTCATCCCTTATGTAATATAACATATTTGCTATGGGCTGATGCCCCAGTCTTGGGTGTAATCACAACTGAAAAGACTGTGGAACAATGCGAGCCTGTCTATAGAAAATGAAGGATTATAATAACACATTTTTATTTAAATTGTGTCTTCAAACAAAGCAAATCCAGTCTGTACCTGCAGAAAAGGCCCCGGGGCACAATCCTAACTCTGTGTGTGTTTGCAGGCGTGTAAGAGCTTGATCCTCATTGCTTGTATCTGCCAGACTCTCCGTGCAGGTAAGGGCTGGTCTCTTGTGGATAAAACTGCATCTCCTGATCTCTGATTTCATAACATCAGCTGAATATTCTTTACATTATATCGATTGCTTGAGGGACGTGGGCAGTCTGTAAACACAGCACTTACTATAGATTTCTCTCATCTGTCTCTGCATTCTCCTGCCACATTCACATTCTGACTTTACATATGGAGATAATTTGGCTTAACCTCAGGGCACAAGATGTCCAGCAAACATTGTTCATTTATACTATATGGCCTATGTGTTAAATCAATGTTCTACCATGTAATGGCAGTTTTTAATGTATTGCGCCTATGACTGTTCCAACAATAACATTATGTATCCTACAGATGGTGCATTAGAACAAAATCACTTTCATTATGGTAAGTACCTTCAATAGATTTGCTATAGATTTCCAGGTGAAACTGCTCCAACTTTAGCGGGATCTTGAGTCCTAACTGCCAGTTGGGGGGTTTTCTTTTGGTGTATCTTTGGCCTGATTTGATACAGAGTTAATATGGAAACAGAAGGCAGTTTAAGGGCTTCTGACTTATGTTATCTTCCCTTCTAACAATTCTTGATGTTACCCTTGCTGTAACCATAGGCCCTGGCAACCAGATGGCTGAAATTGCAATCTGGAGAGCTGCTGAATAAAAAGCTAGATAATGCAAAACATAAATAAAATTGTCTTGAAATATCACTCGCTACATCATACTTTAAGTTGATTTAAATATACCCATGGGGCTGTACACAGTAGGTATAGCTAGAGTGGGAATAGTAGGTATAGTAGACTAAGATGGTAACAGTGGGGCAAGATGGAGATTGTTGACAATTAGGGTAGGATAACAACATTAGGGCAAGATGGCAGCCCTAAGGCAAAATAATGACAGTAGGACCCTAGAGCAAGATGGTGAGTGGCGGTCATGATGGTAACAGTAGGGAAAGATAGAGACAACAGGACAAAATGGAAAGAGTAGGGCAAGATGGAGTATGACATGATGTAGACAGTAGGGCAAGATTGAGAGGATGGAGACAATAGGACACAATTGAAACAGTAGGATGAGATGGAGACAGTATGAAAAGATGAAGACAATGACAAAATGGAGATGATAGGGCAAGATGGAGACGGTATGAGAAGACAGAGACAATAGGACAAGATGGAGACAGTAATGACAAGATGTCGATTATGACAAAATGGAAACAATAGGGCAAGGTGGAGAAAGTGTGACTTTACAGCCAGCCAAAGTGGAGATAGTATGACAATATGGAGACAGTAGGACAAGGTGGGGACAGTAAGACAAAATGGAGACAGCAGGGCAAGATGGAGATAGTAGAACAAGATTGTGACTGCAAAATTTTATTAAACATACTGCCCTTTGGCTTTTGTTGAAGTAGAGCCACTAGCACCCACTGAAGTTATATAGTACAACTATAAGAAAAGAGCCATAATTTGATTTGCTCAGCAAAATCTGCTTTCATACATGACACCACCTCCCCAAGTTATAAGCATTAACATATATATTTATGGGTTCCTTTAGATGATTGTACTCTGTGAATGGGAGGACTGACCTTTGCAGGCTTGATGCTGACCATAGGACTCATTGTACTAATATTGTAAGTGAGTAGCAATGCCTACTGGTAAATTCCAATTTGTTTGCATGAACATTTATTTTTATTTCGTGCCCCAGAGGACACATGTAGCACAGCAGGCTACCTGTAATTAGAAGGTTCCAGGGTTTCCCCAGCAAAGGGAAAGCTAGCATAGACAATTGTCATGAGATTATCATCTGAAACTGCCCCATCAGCTCTTATCCCAATTGTAGGCAAAATAGCAGGACAGGAGCTCCCCAAGTAATGTCCCATTGCATTATTCCGTTTGCACAAAACAGAAAGTCTCAGGTATTCTAAGTAAATATCTGCTGAAATATTGGCCCTCCTGCAAGAAGATTAATAAACAAAGCAAGATCCTTGGCCTCCATTATCCATATCCTTGGCTTTCTAAAAACGTCAGGTTGCTGGGTTGCTGGCCAAATGTGGCCCACCAAGAAGTTCTTTTGACACCCATCATGGCCATGTGATATGGAGAATAATATACCTTGGATATCACTATGCTGTAGCTGGTATAGGAACACCTGGTCTTAACTGGCCACTTCAATATCACTCCAAATCTGGTACCAAGAATGTTGCCCATGCACATATCTCATAACTGTTAGATGCACCAAAAGGTTTTCGAGTATTTAGAATAGGGTATTTCAAGATAGCACATGGACAGATATTGGCTTATAATGGCTAAATTTATAATTTTGTGAGTGTCACACCAAACATTTTCCATGCAGTGACAGACAATGACTTCCACGCAGATCTCTCTTGACTGTAGACACATTAGGACCAAAATTATTATTGATATTTCAAAGGGTCTTCTTGAGATATTCATTTGGCTAAAGGTACAACCCTAATGGTTTAGGATCCCATCAGTGTGTGTGGAAGCTCTCAGCATCCAATCCATATTTTTTAACTCTTCCAGCTGACTTCACAAGACTGAAATGTTGTACAAAAGCATCAAGAGAGTTAAGCGGACAACTCTTCTTTTTGGAAGCTTCTTGTTATTCCTTCTCCCACCCAGGCCCGGACTGGCAATCTGTGAGTTCTGGCAAATGCCAGAGGGGCTGCTATAAGGTCCCATAGAAAGTCAGTATTTAGTGGGCTGGTGGGAGCTGTTTGGGCCTCTATGTGGGCTGATTGGGCCTCTGTGTACCTGAAATGCCAGGGCTTGTTTTAATTCTCAGTCTGGACCTGCTCTCACCCTACATGCACTGCTTTGCCCAAGACTAATGGATTCCATCCTAGTGCTAGATTTTATATCTATAATGTGGCCCTGTTTGTTAGTGTCCCCCCTAGCTGAGTTAGGCAAGAGCGTATCAGCTAACTATGATCATGGATATCTTTGGATGATACTCAAGTGTCACATTGGTGAGTACCTGGCTCCTGGTCATATAAAAGGATAGATCAGTGGTCCCCCAACCTTTTTTACCCATGAGCCACCATAATTGTTGAGGAGCAACACAAGCATGAAAAAGATTTGGGGGGGTAACAAATACAACGGTAGGGGTAGCCCCTATTTGGACTGGCAGTTTAAAGGAAGCTCTGGCAGTACACCTGGTTTTTATGCAACCAAAACTTGCCTCCAAGCCAAAAATTGAAAAATAGGAACCTGCTTTGAGGCCACTGGGAGCAACATCCAAGGGGTTTGTAATTAACATGTTGCTCACGAGTCTCTAGTTGGGGATCACTGTGATAGATCATTGAGTCAAGCCTTTCTGTGCATCATTGGGTATGTTTTAGCCACCAAGAGAAGAATATAATGACTCATGTTTTTGGGTTCTCCCAATATAGGAGATGGTCATAGAAGATTAATAAGATTTGATGCTGAGATTTACCCACTGCCTGGGCATCTTTTTTATCCATTCTACTTGCATTTGAGGATAATGACATCTGTTATAACTGTTTGGGATTTTTTTATGTTTTCATTCTATAGAAGAACAGTAAAGTCTATCATGGAATTGGTATATACTGATCCACAAATAACATTATTATTAGTCACAGACCATCTTGAGGAAGGAAGGAAGGAAGGAAGGTGTCACGACCGGCACCCGATACCAGAACAAATGCCAAGTACCCTGGTCTCGGCTCGGCTTCACCAGTAGTGTGACCACCATTGGGCTTCGGGAGGAGCCCTCAACTTACTTGGGTGCCAAATGGAGTTAACGAGGGGTGCAAGGCGAGATGTTCTGGCTGGCGAAGGGGCACGACTGTTTAGCAGAGTCTTTAGGACGAAGGTCACGGTACAAAAGGTCAAGGCAAGCGGATGGTCAGACAGGCTGGGTCGAGGCAGGCAGATAGCAAGAATCATCAAACAGGCAAAAAGGGTCAAAACCGGGTGATCAATCGAGGGGTTAAACTGAAGAGTAGTCGTAAGCAGGCAAGGTCAGGATCGAGAAATCAGAATAGTCAAAATAGCCAGGCAGGGTCAAAACAGGAATCAGACAGGTTCAGAAGGAATTAGACAAATAGCACAAGGCTCAGGAGCACCAGGAATACAATCCTATCACGGGCAATGACATAAAAGAAAATGTCTCTTTAAATCCATTTGAATTTCGCAGCATTGCGCGCTGACGTAATCACGCCAGCGCGCATGCGCCTATAAAACCCGGAAGTGCACGCGCGGCGCACATTAGGAAGCCGGCAGTGAAGGAGGACGGTGTGGCGGGTGTCCCCGCCGCACCACCACTAGACCACCAGGGTAAGGATTCCTTACAGAAGGAAGGAAGGAAGGAAGGAAGGAAGGATATTAAGAAGTAGAATATAAGGGAAGCTTTGATTGGGACGGCTGGAGAGGGGGTAGGGCTGGACAGGGTAATTACTATAGAGGAAGCAGACTCTGCAACCATTGAGGGGACTAGAAAATACACTGATAGGTAGTTTCAATATACAGTATGTTTATTAAGTCTTATTTCCAAAGTTTTGGAAGTCATTGCTTCGGTGGAATTGGAGTGACATCTAGTTATGCCAGTGGGGGTGGGAGAAACAGAGTATTACCAGGGGCATTCCAGAAGCATTTACTCTAAAAGTCTACCTACCTCGGCATGGCATATCACGTTAAGCAAAAAGTAACCTGGCATAGGTCTCAGAGCATGGCACTATTAGACCCAACTTTACATAGTAAATTAGGTTGAAAAATGACACGTCCATCAAATTCTACGTTTTAACTTTTTTGTAACCTGCCTAACTGCTAGTAACTTTAACACTTCCCCACAAAACAGGCTTGTTAAAGAACTGAGGACTTTATTTCAGGCCACAAAGAAAAATAATACATAGCCTTACGCGTTTCATGCACTTGGGCACTTAATCATAGTTCAGCTTATGATTAAGTGCCCAAGTGCAAGAAACGCGTGAGGCTATGTATTCATTTACAAGCCTGTTTTGTTGGATCTGTGAGTGGCTGCTATCTTCTGTTTGGTTGGATACCTCCACCTTGAGCTGTAGGTCTGGGGCATGTGCACCCAGACTCCACGTACTACTGTCTTTTGGTGGCCTTTGTGTACCGAGACTTTCTTGTCTATCTCACAACATTTTTTTCAACATGAAACTGCCACGTGGCCCTTTTTATTTGAATATTTGTATTTATTCATATACATTGTCTGTGATGTACGTGAATGTGACAGGATAGGTGTTTAGATTGTAAGCTCTATCAGGAATTGATGGGAATGACGTACAGCAAAGTGCTGTAGAGTATGTCAGCTCTAAATAACTAGAAGGATAATACTTATCATTAAGAGATCACAACATAATATTCACAACAGTTTCTTAGACTCGGGCCCATTTACTTAGCTCGAGTGAAGGAATAGAATAAAAAAAACTTCGAATTTCGAATGATTTTTTTGGCTTCTTCGACCATCGAATTGGCTACTTCGACCTTCGACTATGACTTCGAATCGAACGATTCAAACTAAAAATCGTTCGACTACTCGACCATTCGATAGTCGAAGTACTGTCTCTTTAAAAAAAACTTCGACCCCCTACTTCGCCACCTAAAACCTACCGAGGTGCCATGTTAGCCTATGGGGAAGGTCCCCATAGGCTTTCTAGCAATTTTTTGGTCGAAGAAAAATCGTTCGATCGATGGATTAAAATCCTTCGAATTGAACTATTCGAAGGATTTAATCGTTCGATTGAACTATTTGCGGTAAATCCTTCGATTTTGATATTCGAAGTCGAAGGATTTATATTCGGCAGTCGAATATCGAGGGTTAATTAACCCTCGATATTTGACCCTTTGTAAATCTGCCCCTTAGTGTTTGTAGCATCGTTTAGACAAATTTCCCTAATTTTTCAGCCAGGATGTTGCAAAGTCGACAATATAACAATATCTCAGTGAGGACAAATGTGCAAATGTGTATTAACTGTTCAAAAAAAAATTCCAGGCAAAAAAAAAGTCCAATTTATTTAAAAATGAACCCTGTTATTTATATCATTGTAAGATATAGAGGAGACGGCTTAATGTAAATATGCAAAGAAAATATACACAGGTCACAAAATCGGCGGAGTATATTCCAAAATAATTGCTGTGTTTATTTGTACAGTGGTAAGAGAAATAGAAAACATTGTTACAAAAGCAGTATTCAGAGGTTTTTATTAGTGATGGGCGAATTTATTCGCCAGGCGCGAAATCGCGGCGAATTTGCGCGATTCGCAGCAGGCGAATAAATTCGCGAAACGCCCGCAAAAATTCGCGGAAAAAATTCGCCGGCGTCAAAATTTTTTTTTCGAAAAAACGGGCGCCGGCGTCGAAAAAACGGGCGCCGGCGTCAAAAATGAGACGCCGGCGCCGTTTCGCGAATTTTTCGCCGTTTCGCGAATTTCGCGCAAAATTCGCGAATTTTTCAGCGAAGCGAAACGGCGCAAATTCGCCCATCACTAGTTTTTATCTGCCACCCGTCACAATTTCGCTTTGTTATTAAAGTTGAAATCATTAAAGGGGTTGTTCATCTTTAAATTAACTGTTAGTAGGATGTAGAGAGGGATATTCTGAGATAATTTGCAATTGGTTTTCAATTTTATTATTCGTGGTTTTTGAGTTATTTCGGTTTTTTATTCAGTAGCTCTCCAGTTTGTAGTTTCAGAATTCTGGTTGCTAGCGTTCAAATTATCCTAGCAATCATGCATTGATTTAAATAAGAGAGTGGAATATGAAGAGGAGAGACCTGATTAGAAAGATGAGTTGTTTTTAGATGGGGTCAGTGACCCCCCATTTGAAAGCTGGAAAGATTTAGAAGAAGACAAATCATTTAAAAAAAACTATAAAAAAAATAAATACTAAAGACCAATTGAAAAGTTGCTTAGAATTGGCCATTCTATAACATACTAAATGTTTACTTAAAGTTGAACCATCCCTTTAATTCACAATAAAAAAGCTGCCCGAGATCTTGGCTAAAGGGAAGTTTGATTTACAATTAATTCTGTATAAAATGTAGACTTCTTAAAGTAATGTATAGTACAGGTATGGGATCCATTATCCGGAAAACCTGTTATCAAATTAGCTTCAAATTAAGGAAAGGCCGTCTCCCATAGACGCCATTTTATCCAAATAATCCAAATTGTGAAAAATGATTTCCTTTTCTCTGTAATAATAAAACAGTAACTTGTACTTGATCCCAACTAAGATATAATTAATCCTTATTGGAAGCAAAACCAGCCTATTGGCTTTATTTAATATTTATATGATTTTCTAGTAGACTTAAGGTATGAAGATCCAAATTACGGAAAGACCCGTTATTCTGAAAACCCCAGGTCCCGAGCATTCTGGATAACTGGTCCCATACCTGTAATATATAAAGGGCCCATTTACAACTTCACTTGCTGTAAATGCTACTGACAGAGGTGCTTGTGTCTATCTATTACTGTGACACTATTTATGCCTCGAGCCTATTTACTGGTTCAGTCTGATTTGATGAACTACAGTACAGGGCTGGGAACATGGAATTATAGGAACTATTGCTGCATTGTCAATAAAGACTATACACCAGACTTTTTGTTTTGTTGCAAATGAGCCCTTTATTCACATTTTTATTGTTGTTTTTCTCCTGTTTCAAAGTTAAATGATAACTAAGGCCTAACTAAAGAAGTAGGTAGAAATGTTGTACATTGTTGTTGTTTTGGGCTTCTGTACCAGCCCAAGGCAACCACAGCCCTTTAGCAGTAAAGATCTGTGTCTCCAAAGATGCCCCAGTAGCTCCCCATCTTCTTTTCTGCTGATTCACTGCACATGCTCTGTGCTGCTGTCACTTGCTGAGCTTAGGGAGCCACTCACAATATACAGTACACATAGAATAGAAATGTCACAATATAAGGCTGATTAGTAATTAATACAGATAATTAATACATGGCAGCACAGAAACCAGTGCAATTAGCATCAGAATTGAATAATCAGCAAACCTGTAGCATCAGCTTATATTACAGCCAGGGAAGCTCATTTTCTGCTGGATAATTAGTGACGAGCCCTAAGCTTAGCTTCTCAACAGCCAATCAGAGCCCACTGAGCATGTGAGTGTCACAGACACTTTCCAAGATGGTGACCCCCTGTGACAAGTTTGAAGTCCTGGATCATTGCTGCTATTGACAAGCTGAAACTTTAGCCTCGTGCAATAACTTCACTATATAAAATATGCCATTTTTAGCCACATTCATTTTTAGGGTTTAGTTCACCTTTAAATTACTGGTTTCTGCTGGGCTTAATCGCCCTAACAACCAGGTATTTACTTGAATGAACAGGAAAATCTACAACATGTAAATACCCAGAATTTTCCCTTTAAGCTGATCTTATTTTCTTCTGGCACAAAAGCAATTACTGTATTTACTTGCCATGAGGTTAATAAAGTGTGATAACATTCTCTGTAGTTTTCATCTTAACAATGTCACTGCCTGAGCAAAGCCACCACAGGAGAAACACATTTAGGCTGCTCATTACCTTTAGAGAGTGAAACCATAAGACCAAGGCTAGCAAAGATCTCCCCCTGTACTGGGGCCAATTTAGCAATAATTGAGTGTAGTATCTCTTTCAGAAGGTCTTGGCAATGTCCATATGAGCAGAGGTACCCAAGTTCATATGCTTTCCTCCTCAACATATTCATACACACCAGTAGCCCCACCAAAACTTGCCACAAAGATAAACTGCCTGCCTCGTACCCGAATGCTGGTGAAAGCCCGAGCTTCTACCACCTTAAGTTCCTGCATGGGAACAAGAGGTCCCTTCTGTTTCTCTCTTTCACTTCCATCTTCCACCTCCCAGTGTTCCCACTTCTCCATTTTATAAACCCAAGTATAACCAAAATCCTGTCCCAAAAGTGCGTACCATCGCCGTCCTAGGTAAAGAGGCTGGAAGACATGGGATCCTCTAGAAGGAATCTGCTGGAGTTCCTTAAACATAGAACCATCCCAACGTACAAGGGATGAGTCTCCCATATATCGTACCAAACAGGCAAAAATTCCATCCTCTGGGTCTGTGAAATGCTTCACGGCATAGACATCCCAAGCTTCGGGAATATCTGTGAGGCGCCGGAGATGCTTGTCCTCAAATCGATACACTACAGGCCTTTGGGAGCTGCTGCTAATAATGAGATGTTGGGAGCCTGAAAGTAATAGAGGTTCGGCATCTGTGTCTTTGTACCAACGGGGGAGTTTTTGGTGAGGGTAGAAGCCCCGGCCGTCCCACCGATACAAAGTACTGGCTCCAGATTTGGCACTGTCTGTTATTATGAAATAGTGTTCCCCATCTCCTGTTGTGAAGGCCTCTATGTCGTTGGGTTTGCGTATGTCAGGCAAGTGCTGTAATAAACGGAAGGGGGAGATGAGGCTAGGAGAGGGATCCAGTCGGTACACAGAAGATCCACCAAATAACTGTGCGACAACCACAAAGAGCTGGTCTCCTATAACAATGGGAAGACAGGAGACAACAGACACACCTGCAATATGAAGACACAAAGAGTTACATTATGACTTTAGAGTAGGCATGTATAATGGGTAGAGGAGCATTGAGGTCTCACCTTTGATGCTGTCATAGTGCCGGAAGACATGACCTGAATGGTCCCACTCAAGAAAGGTGCAACGACCTTCAAATGGATGAGCGATCGCCACAAAATGGTCAGAGAGAAACTCAAATGACTGGACTGAAAGAGACGGGAACTTGAAGGCCCATCGCCGAACCAGGCCTACAAGATATAGACACAAGCTGAGAATGACCCAGCCATGAATGTTCTCTTCTGCTATTAGAAACCTGCCTATGTCTTCTTCATCTTCATATCTATGTAAACATTGGCACTTCTATCATTTGGGGTCTGTGTTGGAGGAGACAAAGAAGTTTTGTATGGGTAGTGGGTTATAGAATAAGGCTGTGGTGGGTAAAGAAGCCAACTGAAACATTGAACATGCCATTCAGGGGGATGCCCCTGAATGTTTGTTGGGTTCTTGCTTATTTGCATAGGGTATCATATTTATATGTGGTACAGAGGTTTAGATAAGCATTTAGTGTCCCAAAATATGCATCTCAAACATGAAGATGCACTAAAAGTTATACTGATCACTACTGTGGCCCTATTCAGCTAGCTAACCAACTAACTGGTGAATTACTCACTGCTATTCACACAGTAGAAGTCTTTCTCTGACAGGTCCATCAGGCTCTTCCCTCTGTGCTTTGCAGGTTCCTCACAGGGCAGTGGAGGCCAGAGGCCAATGTTCTTCCCTACTCCACGTTTCCACTGCATCAGCCATTTAATTGGGCAGCCGCAGTGCATGGGGTTACCTCGCAAATCTCTGCAATGAAGGATAAGATATCTACACCAATAGTAACAACTGGTTTGGATTTAAATTGTAACTCATTTTCAAGAGTTTCCCTCTTGAATCTCTTAAAGCAATTTAGACTTTCTGACCTCCCCTTGAACCTATTCAGGACCACAGGCTGATTTACCATTCTCTTACATATGTTTGACAGCCGGGAGATTGAGGAATAAGCTGCGTGGGAGGGATTCAAGGCGGTTGTTTGATAAACTCCTGCAGAGAAAAGAAATTTACATAACTGAATATCAAACGCTAAGTAACAGAAACAGTTGTAAAATTGCATAGAACACCACAATAAAGTGATATTGGCTGATTTTAGGGTGGGTGGATAGGAGTGTACAGGGTACCTTTACGTGACAAAATCTGTGTATCGCTGTTCAGCGCTGGCCCGTCCCCATCAAGACTCGCCACACTTAATTCTTCGAAAAGCGGCTTTTATTCAGCTTGCATAAGTGATAACAGGCAGTGGGTAAGTGGTGCGAACTAACGCGTTTCGTGCCCTCTCTTATTGGCACTTCATCAGTGATGATGGGGACGGGCCAGCGCTGAACAGCGATACACAGATTTTGCCTTGTAAATACCGGCTTGGAGTTGCCGGAGTATCGCGAGAGCTGCGGCCGAGACGCCACAAGGAAGGGTGAGCTCCGTTCATTACATTCACAACCCGTGTTTCTCCTGTTACCTTTACGTGACCTACAGGATTCAGGGAATCCACAAGTTGTTGCAGTGATGGGCACATCAGGAATTCCAGCTACACCCTACCCTAACTCTGCCCTCACCTAAACCAGTCCATGTGTATTTTTTAAGGACTGTCAAGCCCAATTGTGTTTTGAATGAGAAAACCACCCGACCCATGGGTCCTATGGATTTTTGGCCAGCCCACAATGGACTAAAGTTTTGAGGTGGTACTGGAGTTAATGTACTAAATGCCTACGAGAGAAGGTGGCCTTCCAGAGTGTGGAGCAGAAGGTTTCAATGAAGAATCAACCTGGTTTAGGGACCCAGTGAAGAAGGACCAGAGCCTTGTAGGAGCCCTGAGTAGACAGACCCTGAGAAAGGTCGGTTTACAGAGTGTTCGTTTTAAAGTAGATATGTATTATTTACAGTAATACATATTGAGATGTAATAATGCCTATTGTAGCAATTCCTACTGTATTAACTTTTTAAAATTAAGACCCACTGGTTCCCAGTTGGTATGAAGAGGTAATGAGCATTTCATCCCATATGCAACTACCCCAAGATATTCAAAGGCTTCAACTCATTGTAACGGGTCTGTTGTATAACCTTGGGTCCACCTGGAGCATATATGAGCAAAACATGTACTAACACTCCTTCCATTGCATTTCATTCATCCTTCTTACTCACAGGTGAACTAGTAAGCGTAAGCCTCGGAAAGCGTTCCTGGAAATGGACTTGATTCTGTTGTTTTCAATGAACCTGAAGGATAGAGAAGGATCATAGTAAGAGTTTCTGTAGGAACCCACTGACCATAGCAATACATAGTAATCAGACTGGCATTAAATGGGCATGGCCTGCCAATGTCTTTTCTCTGAAACTTACAGGTATTCCAAGTTCTTGAGACCCTGGAAGGCATCGTCTGCAATTGTATCGAAGGAACAGGATGTAAAGAGACTGCAAAGAGACAGACGTATGGTGAGAGGCCAACACAAGGCAGGAGGGATAACAGGGAAGATATAATTCATAAAGCGACTAAATGATAATACTTAAGGCTGGGGCAGGACTAACTAATGTGCCCTCCCTTTTCTATGAACATAATTATCAAGTACTTGTGAGCTATAATTTGTTATAACATTTATAATCTGATTTAATCACCAGTCTGGCAGAATAGTCTGTGTTTGGTAGATGCCAGGTGAACACTACCCATCTGAAAAGCCATATTAATAAAGTTTGGTAGTTAAGGAATAATGTTCTGGGGCTGTTTTTCTGGGGTGTAAGAACCTGACTGTACAGGGCCCTGACCTCAACCCAACTAAACGCCTGTGAAATTACCAGGCCTGATATCCAACATCAGTGCCCAGTCTCACTTATGTGACTGAATGAAAGAAAATCCCACCAACAATATTCCATCTTGATGTAAATACTGGAATAAAACAAAGAGTTGCATCTCCAGGCAGGTCCTACATATTGGATCGAGGTAAAGTGCAGGCTGCTTTAAACCCATTGTTGCACTGTGCACTTTAACCCTTTTATGGTCAATGATCCAGTTCATTTTCTAGTCACTGGTCATTACATTGTTCTGCCCATTCCCATGAGATACAACAGATCATTACATTGTTCTGCCCTTTCTCCCTAGAAATAACTGGTCATTACATTGCCCTGCCCATTCTCCTGAGATAAGACTGGTCATTACTTTGTTCTGCCCATTCCCATGAGATACATCTGGTCACTACATTGCTCTGCCCATTACCATGAAATACAACTGGTCATTACATTGTTCTGCCCATTCTTCTGAGATACAACTGGTCATTACATTGTTCTGAACATTTCCATGACATACAACTGGACATTAGATTGCTCTGCCCATTCCCATAACATACAACTGGTCATTAATACTACTCTGCCCATTCCCATGGTCATTACATTGTTCTGCCCATTCTTCTGAGATACAAATGGTCATTACATTGCTCTGCCCTTTCCCCCAAGATACAACTGGTCATTAGATTGATCTATCCATTCTCATGAGATACAACTGGTCATTATATTGGTCTGAACATTTCCATGACATACAACTGGCCATTAGATTACTCTGCCCATTCCATTAAGATACAACTGGTCAATACATTGCTTTGCCCTTTCTCCCGAGATACAACTGGTCATTAGATTGTCCTGCCCATACCCATGAGATACAACTGGTCATTACATTGTTCTACCCTTTCTCCCGAGATACAACTGATCATTACATTACTCTGCCCATTTTCTTCAGATACAACTGGTCATTACATTGTTCTGCCCATTCTCCTGAGATACAACTGGTCATTACATTGCTCTGCACATTATCCTGAGACACAACTGTTTATCATACTCAAGCTTAGGGTAAAGACACATAATTTGTTCTTACAGGATCTGCAGGGACATGGAGTGGGTGAAGCTCCCAGGGGGGATTGCTGGGAATCTGCATCTCATTATGGATCTGGGAAGAGAATACAAACAGACAAACTCATTCAAAGACAAGTAGCTAAAGGCATAAAGGCAAAGCAAGCTATACATGTTGTACAAAGTCCCAATGGAAGCAATAATATGGTAGCTCCTACCTGCAAGTGTACATACAAAATGGAAAGAATGCTAAACCTGTACTAATGAAGACTGACTATTGATCAATGTATAAATATATGGTCAGATGCATGTTGTGTCCTCTGAGATAGTAAAGACGCAGACAGGTAGATACTCAGTCATACTATGTCAGGTAATAGCCCCCAGCATGCAGGTATTTATCAGAGAGACAGAGACCACCAGGCAGGTAGATAGTCAGGTAGACACAGTGCTTACACTGAGACAATATCAGTGGAGTAGGTGCTGGGTATGTAGGTGGATCCGTCACAGAGAACGTTGTCGATGGTGCAGTTGCAGGCAATTGGGCATCTCCATCTTGGTGGCCTCGCCAACCTCGTCTGGCACAGAGGAAACAGACTCAAAAACAAGATGGTTCCAACAGAGAGACAGATTGCAAGTTCCATTGTTCTTTGAGGTTCTGGTGGTCTGCTATTTACTCCCAGATTCCATAGATGCTGCATCCTCAGCTGCCTCTGTGTCCCTCTCTGATCCTTTTCTCTTCTGTCTCTTCCTCCTCTTCCCTGGATTTCTCCTTTCTTTATTTACATTGTCTCTGCTCAGCCTACCAGATAACTCACCCCCATATCATCCTTGTTTTATGGCAGGAGTGGGGGCAACTGTGCAATCTGCCCCTAATTCTTCTCTCTCTGTCCTTCTGTGTCTCTCTATCTCTGCTCTGTCTCTTGGTGGGGCAAACTCTCCCAGTGTTTTCTTCTTTTTCATTCTGTAAAGAAATTGAAATCAGTGAAAATGTTGCTAAACTGTAACACTGCACACACCAACCCATTAAAAACATACTCTACCTCTGACACTTGTGCCTTCCATCATAGTCCTGACAAGAGGTATTTGCCCCCACCCCTGTCTGAAATTGCCCAATTCCATTGTACCAGGACAACTGGTTTCTAATGTATTTCATGGCTACAGCAGCAAGGCCTCCAGTATGTCTCTGCCTGGTAAAGTTCATCTGGATTGGCTCTTGGGTCAGGTCCACGTACCCCAAATGACCAAACTCATTCAGCCTTTACACTGTCCAAATGTCTGTCCTACTGCCTCACCACTGCTGTGCCTCCTAGTAACCTGTTAGTAAATGAGCCCTACGCGCTTCATGCTTATGTTCAGACTAAAGTTGCCAGGAGGTGAGTGTGTGTCTCTAGATGTAAATACTGTTAAAATATAGACGCATTCCGCTTCCCTTGCAGCCATTTTTGCTCCTACGTTCTTCTATGCTAAATGATTATTATGGTATCGGGTAGATTAAATATTCATGGTATTTGGTTTTGTACACTACAACTCTGAAATCCACGTGGCCTTGTGACTGTCTCTTTTCTCTCTCTTCGGCAGAGTGGGGAGTAGAAGCAGCGCTTACTTGAGCTCCACGTTCAATAACACTGAGATTAAATTGACACACACAGTTCTATTGAAGGTGCAGAGTACAACACAGTTACCAAAAGGTGTCAGCACTAATACATAAGTAGACTCTCAGTTATTGGATCCAGTCTTAATACATTTCAAGGCCAGACAAGAGTAAAATTTCAGATATTTATATTTTCTATCTCTGATTTTGGATGAATGTTCAAGGCAGTGGCACAGGGACTGGATTCTGTTCAGACCTGCTGGACACTTGATGTACTACAGTAACTGAAGAAGCCTGAGATTTCGACAATACTGAGGCTATATCTACAGTATATTATGGTCATGTAACTGCCAGTTTATACACAACTGCCAAGCGCTCACTTCTTATAATTTACAGTAGGGGGTACATTATCCCTTATAATACATGAGTGATACTCAGAGTTCCCTGTATAACTCAGCCTGCAGCCTTGTGCCTTTATATGGTCACAGAACAACCCCTCAGTGACATCTAATATCCTTATCATTTACAGTAGGGGGTACATTATCCCTTATAATACATGAGTGATACTCAGAGTTCCCTGTATAACTCAGCCTGCAGCCTTGTGTCTTTATATGGTCACAGAACAACCCCTCAGTGACTTCTAATATCCTTATCATTTACAGTAGGGGGTACATTATCCCTTATAATACATGAGTGATACTCAGAGTTCCCTGTATAACTCAGCCTGCAGCCTTGTGCCTTTATATGGTCACAGAACAACCCCTCATTGACTTCTAATATCCTTATCATTTACAGTAGGGGGTACATTATCCCTTATAATACATGAGTGATACTCAGAGTTCCCTGTATAAATCAGCCTGCAGCCTTGTGCCTTTATATGGTCACAGACCCCCTCAGTGACTTCTAATATCCTTATCATTTACAGTAGGGGGTACATTATAACTTATAATACATGAGTGATACTCAGAGTTCCCTGTATAACTCAGCCTGCAGCCTTGTGCCTTTATATGGTCACAGAACAACCCCTCAGTGACTTCTAATATCCTTATCATTTACAGTAGGGGGTACATTATCCCTTATAATACATGAGTGATACTCAGAGTTCGCTGTATAACTCAGCCTGCAGCCTTGTGCCTTTATATGGTCACAGAACAACCCCTCAGTGACTTCTAATATCCTTATCATTTACAGTAGGGGGTACATTATCCCTTATAATACATGAGTGATATTCAGAGTTCGCTGTATAACTCAGCCTGCAGCCTTGTGCCTTTATATGGTCACAGAACAACCCCTCAGTGACTTCTAATATCCTTATCATTTACAGTAGGGGTACATTATTCCTTATAATACATGAGTGATACTCAGAGTTCGCTGTATAACTCAGCCTGCAGCCTTGTGCCTTTATATGGTCACAGAACAACCCTTCATTGACTTCTAATATCCTTATCATTTACAGTAGGGGGTACATTATCCCTTATAATACATGAGTGATACTCAGAGTTCCCTGTATAACTCAGCCTGCAGCCTTGTGTCTTTATATGGTCACAGAACAACCCCTCAGTGACTTCTAATATCCTTATCATTTACAGTAGGGGGTACATTATTCCTTATAATACATGAGTGATACTCAGAGTTCCCTGTATAAGTCTGCAGCCTCCATATGGTCAAATCTATAGGTTTTGGGTGACAAAGACGATTCATTAATTAGGGTCCTGCAAGAGAAAGGTTCAGAAACCCTATCCTAGAAGTTACTGTGTAAGGCAATCTCTTCTGTTCTGCATTCTTCAGCTCAGCTAGGGATTGGCTCCAAATCATATAAATATATGTACAGTATATTCCTGTCCAGTAACACAATAACATATTTGCTCCTAAAGACCCTGCAGAGATGTTGCTGCTGAAATTAGATCATTGGAGCAGAATATACAGTAGGTTTCCATGGAAATGACAATATTCTCAGATTAATTTAAACCCGTAGGTGACACCGTGTGATGCTCAATAAGAAACAAGTTGTTAATAAAGAGAAGAGAGGATCACGGGGTTGTTACACGCTCCATATGCGTCACACTGATGAGCGGCCACGTTTGGAAGGTGTAAGTGAACCGGGGACGCGTCTCGCTGAATATCCTAAATCAAAAATGGACCAAATATGACCCCTGATTGATACAAGACATGAGGGTATTTATTCAGACCTTGGGAAGAGGTGCAGAGTGTGTCCCATAGTTATAGCATAAAGGGGTGCACACAGTAAGGATGGGACCCTGTTCTGTCCCGCCCTCCATTGCTCCTTAACTTTCCATATGGGAGGTGAGTAGAGATCAGCAGTGGCTCCAACACCCCAGTGAATAGTTACAGGAGAAGGAAACCCAAAATCAGTGGTATAACTATAGAGACAGCAGAGCCAGCAGTCAGTGCAGTAACTTGATATTACTGGGCCCCTCTGCAATCACATGTGCAACATATTATGGTCACTAAATGTATTCAATGCAGCAGGGGGGGTGGCACATTCCACATGGACATACCCAGGACCGGTGCCATTTTTAAAGAAGAGGGGTACCAGCCCTAGATGGGGGGAGGGGGGAATTAGAGCTTTATAAATCTGTCCCTATTCTGTACTGAGTGATGATCGGACCCAGGAACAATATCAATTTTCTCTATTTGTCTCCCAGCGAAAGGAGAATTGGAGGGGATTTCACTGTATGTTTCTCTTCTGTTTATCTTGACCTGGATGAGAATGGAAGAGAGTTGGACACAGCCGGCAGAACTTGATGGATGATCTTAAATCACACCAGGCACAGCCAACATCTCTCTCACCAAATGAAAAGGCAGCAGTTTGTAGGTTCCAGATTTCCTTAGCAACAAATCCATCATTTAAAGGAGAATGAAAGTCTTAGTAATAACACTAGAATCCCTTCACTATACAAGCACCCAGCCCATGACCTACTAGAATCCCTTCACTGTACAAACACCAAGCCCATGACCTACTAGACTCCCTACACTGCACAAACACCCAGCCCATGACCTACTAGACTCCTTACACTATACAAGCACCCAGCCCATGCCCTACTAGAATCCCTACACCGTACAAGTACCCAGCCCATGCCCTACTAGACTCCCTACACCGTACAAGTACCCAGCCCATGCCCTACTAAGAAATCCCTTCACGTCATGTTAGAATACTTGAGCCCTGACCTACTAGACTCTTACACTATCAATGGCAGGATGTTAGCCCAGCCCATGCCCTACTAGAGCACCACAATCTTAGAACACAACATTGGATAGATCCCTTCACTGTCCAGTGCTAGACTAGACTATTTACACTATCCACCCAACCTATAAGTAAAATGGAAAGCTTGCAGTATACCCTACTAGATCACTATATTACTAGACTGCAGCCCATGACCTACTAGACTCCTACAAAAAGCCCATGAACTAGTACAAGCACCAGCCCATGTAGAATCCCACCTACAAGTATGCCCTACTACTCCTACAACAAGTTGCCCATGCCCTACTAGAACTTCACTGCAGCCCAATGACCTACTAGACTCCTTAACTTAAGCCAATGCCCTCTACTTAGACTCCATACACTGTACAAGTACCCAGCCCATGCCCTACTAGACTACAGTAACCCCCAGCATGCCCTACTCCCTACACTGAACCCAGCCCATGCCCTACTAGAACCTACACTGTACAAGTACACCTACTACCTAGAGTACAAGATACCTACCCCAGACCTCCATTAACTACTGTACACCTACTAGATGCCCACTAGAATCCCTACAACATACACTAGCATCAAACACCCAGCCCCCTACTAGTCAACTATGCCCTACTAGAATCCTTCACTGTCAAACACCCAGCCCCCCTACTAGTTGCCTACTACCAAGTACCCCTATCTACTGTACTATGCCATGCCCTACTAGAACACTGTGCCCTATACCTAGTACCCAGCCCATGACCTACTAGTCAAGCACCAGCCCATGAGATCCCTCTACTTCTACTAGACTTACAACAAGTACCCAGCCCATGCCCTTCACTAGACTCCCTACTTAGACTCCTTACACTATACTAACTCCCTACACCCAGCCCATGCCCTACTAGAACCTACACTACAAGTACCCACTGCCTACTACCCTACAGTCAAGTACCCAGCATGCCTATAGACTCCCTACACTGTACAAGTACCCAGCACATGCCCTACTAGACTCCCTACACCATACAAGCACCCAGCCCATGCCCTACTAGAATCCCTTCACTGTACAAACACCCAGCCCATGACCTACTAGACTCCCTATACTGTACAACCACCCAGCCCATGACCTACTAGACTCCTTACACTATACAAGCATCCAGCCCATGCCCTACTAGAATCCCTACACCGTACAAGTACCCAGCCCATGTCCTACTAGACTCCCTTCACTGTACAAACACCCAGCCCATGCCCTACTTGAATCCCTACACTGTACAAGTACCCAGCCCATGCCCTACTAGAATCTCTTCACTGTACAAACACCCAGCCCATGCCCTACTAGACTCCCTACACTGTACAACCACCCAGCCCATGACCTACTAGACTCCTTACACTATACAAGCACCCAGCCCATGCCCTACTAGAATCCCTACACCATACAAGTACCCAGCCCATGCCCTACTTGAATCCCTTCACTGTACAAGTACCCAGCCCATGCCCTACTAGAATCCCTACACTGTACAAGTACCCAGCCCATGTCCTACTAGAATCCCTACACTGTACAAGCACCCAGCCCATGTCCTACTAGACTCCTTACACTATACAAGCACCCAGCCCATGCCCTACTAGAATCCCTACACTGTACAAGTACCCAGCCCATGCCCGCTCAGGTACTTTCAGGCATGAGTGGGCATGGGCTGGGTGAATGCACAGTGTAGGGATCCTAGTGCTAGGATATTGCACAGGTGCCTACGTCAAGGTGCAGGGAATACCCAGTACAGAGAATGTTCTTAATGAAATACATGGTTAGTTTGGCAGAATGCATACTACTGATCTATCGGGTGTTCTAAGGACACCCCTCTGTATCCCAAAGAAAATACAGTAGATATATAATGAGAGCAAGTGTCACACACGTTTCCTATACTACAGGTATCGTTGCTAATGAATCACTTAGAGGCGCATTTATTAAAGGTCCAGACAGTTTCGAGTTTTTTTAAACTCTATTAAATTTGAATATACTCAAAATTCGACTTGGGATTATTTATAAAACAAAATTGAATATCTTAAACCTGGACGATTTTTACAGACTCGAAAACTCGAATTGTAGTTGAATTAGACTAAACTCAATCTGCGTTTTTCCTCCGAAAAAAACATGAATGTCAGGAAGGCTACTAACATCCCCAAATTGGTCCCTGGACCTCTCCCATTGACTTATACATGAACTCGTGGGTTTTAGGTGGCGAATAGTCGAATTTGAGTCCTTAAAAAGTATGATAAATCTCAAAATTCGATTTAAAACTCGAATTGAGTTTGGACAATTCACAATTCGAATCTGAGAGTTTTGACTATAAAAAAAATTTGAATTTAAACCCTTAATAAATCTGCCCCTTAGTTTCACAGTAGTAGAAATAAGGAAGTTTGGGCAAGACAGAAGAAATAAAAACACTGAACCATAAAAAGGCCAAAATATAGGAAATCTGAACCTGTAATATCATAGAAAACAAAGCAGCAATATCCAAACTTTCACAAAAAACAACAGAAATAATTTATTGTTGTGTGAGAAGAGTTTTCTTTCCTTGAAATCACACACAGATAATACGGATGCACCACTGCAAAATTCCATGCAAAAATGATGTGTTTGTGATTTAAATATCATTCCGTTGTACATAAAGTGCCTTTTGTTTGTCCGTAAGAGTTTCCTAGCGATGCTGTTGAGGAGGCAGTGATAGGGTTAATGGGAGAGAGCGCAGGAGAAGCTGTATAAAAATCTGCATTTAATATTTAATAGCAAAGATGCAGAATTATGTCGAGGAAGAAGTGAGGTGCCAGGAGAGAGGGAAGGAGAGAGCCAAGTGCATGGGGAGATTGAGGGTTATGGGGACGCCACTCACCAATCACGCGTTTCGCTCTTATTCTGCGCTTCTTTCAGTTCAGTCCATCACTTCTTCTCTTCAGTCCTTCCCCAAAATGGGCTTCTTTCCTCTTCAGCTGGAATATGACTGCCCCCCCCCTACATTTTTCTCTCTTTCCTTTTCCCCATTCTCTCGCCCCCTTTAACCCTTTCTGGGGCACCAGTTGTCTCCTCTTTTATCTGTGCTGTTTATGTCCTACCCTCTCCTTCTGCCTCTGACACTTCCTTGGGTTGGGTTGGAGGGAAGGGCTGGCTCATCTCTGGGATGGGAATTTCTGTGTTTGTGTCAGTTTTCTAGATATATAAGTGAAAAGGGCAGATTTTGTTGCTGCTGGACCCGGGGTTACATTATATGGGGCAGATTTATTAAAGGTCGAATTAAAAAAAATCGAATTTCGAGCCATTTTTGTGTATTTTAACAAGGGAATAGTCCAAATTCGATTCGAATTTGAAAAAAAATCAAATATTGAAATTTATCATGTACTGTCTCTTTAAAAATTCAACTTCGACCATTCACCATCTAAAACCTGCCGAATCACTGTTTTAGCCTATGGGGGACCTCTTAGAACCTATTTGGAGTCAATTGGTGGACTTTTTTTGGGAAATTCAATCGAATGTGTTATTCCTTTGATTCGAACTATTCCAATATGGACCTATTCTATCGAAAACTGACCTATTTGACCCAAAAAAGACTTCGACTTAATTTCAATTCGTCTTTTTGAATTCGAAAATTGTGACGTTTTTTCAATTCGAAATTCGACAATAAATATGCCCCTATATGTTACATTTATTTCTGACTTATATTAGGAATGCCAAACCTGGGGGCCTCCTCAACATATGAAAAATGCAAAGAGGAAAAAAAAAACACGTAACCACACCCATTTTGTGGCCACACCCCCTAATCACCATGTCCATTTTACAAAATTCGTCAGGTGATGGAAAGTATGAAAACATTACGGAGAGTTTTAGGGTTGTGTTTTATGTGTTATTGTTGTGAAGCTGAAATTGCCCTTTAAGCTGTGAGTCTCCGTATAGACTTATATGAAATAGTTACAATTGTATCTTTGCTTATCTTAAATTGTTACAAATGTAGGCAAGTGCAGCTGCTCAGTTTTCTGGGCTCTCTGCCAAAAAGCCTCTTATTTTAATTAAGTTTCAGAAACTTTGTATCTTTTTCTGGCGTCAATGCAGGAGATCAAAGAGAAACTCTGGACTTTTCAGTAAGAAACCGGGACTGTGGGCTGAGCTGTCAAAATCAGGACTGTCCCGCACAAAACGGGACAGTTGGGAGGTATTTTAGTGATAACGGGAGGAATGCTGTTTGGAAACACCTACATCACATATATTTGCAGTACTTTTTCTTGCAGTATTGCAACTTACCATCTGACCACTGGGGGAGCTGTTCTACTGATGTCTAAGGAATAGTTCCAATTGGAAAATCGGGACTTTTAGAGGATGCACCACATCCACCCATTCTACACTCAGTTGTACACCTTTCTAAACCCCTGGGCATTGGTGTAAACCCCACCCCTTCTTGCACTGGGCGGGGTCCACACTGTCCCACCTACATGTTTACAACTAGGAGGATTCTTCAGAGGTTGTCCTGTCCAACACCCGTCCTGCTGTGTGTGTAGTAAAGGCAGAGGAGGGTCAACTAATATTGACTCACAAAGCAATAGTACTTGGCATGGTACCCCGCCAGCCTGCTGTATGCCCACTTACACCCCAATTGTCCGACCCCTCCCCCCACGCCTCCCGCTCCAGTTGCTCAGTCCGCCACTACTAAACACTTTGCTTCCATTTCAATAGTTTTATAATAAGTAGGGATGCACCGAAACTAGGGATGGGCGAATTTTACCCGTTTCGCCTCTCCAAAAATTCGCCACTGGCGGGATGTCGCCGATGCCCAATGGGCGTCAAAATAATTTTATCGCGGCAAAATTTTTTTAATGCTCGTCTTTTTATTTTGACGCACAACCACATGCAAGTCTATGGGCGTCATTTTTTCGGCGAAACAAGGCGAAAAAATTTGCCCATCCGTAACCGAAACCACTATTTTGGATTCGGGTGAATCCCAGAATCCTTCGTGAAAGATTCGGCCGAATACCGAACTGAATATGCAAGTTTTTTTTTAACTTTGTTTTGTGACAAAAATTCTATTATGCAAATTAGAATACTGATTCTGTACGGCTAGGCACAAGGATTCGGCCGAATCCTACTGCAAATGGCCTGGCCGAATCCAGAACCGAATCCTGGATTAGTTGCAGCCCTAATTATAAGTCCTGAATAAATGTTGTTGTGTCTGTTCATTCCTGTTTGTTCTCTGGTTCTGACTCTTCAAACAATGTAGCAGAAGTCTTTTCCCCTATAGCTGTTCCAGAATATAAACAGTCAGACACTGCTTTGAATAACAATTACATTTATACTTTAAAACCATGAAATATCTATAATTAATATATACTGGAGGGATACTGAGTATCTCAATATCATTAACGGCTTGTGAAGTGAAAGCATTTAGACTGAGAGCTGATGGGAAGGGCCGAGGTTCTGGATAATAAAGCCATTTAATATGGTTTCATTTCTTTCTGACTGTGGGAATTGTTCTGGAGTTCAGGTAGAAGGAGGATTAACGTTATTTAAGGATCAGTAATGAAAATAACTAGCCGGCCCCTCAGGTGAGAAGTAGCAGAACATCGATATGACGAAGCCTTAGAGAGGCCTCCGGGCAAATGGGATTTAAGGCAAATACTTGAGAAAATGGTGATTGGTCATCAGAAAACAAGCAGCTGTGTGTGACAGGGGAAACTGTCTGAATATGATACAGCTCTTATAGATGGAGCAGAGTTAAGTGATACTTTGGGCCGATGCGTCAATTAAGTCTGCTCCATCTGTACAAAAGAGGGAACAAGCTTCACCTGTGAAATAAAGAGAAGAGAAAAAAATCCACCTGTATAAGTATAGCAAGATGCAAGGCTCCATCTCTCTTAGAGGAGGAAGTGCTCCATCTGTATAAGATAATAAGAAGGAACAGAAGGAAGATGAATGTTTCAATCTGTATAAGAAAAAAAGAAATGCATAGCTCCATCTGTGTAAGAGAAGCAAAAGAGAAGGAATTGCAAAGAATCCCTCTGTAAACAAGAAGCAAGAGGAAGGACTTCATTTGAATAAGATGACAAAGAGGTAGTGGCCCATCTGTGTAAGAATAAGAATGTTTCAGTCTGTAGACGACTAGCAAGGGCTCCATCTGTGTATAAAAAAGGACAATGTGACTGAAAAAGATTATAATGGGGAAGTGACCCGTCTTTATAAGAAAACAAAGAAACAGAAGGAAGGTTTCCAACTTTGTAAGAAAAGGAATAGTAATGCTCCATCTGTATATAATAAAAAACAATATGGGCTCCATCTGTATAAGAGAAGGAATAATAAGGGCTCCATCTGTATAAGAGAATGACTAATAAGGGCTCCATCTGTATAAGAGAAGGAATAATAAGGGATACATCTGTATACAAGAAGGAATAATAAGGGATACATCTGTATAAAGAAGGAATAATAAGGGGTTCATCTGTATAAGAGAATGACTAATAAGGGCTCCATCTGTATAAGAGAAGGAATAATAAGGGATACATCTGTATACAAGAAGGAATAATAAGGGATACATCTGTATAAGAGAAGGAATAATAAGGGGTTCATCTGTATAAGAGAAGGAATAATAAGGGCTCCATCTGTATAAGAGAATGACTAATAAGGGCTCCATCTGTATAAGAGAAGGAATAATAAGGGATACATCTGTATACAAGAAGGAATAATAAGGGATACATCTGTATAAAGAAGGAATAATAAGGGGTTCATCTGTATAAGAGAATGACTAATAAGGGCTCCATCTGTATAAGAGAAGGAATAATAAGGGATACATCTGTATACAAGAAGGAATAATAAGGGATACATCTGTATAAGAGAAGGAATAATAAGGGCTCCATCTGTATAAGAGAAGGAATAATAAGGGATTCATCTGTATAAGAGAAGGAATAATAAGGGATTCATCTGTATAAGAGAAGGAATAATAAGGGATACATCTGTATAAGAGAAGGAATAATAAGGGCTCCATCTGTATAAGAGAAGGAATAATAAGGGATTCATCTGTATAAGAGAAGGAATAATAAGGGATTCATCTGTATACAAGAAGGAATAATAAGGGCTCCATCTGTATAAGAGAAGGAATAATAAAGGATACATCTGTATACAAGAAGGAATAATAGGATACATCTGTATACAAGAAGGAATAATAGGATACATCTGTATAAGAGAAGGTTCATCTGTATAAGAGAAAGAATAATAAGGGTTTCATCTGTATAAGAGAAAGAATAATAAGGGTTTCATCTGTATAAGAGAAAGAATAATAAGGGTTTCATCTGTATAAGAGAAGGAATAATAAGGGTTTCATCTGTATAAGAGAAGGAATAATAAAGGATACATCTGTATAAGAGAAGGAATAATAAGGGATACATCTGTATAAGAGAAGGAAAACAAAGTGACTCATTTGTGTAGGTAAAAGAAAAGGAAGGGTTCTATCTTATAAGAGAAGAAAGATGAAGGAAAGATCCCCCTCCCTCCTAAATCCCTTGTGGGATCCTACATTCATGATCTGTTTTTAGGCTAATGAGATAATTAATTAAATCAATGCAATTTGGTTGTCCACATTTATGGTCAGATTGTACAATATTCACCCCTTTAGATTGGTCTGTGTGGAGCTGCCATGTACATGATGGGACATGAGAAAATACAGGAATACATATGTGGCTCTGTGAGAGTAGGAAAGGCGGCACAGAAAGGGTCAATATTTATAGAATAGAAAGAGTTCTTTTTCCTTCCCCTGTGTAATTCTTTCAGCACATAAAGTGGCCTTTGTCTGTGACCTGCTCCGCTCTGATAGGGTCAATGTAGGCCCCGAGCCAAATCCCAATCTCCCTCTCTCGCTCTCACAACCTTTTCTTGTGTCCAAATATCTCGTCAGCAGAAAAGAGACATACTCCTCTCTTTGTGTGTCTCTCACCGGCAGCGCTAGGGTTAAATTCTGGGCTGGCCTGTCAGGGAAAGGCAATGCTGGGCACAACCAGGGTGCAAGGGATCATGGGAGATCTGCACCCCTGTGTTTAATAACAAACTAGCAGGCCTATAAATAATAGATTTCCCTTAGTTATTGCCTGTGGCACAATGTTACTGTGCAATCTGATCTCCATGTGAGTGGCAGCATCTTAAAGGACCAGTAACATCACATTTTTTTTAAAAAAAAAATTTTTTAGCATACAATGAAAAAAAAACACAAAGACAAATTAAACGTTGAAATCGCTAAGTCTTTATTAAGAAATAACTTAGAGAAACTCTGCTTGCGCTCCTCTTCAGAAAAGGGATCCATCGCGCGCCGCTCGATTTCTCCTCCCTGCCTTACTTATAGGAGATAGCCAGGGAGGAGAAATCGAGCGCCGCACGATGGATCCCTTTTCTGAAGAGGAGCGCAAGCAGAGTTTCGGTAAGTTATTTCTTAATAAAGACTTAGCGATTTCAAAGTTGAATTTGTCTTTGTGGGTTTTTTTTCGTTGTATACTAACAAATTTAAAAAAAAAAAATTGATGCTACTGGTCCTTTAAGAGCATTCCTTACAAATTCCAATGAAATCTCTGTCCGTAGGAGATATTGTATAACCATTTTGTCTTGGGACCTTTTCGTCTCAGCAACTTTTTTTCCCAAGTGCATTATAGTCAGTGTGCGTTTTTTCTTATGGCGACTTTTTTGTTGCAGCAAAATAAATGGTGAATAAGTCTCTGTTGGTCTGCAACGCCCCCCCCCGAATGCCTTTTCATCTTGAGCTTCCACTTCCTTGAAGCCTTTTCTCAGATCACGGAGCAAATCTGAGCCGGGATTTCCATTTCCAAAGAGAAAGCTTAAATTTTCATTATTTCATCAAAACTAGTCCCACTACAATATCTATTGTCTGGTAACCGTGGCAACGAAATGAATCAGATGTGGGATGACAGGCTTTCAATTTAATATACATTATTTATTAAACCACACGGCTCTTATTGCACCGAGGAATCTCTCTTCTCCTCCGTATCTTACTCTCCCTCACCCACCAAATCCCCTTCATTCTTTCCCCTGTACTAAGCACAATTCAGCAGGAACAGTCCCCTAAGTTTGCTCATAGTCTGTACAGAGAGATCCCATAAAACTATGGCAGCATAGGTATTCCCTGTACTAAGCACAATTCAGCAGGAACAGCCCTAAGTTTGCTAATAGTCTGTACAGAGAGATCCCATAAAACTATGGCAGCATAGGTATTCCCTGTACTAAGCACAATTCAGCAGGAACAGTCTCCTAAGTTTGCTCATAGTCTGTACAGAGAGATCCCATAAAACTATGGCAGCATAGGTATTCCTCTGTACTAAGCACAATTCAGCAGGAACAGTCCCTAAGTTTGCTCATAGTCTGTACAGAGAGATCCCATAAAACTATGGCAGCATAGGTATTCCCTGTACTAAGCACAATTCAGCAGGAACAGTCTCCTAAGTTTGCTCATAGTCTGTACAGAGAGATCCCATAAAACTATGGCAGCATAGGTATTCCTCTGTACTAAGCACAATTCAGCAGGAACAGTCCCTAAGTTTGCTCATAGTCTGTACAGAGAGATCCCATAAAACTATGGCAGCATAGGTATTCCCTGTACTAAGCACAATTCAGCAGGAACAGTCCCTAAGTTTGCTCATAGTCTGTACAGAGAGATCCCATAAAACTATGGCACATAGGTATTCCCCTGTACTAAGCACAATTCAGCAGGAACAGTCCCTAAGTTTGCTCATAGTCTGTACAGAGAGATCCCATAAAACTATGGCACATAGGTATTCCCCTGTACTAAGCACAATTCAGCAGGAACAGTCCCTAAGTTTGCTCATAGTCTGTACAGAGAGATCCCATAAAACTATGGCAGCATAGGTATTCCCTGTACTAAGCACAATTCAGCAGGAACAGCCCTAAGTTTGCTAATAGTCTGTACAGAGAGATCCCATAAAACTATGGCAGCATAGGTATTCCCTGTACTAAGCACAATTCAGCAGGAACAGTCCCCTAAGTTTGCTCATAGTCTGTACAGAGAGATCCCATAAAACTATGGCAGCATAGGTATTCCCTGTACTAAGCACAATTCAGCAGGAACAGTCCCCTAAGTTTGTTCTCAAGCTGTGCAGTGAAATATGAGAAATGTTTATGCCCCATACAAATTCCATTTAAAGGAACATTTCAATAAAATAATCCCACCATCACTTAATAACACCCTGTGTAATAATAATGACGCAGATGTAGTCCATTAGACAGGTGGGAATGAAGCCTCCTTTGTAGCCATTATTTCCTGCCAGGAGACTGAAACCTGCTGGGCAGGAAGTGGAAAGGGCAAAGGGAAACATTAATATCAGAAGTTTCTTTTTATTTCCTCGTTCTTTTGGATTTAGTAGCAGAGACAGGAGAATATAGGCTATAAATAGAGATGTGATGGGTTTTGGAACGTAACCAGCTGTATTAGATTTATGGGGAAAATTGAGGTTCTTGCCAAATGCTAATGTTAAACAAGGTAAAGTTAATAGACCTTATTCACAGGTGAGCTCAAGGGAAAAGGTTTAGGGTGAGAGACTATTATTTATATATCTGTATCTTCAGCGCCCCAGCCTTAATTATTGGTGGGTAATGGGAACTATAGTTCTACACATGTTAACCCACACAGGCACCATTTTGTCAGTTGTTATCTTGCCCTGCTGTTGCCATGTTGCTCCATCTTTAAAGTTTCTCTCTCACTCTACAGTTGCCATCTTGTCCTTCACATCTTGTCCTACTTCCTACAACTCTCATCTTATCTTCCTGTCACCATCTTTTCCTACTGACATGACCTACCATTTTGCCTACTGTCATCATCTTCTTCTGCTGTCACTATCTTGTGTCTAATGTCATCCACATCTCCAGCTGTCACAATCTTGCCCTACTGTCACGATCTTGCCAACTGTCTTAATATTGTCCAATTATCCCAACTTTCCCTACTGTCACCATGTTCTAATCTTCTGCTGTCTCCATGTTCTCTTACTGTCTCAATATGGGAGACGGATGTAGATCTTTTACTACTGTTACCATCTTGCCTTACAGTCACAATATTTTTCTACTGTCTAATTGTTGCCTCACTGTAACTATTATTTCCTACTGTCTCCATCTTACCCTTTGTGGCGCCATCTTTTCCTATTTTCTCTATCTTGCCCTGCTGTCTCCATCTTGCCCTGCTGTCTCCATCTTGTGCTTCTGTCTCCATCTTGTGCTACTATCTCCGTCTTGCCCCACTGTCTACATCTTGCCCTACTGTCTCCATCTTGTCCTACTGTCTCCATATTGCCCTACTGTCTCCATCTTGCCCTACTTTCTCCATCTTGCCCTACTGTCTCAATCTTGCCCTACTGTCTCCATCTTGCCCTACTGTCTCCATCTTGCCCCACTATCTCCATCTTGCCCTACTGTCTCCATCTTGCCCCACTATCTCCATCTTGCCCTGCTGTCTCAGTCTTGCCCTACTGTCTCCATCTTGTCCTACTGTCTCCATCTTGCCCTGCTGTCTCCATCTTGTCCTACTGTCTCAATCTTGCCCCACTATCTCCATCTTGCCCTACTGTCTCCATCTTGCCCCGCTATCTCCATCTTGCCCTGCTGTCTCAGTCTTGCCCTACTGTCTCCATCTTGTCCTACTGTCTCCATCTTGCCCTGCTGTCTCCATCTTGCCCTACTGTCTCAATCTTGCCCTACTGTCTCCATCTTGCCCTACTGTCTCCATCTTGCCCTGCTGTCTCAGTCTTGCCCTACTGTCTCCATCTTGTCCTACTGTCTCCATCTTGCCCTGCTGTCTCCATCTTGTCCTACTGTCTCAATCTTGCCCTATTGTCTCTATCTTTTCCTGCTGTCTCCATCTTGCCCTACTGTCTCCATCTTGTATACATTACCTACAATCATACATCTTATAACTGCAATTTATGGGCAAATCAGCATCAGAATTAACGTTGAACCAAACCATGCAGAGAGTGCTTAGATTAAGGCCAGAATCTGTGTTTAAGAAACTGGCAGGCGTGGGGCATATACCGGCTGGTAACTCAGAAAACTGAAGCTGAAATGGCCGGGTGCCCAAGTGCAGCAGCTCAATGTAACTGCCGGGTCAGGAAGAAAGTCCAAGGTTTTCCAAAGTAAATATTGGCTGCACCTGATAGAGAATGTGGAACTGTCTGTTATTAGTGGTCCCTGGAGTGCAGCAGATGTTGGACAGTCTCTCTCTGGCCATAACATGTTGTGCCCTCACAGGAGGCAGCAGGTTCCACATTTAAGGGGACGGTTCTCCCGTGTTTAGTTCTTTTTATAATGTGCCAATCATATTCCCTCTATGGAACTCATGAGAACAGCAGCAGGATTAATCATTGTGATAGAGCCACTGTAGCTTGAATGTCTCCTGGGGCGAATATTATACAAAGTAATATCCTTTGGGGTTTTTTTCAAGGGCTGTTGCTAAAAAGATATAGAGTATGTTTCCCTGACATTGCACTAACAATACATTACATGCAGTGTATATACATACCTCCCTACTGTCCTGTGTTTCGCGGGATAGTCCCAATTTTGACAGCTTAACCCGCAGTACTGGGTTTGTTACTGAAATTTCCCGACTCTTTGATCTCCTGCACTCAACAGCCAGAAAAATATACAACGTTTCTAAAACTTAATTGGCTTTTGGCACAGTGCCCAGAATACATGGCAGCTGCACTTAGATACGTTAGTAACAATTTAAGATAAACAAAGAAACAATTGTAACTGTTTAAGATAAGCAAGTCTCTTGAGGAAACTGTGACTTGCAGCTTAAAGGGATACTGTCATGGGAAAAAAAAATTTTTTCAAAATGAATCAGTTAATAGTGCTGCTCCAGCAGAATTCTGCACTGAAATCTATTTCTCAAAAGAGCAAACAGATTTTTTTATATTCAGTTTTTAAAATCTGACATGGGGCTAGACATATTGTCAATTTCACAGCTGCCCCAAGTCATGTGACTTGTGCTCTGATAAACTTCAATCACTCTTTACTGCTGTACTGCAAGTTGGAGTGATATCACCCCCTCCCTTTTTCCCCCCAGCAGCCAAACAAAAGAACAATGGGAAGGTAACCAGATAGCAGCTCCCTAACACAAGATAACAGCTGCCTGGTAGATCTAAGAACAACACTCAATAGTAAAAACCCATGTCCCACTAAGACACATTCAGTTACATTGAGAAGGAAAAACAGCAGCCTGCCAGAAAGCATTTCTCTCCTAAAGTGCAGGCACAAGTCACATGGCCAGGGGCAGCTGGGAAATTGACAAAATGTCTAGCCCCATGTCAGATTTCAAAATTGAATATAAAAAAATCTGTTTGCTCTTTTGAGAAATGGATTTCAGTGCAGAATTCTGCTGGAGCAGCACTATTAACTGATGTGTTTTGAAAAAAACATGTTTTCTAATGACAGGATCCCTTTAAGGCTGGTGACACACTCGAAGATTCGGGGAGATTAAGTCACCCAGCGACAAGTCGCTTCTTCTTTGGGCGACTAATCTCCTCTTCCTGCCAGCTAGAATCTAAATTGCTGGTGGAATGGCACTCAGAGCGCTTCATTTTCCGCACGAGGAAACTTCGAGTGTGGTCCCTTTTTCTATTTACAAAATGTTGGGAGGTATGTATATGTGTCCTGCTGTTATTCGTTTTGTTCTTTGGGGCCCAGTATAGCACAGAGGCTACACCTCCATTATAAAGAAGACCTGCAACTGCTCAGGGTGGCCTTAAAGGGATACTGTCATGGGAAAAAATGTTTTCAAAACACCAGTTAATAGTGCTGCTCCAGCAGAATTCTACACTGAAATCCATTTCTTAAAAGAACAAACAGAACTTTTTATATTTAATTTTAAAATCTGACATAGGGCTAGACATATTGTCAGTTTCTCAACTGCCCCTAGTCATGTGACTTGTGATAAACTTCAGTCACTCTTTACTGCTGTACTGCAAGTTGGAGTGATATCACCCCCTCCCTTTCCTCCCAGCAGCCTAACAACAGAACAATGGGAAGGTAACCAGATAACAGCTCCCTAACACAAGATAACAGCTGCCTGGTAGATCTAAGAACAGCACTCAATAGTAAAATCCAGGTCCCACTGAGACACATTCAGTTACATTGAGTAGGAGAAACAACAGCCTGCCAGAAAGCAGTTCCATCCTAAAGTGCTGGCTCTTTCTGAAACCACATGACCAGGCAAAATGACCTGAGATGCACCTACACACCAATATTACAACTAAATACACTTGCTGGTTCAGGAATGACATTTTATATTGTAGAGTGAATTATTTGCAGTGTAAACAGTGTCATTTAGAAATAAAATCTACACCATAAAAATCACTGCAGAATCCCTTTAAGTACTGATGCCCAGATTCCCAGATGGATCTTCAGCAATTCCTGGGGGGACTGTAAGTTGAACCCCTTTATTCATCAGTTATATGAGTAATAAAGATAATGAGGCACTTAGTCGTAATGAGGATAATTACTTCTGTCACGGTGCTTTAATTAAATGAGGGGGGGGGGTCATGAAGAACAACGTGGGCTCATCACAGAGAAGATACTGAAGAAAGTAAAGGTCACGGCACATTGCTGCTCCCACGGGCAAATCGTGACCTTATTTACTGCACAAAACTCCTTCGCTTTGTTTACAAAAAGGCCCGTTTTTGTCCCTTCCCAGAACATCTGGTGCTGCCCACGGTGAGGTCCAGACATGGTGAGCCCAGTCCAATGCACTTAGGCTGAATAGATAATTCATGGGAAATGCAAAACAAATTACACTATATATTGATAGTGATATATATTGATATATGTATGAAACCTGTTATCCTGAATGTTTGGGACTTGGGGTTTTCTGGATAAGGGATCTTTCTGTAATTTGGATCTCCATGCCTTAAAAGATAAGCTAACTTTTAACTTAATGAGGGGGCTATTCTAAGTACTTTTGTCATTTACATTGATTATTTTTTTTTTTTTTATTCCAAGATATTAAGGGATACGTGTGCTGTTAATATGAATGAATTGTGTTACAACAGCGCCACCTGCTGGTCAGTTTCCCACCAGTCTGACCAGCAAGTAGTCAAGGAAGTTGTCAGGAGAAAGAAAGAGGCTGATGTTCTTCTGCTTAGGAATAAAATTAGAAACCTTTCTCACATCTTTCCTAAGCAGAAGAACATCAGCCTCTTTCTGAAGTGTTCCATTAATACATGCTTCCCATGAACACAAAGACTCACTGATCTTAACATTCAAAGCTGTGCAGGACCATGTCCTTAAAATTACATATACTTTAAAACCGCATATTGTGTTCATGGGCAGCATGTATTAATGGAACACTTATTAAAGTTCATGTAGATGGGTGCAAGCAAATTTGCCCAGTGTTGATAAATAACCCCCTGTGTCTCTTGTACAATGATAAAGCTGCTCAGGGTGCTCATCAGAGACCTAACTACACAGGAAGCAGACCCTGAGGCTGCAGGGGGCCTAGGAGGTATAGGGGCCCCATGAGGCCCTACATAATGAGCAATCTCAACATATTTTGGTAAAAACAAGACAACCTCTGGTTTTGTTGGGGCCCTAAAATGAATTTGCTATGAGGCTCAGTTACATTTAGTTACACCACTGGTGCTCATGTAGATGGGTGCAAGCGTTACTCCTACTTTTCATAAATTAAACCAGTTATTGCTGCTACACCTCCCATGTCATTCTGGAGAATTTGGGGGGGGGGGTCATAGTGCAACGTGCTCAGTGCAAAGAATGGATGCAATCTGGTGAGTTTTGCACTTTGTGGATGTAACTTAGTAACATAGTAACTTAGGTTGAAAAAACACGCGCGTCCATCAAGTTCAACCTTAAGTCTATATATAACCTGCCTAACTGCCAGTTAATCCAGAGGAAGGCGAAAAACCCATATGAAGTCTCTCCAATTTGCCTCAGAGGGGGAAAAATTCCTTCCTGACTCCAAAATGCAATGGGACCAGTCCCTGGATCAACTTGTACTATGAGCTATCTCCCATATCCCTGTATTCCCTCACTTGCTAAACACCATCCAACCCCTTCTTATACCTATCTAATGTATCAGCCTGTACCACTGATTCACTTCCCAGCTCTCCCTGTAACACCCCTTTCCCTCCTCGAATCTCATTGGCTCCCTCCTGTCTGCTGGGAGGAGCTACTGGTGAATAAAGCATCCGACCCTTCCTTGTACCTATCTAATGTATCAGCCTGTACCCCTGATTCACTTCCCAGCTCTCCCTGTAACACCCCTTTCCCTCCTCTAATCTCATTGGCTCCCTCCTGTCTGCTGGGAGGAGCTACTGGTGAATAAAGCATCCGACCCTTCCTTGTACCTATCTAATGTATCAGCCTGTACCACTGATTCAGGGAGACAATTCCACATCTTCACAGCTCTCACTGTAACAAACCCCTTCCCAATATTTAGCTGGAACCTCTTTTCTTCTAATCGCAATGGGTGACCTTGTGTAAGCTGGAAAGACCTACTGGTAAATAAATCATTAGAGAGATTATTATATGATCCCCTTATATATTTATACATAGTTATCATATCTCCCCTTAAGCGCCTCTTCTCCAGAGTGAACATCCCCAATTTGGCCAGTCTTTCCTCATAGCTAAGATTTTCCCTTTACCAGCTTAGTTGCCCTTCTCTGTCCCCTCTCTAATACAATAATGTCCTGTTTGAGTGATGGAGACAAAACTGTACGGCATATTCTAGATGGGGCCTTACCAGTGCTCTATACAGTGGGACCCCCTCCTCCCGTTACTCTCTGCCCCATTTAATACAAGTCAAGACCTTATTTGCCCTTGATGCTGCTGACTGGCATTGCTTGCTACAGACAAGTTTATTATCTACAAGGTCTCCAAGCTCTGTCTCCATTATGGATTTGCCTAGTGCAGTCCCATTAAGGGTATAAGTGGATATTGTTACATCCCAGGTGCAGGACTTTACATTTATCAACATTGAATCTCATTTGCCACTTAGCTGCCCAGATTGCCAGTTAGTCAAGATCCTGTTGCAAGTGCCACATCCTGGATGGAATTAATTGGGCTGATAGTTTTGTGTCATCTGCAAACACTGATACATTACTTACAACACCCTCCCCTAACTCATTAATGAACAAGTTAAATAAAAGTGGATCCAATACCGAGCCCTGAGGGACCCCACTAAGAACCTTACTCCAAGTAGAGAATGTACCATATGTAGGGTTGCCACTTTTTCTTATATCTTTTACCGGCTGGTGGGGGGACAGACCCATGAAGTCTGGTTTGCCCTGTATATACTGGTCCTACAGACACCAGCAGACTACCCATAATTCCCAGCAAAACAGACAGTGCCGCTAGTATTGTGGCCCCAGTGGGGTTCCTGTTCCCTCTGTTGCTCCTTTTCAGCAGCCTGAAGAATCCTACAGATAAAAACACATTTTCCAGTTCAACCCACGGCGGGGAGCAGCCGGCCTCAAGCTGGAAATTTTGAGGCAAATGATTGAGAAAGAGGGAGTACTGGAATTTTTCTAACGGTGAGGGAACAAAGGGGTCATTTAAGTATGAAAGTAGCGAGTACAGCCAAGGAGATGGGCTCCAGGAATAACAATGTAATGGCTATCTGGTCCCATTACTACTTAGGCCTCATTCACAGCTGCCTAAACTAGTTCCACTGTAGCCTTATGCCTAAGCTTGGCCTGGGTGAAATGCTGAGATTTCTTTTACTAATTTAAAGGTGAACTAAATCCTAAAAATGAATGTGACTACAAATGTCCTATTTTATATAGTGAACTTATTGCACGAGGCTAAAGTTTGAGCTTGTCAATAGCAGCAATGATCCAGGACTTCAAACTTGTCACAGGGGGTCACCATCTTGGAAAGTGTCTGTGACACTCACATGCTCAGTGGGCTCTGATTGGCTGTTGAGAAGCTAAGCTTAGGGCTCGTCACTAATTATCCAGCAGAAAATGAGCTTCCCTGGCTGTTATATAAGCGGATGCTACAGGTTTGCTGATTATTCAATTCTGATGCTAATTGCACTGGTTTCTGTGCTGCCATGTAGTAATTATGTGTATTAATTACTAATCAGCCTTATATTGTGACATTTCTATTCTATGTGTACTGTATATTGTGAGTGGGTCCCTAAGCTCAGTAAGTGACAGCAGCACAGAGCATGTGCAGTGAATCAGCAGAAAAGAAGATGGGGAGCTACTGGGGCATCTTTGGAGACACAGATCTTTACTGCTAAAGGGCTGTGGTTGCCTTGGGCTGGTACAGAAGCACAAAACATCATGTACAACATTTCTACCTACTTCTTTAGTTAAGCTTTAGTTCTCTATTTTATATACTGTACTTATAGTACCTGCCCGAGGTTCAGCAGCCCCATAACAGTAATGAACGAGTCCTTCACATTTATCCCCAGCAGCCCTCCATCCTGGATCTCACTAGGCATCTTTTATGTGTCAGTGGCTCTGCACATGCTCAGTGGGCTCTGGGCAGCTGTTTAGAAATTATCAGAACATTAGCAAAACATGATTTAATATATTTCTTCTGTATTTAGCCATGGAGTAACTGTGGAGTATCTGTTGAGTATCCATGGAGTATAATTGTTATTATTGCTCTGTGGAAAACTGAGGAGGAGAGGAGGGACATAGAGGTCTAATTTGGGCCGCAAAAAAGGATCTGCAGGCTGTTGTAGTAGGGATACAGTAGAAACATGGTTTTGGTCCAGTGATTTGTAGTATGTTCCCATCAGATTAAGGACTCTATTTATTCCTTTGTCTTTAACAGGTTTATGTCTTTATGAAACATTTCTCCTCTGCAGCTCTCCACTTTGGAATTGAAGCTGCTATCTTGTTGCTAGGGTCCTACTTACACAAGTAACACATGATTTAAATAAACCGTCTGCCTTCTGGGTGCCGGGGTAACAAGGTCTAATGATCATTTGGGGTTTTACTTTGCACCAACAGAAGGGAAAGTAGAACCGAGTCTCTGAATAGAGCCGACAGCTTGTGAAATGATCAACTTCCCCTTTTAGTAGGTTTCCCATTGCAATTGGTCCTTATGTTTTTTCACCTACATCCTAGTGGAACCTAGAGATTCACACGCTAATTCTTTCTTCAATGTTACACTGGTTTCCCCTAAAATAATTAAAACCACGGAGAACTTTGAGCCTGGGCCTTTAATAGAGATTTGGGATCTGCCCCCCCTCCCTCCGTGCTGTTCCTGCCAGTCTGCCTGGGTCTGTGCCAGGGCTTCAGTGTAAATGTGCCGGGGGTCATATAAGAGCCTGGGGAGGGAACTGAGGGCTGAAAGGTTTTTGGGGCAGGATATGGGGGTGTGAAGTTGTAGGGAAAGGGGGTGAGGGCACATACAGAGGTCAGGGGGGAGCGATGGGAAGGGGAGAAGGATAAGAGACCCCTGGCTGGGAGGGGAAACAGGACAGATGGGGAGGAGGCAGTGAGATTACGGATAAGGGGGGGTGCCAGGGTCTGTGGGTGGGAGAGAACTGAGAGAGAAAGTGTAAACAGAGTCAGTAGTTTGGTGTTTCCTAATGTGCCCAGACAGACAGACAGACGAGCCCAGAGAACTCACCCAAGCGCCCGCTCACTGCTGAGAGACACCCCTCCGACACCCTCCTCTCCCAAAGACCCTGGTGAGATCCCTAAACTCGATCTGCTGTGTCTGTAAATATTGTCTGTCTGTAATGTATATATATACTGTATACTGCCTTACCCGTTATGTGTATATACTGCCTGTCTCTTACCCATTATGTATATATATCTATATATGTTGTTTGTCTCTTACCCGTTATGTTTATATACATATATATATATATTGTTTGTCTTATACCCGTTATGTATATATATATTTATTGTTTGTCTCTTACCCGTTATGTATATATATTTTGTCTTATACCCATTACGTATATATATATATATATATATATATACACATATACAGACATGAGCCAAACAAATGAGGTTATTGCTACGTCCTGTCCCTTTCAGCCGGGCGTTTATAGAGCAAACTGTCACTTTTTAGAAACGTTTAATTGATTATGATCTTTAAAAAAGTGCCTTTAATTCTGTAAGATAAACAAAATCAGAGATGAAAACTAAGAAAAGAGAATTCACCCGAGGGTGAGAGAGGTTCCTGCATGTTGCAAAGTTGATTTGGGGATAATATTGATGAAGTAACATGTGACCGGCCATGTGACCCATCATTCCCATATGGGGGTACAGAGGAAGAGCAGTTGATAAAAGACACATCTAGTTCAATGCATATGTTCAAGTGTCTGCGTTATGGCCTCGATGTTGCTGAACTACAACTTCCACACCACCAGACAGCCCAAGTCTGATAGCAGGACCCCCAAAGCTTCAGGTCAGTTGGTGTTCAGGGTTTAGAATCCACCATGAATATTATTCTTGTCATTTGCAATTGAGCAGCAGCAGCAGGACACAATTTCACACCGGCTTTTTAAAGTGAGGAGAACTTATAGTTTGCATATAATGTAATTTAACTGTTTGTGCTTCTGGTTGTTAAAAGGAGTTTAATGTTTAGCTTTCATTTCAGGATACAGTTCAACCCCTGTTTTACGTTTTTCAAGGGACCAGAAAAAAATTGGCGTAAAATCCAGGAAAATGTAAAATCAGGGAATGTCAAAAATCGTGTAAAATCCTGGAAAATGTATTATGCATACTATATAGGTGGGACCACAAAACAACAATGTAAAATGAGGGTAAACTTAAAATCAGGAGATGTAAAATTGAGGTTTCACTGTATATCCTGGTTATGCTTTGTTGCCATACTTGCTATGGCCAGTGAGCATGGCAACCAGCCACCGCAGACTGCTGTTTCAAATCCAAACCAGAGAGCAGCAACATAGAAATAAAGTTAGAGATGGTTGCTTCCTACATCAAACTTAAATGACATGGTAAATTTCCCCTTTAAAGTGAAGAAGTACGGGTGCTGCAGGGATACTATTCCCAGTGAGAGCACATTCCCCACTGGGAGAAGCTTCAGAAGGAATTCCATGTCTTTGCTTTATCAAAGTGCATGTAAATTCCATCTCCTGCTAGGGATGCAACTGCCAGTCTCCTCTTGCTATAACTGCCATCTGACCTCACACCTACTCCAGCTAAATGCCAATATCTGACCGCAGTCACATGCCAGACCTTGGCAAGCAGCGGCATTGTAATGAGGGCACTACTGCAAGTAAATAGAGTCCTGAAGGGGTGCTACTACATACAAACATACATATTTTGGTTGCCTCTTCTAATATAAGGAGCAAACACAGTTATTGTTTCATCATAGTGTTAATTCTTTATAGCTTTTCTAAATAAAGGGTCATTTAAGCTGCATACTTTCTAAATAAACCAAAGATAAAGGAGGTGGTACCGTTGGCATTCCTGGACATAGAGGACAGTCTGTGCTTTATTCAGAGCCTTTTCCATAGTAGACACATGGCTTCCTGAAGTTAAAAGTACTATGGGTGCATGGGTGCACTGAAATCCGTTTTTCAAAAGAGCAAACTGATTTTTTTATATTTAATTTTGACATCTGACATGGGGCTAAACATATCGTTAGTTTCCCAGGTATCCCCAGTCATGTGACTTGTGCTCTGATACACTTCAGTCACTCTTTACTGCTGTACTGCAAGTTGGAGTGATATCTGCCCCTCCCTTTCCCCCCCCCCAGCAGCCAATGGGAAGGTAACCAGATAGCAGCTCCCTAACACAAGATAACAGCTGCCTGGTAGATCTAAGAACAACACTCAATAGTAAAATCCAGGTCCCACTGAGACACATTCAGTTACATTGAGTAGGAGAAACAACAGCCTGCCAGAAAGCAGTTCCATCCTAAAGTGCTGGCTCTTTCTGAAATCACATGACCAGGCAAAATGACCTGAGATGCAGCTACACACCAATATTACAACTAAATACACTTGTTGGGTAAGGAATGAAATTTTACATTGTAGAGTGAATTATTTGCAGTGTAAACAGTGTCATTTAAATCTGTCCCTGTATAGCTGCCTTCCTTCAGTTACTTGCCTCCCATCTCTCACATAACCAGGAGAGTTAAGCTGGCCATTCATAGAGCGACCTTGCCAAATGAGTGGATCTCTCCCCAATATGCCCAGCTTGAGTTGGGAGATATGGGGTTGATCCAATCATGGGCCCCAACCATTGGATCACAACAACCAGAATATGGATGGTCAGATCGATGACGGCATCAACGAACCTTGATTCGATGGGATCTTTAAACCTGCCCGATCAACATCTGGTCAACTTTTGGCCCCATCTGCTGCCTGTGTCTCAGGGTTACAGATAAGGAGCAGTTCGTTATACAGTGGGGCTTAAACTTGAGTTGGAATGTGAGAGTGACTGCCTTCTTCATGAAAAAGGAGTTTGGATCAGGTGCAGAATTAAAGTACTTTCAGTTTCACTGTTCTGCACTTTTGGTGAAACATAAACCAGTAATATTTTAATTAACATACGGTATGGCCGCAGGACTCTTCTGCACAAGAAGCTGCTTATTGTGCGTATTGACACTGGGTCAGGTACAAATGCTTTGTGTATGGGGCCCCAAGGGGTTATAATTCTGGGCCCTACACTTGCACCGAGCCCTGGATAAATGTGTGTGTTCAGAGAGACGGCACGTATTTGTCTGCTCACTCCCAGCTCAGGGTGTTGCCTTTTACACTCACTTTTTCCATTTGGAGCGAATTCACTTGGCAGCTGGATCCGGCCCATTACTTCCATGCTGGGAATGTCATTGTGCAGCATCCATTGCACTGAACAGTGGAGCAGGGAAGATTTTCTGGTTTTCATTAGAGTATTGAGTGTTCTCGTTTAGATTTCAGCAGTGCATTTTAAGGGTTAGTCTGATGAGTAAGTGAGGCTCTGATTAATTGGAGATATTCCCAGTTCTAACTAAGTAACAATTGTACAGTATTTGTGCCTAAAATTTCTCTGATGGGTATGGCCTATGATTAAGTGTCCTGTTGATACGAAACGCGTTAGGCTGTGTCCTAGTGCACTTCAATAATCACTTTTTAATTGAAAAGTCTGCCTGGAAGATTGGTTCTTGGAAGTGCCTGCTCAATTTCTCCCTAAAATTTCTCTCTTTCTCTCTCTATTTCCCCCCTGCAGCTCAATGATGGAGGTTCAGCTGCTTGTCTTCTGCTGCTCTATTGCCATCTCCGCGGCTATCGGTATGTGCTAAATATTATGGTTGGATGGAATTTTATGGGTGGAATCAAGAGAATGCTTTATGGTTTGGAAAAGGTTTGGCCTTGGTTAAAGCACAGAGTATCATACATATTTTAGAACCTTACAAAATACATATTGTACAACAACAGAAACTGGCAAAAATTGCCCATTCATTGGATGATGGGATAGAGTGCAGGTAGAAAGGGCACAGGGATCATGTAAGGATTGGGGTGGAAGGGGAAAAGGACATGGAGACGAGGGTATAAGTGGGAGGAACAGGGCACATGGATTAAAGGACAAGTAGGTAGAAATGTTGTACATTATGTTTTGTGCTTCTGTACCAGCCCAAGGCAACCACAGCCCTTTAGCAGTAAAGATCTGTGTCTCCAAAGATGCCCCAGTAGCTCCCCATCTTCTTTTCTGCTGATTCACTGCACATGCTCTGCGCTGCTGTCACTTACTGAGCTTAGGGAGCCACTCACAATATACAGTACACATAGAATAGAAATGTCACAATATAAGGCTGATTAGTAATTAATACACATAATTACTACATGGCAGCACAGAAACCAGTGCAATTAGCATCAGAATTTAATAATAAGCAAACCTGTAGCATCAGCTTATATTACAGCCAGGGAAGCTCATTTTCTGCTGGATAATTAGTGACGAGCCCTAAGCTTAGCTTCTCAACAGCTGCTAAAATCTGGGCCCCAAGTGGTGGTTTTAAAAAGCCCTGCTATACTACAAGGGGGGCAATATTTTTAATGGTGGCCCTGATTAATAATGAGATCAGCACCGCCCTGTGTAGTCAAGGGATGTTTTTTTATGAATTATTGAGCCTTTCCACATTCTTCCTGGTGCCAATGACAAGGGTCCAAGGGAATTATCTTTGCTTTGTATCTTTATTGCTGCCGGCGTCCCCATAATCACTTTTCTATGCACCCCAAACCATAAATTCCTTTGCCCTTCCACACTGACCCCAGTGATACCCCCATTACATTTCCTCTCCCAGCCTCTTTCCTAACTGTTTCATTGAGATCCCAGAACGACTGACCTCTGACTTTATACACTGTGACCTCTCTAAAACAGAGCTAATTCTATTTCCGACCCCCTCCCCACACACCCAATGGGTCATGCACCTTCCATTATCAGGAATAATGATCCCATTCATGCAATTCTTAAAATATCGCTCACCCCCCCCATTTTTCCTCGAGTTCCTTCATCTTAAATTATATCACATTTCCAAAAATAAGATATCCCCACTTTAGCCCCCGCAATTGGTTTCTTGCCTTCACTGACGCAACTGCTTTTTTTTACTGGTCTTCCAATAATTAAATGAATTTGATTTTAGACATTTTTATCTTTTGTAATTATTATCCCTGTGTTCCATCACCAACCTAGAGTCATGAATCAGGTCAGGTGCCACCGGGTCCTACAGAAAACACAGAAAATAGATTAAAAATTCTCCAATGAGTCTCCAGTTAAAGTTTAGTCCCTAACCTGAGGAATTAGTCCCATACTCAGAAGAAAGAGAGGTAACATCTGTAACATCTATAATGATCAGGATAGCCACTTATGATCAAACAGAAGAAACCTCTACTTGCATCTCTGGGTTTCCCTCAAGTCTGTTTGGAGATAACCAGAGTCAGATGCTCTGCATTTAGCCAAACAGCTCTACAAAAATGCTACCAGTGTTTCATGAGCTCGTCCTGAGCAAATCCTGATGGAGTTTTATGACTGTTTATTACTTCACTTTTCTGCCCCCCCTGAGGCCCTTGCTGCTCTGCAAAAAGAATCCCAATTTTGACACTTATTTTTTGTTACCCCTATTGGTAGGAACTGTAAGGTATGACGACCCCCTCTGAATAACAGTAGCTACCTTCAGGCACAGGTTGTTAAACTGCAATTTCTGGCTTGATAACTAATGACAGGGAATGTTGATAGATGTTCCCTTTTATGGTTAGTGACTAGGGACGAATCTGTTAAGGAATCCGGAAGATGAGCGCAGGAAATATTCAATTAAGGATACATATTTATTACCCACCTATGATATGTCTGCTGAGAAAAAGCAGCAGCTCCTTGTGCCAAACTCATTCCAACCTCTCCGATCCAACCTTTTTTACCCGTGAGCAACATAAAAAGATTTTGGGAGCAACACAAGCATGAAAAAAGTCCCTGGGTGCCAAATAAGAGCTGTGACTATTTGGTAGCCCCTATGAGGACTGATAGCTACAGGTTCTGTTTGGCAGTACATCTGGTTTTTATGCACCGGAACTTGCCTCCAAGCCTGGAATTCAAAAATAAGCTCCTGCTTTGAGGCCACTGGGAGCAACATCCAAGGGGTCGGTGAGTAACATTTTCCTCACGTGTCACTGGTTAGGGATCACTGCTGTTATTCTTGGCAGTAAAGCTGGTCCTGATTAAAGCAATTCATATCCCAATTCATTGACCTCAAATTACTTTTTGCAGCATTGGGAATACTACAACGTAGTGGGGGAAAAGTTGTAATTACCCAGCCCCTACTCTGAGCGGAGAAGGTTTTTCTAGTGCAGTGCTGTCTTTGTCTTTGATATGTCTAGGTTCCGTTTTCAACTATACCTTATGGAATCTGGGGGTCTGGATTAATGAAACTTTGATATGCCCTTTATGTTTGTAAGTTTAGGAATTATTTGCCATGGTTGGGTTTCCTGTTTCTGGCTGGTGAACTGGTGAGTTGAGTCCATCCTTCTCCAGCCTTGAGCTGCGGTGGGCCTATGTTGAGATGGAGCAGTTTAGGAGAGGGCATTTCTTGACTGCTTGTTCATCTCTCCTGGATACAATTGATACAATTCACTCCCACCTCCCTCCACAATCTCAAGACTCCCCCAGTGTCAGGCTTCATTAGATAATTTAAGGAATCTTCAAGGCTTCAGGCTCACCAAGTTTATTGCAGTAACCGTGGGTTCCTCATTGATTGTGCTTCCATACATCTACTTCTAGAAAGAACTTATTTTCCAAAAAAAAACCCAAGCTGCAGGCGAGAACATTTTCTGAAGGAAAGTTACACTAATGTCAGTTTTTTGTGGGAACTGGGTAGCAAACTTCAACTCCATGCAATTTGTTTGGTCCAAAGAAATGATGTGAGTAATGGGAGTGATGAACTCTACACAAGACCAATGGCTCCTGTACTATACTTCCATACCACTAAGATATCATATAGAACCCCTGTATTGATGTGAGACTTAGAATGCTGAGTTGGGTGTCCATCTGATAGCAGGCAGGGGCTATTGGGAAAAGCCGTATCAGTGCAATGGGGGTTGGTAGTCCCAGTAGGGATGCACAGGTCCACACTCAGCAATTCTGGATCCTCCTGTTGACCTCTAGGTATTGATTCCACTCATGTGTCATTAACCCTGTGATACCAAGGAGAGAACTGCAGCTTTCACAGAAAGAGAAGACCAAAAGAATAGATAATGACCTGTCTGTAAGACTTGTTTGCTAAAGGGGAAGCAACAGAAGGAATGGTCTACTAGTGAACCCAAGGCAACATGTCACGTGTCGATGATTTCCACTAAATGCTCTAGGTTCATGGATCAATTCTGTCTTCAGGGCTCAGATAACCATTGCTTGTTCGAGGATAGAGAACCGAAGACAACATTTCTCCACAAACCCTAGTGGGCCAAAAGTTAAATACCTCCATCTTTCAGCTCTTTTGCAATGCACAGCCCCCCCCTGCTCTTCTCTAAAGGATAGACATCTTACCTTCTTGCTTAATCCAGCAGACACCCCACCACCACCACCATGTCATCATGTAGTCATTGGTGATGATCTTATAATGCTTATCTTCTGGGTCTGAACAAGAAATCACGAGGAGGGCAGATGTTTGTTGTGGTGGGTTAAGTTTTAAGTGCTCACCACCATGTTTCTTTTAAAGGGGAACTATCGCGAAAATTAAAATGTAATATAAGCTTTGTCTTACTGAAATAAGAAACTTTGTAAATACAATCGATTATATATTCTGCATTGTTTCTGAAATAATCACATTTCTCACTCTCTCAGCATCTGTTTCTCTTCATTCTGTCTTCATGCAGCAGTTGGGTGTCAGATATTCATTGATAGTTAGATCCAATATATAAGGGGGCTCCCTTTCCTAGCAGATGAATTAGAGCTCACTCAAATAACTGATTCCAGTCAGGGTCGGACTGGGGGGACCGGGGCCCACCGGGACTGCTGGTCCAGGGCCCCCGCCCCCCTACTGCGCGCATGCGCGAGCGCACTTCTCGGCGCGCAAGCGCCGATACGCATGCGCAAGCGCCGATGCGCATGCGCAAGCGGTGATGCGATGCGCATCGCCGAAAACTTTTTAAAATTTTTTTATACTGTTAGAGGGGGTCTGGCCCGGCGGGGGCCCACGAGGGTCGGGGCCCACCGGGTTTTTTCCCGGTGTCCCGCCGGGCCAGTCCGACACTGATTCCAGTACAAACAAAATCTAACAAAATAACTGCCTTTTGCACAAATCCTGCATGTAGAGAGACAGGATTTCTGGTGATTTTAATAGTGAGCTCTAATACATCTTCTAGGCAATATAAGATATATTGGATCTAATTGTCAATGATTATCTAACACCCAAAGAGAAACAGATGCTGAAAGAGGAATAGTGAAGACAAACATGATTATTTCAGAAACTGTACAGAATTTTTAATTGATTGTATTTAGAAAGTTTCTTATGTCAGTATGATGAAGCTTATATTGCATTTTATTTTTCACGATAGTTCCTTTTAATCTTCTCCAAAGTTTGCTGTGTCCATGCAATGTAGCTATGTCTGCAGAATGGATCAGACCTTGCAGGGGGAAATACAAGTGGCAGTGAAATCAGAACTTATAAAGCTGAGAAGAAATAGTGGCTATAGATGCGTCTGTCAGACACTCAGAAGAGACTGCCATGTTGCTTTTCTTGCACCTCCAATATGGAAGGTGCAAGAGAAATTATGGTCTACCAGCTGCCCACACTACCAGACATCCAGGTTTATGTCCACTCATCATTACAACTGTCCACTGCTGGAGATTGAAGTGAATGGTCCTATATATATATATATATATATATATATATATATATATATATATATATATATATATATATAAAAGAGGGGCCTCACACAAAGCACCGTCCCAACACCATGAAACACAGCTTTGTGCCTCTCCAGCTGTCACTGAACTAAAGTGCCGGCATCACCCAGCATCTCCCGTCTTCTGCAGATCACAGGGGCTTTGCTGTATGAGAAGAGATCTTCCCAAATAAGGTGATGTTCCCTGCCAGAGAGATTAGTGCCTGGGGGCTGCCAACAGCTCGGAAACAAAAGTCTGGCACCCAGACCAGGCCCCTCTGCTCAGCCAGCTTCCCCTGCCATTAATGTGGCTTTATTCAATATTCCCACTGCCGGAAGGTGCCACTGAGATCTTCATCAAAACAAGCGTCAGAGAACAGAGATAACGGCAAGGCCTCTTGTCTGTGTTTATTGTATGAAGTCTTTTAACCTAGATTTTAGAAAACGTCCATCCAGGATTCATGTAGCTGTAATTTTGCTAAATGCCCCAAATATCTGAACAAAAATAGTTTTTTGTTTATTGTACTGTTCCAATTATATCCGGGTGTCATATACAAGCTCTATCAGTACCATTGTGACCCCTCTCTCCCCATATACTGAGCCTTCTTTTGCCACTAGCAAGATCCAGAGGTTAAAGGGGTGACGCCATTAATTGTAACGCAAAGGAGTTTTGCTTTTGGGACGGTGTCAGTCCCTAACATTGTTGCATAGGACATTGTGGTACGGGGCTTCTGTACCAAACAGTACAAACTTTTTCTCAGCTTTTAATTGTATCAAACAGTACAAACCTTTCCTCTGCATTAAGCAGTACAGTTGAGTCTTGTGTATGAAATAGTACAAACTAGTAATGTGTGGGTCAAGAAAAACTTGACAAGCACCTGAATCTGCCCGCACCTGGCTTCCTGCCTCCATTTATAGACCTGCACCGCTAATGACATAACAAAAGAGGCGGGGTGGGGCAGGCATGCCTATAGAGCAGTGATCCCCAACCAGTAGCTCATGAGTAACATGTTGCTCTCCAACCTCTTGGATGTTACTCCCAGTGGCCTCAAAGCAGGTGATTATTTTTGAATTCCAGGCTTGGGGCCAAGTTTTGGTTGTATAAAAACCAGATGTACTGCCAAACAGAGCCTCAATGTAGGTTTACAATTCACATATAGGCTAAAAATGGCCAATCACAGCACTTATTTGGCACCCCAAGAACATTTTTCATGCTAGTGTTGCTCCCCAACTCCTTTTACTTCTTTATGTTGTTTACAGGTTCAAAAGGTTGGGGATACCTGCTATAGTGTAAAACTGGAATTTAGAAGCCGGCAATGTAAAGTCATGGGCGGGGAGAGTAGATGGGGCCATGACCCCCAAATGGAGCAGTGAGGTCGTCTGAAGCCAATAAACCTTACTTCAAATTTTCTTCTCTTTTTGTTAGACTCTGAAACTGAGAATAAACAAGCGGAGAAGGATCCTTTTCATTATGGTAAGACTCAATATAGTAAATTACAAATATCTGTTTTATAGAAAGTATTGGAAATAACTGACTTAAGTATTCCAGGCAACATATTATTTGTGCTTAGCTGGGCATTCTGAGAGTTCTGATCATAGGGCTTCAGGTTGATCTTTAAAGGGGTTGTTCATGACGTAGAGAGTGATATTCTGAGACAATTTGTAATTGTTTTTTATTATTTGTGATTTATGAATTATTTAGCTTTTTATTCAGCAGCTCTCCAGTTTGCTATCCAGGTCCCTAGCAACCATGCATTGATTTCAATAAGAGACTGAAATATGAATAGGAGAGGCCTGAATAAAAAGATGAGGAATAAAAAGTAACAATAACTATAAATGTGTGGCCTTACAGAGTATCTGGTTTTTAGATGGGGTCAGTGACCCTCATTTGAAAGCTGGAAAGAGTCAGAAGAAGAAGAAGGCAAATAATTCAAAAACTCTAAAAATAGAAAAAATGAAGGTCAATTGAAAAGTTGTTTAGAACTGGCCCCTTAGAGGAGAATTCAATTGTAAAGAAAAAAAAAACCCTACCCCCTCTACCCTACATAGACCCCCCTCATCCCCCCCATTGCCAGGCAATTGCCCCTAACTCTTCACTTACCCCTCAGTGCAGATTCTGTCCAGTGGAGTTCAAGGCAGCCATCTTCTTCTCTTTGGTAATGTTCGGGAAGTAAGTGCCGTTGGCGCATGCGCAGATGGAGCAATTATCTGTTTTGCAACAACTGCACAAGAGCTGAAAATCACAGATTCCGAAGATTACTGAAGAGCTGGAAGATGGCTGCCGTGAACTCCGCTAGACAGAATCTGCACCGAGTCGAGATTTGCACTCTGAGTAAAGAAGTTGGTGTCTCTACACCAGGAAGACAGAGTGTAATTTAATCCAGTAGGTCTTTCCAGCTGAACTGAAGTCACCCATTCCGATTAGAAGAAAAGAGGTTCCAGCTAAATATTGGGAAGGGGTTTGTTACAGTGAGAGCTGTGAAGATGTGGAATTGTCTCCCTGAATCAGGGGTACAGGCTGATACATTAGATAGGTACAAGGAAGGGTCGGATGCTTTATTCACCAGTAGCTCCTCCCAGCAGACAGGAGGGAGCCAATGAGATTAGAGGAGGGAAAGGGGTGTTACAGGGAGAGCTGGGAAGTGAATCAGTGGTACAGGCTGATACATTAGATAGGTACAAGGAAGGGTCGGATGCTTTATTCACCAGTAGCTCCTCCCAGCAGACAGGAGGGAGCCAATGAGATTAGAGGAGGGAAAGGGGTGTTACAGGGAGAGCTGGGAAGTGAATCAGGGGTACAGGCTGATACATTAGATAGGTATAAGAAGGGGTTGGATGGTGTTTAGCAAGTGAGGGAATACAGGGATATGAAATTGGAGAGGCTTCAGTTTTTTGCCTTTTTCTGGATCAACTAACAGTTAGGCAGGTTAAAATAGAGTTTAAAGGCTGAACTTGATGATCGCGTGTCTTTTTCCAACCTAACTTACTATGTTACTCTGTTACTACGTTACTACGTAATTTTGGCAATGTCTCTCTACTCTAATACTAATAAAACCTCTCTTCTCAATGCCAGATTACCACACTCTCCGGCTTGGCGGCCTTGCATTTGCTGGCATTCTCTTTATCCTGGGGATCCTTATCATTCTAAGTAAGTGCCTTATTGATATAGTACCCTGGAGTAAAACAATGCTGGGTTCCATGTGGCAGAGAACCATTTAAATATTAGCAGGGCAGAGACTCATACCATCTGTCCCTCTCTATGTTCCTCTCCTGCTCCTCAAGCTCAGACCTGTCCAACAAGTCCAGTTATCCCTTAGTTGACATGTTCAATGATTTATTGAGCCAGGAGCAGGCAATGCACCATGGGATTTCTGATGCATCTGGACTTCATTTGGACTCTGCCCTGCTCTCCACATTCTCATTAATTAAAATCCAAAGCAGGGCTGTATTTGGGTCCAATGCCACCCTAGGCACCGCACCTCAACACACCCCTATGCCGTGCGTGTGATGCCAGCAAATTGTGTGTGTGATGTCACAAGTGCTCATGCTGCAGAAGTGACGTCACAAACTGTGCACATGAAGTCACTTTCGCCAAACAACCCGACCCCCTACCCCTCACCCCCCCCCAAGCTCTGTCACCAGATTAAAAATACATTTATAGGCACCCCAAGAGCCGCCCCCAAAACCTGCTGCCTAGATACAGGCCCTGGGTGCCTTAATATAAATATGCCCCTGATCCAAAGTGTTTGTTGAGGAGGGGTAGTCTCTACAATAGAAGCGTTAGCATTTCTATTTCCTTATAATAACTACACCCCAGTGTACCCTAACTTCACTTCAATGTACAGTAATCACATTTCAATGTAAGTACATTAACATTTTTTTTTTTTGCATCTACAGGCAGAAAATGTCGCTGTAAATTCAACCAGCATCAAAGGTAATGCATAAACTCAATTACAAAAATTAATTGTCCCTGTATTTTTAAAGGAGAAGGAAAGGCTAAAGTGAAGTAAGCTTTATCAGAAAGGTCTATATAAATACACCAGTAAAGCCTCAAAGTAATGCTGCTCTGAGTCAAGGGTCAAAAGAAACACCACTTTTCTTTCCTTCTATTGTGTACTCATGGGCTTCTGTATCAGACTAACTGTTTTCAGCTTAAACCTCCAGGGCTAGGGCTTGAGCATGCTCAGTTTGCTCCTCTCTCCCTCCTCCCTCTCTGCTGTAATCTGAGCTCAGAGCTGTAAGTGAGGGAGAGACTCAAGCAGGAAGTGATGTCACACCAAGCTTATATGGCAGCTTCTATCCTAAACAAACAGAGACAGTGTCTAGAGCTGTTTAGTCAGGTATTGTAAAGCATTCTGCAGAATAAATAGCATTCTAGCTTGCACTTTTGTGGCTAATCTATAGGAAATAAACTGCCATGGTAGCTTTCCTTCTCCTTTAAAGCATGATAAAGCCCCTATGCCAATGCCAGGGGTCTCCATGAGGTCTTATGCAGGAGTCCCAAATCTTTTTACTTGTGAGCCACATTCAAATGTAAAAAGAGTAGGAGAACAACACAAGCATGAACAAAGTTCCTGGAAGTGCCGAATAAGGGCTGTGATTGGCTATTGGCAGTTCCTATGTGGACTGGCAGCTACAGGAGGTTGTGTTTGGCAATACACATGGTTATGAAACCAAAACTTGCCTCCAAGCCTGGAATTCAAAAATAAGCCCCTGCTTTGGGGTCACTGGGAGCAACATCCAAGGGGTTGGAGAGTAATATGTAGCTCACAAGCCACTGGTTGGGGACTCCAAAGACAGATAAAGTCAGTTGAAAAAAAAAAAACCCTGAATAGTGATGGGCGAACTTGCGCTGGCTTCTCGTTTTTGACAGGCGAATTTTCGTGGGTGTTTCACAAATTTTCGCAGGCGTTTTGCGCATTTATTCGCTGGTGGCAAATCGCGCAAATTCGCCCATCATTACCACTGAATAACCTGGTTGCTTTTAACATAGTCATCATAACACAATAGCTGTGTAAATGTTCCTTATAGCTCAAGCTGCGTGAGGGAACTCTTGGATGAGATCTTTTCCTGTACATCTAGGAGCTGGGCCTTGTAAAGTAGCAGCTAAGCATAGGAAGAGTAATGGCATAGAAAGTATGGCAGGGCGAGATGGTGAGAGTAGGGAAATATGGCAGCAGTTGCACAAGAAGGTGGCAGTATGACTAAATATTAGGGTTTCCCACCATGCAGCCCTTTGGGTGATTTTGAAGTGCAACTCCAGAATCCATGATAGTTTGATGTTGTAGCTCAACAAAGGGTTTTATATCATGGGGCCAGTGTCGGACTGGCTCTCCTTCCCAGCCACAAAGGCCTCACCAACCCCTCATCCCGAGTGGCAAACCTCTTTGGCACCCCCACACCTACCTTCTCCTTCTTTTGGCACGCGGAAGGCCAGAGAGAGAGGTCAGAAGCTTCACTAGCGGCTTTGCGCAGGGAACAGCTCTGGGCCCACCAGGTTTCTTCCCGGTGTCCTGCCGGCCCAGTCCGACCATGAATGGGGCACCACATAGTCTGTTTTGTCCACCACTGAACACAGTCCCAATAATACATTCAGGTCAATGGAAGGATCTTAATATTATTGATTGGAAGAGTTGCTATGGAGTAATGAAAGGTAAAACAAGGTCTATGATTTTGGTGGATTTCTGCTTTGTGTGTCAGTTACTGAAAGGGTAAAGGATTATATTTGTTTTTGTGTTGTTCCCTAGGACAGGGGAGCCACTTGAAGAAGAGGGAACTCTCCGGGCATCAATAAGACGTAAGTACTGTTCAGTGATAGGACTTATATTACGTGAAAACCATCAAGAGTTAACCAACTCTATTCAGCCCTTAGCTACAAGGCAGTTTATTGGGATTAACCATTTGGAAAAACACAGACCAAATATTCTGGATTCCTGGCCAGTTCCAAACTCCTGGCCTGTTCGCTGACAATCAGTCCATTGATGAGATTTAAATCAATTGCTTTGAAGGTATAAAGGGACACTATCCCTTTAATGAATATCCTTTATACAATTTGGAGTTATTTTTGAATGTCCATATTCCAGTGGCCAATATGGTTGTAAGGGCACAATTAACTTTCATCATGGAGTCTAGTATCTGCCAATGGACCATTCCAGGGCCCTCTGGGTAGTGAAGGTGAAGGAGAAGGGAAACATTGTAGAGAACATCAGGGGTTCCTTATGCTGCCCCAATTTTCTCTTTCAGGAATGTCTAGTAGAAGACTATAGGCTGGTCTCTGTGAGAACATGGTAAGTAACTGATAGGATCTTCTATACAGACTAACCAGTCATTAGCTGCCTGAATATTAGGAATTGTGTGTCTTTCACCAGAGCGGAACTGGGACCACCTAGAACTGTAACAGGAGGACTGTTAAAGGGGATTTAGCTGCTTGTTTTTCTTTTTAATCTGGCCACCCTTTTCCCCATCTCATTCCCAAACTCATGATCCCCACTGCCAGAAACTCAATGGTTGCACAATGGAGCAGAAACAATGGGTATGATCCTGAACCTCCATGGAGCCTGGAACAAAATTTAAAGGGATGGTTTACCTTTAAGTTAATGTTTAGCACATACCTCCCAACTGTCCAGTTATTCGCCGGACAGTCCCGATTTTGGCAGCTCAGCCCACAGATTGTTACTGAAATGTCCCGACTTTCTCTTTGATATCCTGCACTGAACAGCAAGAGATACAATGTTTCTAAAACGTAATTGGCTTTTGGCAGAGAGCACAGAATAGTGGCAGGTGCACTTAGATACATTTGTAACAATTTAAGATAAGCAAAGGAACAATTGTAAAAATGTAAGATAAGCAGGTCTCTTGGGGAAACTGTGACTTGCAGCTTAAAGGGCAATTCACCTTCATTAGCAAAACTGTTATAACACATAAAAACCACAGAAATGTGTTCAAAATTTCATAAACTGCCAAATTTTGTAAAATGAAAATGGTAATCAGGGGTCATAAAAATGGAAGTGCTCAAAAAATGTACACCTCGCTACGAGCGACAACTCTTTTTGGCTCTCTTTCTATTTCCAAAATGTTGGGAGGTATGGTTTGGTATGTTATAGAAAGGCTAATTCTAAGCAGCTTTTCGTTTACCTTTTTTATATTGTTTTTAATTATTTGCCTTCTTCTTCTGACTCTTTTCAGCTTTCAAATGGGGGGGGGTCACTGACCCCATCTAAATACAAATGCTCTGTAAGGCTACACATTTATTGTATATTACTTTTTATTACTTATCTTTCTTTTCAGGCCTTTCATATTCCAGTCTCTTATTCAAATTAATGCCTGGTTGCTAGGGTGATTTGGACCCTAGCAACCAGACGGCTGAAACTGCAAACTGGAGAGCTGCTGAATAAAAGCTAAATAACTCAAAAACCACAAATAATAAAAAATTAAATGAGCCCAATTTGAAAGTTGGGAAGAGTTAGAAGAAAAATATATTATCTAACTGCCTTTGCTTTGATTTTTAACAGTTCTGCGGTGAGGCCTCTGCCTGGAACATCACATTGACTCCCCTATGCAACTCTCTCACCTGCAGAGGAACAAGAAGAAAATTACACCAAAGTATTCAGTCTAAAGACAGCCAAAGTCATAAAGCCACTTTATATGTGTATATATATATTGTATTTTATTCAAATACCATATGCTGGTGTTAAATGAGCATTTGCACGCCTGATCTTACACACCGAATTCTATTGCAGTCTCCCTTAGAAGGGATTTTATTATAAGTTTACTAAAATGGGGGATTTTGCTGCACCTTTCAACTCAGTTCTTGACTTGGGGAGCCTGAAAGAATTTACTGTGTGCCACCATTTTGCACATGTGCATTTCCCTACCTTAAAGGGATTCTGTCATGATGTTTATGGTGTAGTTTTTATTTCTAAATGACACTGTTTACACTGCAAATAATTCACTGTTCAATATAAAATGTCATTCCCGAACCAGCAAGTGTATTTAGTTGTAATATTGGTGTGTAGGTGCATCTCAGGTCATTTTGCCTGGTCATGTGCTTTCAGAAAGAGCCAGCACTTTAGGATGGAACTGCTTTCTGGCAGGCTGTTGTTTCTCCTACTCAATGTAACTGAATGTGTCTCAGTGGGACCTGGATTTTACTATTAAGTGCTGTTCTTAGATCAGGGAACCCCAACCTTTTGAACCCGTGAGCAACATTCAGAAGTAAAAGGAGATGGGGAGCAACACATGCATGAAAAATGTTCTTGGGGTGCCAAATAAGGGCTGTGATTGGCCATTTGGTAGCCCCTATGTGGATTGTCAACCTACATTGAGGCTCTGTTTGGCAGTGCACCTGGTTTTTATACAACCAACACTTTACTCCAAGCCTGAAATTAAAAAATAAGCTCCTGCTTTGAGGCAACTGGGAGCAACATCCAAGGGGTTGGAGAGCAACATGTTACTCACGAGCTACTGGTTGGGGATCACTGTCTTAGGTCTACCAGGCAGCTGTTATCTTGTGTTAAGGTCACCAACGAACGACCGATTTTAGCGAAGTCCGACCAATCCTTCGAAATTATCGTGTGTTTAGTGGGATTTGAGCGATCATACATCTTACGATTTTTTGGCCGACATCTGTCAGAAAATTGATCAGCCAGGTTATAAATTCTCTATCAGTCCCAGTGCAATGTATCTATGTTTGCAGGGACAAGCAGGCAGCTCCTCTTTGTTTTCCTGGGCAAATGGTCTTTTTAGTTGATGGACAATTCGTACGATCGTCTTGAGATAATCGTGGTCTCACGATGACGATCGGATCTTTTAAAAATCTTTACATCTATGGCCAGCTTTAGGGAGCTGCTATGGTGGTTACCTTCCTATTGTTCTGTTGTTACGCTGCTGGGGGGAAGGGAGGGGGGTGATATCACTCCAACTTGCAGTACAGCAGTAAAGAGTGACTGAAGTTTATCAGAGCACAAGTCACATGACTGGGGGCATCCGGGAAACTGACAATATGTCTAGCCCCATGTCAGATTTCAATATTAAATATAAAAAAATGTTTTTCCCATGACAGTATCCCTTTAACTGACCTGCGATGGTGCCTACACACCAATATTACAACTAAAAAATATATACTTGTTGGGTTAGGACTGACATTGTAGAGTGAATTATTTGCAGTGTAAATAGTGTCATAAACTATAAAAATCATGACAGAATCCCTTTAACCTTTGTGCAAGTGAGTTAATTGTGGGAGGTGAGGAAGGGCAACAGCAGACAAAATCCACAATTGCCCAATGGGCGCTACGTTTGCTTGTCACTACTAGAATACCCTTCAAAAATATATTATTTTTACCATGGTCATTTTCTAACCAAGACTCTGAAGCAGGGAGTCATTGGCCAATGTCCCGTTGTGTAAAACATCACAACCATTTATGTGCGTGCGTTGGTCACGCATCACATTGTCGCAAGATCACACCTCCCGCCAGGCCACAAAAGGGTGGGGATTACTACATTTAACTGGGTGTAAATGGTTTGGGTAACCTGGGAGTAAACTGGCCATTCTGTATTCCCAAAGTCATGCTTTTTGGATCACATCAGTGCACTTTTGATACACTATTTCCTTTTTTTTATGTTTAAAAATACTATAAATATCAATTTGAGATAATATATAAATGTGATAAAAGTTATAAGACTTATATGTCAGTCCTGTGGCACTGCCGGGGGGATTTTCCCTGCAGAGATGCAATTGCACAGAACCCCTAATCACTTGGGAAAGGCTCTGCCTATGACACTGCTCAGAACCCTTTGCTGTGAGGCCTTCCCCACACTTTCCTAAAAGGGTTAGGGGCCCTAATGTTGCGATTTATTTTACGTTAGTGCCAAAGAAAAATACATTTTACCAATTAAACACGGTTTCTTTAAATTAGGGATGCATCAAACCTAGGATTCGGTTTGGGATTCGACCAGGATTTTGCCTTTTTCAGCAGGATTCGTATTCGGCTGAATCCTTGTGCCTGGCCGAACCGAATATGGATCCTAATTTGCATATGTAAATTAGGGGCAGGTAGGGAAATCACGTGACTTTTTGCCACGAAAGAAGAATTGTTTCCACTTTTTCCTTTCCTGGCCCTAATTTGCATATGCAAATTAGCATTCGGATTCAGCTCAGTATTCGGCCGAATTCCAAATAGTGTATTCGGTGCATCCCTACTTTGAATACTGGTATACGTTTGACGGCTGCCTTACTGACTCACATTCTCAATACTTGTAGTGCCTTATATTAAACATTTGTAATAACTTTTGACTTTGTGAGTGAGTATTATTTCTTTTTATTTCACTGGAAAAACTGAAGGAGAACTGTTGACACATACAATTAATATCCTAATAAATGACCAGAGAATCTTATCAAATATTAATACATTGACTACTCCCCCTTCACATCTTTTTCCTTGAGTCTCCATTTTGTGCTGTTCAGCTGTTCCCTCACTGACACCTGACAGGACAAAATGGAGCTTCTAACTGTAACAGGAAGTGTGGGAGGAAAAGACACAGCTCTGCCCACTCATTGGCTAACGGGAGCTAGCAAGTATGTGCGCCGTTGGTTTGTGTGAGAGCACAGTGCCTCATAACAACAATAGGAACTGACTTGACTGTAGTTTTTATAGTGACATTATGGCAGTTGCCCCCCACCTCTACTTTATTCCCAATTAACTATGAGCCAATCGATTCATTAAGGTTTAGATTTAGATAAATGATGGGGGTTTGTCACAAGTAATTTATTTAGCAATACACTCTTCCCCCAGTTGTTAATTTGGATTCATTTGCACCATAATTAACATAGATTTCTTTGTAATGATTCTCAAAATATGTTTCATGCTGAAGTGTAATTGTCTCATCAGTACCAATAGCTGACAATTATCCCACTGATTAAAGGGACACTGGCACCAAATAATTACCCACATTACCCATAATCCTATTTCTTATTTACACAAGATTTTCTTGCAATTTTATTTCTGTCCAGTAAAGGAAGATGTTGGGATCAGTTCAGCCTTAGATATTATCCTTGTGCCGTTATATGGTCACAGAACAACCCCTCGGTGACTTCTAATATCCTTATCATTTACAGTAGGGGGTACATTATCCCTTATAATACATGAGTGATACTCAGAGTTCCCTGTATAACTCAGCCTGCAGCCTTGTGCCTTTATATGGTCACAGAACAACCCCTCAGTGACTTCTAATATCCTTATCATTTACATTAGGGGGTACATTATCCCTTATAATACATGAGTGATACTCAGAGTTCCCTGTATAACTCAGCCTGCAGCCTTGTGCCTTTATATGGTCACAGAACAACCCCTCAGTGACTTCTAATATCCTTATCATTTACAGTAGGGGGTACATTATCCCTTATAATACATGAGTGATACTCAGAGTTCCCTGTATAACTCAGCCTGCAGCCTTGTGCCTTTATATGGTCACAGAACAACCCCTCAGTGACTTCTAATATCCTTATCATTTACAGTAGGGGGTACATTATCCCTTATAATACATGAGTGATACTCAGAGTTCCCTGTATAACTCAGCCTGCAGCCTTGTGCCTTTATATGGTCACAGAACAACCCCTCAGTGACTTCTAATATCCTTATCATTTACAGTAGGGGGTACATTATCCCTTATAATACATGAGTGATACTCAGAGTTCCCTGTATAACTCAGGCTGCAGCCTTGTGTCTTTATATGGTCACAGAACAACCCCTCAGTGACTTCTAATATCCTTATCATTTACAGTAGGGGGTACATTATCCCTTATAATACATGAGTGATACTCAGAGTTCCCTGTATAACTCAGCCTGCAGCCTTGTGCCTTTATATGGTCACAGAACAACTCCTCAGTGACTTCTAATATCCTTATCATTTACAGTAGGGGGTACATTATCCCTTACAATACATGAGTGATACTCAGAGTTCTGGGAACACAACAGGAAGAAAGAGCATGTTATTTGCTGCACAGTAAGTCTGACCCCGGTTCCCACTGATAATGAATAATCCCTTCCCTGCTGGTTCATACGTTCAGCGTCTTCCCCAAAACCAGATTCTGCAGGATGTGCAGCTGCCGCAGGGATTCCTTCTGCTGGGATTCCCCAATAAACTATTAGAGAAACTCCCTGCTAGTAAGTTGCCATCCTTGGATGAACTGATTTTCTTTTCTGTTTCATTATCTCCAGAAATAGTGAATGTGCTTATCTGCTTGGGAGTCACAGGGGAGACAGTAGGACTGAATATGGTATAACATATGATTTCTTTGCTGGCTAATACACTTTGCCCTTTCATTTAAACGGTAGATTCTCCATCTCTATGTTGTTGGCAAGGATATAATTGTTATATATATACATGCTGCAGACTGCTTTTCCTTCTGTGTAGCCATGCAGTTTGCACCTATACAACCTGGCACTGCCAACATATGACTCTGTAATGAGTGCTGCAAGATTGGTGGGCTGGGGTGCCTTGTTATGCCAAAAAAATCCCAGATATGTTGGTAGAAAAATTCTATCCCATGCAAACAAATGGCAGAGGGTTTTTTTTAATCTTGCAGCCTAGGGTCACCGGGCCCCACCCCACAACCAGCAGCCCTGCTCTATAGGGAACATTGCACATGACACATTCCCGTACAACATACAGCCGTCACCCACTGCTTACAGTTATACTGCAAGAGAGCAATCAGGGGATTCTGGGAGTTGCAGTTTAACAGCAGGAGAAGTGCAGGTTGGAGACCCAGACACAGACAGCGTATTTGCTTGCGTTCTGCCAACACTAAGGAAAGCCAGTGTGATTGCAAGATCTGCAGCCCCAGATCTGATGATTCAGCACAGAGCTTAGTCTCATTTTACACTGAGCCTGGGATCATCAAATAATCCATTTACTACTCCTACCCCAGGGAGCTGCACAAGGAATTTATTTGTCGTGAATAAAAGGGGGAAATGACCAACGTGGATAGAGAGGGGTATTGATTTTTTTTTTAATGTGATTTTTATAGCCCACGCTGCACAGCTGTACCTATCGACTGAATAATGGACAGAAAAATGAGGGATAACAGGTATAGTAGGGAGAGATGGTGCCTTTAGTAACAGTGGATAATAGTCTCTGGGAAGGGAGTGTGACTGTGGGATAGCAGGTATAGTAGGGAGAGATGGTGTCTATAGTAACAGTGGATAATAGTCTCTGGGAAGGGAGTGTGACTGTGGGATAGCAGGTATAGTAGGGAGAGATGGTGCCTATAGTAACAGTGGATAATAGTCTCTGGGAAGGGAGTGTGACTGTGGGATAGCAGGTATAGTAGGGAGAGATGGTGCCTATAGTAACAGTGGATAATAGTCTCTGGGAAGGGAGTGTGACTGTGGGATAGCAGGTATAGTAGGGAGAGATGGTGCCTATAGTAACAGTGGGATAATAGTCTCTGGGAAGGGAGTGTGACTGTGGGATAGCAGGTATAGTAGGGAGAGATGGTGTCTATAGTAACAGTGGATAATAGTCTCTGGGAAGGGAGTGTGGCTGTGGGATAGCAGGTATAGTAGGGAGAGATGGTGTCTATAGTAACAGTGGATAATAGTCTCTGGGAAGGGAGTGTGACTGTAGGATAGCAGGTATAGTAGGGAGAGATGGTGCTATAGCAACCAATCAGTGATTAGCTTTTTGAAGCCAGATGCAAGTAGAACAATGAATGCAGCAATTTGATTGGTTGCCATGGGTTACTGCCCATGGGCATTTTGCCCAGTGTTGATAAATGACCCTGAGTAAATCATATATATTTTCTTTTTCTCTATTTGGTTCTGGTTGGGAGCACATCCATGAATTAGTTCTGCAGAATTCCTACCACAGGAATTAGAAGTGTAAATGCAGTTGGCTGCCCCAGTGGTCTATACCATGCATGTAACCTATATATAATGTATCACAGGAATAAAGATACAGAGTTCTGAATATTTCAGCACCATTTATCAGCTGCACATTACCCAGTCATCTCTTTGATGTTCGAGTCCTACTATGTACGTAACTATGTCACTCCAAAATTTTTTTACATTCAGCTCATGTACCCTGGTTCTTTCCAAATTCCCTACTCATGATTTCCCACAGTTCTCTCCAGTGTTGGACTGGGTCTCTTAGAACCCAACAGAGAATATGATAAGACTGATAGGAATTCTCCCAGGCCTGGTCATACTATGACCTGGGCCCACTGAAAGATCCTCTGCTACTCTGTTAGGACAGTCTGACCCTTTCTCCACATTACTTACTCTCTCATTCTGCTCTCCATCTGTTTCACTATAGGGGATGTATCTTACACTTTGCGGCCCTTCTGGAAAATGAGCTAGCACTCAGGTTCGGGTGAGATTCATTCAGGAGTTGGGAGTATTTTCTAAGGAGGCCAATCCCATTGACCTGCTTACAAAAAAAGCAACTAATCATTGGAAATATTTGCACAAATTAATGTTGGTCAGGTATCAGTACAGATATATGACAGTTTCTCTATACTCTTCAGTGGCCTCCAGGCTTGGTACCTTCATAAGCAACATCCAGGTCTGCTGTGCCTTTGTTACTCCCTGACTAAACCAAATGTATCTGAGAAGATGTAGTCAACCAGAGTGATGTTCATCCTATTGTGCTGTATATCATTATCATCCAAAGAAAATCCATCTATTATATGTTCTTCCCTACCCATTGCACCATTGAGTACCCGTGTTGGTGGAAAGACTTTCTCCAGGCATTTACACAGACTGTAATGAGATGCTTTTAAAGAAATTGAGTGGGACACTAATGGAGATAGCATAAACAGATGCTTGTATTCACACTTCTGGAGACACTGGGGTCAGACATTTGCTATTGGAGTTCTGAAGACACTGAGCTGGGTATCTTGCTTCTGGAAATACTGGGAAGGGATGCTTGGTTTTAGAGATACCCCAGTGTGATTCTTCGTTCTGGAGATACTAGTGAGGCATACTTAATTCTGAAGGTAATAGATATCTTGTTTCTGGAGATACTAGTAAAATACAAGAGTGGAATTCTTGCTTCTAGTGTGGGATGCTTGATTCTGAAGATACATTGTTAGGAGGCTTGATTGAGACACATAAGTGGGACACATTTTTCTGGAGATACTGGGTTGGGATGCTTGCGTCTGGATATTATTTCTTCTAGAGTGGGAGGCTTGCTTCTGGAGAAATTTATGTGGGACACTGTTTTTTTCTGGAGATACTGGGGTGGGATGTTTGCTTCTGGAAATACTGCATAGTCCATCTGATTCTAGTGAAACATGGGTTGGATGCTTGGTTCTAGAGCAGTGATCCCCAACCAGTAGTTCGTGAGCACCATGTTGCTCTCCAACCCCTTGGATGTTTCTCTCAATGGCCTCAAAGCAGGAGCTTATTTTTGAATTCCAGGCTTGGAGGCAAGTTTTGGTTGCATAAAAACCAGATGACCACTGCCACCTGTACTCCTGTAGCTGCCAGTCCACATAGGGGCTTCCAAATAGCCAATCACAGCCCTTATTTGGCACCACCCAGGAACTTTTTTCATGCTTGTGTTGCTCCCCAACTTTTTATATCTGAATGTTGCTCATGGGTAAAAAAGGTTGGAGACCCCTGTTCTAGAGCTACCCCAATGGGATTCTTAGGTCTGGAGATACTAGTGAGGGATACTTACTAGTACTGGATATCTTGTTCCTGTAGATACTGGTAAAATACAATAGTGGAATTCTTGTTTCTGGTATGAGATGCTTGATTCTGAAGATACTTTGTTTGGAGACTTGCTTGAGACACATAAGTGGGACACTTTTTCTCTGGAGATACTGGGGATGGGATGCTTGCTTCTGGATATGTTTCTTCTACAGTGGAAGGCTTGCTTCTGGAAATACTGCAGAATACTAGTCCATCTGATTCTAGTAAAACATTGGTTGGATGCTTGGTTCTAGAGATACCCCAGTGGGATTCTTAGTTTTGGAGATACTAGTCTTCAGAAGGTACCGGATAACTTGTTTCTGGAGATACTGTTGAAATACAATAGTGGAATTCTTGCTTATAATGTGGGAGGTTTGATTCTGGAGACATTTGGGTGGACACTTGGTTCTGGGCATACGGGTATAATACACTTGCTTATTGAAGTTACTGGAATGGGATGTTCTTGGAGACAGTGGGGTGAGACAATTTCTTGATAATGAGGAGCTGGATATGTGAGTTGATGTAAAAGCAAGTAGTTGGCAGGGACGGGCATAGGTCAAACACGTTATAGACACCATTCAGAGGTGGGAGAACCTTTATAAGGTGTTGGTAGAGCAGAGACAGATGTACATGGGCAGGAGAATGAATGGAGAGGAAGAAATAACAAATAGAACTAATAGAGTAATATGTAAATGAAGAAGGGACAGGAGGAATGTGGAGCAGACAGCAGCACTTCCCCGCAGCCCCTCTGCACTCCTAGCACAAAATCAGCCGCAATAAGCCCAAAGCATCTCTCAGAGGGCCTGCACCAATCAGATGTCTGTCAGTGTCTGAGCCTGGCCGGGATTGGCTGCTCGGGAGAGCCCCCTGAGAGAGAGGGAGTGATGGAGAATAAATGAAGAACAGGCATCCCCCACTCATGCACCTCTCCCAGCTGTGAGAGCCCAGGTCTGCAGCAGCATCACCTGTATCACCCACATACACACACACATACACACTATCATCATACACACTATCATCACACACACACAGCATCACACAACTGTGCCCTCCAACCTGCATCCCTATACCTTCAACTCCAACTCCCAGCACCCTCCAGTACACACACACACACTATCCCACTAACACCACAGTCAACAGTGTCTGGCAAAAGCTGGGACACACAAAGTGCCACACAACTAAGTGCCACAGTTTGCTGCATTGTCCAGGATGGCAACACCAACTGAGCGAACTGAAGGTAGGGGGCAACGTGGGTGCTGTACTGGGTGGGGAGTGGATACAGTTTTTCATTTAACCCTTTCTGTTCTGCTGCATGCCGACACTCTCAGCTCAGCGGTACTCCATTGTCATTTTTTCCTCTTTAAGATGCAGCAGCCCCGCAGCACTGAATGGGTTAATTTAACTTGTCCATGGCAAAGGATTAATATTTCCCTGTGGCTGTTAAGGAATCCACTTAATCTCCAGCCTTATTGCCTATGTTGGGGGGGGGTGCATGCGGATCCCACATAAGTGCTTCACTGCAGCAAGCGCTAACATCTTCACTCCCACCACCCCTACTGCAGGTGCAATGCAGTGTCCCAGCTGAGTATCCGCTAAGCCCATCCCCACATACTTATAGGCAAGTGCACTCCGGCACTGAATGCAGGGGGTTAATAGAGCATGCAGCAGGCTGAACATGTGTCCTAAATATCTTCCATTCCTAAATGGCAATTAATGCATGTGTTCATGGGAGCCGCAATTATTGCAGGGGTAAGCGATCTGCAGCACTAAAACTCCCTGCATCCCAATCAAAGGCTTATAGAGAGGATGCTGGGAGATGTAGTACAAAACCACAACTGCATGCATGACATGAGTGCTAAAATAATGAATGGTAACCCATAATAAAAACCATTGCACTGGAATGGGGGAGGGGGTTTAGGGACTCAGGACCCACTTAGTGCAATGCCATGTACATTAATAAATGAAGCCAGTGACTCTGCCTCCGGGATATTAGGAGTTAAAATACATGCGGCCGGATGAGAGCAAAATTGTGCCATTTGAAGGCAGAAATGGGATTATCTGCAGAAACTGGGTCGATAGAATGAGAACCGAATTTATATCCATATTGAGAAAAAAAATCTAAATAAAAAGTGTCGGGTGCTTGCTGAACTGCAACTCCCAGGTTCCTCATTTCAATGTTTTAAGTATTTCACTGTGGGACATAGGAAACTGCTTGCCCTACACATCTCAAGGACACTGCCGCTATCTCTACGCTTTGTTTAGGAAACAGCTTTATCGAAACTTGATTTTTTAGGCAAGCGTTGATTGGCTACTGTGAAAAGCAGAGCTTAACTTATTAGGGATGGGGCGGGGGGCAAAAACTCTGTGCAGGGTTCCATTAATTATTATCCAAACTGTAGCGCTTGCGCTGTTACTGAACTACAACTTCCACAAATAAGAGGTGTAGGCAGTACATTGGCCTGCCCTGATATATAGTTTTACTCATACCTACCTGCCCTACTACAGACATTGGTATACAATCACACCCCCTCTCAGCAAAAGGCAGATACACCTGGGGAATATGAGATTCATAAGATTCCAATCCCAATGATGTGTTGAATGTATTCTAAGGATAAAGGGATAAGGTACTTAATCAATTCTCTACTACACCTGCTATCCCAGTCACATTCCCTTCCCAGAGACTATTATCCACTGAGAAAAAGAAAATATATATGATTTACTCAGGGTCATTTATCAACACTGGGCAAAATTGCCCATGGGCAGTAACCCATGGCAACCAATCAAATTGCTGCATTCATTGTTCTACTTGCATCTGGCTTCAAAAAGCTAATCACTGATTGGTTGCTATAGGCACCATCTCTCCCTACTATACCTGCTATCCCACAGTCACACTCCCTTCCCAGAGACTATTATCCCACTGTTACTATAGGCACCAACTCTCCCTACTATACCTGCTATCCCACAGTCACACTCCCTTCCCAGAGACTATTATCCACTGTTACTATAGGCACCATCTCTCCCTACTATACCTGCTATCCCACAGTCACACTCCCTTCCCAGAGACTATTATCCACTATTACTATAGGCACCATCCCTCCCTACTATACCTGCTATCCCACAGTCACACTCCCTTCCCAGAGACTATTATCCACTGTTACTATAGACACCATCTCTCCCTACTATACCTGCTATCCCACAGTCACACTCCCTTCCCAGAGACTATTATCCCACTGTTACTATAGACACCATCTCTCCCTACTATACCTGCTATCCCACAGTCACACTCCCTTCCCAGAGACTATTATCCACTGTTACTATAGGCACCATCTCTCCCTACTATACCTGCTATCCCACAGTCACACTCCCTTCCCATTGACTATTATTCCCACTACTACTATAGGCACCATCTCTGCCTATTACAGCTGCTATAACCACCCTTTTTGAATGACCATCTCTAATGGCCAGTCACCTAGCAACTGATTCTTCCCAGTTTATTGCATTGCTAATGTGCAATCCAATTAACTGGTCTAAACCAATATCTGCCTATTGATAGATTCTCTACAGCTTAATTTCCATAAATGGTTAAGGATGAATATTGACTTTCCGTAATTTGTGTCAGCGAGGGGGGAGGACTTATGACTTCATTAAGAAAGATGTGAGACTCAGTAATGAACACAAGCCTGTGGGTACAACAGAAGGATAAGATATTTATTCTGACTGAGTCTGCATCTGATTGGACACTGAGGGAGAAGCAGAGGGGGGTAATTATTTACAGTGGTCCAGATATACAGCTATTAATATGTGTCACACTTACACTCTAAAAGAAAGAAGTGCTGAGAAAAGAACCAGAAGAGAAAGCAACTGAGAGAAGGGAGAAGATACTGCTGATCATATATCAGAATCATCTAAAAGAACATAAGGAATTGAGGGAGTGGGGAACTTTATGGTGGAAATGAGAGGAAGAAGAGATGGAGTAGTTGAGTGAAAATGCCCTAGAAAGGGAAGAGGTTCAACAGGTGGAAGTAAAGATAGGGTAGAAATATGACAAAGAAGGAGAAAAACAATTTGAAATGAGAATGAAAGAATACAACAGTAGACAGAGAAAGGACAAAACTGGCCAACATCAGCTACCAACTCTGTCCTTCCAGACCCACTTAGGTGGCCGAATCAGGCAATGCATTAGCATCCACAGGTAGAACATTCCCTTGTGTTTCTTGAGTAATAGCATTAGGGACTGAGGGAGAGAAGTAGCAAGGAGAACAGTTGGGAAGAGAAGAGCAGGACATCACTGTAGTGGTTTCATGGAGAAAGTTGTAGGAGATGCAGAACAAGGAAGTAGGAAACAGAAGAGAGGGAAGGGTAGAATGGTCAATGTTAAAAGCCTTAATTTGCAAAGTATTAGAGGAAGAATATTTATTAGACAGACGTTTGGAAAGAGCTTAAGTGGATATATGGTAGAAGAATGGAGGTGACAATGATGGAAATGAACTAGTGAAGGAGCAGAGAGAAAGGGAAGGGCACAAGCCAGACATGAGCTGAGTAAGTGTCATAGACAGATAAGGAGGATCTATTTCTTCTGCTTTGGTTCACCAGGGACCATTTACTCCCGGAGGTTCCACTGGGTCACTTATAAAAGGATCTCTGTCTATCACTCAGAAGGCCTGATTACAATGGATAAATGAATCGCAAATATGATCTGTAGGATTCCCCCACACATTCATTCAGATATCCATTGTGGACAGATTATAAATTATATCCTTATAAACAGTGAATAAATAGTGATGTCATCAGCTATAACTGGAGCTTAGTGATGTCATTTTTGTCATATGACTCATTAAACCTTGTGTATTATACTATATAAAGTGCTCCTTGTTGGAAAATATGAGGATATTAGAAGTAACCTCTGAGTTTCATGACATGTATATGGTTATGGAACTCCTTGGTGGATTATAATATAGTGAATAAAGTACATCCTCTTGTAAATTATAAGGATATTATAAGTCACCGAGGAGTTTCATGGCCATATAAAAAATACGAGGCAGAAGGCCGAGTGTTTTTGTACAGGTCATGGAACTCCGAAGTAACTTCTAATATCCTTTTATTTTGCAACATGGGGTACTTTATTTATTATACACAAGTCTCAGTGAGTCATGTGACAGAAATTACATCACTACTCACTGTTTATAACTGATGACATCAGGACTCACCGTTTATAAGTATATAATACACAAAAGCCATGAATATCTTGTAAATTATATCCTTATAAACGGTGAGTTCTGATGTCATCAGTTATAAACGGTGAGTTCTGATGTCATCAGTTATAAACGGTGAGTTCTGATGTCATTTCTGTCACATGACTCACTGAAACTTGTGTATTATAATAAATAAAGTACCCCCAGTTGTAAAATATGAGGATATTAGAAGTTAGGGGTTAGGTAGGTGAGAAAGCCAATCCACACACTTTGGATAAAAATCACTGTCCAGCTTTATTGAAAAAAATTAAAACAACAGACAGGCATCTTTAGCAGTTGTACTCCTACCCTATGACATGTTGAATCACCTGGATATTAGAAGTTACCTCGGAGTTCCAAGACCTGTATAAAAACACTCGGCTTTTGGCCTCGTACTTTTATATGGTCATGAAACTCCTCGGTAACTTATAATATCCTTATATTTTATAAGAGGGGGTACTTTATTCACTATATAATTTACAAGATATTCATGGCTTTTTTGGATTATATCCTTATGATATACAAAAGCCATGAATATGTTATAAATTATATCCTTATAAACGGTGAGTTCTGATGTCATCAGTTATAAACGATGAGTTCTGATGTCATTTCTGTCACATGACTCTCTAAAACTTGTGTATTATAATAAATAAAGTACCCCCTGTTGCAAAATATGAGGCTATTAGAAGTTAACTTGCAGATCCATGACCTGTATAAAAACACTCGGCCTTCGGCCTTGTACTTTTATATGGTCATGAAACTCCTCGGTAACTTATAATATCCTTACATTTTACAAGAGGGGGTACTTTATTCACTATTTTATAAGCTACCTTATAAAAGCACTCGGCCTTCAGCCCCCTATTTTACAATAGGGGGTACATAATTCACTATATATTTTACAATAGGGGGTACATAATTCACTATATATTTTACAAAAGGGGGTACACAATTCACTATATATTTTACAATAAGGGTACATAATTCACTATATATTTTACAATAGGGGGTACATAATTCACTATATATTTTACAATAGGGGGTACACAATTCACTATATATTTTACAATAGGGGCTACTTTATTCACTATATATCAGAAGGCAACACCTGCCTCCTCCCAGGTCCCAGCTGGGGCTCTAATGCTCGGATTTATTTTTATGTCCCACCAAGCCCCACTAACGCCTATTGATTCCAGCAACCTTTAAGTGTGTTGAGCTAAAATAGATTCATTATTACTTTCTGGCTGCTGAATGCTCTTGGCAAACACAAGTGCAACGGAGATAGAAGATCTGATCCTGAGCCCTTCTAAATATAGACAGTGTTACCAGTGTGGTGCAGAATGGGTTGCTTGTCCCCTACTCCCCCAATCTTTCTTAGGACCATTATCAGAAATAAGGGGGCTAGAATCCATGTGGCCCTTCAGGGTTGTACTTGTACATATCATACCTCTTCTACTCTAAGCGTCCAAGCTATTCCTTTGGGGACCATTCCTGCTGAATTGCGCTTGGTATAGGGGAATACCTAAGCTGGAATGGGTTTATGTTACATCTCTGTATTTAAACTATAAGCAAATTCAGGAAATTGTTCTGCAGAATTTGTTTAGCTGAGATGGAATAGTTGTATAATATGAATCTGTACAGGCTATAAGCATACCTTGGGGGCTGTTCCTGCTGAACTGTGATTAGTACAGGGGAATACCAATGACTGGGCAAAACTGAACGTTACTAGGATAGTATTTTGGTGCACCTGGTTAAGTTCCTCCTGAGGCAGATCTGGCACTGGGCATAATATGATGATTTCTATACAGGCTGTTAGAAAAGGTGCATAAATGTTCATTGTGCCACCTGCCATTACATCGCAAGTGCTAGGATTTTGCCTTAGATTCCCATATCCATGCTCTGAGCCTTCGTGTAGGCCTTAGCCACCCATATTCATCCTCTGACCCTCCCTGCCAGCCTTCGTTTCCCATATCCATCCTCTGAGCCTCCCTATAGGCCTTAGTTTCCCATATCCATCTTCTGAGCCCCTCCTTATAGGCCTTAGATTCCCATATCCATCCTCTGAGCCTTCCTGCTAGCCTTAGTTTCCTATATCCATCTTCTGAGCCTCCCTTTAGGCCTTAGATTCCCATATCCATCCTCTGAGCCTCCCTGCCAACCTTAGTTTCCCATTTCCATCTTCTGAGCCTCCCTGTAGGCCTTAGTGTTCCATATCCATCAGCTGAGCCTTCTTGCTGGTCTTAGATTCCCATATCCATCCTCTGAGCCTCCCTGCTGGCATTACAGAACACGATTTCTCTCTCAGTCTCTAAGAGATCTAAGCCAGGCTCTTTCTTTGGTCCTTTCCCTGTTGCACAAACTTGTTTAGGAGGAGAACAGGAAAATGAGAGTAACATGAATATTTCATTGATACTTTGTTATAGTCGGTGCATTATCAATTTGAAAATCTCTTCAAAGACCTAATAAATATTTACTTGTGAAGGATGCAGATATTTTTTTCTTCCCACCCAGAGCCCTGAGGCATTCGCTAAGTCACTTTAATGTGACCTTGAAATAGTGTCCTTGTTATAAGGCTTAATGCTGAGCAATAGGAACCCGCGGGGGGGGGGCACATGGAAATGGACTGAGTCAGATTTTATAAAAAGCAACTTCCAACTCTGCTCTCACATCATGAAATCATTTCTCATTGATATTAATAGTAGGAGAGAGCCCCCCCCTCCATAAACACACACAAGCCCCACACTTTTATTGCTTGCTGTCACTGTGCCCCCCGCTCTATGAAGCAGTGGAACATTGTATCAGACTTAAATTAATTGTGTAATTTCTGTTTATTTCCCAGTGGGCCTCATATTACTTTGCAGGGTTCTGTGTCCTCAGCCAAACCTGAGATTTAACACTTCAAAGAGTTAAGGAAAACACTGACAAGTGCTACACACCCCAAGGGGGCAAGAATATTCTTAGATAAGACTGGTACCCCAATGTTTCTATATATCTGTAACCTTGTTATGAGCTAAGGGGGTCCAGTCTGAAGGTCAGTTAGGGGGAGATTTGGGGTGAGTGCTTATTTGTACCCTGGGTACCCCTGGAACTATAGCAGGGTGACACCCCAATGTTTCTATATATCTGTAACCTTGTTATGAGCTAAGGGGGCCCAGTCTTACGGTCAGTTAGGGGGAGATTTGGGGTGAGTGATTATTTGTACCCTGGGTACCCCTGGAACTATAGCAGGGTGACACCCCAATGTTTCTATATATCTGTAACCTTGTTATGAGCTAAGGGGGCCCAGTCTGAAGGTCAGTTAGGGGGAGATTTGGGGTGAGTGCTTATTTGTACCCTGGGTACCCCTGGAACTATAGCAGGGTGACACCCCAATGTTTCTATATATCTGTAACCTTGTTATGAGCTAAGGGGGCCCAGTCTGAAGGTCAGTTAGGGGGAGATTTGGGGTGAGTGTTTATTTGTACCCTGGGTACCCCTGGAACTATAGCAGGGTGACACCCCAATGTTTCTATATATCTGTAACCTTGTTATGAGCTAAGGGGGCCCAGTCTGAAGGTCAGTTAGGGGGAGATTTGGGGTTAGTGCTTATTTGTACCCTGGGTACCCCTGGAACTATAGCAGGGTGACTGTTACTCCAATGTTTCTATATATCTGTAACCTTGTTATGAGCTAAGGGGGCCCAGTCTGAAGGTCAGTTAGGGGGAGATTTGGGGTGAGTGTTTATTTGTACCCTGGGTACCCCTGGAACTATAGCAGGGTGACACCCCAATGTTTCTATATATCTGTAACCTTGTTATGAGCTAAGGGGGCCCAGTCTGAAGGTCAGTTAGGGTGAGATTTGGGGTGAGTGCTTATTTGTACCCTGGGTACCCCTGGAACTATAGCAGGGTGACACCCCAATGTTTCTATATATCTGTAACCTTGTTATGAGCTAAGGGACTATACCACTCCTTCTCAAAAATGTAATATATGATATGCCTTAGCATATGAGTGATGACAGCTTTATCTAATCGCCACAGCCACTGTTTTTTATATTTACCTCCCTCCCTCCAACCTGGAATTCATTATGAGACATGGATTGTGTCACTGACAACTAGTGATCAGATTTACCATTTCTATAATCATCGTTAGCCGTGCAGTCTGACACCTACTATAAAGCTGCCTGGTTGCTAGGATCTAACATCTAAGCAACCAGATTAAATAATATAGTTAAGTACCGCACAACAAGAAATAAGGCTGGGGGGGGGGGCGACACAGACTGAATTAGATAAAAGGTAAATTATAAATTGAGTTGTATTTATCGCTGACTTCAGAAGACCACCATTGCTGGATGTGATTGTATAGTATATACTGCCCAGTGGATCTCACACGGATATCCAGACAGTTGTTGCCACTGCAATTAAACAGGGAACATTCCAAATATTTCTCCAGGGCAAATAAGGGAAACGCTGGCACCTGACATAGGGCAGTTATACCCAGGCCGGGACTGGCAATCTGTGGTTTCTGGCAAATGCCAGAGGGGCTGCTGTATGGTTCCATAGAAAGTTACCAAATAGTGGGACTGGTAGGGGGCTGTTTGGGCCTCTTTGTACTTGGAATGGCAGGGCCTATTTTGAATCCCAGTCCAGGCCTGGTCATACCCAGGGGCATCTCCACTGACGCTGAATCTGAATCCAAATCTGCTTCACTGCCCTGAGCTGAATGTAATGTCACTGGGTCATCTGAACGGCATCCTGGGAGGAGCACTGCCCCCTACTGGCTGATCATAATTACAATTTTGATAACGAGAGATTCTACCGCTTTACTAGAAAAGAAATAGATTTTAGCCCATAATTGCTTTTAACCGCTTTTAAATATCATGTTGGCTGGGGGAATGTAGAATGGTGAGTACATGTATCTGACACTTTCTCTCTCTCTCTGTAGCCAGCGTATATGGAAGTAATGATCCCTTCCGCTATGGTAAGTTTTATTCTGATATAGCTTTCCCGTATCTCTATAGAGGGTAACAGCAAATATTGGGGTGATACCTTTTGTAGCTTTGCCTTTATAACTTTATTTCCAATAAATATAATAATAATAGTAATAATAATAATAATGAAGATATCATGAATCCTTAAGAAATGATATGGGGACCTCTAGTGGGAAATCCTGATGTAATCTTTATGTTGTAAAAGTCCAGTGGGAATTTCCTATTAGGATGTTAATTGTTATTTCGTAATACAGGAGAAACATTTTCACCATTGCAGAAACCAATAGCAACTATGTATTTAATTACTACTAACTAGACTGTAGACTGATTAAAGCATGCTAAACAGTTTACTGCACTGCCGCATTTGTCAATTAGGAAGAATAATTATATTTATATATACATTTATATATATATATATATATATATATATATATATATATATATATATATATATATATATATATATATAAAAATAAAAAAAGTATATATATATATATATATATATATATATATATATATACAGTATACACACACATATATATATATATATATATATATATATATATATATATATATATATATATATATATATATATATATATATATATATATACAAATACAAATATGGAATTCATTATTTGAAAACCTGTTATCCAGAAAGTTTCGAGTTATGGAAAGGCCGTCTCCCATAGACTCCATTTTAATTAAATAATCTAAATTGTTAAAAAATGATTTCCTTTTTCTGTGTAATAATAAAACAGTAACTTGTACTTGATCCCAACTAAGATATAATTAATCCTTATTGGGTTTATTTAATGTTTAAATGATTTTCTAGTATGACAATCCAAACTGCAAAAAGATCCGTTATCCATAAAGCCTCAGGTCCCGAGCATTCTAGATAACAGGTCCCATACTTATATAATATAACAAACATCTAAACAGGAGAGACTTGGCCTGAAGACAATGCCCCATGGAGAATTTCGGTATTTAATAAAATGACACCTTTTTTGCTTTGATTAAGATTACGATACAGTGCGGATGACTGGACTTATTCTCGCCGTTATCATGTTCAGTTTGGGAATCATCATTGCTCTGAGTAAGTTATTCCAGCATGTGGGCACTTTAACTCCACCCCCGAGGATCAGAACTGTCCCAATAAGTTGAGATGCTTTGAGTTTGTTTCTTATATCATGAGCCATGTACTGGTCACATGACTCCCAGTAATTGTTCTCTCTCATGTGCTTGTTCCATTGTAATCTAAACCCACCCCTGAAGAAGAGAATTGTGCCAAAACGTTCCAATTAAGAGTCCTCTCTCACAGTAAAGTTCCATTGTGATCTAAACCCCACCCCTGAGGAACAGTATTGTCCCAATAAGTTGAGATGCTTTGAGTTTGTTTCATATAGCATGAGCCAAACCTGTACTGGTCTTAATGTCACCCATGAATAAACAGAATTGGGCCAAAACTGTAAGCGACTCTCAGTAATTGTTCTCTCTCATGTGCATGTTCCATTGTAATCTATACCCCACCCCCGAGGAACAGTTTTGTCCCAATAAGTTGAGTTACTTTGAGTTAATCTCTTACAACATGCGCCAACTGTCTACTGGTCTTAATGCCACCCCTGAAGAACAGAATTATGCAAAAAACTACACATAAGTTTTCTCTCTCTCATGTCATGTTCTTCTGACCCAGAAGTGTGCCAGAAATTTTAGTCATTTCTGTGTATGTATGTATGTATAAATTTATTTGTAAAGCGCTGTTAAGGAGCCGCAGTGCTGTGCAGTACATAAAAGTACAATATATATATACACGGGGAAGACAAATCACATAATAAATATATACAGAATCATATCAGGACAAAGAGCTTGAGAGCTATGTGGTAAGAGACATAGTGGGAAGGAGGTCCCTGTCCCATAGAGCTTACAGTCTAAGTGGGTGGGTGGCTAACATACAGGCACAAATTGGAGATAAAAAAGTGCATAAGGTAAGGTATAGTCAGTAGACACAGGGCTAGGCTAATGTTCTAGTGCTCCAAAAGGGAGGCTCTTAGTTTTTTTCTTGAAGAGATTAAGAAAGGGTTCATTATGGAGGAAATCAGGGATGGAATTCCAGAGATAAGGAGCAGCAAAGAGCGGAGAAGAAGACCAGGAACTTATAGTGAGACAAATGTAGTGAGGATCAGAGGAGTGAAGGGCTTTGAATGTTATCAGAGGGGTTTTATATGCTATCTTTTACTTCACAGGCAGCCACAATAAGGATTTTAGTTTGGGTTGAGCAGGTTCCCTTTTAGGAGAGAGCAGAGGGATCCTGGTAGTAAAGTTTAAGATTGGAGGGGAGAGAGATGGAAGACCAGTTAGGAGGAGATTGCAATAGTCTAAATGGGATAAAATAAGGGCATGGATTAGTGTTTTAGTGAATAGTCCTCTCTCGCGTTAATGTTCTATTGTGATCTAAATTCCACCCCTAAAGAACAAAAAATGTACCATTCCCATTAGGTGTTCTCTTATGTCTATGTCCTTCTGATCGAATCCCCACACCTGAAGAACAGGAGGGTGGTAATGATTTTCGCTTTAGTATAATGTCTTTACACTTAAGGTTAATGGTGCTGCTCCAGCAGAATTCTGCACTGAAATCCATTTTTCAATAGAGCAAACCAATTTTTTTTAAATTACATTTTGAAATCTGACATGGGCTAGACATATTGTCAGTTTCCCAGCTGCCCCCAGTCATGTGACTTGTGCTCTAATAAACATCAGTCACTCTTTACTGCTGTACTGCAAGTTGGAGTCATATCAGTAGTAAAATCCAGGTCCCACTGAGACACATTCACTTACATTGAGTAGGAGAAACAACAGCCTGCCAGAAAGCAGTTCCATTCTAAAGTGCTGGCTCTTTCTGAAAGCAAAATGACCTGAGATTCGCCTACACACCAATATTACAACTAAAAACACTTGCTTGTTCAGGAATTAAATTTTATATTGTAGAGTGAATTATTTGCAGTGTAAACAGTGTCATTTAGAAATATAAACTACACCAAAAAAAATGACAGAATCTCTTTAAGCATAAAGACATTACTTGATCTGCTTGTATATACTGGAACATCCACAATGTGACTTATTGACCGATGTATCTTGTAGGCGAGATACAGAAGGGAATTGGTGCTGGAAGGGTTAAGTACGTGGTTCTGCTTCGCCTCCCTTTTTCTAACATGGAGGTACCCATATATAATACACATGATGCTAAAATGAGATGTTTTTTATTAAATCTTATTTATGCTAATATCTAATTAAAGCAATCAACCCACAATACACAATACTCCCAAATTAGTTTTCTGGTGTTTAATGTGATTCCCATTTGGACCCTTCTAATGATCAAACCTGTATCTCTGACTTTCTTCTCTTTATTTCCCAATGCAGGTAACAAATGTAAATGCAAAAAGAGGAATCCAGAGTAAGTTTATATCTTTTATTAGTGATCTGATCATTTCTTCTGCCTCCCTGACCCTCTTTTCTTCTATGTGACCCAAGACTATTGCAGTTCAGATCAGTAATAGCCCCATGCTCAGTGCCCGCTGTGCCAACTCAATGCCATGCCTGGGCTTTCTCTATTGAATGGTCTATGAGCATTGACAATATATAACAGGATTTTTCCAGCTTTGTTTGTTGCTCCTAGTGAGCTCTCGGCCCTGCGGGACTTCCTTCCATCCAGAGAGCTGGCGGTGAACTTATTCTTAAAATAGTCCCTCTTTATTACCAGCAACAAAATCACAGCGATGTGAACTTTATAGCTATAGAAAATGGCAAAAAAATACTATTATTTATATTATAGATACGGACCAGCTTGTCTCATTCACTGCTGTTTGGTGAAGAAAGAAAAAAACTTTATTATTTAAGTGATACTGAAGCTTTCCTATAATGATAGGATTGTGTTGTTATCTCTATTAATGCAGGGCTGCATTATTATTATTAGTTTAATTAATTCCCCTCCTATATACAGGGAACTCTGAGTATCACTCATGTATTATAAGGGATAATGTACCCCCTACTGTAAATGATAAGGATATTAGAAGTCACTGAGGGGTTGTTCTATGACCATATAAAGACACAAGGCTGCAGGCTGAGTTATACAGGGAACTCTGAGTATCACTCATGTATTATAAGGGATAATGTACCCCCTACTGTAAATGATAAGGATATTAGAAGTCACTGAGGGGTTGTTCTGTGACCATATAAAGGCACAAGGCTGCAGGCTGAGTTATACAGGGAACTCTGAGTATCACTCATGTATTATAAGGGATAATGTACCCCCTACTGTAAATGATAAGGATATTAGAAGTCACTGAGGGGTTGTTCTGTGACCATATAAAGGCACAAGGCTGCAGGCTGAGTTATACAGGGAACTCTGAGTATCACTCATGTATTATAAGGGATAATGTACCCCCTACTGTAAATGATAAGGATATTAGAAGTCACTGAGGGGTTGTTCTGTGACCATAGAAAGACACAAGGCTGCAGGCTGAGTTATACAGGGAACTCTGAGTATCACTCATGTATTATAAGGGATAATGTACCCCCTACTGTAAATGATAAGGATATTAGAAGTCACTGAAGGGTTCTGTGACCATATAAAGGCACAAGGCTGCAGGCTGAGTTATACAGGGAACTCTGAGTATCACTCATGTATTATAAGGGATAATGTACCCCCTACTGTAAATGATAAGGATATTAGAAGTCACTGAGGGGTTGTTCTGTGACCATATAAAGACACAAGGCTGCAGGCTGAGTTATACAGGGAACTCTGAGTATCACTCATGTATTATAAGAGATAATGTACCCCCTACTGTAAATGATAAGGATATTAGAAGTCACTGAGGGGTTCTGTGACCATATAAAGGCACAAGGCTGCAGGCTGAGTTATACAGGGAACTCTGAGTATCACTCATGTATTATAAGGGATAATGTACCCCCTACTGTAAATGATAAGGATATTAGAAGTCACTGAGGGCTTTTGTGACCATATAAAGACACAAGGCTGCAGGCTGAATATCTATGAGTATTGTTTGTTCCCTTACACTTTATCTTTCTCTCCCACAGTGGAGCTCAGGATAATGGACGACAATCCCACAGTAAGTAACTGTGTAGTAAAGCTATATTATTTGTGTACAATCTGGTTTTAGACCACAACACTCCACTGAAACTGTTCCTACCTGTCTAACTAACAACCTATTATCAGCTAAAGGCTGACTCTTCATTCTCTTGGCCCTCTTGACACTGCCTTATTCTGGTTTTCCTCTGACTTCTCATATTACACTTTCACTCTCTCCGACTACAGAGTGTCATATTCTCCCTTACCTCTCTCTGTTGGGGTCCCACAGGGCTCTGTCCTAGGTCCCTTAATATTTTCTCTCAACAGGGCCAGAACTGGGGTAGGCAGAAGAAGAACCTGCCTAGGGCACAATAATAGAGGGGTGCTCGACAGGTACCTGTTAAAGTGTCTTCTGTCTACCCCTAGTCCAGGTTTGCTGCCCTCTGTCGCTTTCTCCCCTCCATCCCCTCAGTCGTTCTCTCCCCTCCGTCCCCCTGTTGCTCTCCCTCCCTCCCCTCTGCTACGTCGCATGAACAGTCACATGAGCGCAGGCACAGGGGGCAGAGCAGTGGCCGGGGTTGTCTAGAGCGTCTGGTTGACTTGGCCCGGCCCTGTCTCTTTGCTTCCTTTCTTGTCCAATTAATCAATTCATATGGTTTCCAATACCACCTCTATACTCTATACTCAAATCTATCTTTCCTTTCCTGATCTCAACCCTGAGCTCTTAACTCATTTATTGTACGACACAAATATGTTGGCATTTTATAAATACATGTTATTATTAATAATAATAGTCCCTGATTGAGTCTTTCTCAATGTTTCACAGCCCCAGCTGGAAGTGTATAGTTCCTCGGTTCCTTAACCTTACCACGTGCTGCTCGATCCTGTCTCTGGACCTCCATGAAGAACTGAGGGGAGGGGATGGAAAGGAATCTGACCCCTTTTCACAACGTTGCAGATAGCGTGTTACATGCATGTATGACATTCCTGCGTGAACCCCCCCCCCTGTTTCCTACATGCACACAGAGCTTCCATCTCTGATCCCCCCAAAAGACTAATTCAGAAAACCACACAAACCCCAATATCCCCTTTTCAATAAACAAAAACGAGGATACACTGGAACAAAAAGCAGATAGAGAAGCAGAGAACGTCAGGCAGTGACCCCCTAAACAGACCACATCAGGTCTCCAACACAACAAGAAGTAACCAACAATTTAAAGATTCCACTGGTAATAATTCAGAAAAGAGTGCCCTTGTATTCCTTCAAAATATGTCCATCCTTTGTTCACTGAAATCCCATCATCCAGACAACTGGCCATAGGAAGTCCTTTACCATTGTCTGGTCTTTGTCTTTAATTAGGATATGGTAGGTACTACCAGGTGGTCTTAGAAGTCTGGTGGTCTCCATTGGTTTATATCACTATAATTTATAGTTTCTAATTGATGGCCATACAAAGACTTTATCAGTGTCCAGTGGCTTCCAAAGGTCTCGAGCAAATCACAAAATTGTAATTACTACTTAGTGACTATAGAAAGAATTTTTACGTGGCTTGTGGGCTACAAAATTCTTTGGCAAGGTTCAAAATATGTAGGAACTACTAGGTAGTCATTTCAACTTCAGTGTTTGGAAGGCTGTATCTTCTACCTGGTGGATATCGGAAGTCTTCCATTGGTTCCTAGTTTCCTCCCAAGTTCCAGATTCATGGTCAGGAAGTTTTACTTACCATTTTTAACATGGATGATGGCTCCCAAAGGTCTCTATCAAAGGTTCCTATCAGAATCTGGTAACATTTACAGCTCTATAACCTTGTTTAGGAAGTGGTGGCCATAACCATAGAATGTTCTTTACCGTTATCCAATACATTCCACAAGTGGTCAGGAGTCAGTAGTCAAAGAATTGTAGATCCTGCCACTGCCACGAATGAACTGTGCTTCAAACTACTAAATTACAGCATAAGGTGAGCTAAAGTTCAATAGAAACTGGTTATTCTACTTTCCAATGGTTGACCTATGCTATAAGGTCCCTTTATACTGAAATGTCAAAGTTGTGTTTTATGGTTTTCTCCTTGACTGGTCTCTAATTCTCTATAAAAGGCAGGTAGGGGGTGGATACTGGAAAGGTGTCCTCTTTTATTTTTTCTGTATATAGCATGTAAGAGAAATAGAAGTATATAGAGAGAGCAATTTATTAATATATGGTTGTCAAAGACTGATCTCTATAAGATATATGCACATGGGCAGATGCAACCAAATCCCTACCTTGAAGTTCTAATAAAATGACACAAATATCTTATATATTTCTTAGCATGGTGTCTTTTATATGAGCGGCTTCATATGTTCTACTTACGTTTTATGAACAATTGAAGATTGATTACCTCCAGGTTTGGATTGTGGGTACAATTTGCTTTCAACTGTGTGTAAACTGCACCAACAACAAAATGGCATTATGCCACAGGTGAGTGGGACTGGCATTGGATTGTGTACAATACTGCCCTCATCTCTGAACCTTGACCTGATCCTAGTGCTTCAGTCATACAATAGACTCAACGGGCACATTGTAAGTAAATGCAGGAATACATACAGTAGGTGGCGAGGTCCAGACATTTAAAGCAGATATTCTGAAACCATATTATATTAGATAATGTAGGACTCTCCAATCTATGGTCCTCAGCTGGTGTTGAGTTACAGCTACCTGTCCAGCCAGGGGCTGAGACTTAGTACTTGTACATCAACAAATACTAAAGGGAAACATTAACATAAGTGTCCCTTGCTATGCTCCTCTTGACCTTCTGTTTCCATCATCCCTTAATTTTGTCATTTTCCTACACTCCTTCTTTTAGTTTCACCATCTTGTCCTTCTACCTCCATCTTTCTCTACTTTCTCAATCTTCTCCTTTTGTCACCATCTTGTCCTACTGTCTTCATCTTTTTCTACGTTCTGGTCCTATTGTCATCATCTTGTCCTACTGTCTTCATCTACGCCCACTTTCTCCATCTTGCCCTACTGTCTCTATTTTCTACTACTTTCTCCATCTTGTCCTACTGTCTCCATCTTTTCCTACTTTCTCCATCTTGTCCTACTTTTTTTTTTTATAATTCTTTATTTATATAATTTTTGGGAATGGGGTACAGAAAATAAAAAGGGAAGGAAGTGGATAGAGGGGATAACTGAGCATAAGATTCACATAAAACTGATGATAACATCAAATTCCAATACAATTAGCAACAAGCTATTCCTCTAATTAAACGCACTCCAAACAACTTGTCATTGTGCCTTAAGGATTTAATGTTTTAATAAAATTTTCCCAAGGTGACAATATTTCCCAATAATTTTCCCTTTGGTTATGTAATAACAATGTGATCTCCTCCATCTGTCTTATTTCCTCTGTTTTTATCAGCCACTCTCTAAATGTTGGTGGATCTACTGATTTCTATCGTTTAGGGATTAGCGCCTTTGCAGATTGTAATAATTGCAGAGTAAGTGGATCTGTTATTACTTTCTTTGTGTCGTACTGTAAATTAAGAATTATCTCACTAGGATTATCTATCTTAGTCTTGTTCTTTGTTATCTTCCCTATGGCTTCGGTTATGTTTTCCCAATATTGCTGCAACATTGGGCATGTTAACCAAATATGCATATGGTTACCATCATCTCCCTGACATCTCCAGCATCCCCCTGAATTATTCGGATATAACCTTTTAAATTTCATTGGGGTATAGTGCCACCTTGTGAGCATTTTGGATGCTACTTCCCTTGTTTTAGCTGCTTTAAAGGTTCTATAAATTGTTTTAATGATGTCTTTCCATAGATCCTCTGAAATCTCAATCCTTAACTCTTTACCCCAATCTCTGTGTTGTGAATCAAAACTAGGATGGTAGGACTCGAGGAGTAGCTTGTAGATGTTAGATTACTAAATTCTTTCTGAGAAGTAATTATTGATTTCCAGGGCCTTTCTGTTCTCTCCCAATCTGTATTTAGACTAGAATGTATCAACCCTTGTAGTTAGATATAGCCCCATCTATCTCTGGGATGTGAACCCCATCTTTTTTCATTTATACCAGGGGGATCATTCTCTTATTTCTAATTAAATCTCTTATTTTGGTGGTTTTAGTTCCCCATTTCTCCCATCCACTGAAAGCCCTGTACTTGGTTGGAATTCTGGATTTTGTGTTAAAGTTTGTAATATATATGGGACTCTTGTCAACCCATATTCTACCTCTTGTCCTATTTTTTTGCAGATGATACTAAATTGTGCAGAACTATAGGTTCCATGCAGGATGCTGCCACTTTGCACAGTGATTTGGCTAAACTGGAAAACTGGGCAGCAAACTGGAAAATGAGGTTCAATGTTGAGAAATGCAGGTTATGCACTTTGGCAAAAATAATATAAATGCAAGTTATACACTAAATGGCAATGTGTTGGGAGTTTCCTTAAATGAGAAGGATCTTGGGGTCTTTGTAGATAACAAGTTGTCTAATTCTGGGCAGTGTCATTCTGTGGCTACTAAAGCAAATAAAGTTCTTGTATAAAAAAGGGCATTAACTCAAGGGATGAAACATAATTCTGTCTCTTTATAGGTCCCTGGTGAGGCCTCATCTGGAGTATGGGGGCAGTTTTGGACTCCAGGCCTTAAGAGGGATATAAATGAGCTGGAGAGAGTGCAGAGACTAAGTGCAACTAAACTGGTTAGAGGGAGGGAAGAGTTAAATTATGAGGGGAGACTGACAAGGTTGGGGTTGTTTTCTCTGGAAAAAAGGCGCTTGTGAGGGGACATGATTAGACTTTACAAGTACATTAGAGGACATTATAGACAAATAGCAGGGGACCTTTTTACCCATAAAGAGAATCACGTACCAGAGGCCTCCCCTTCAGACTAGAGGAAAAGAAGTTTCATTTAAAGGAACAGAGTAGGGGGTTCATCACAGTGAGGACAGTGAGGTTGGGGAATGCACTGCCGGGTGATGATTCAGTTAATGACTATAAGAGGGACTTGGATGATTTCTTGGACAGACATAATACAAAGGCTATTGTGATACTAAACTCTATAGTTAGTATAGATATGGGGATATATCATTTATGTGACAGTAGGGAGGGGTGTGTGTATTGTTGAAATTTTATTGCTATTACCTCGTTATATGGAAGGAAAAACATCGAGATAAGGCTATTTCAAATAAAATGAGGTTTATTGAGTTTAACAAAGAATTTTTAATGGTTTTGCCTTTGGAAAATGATCATGTTACACCGAAGTGTCCCACGAGCATTTTGCCAAAGACACTCCACTTTTCACAAGCTTTTATAGATTAAAATGGGAGTACACATACATACGTTATATAACTTGAACCCTCCCAAAATGTTGGAAGAGGACTGATGTTCTTAGCTACAGATATTGCACTGAAAATAGTTTCCCACTTACAACTGTCCCTCAGCCTTGCAGTTCTTTATCTGTTAAAAGCAGACACAGGGAGGAATCAACAAATGAAGAAAACACTTCTGTAAAAAGGGGCCTCATCTCGTATCTGCTGACACTCTGAATTCTGTCAGTAACTTACAAAGTGACCTCTCATCACTGGGTGTCATTAATAAGAGAATAAATAAATGGGGGAACATCACCCCTCCCTTCACCTTTCCTGCCTTGGGCATGTGGTTATTGCTGAGTCAGAATGATAGGGGCATTTGTTATTAGACTTTATTATTCTTACACTCTGACACATAACCATTTGTCCCTCATTGGAATAGGCTGTTCTCATATAAATGTGTTCATATAAAAAATATATTATCAGTATGGGGCTGGGTTTTCATTTGGAGGGATTGGAGTTGATGGACTTTGTCTTTTTTCAACCCGATTTAACTATGTAATTATGTAACAATTGTCACCATCTTGTCCTACTGTCTCCATCTTCTTCTCATTTCTCCATCTTGTCCTACTGTCTCCATCTTTTTCTACTTTCTCAATCTTGTCCTGTTTTCACCATCTTGTCCTACTGTCTCTCTCTCTACTTCTACTTTCTCCATCTTGTCCAACCGTCTAGATCTTCTTCTACTTTCTCCATCTTGTTCTACTGCCTCCATCTTTCTCTTCTTTCTCAATCATCTCCTGTCACCATCTTGTCCTACTGTCTCCATCTTTTACTACTCTCTCCATATTGCCCTTTCTCCAGCCTGTCCAACTGTCTCCATCTTCTTCTACTTTCTCCATCTTCTTCTACTTTCTCCATCTTCTTCTACTTTCTCCATCTTGTCCTACAGTCTTCATCTTGCTTTACCATTGTCAATGTGCTCTACTGTCAACATCTTTTCCTACTGCTGCCATCTTGTCCAGCTGTCACCATCTTGCCTTTTTTATCTCCAGCTTGCCCTGCTGTTTCAGTTTTCCTATACTGATGCCACATTACTCTTCTATACCCACTTTTCCAACTGAGGTTTGGCCCGACTATCTGAGGGTCCCAGAGCAGTACTGCTCTATTGCCAAATAACCTCTGATCATGCACAATCTAGTTCTGAGGTCACTTCTTCAGCCCTTAATTTTTAGTCCAGTATATGTCAATAGAAGAAAGAAGACTGTTGTAGAATGTTTCTGCAAGTAACAGATTCACTTAATTGCACAATTCTCTGGGGTCAGCCCAATGGCTTTTAGCAAGCATTCCTCAGTAGATGATCAGTGGGACCAGCTAGCTGCATGTCCATCATACCTGCCCAGACCATTTCTTTTGAATTGAGCAGATGAAATATTATTTGTGCTGGGTTGTCAATGAATTATTCATAAGTGTCTCCTGCAAGTCATTAGCAATCAGTCCTGGACCCCCTGCAGGCTAAACTGTTACTAGTGTCTCCTGGGATAGAAAGCAGATGATTACAGTGACCCTTAACTAAAGGCAAAGTTCACCTAAAATTTTATTTTACACACAGAATAAAGCTAAGCAGTTGCTCTCCTTGTTTGTGTTTTATAAAGTTATTTGCTTCTCTGTTTGTCCTTTGGAATTTAAGGAATTTCAAGCAACGATCCAAATTCATTCTGGAGTCTGAAGTGAAACTACTGAAACAAGATGGAGGCTTTATACAAGTTTGTAAATCATTATAAAATAAATGATAGAAAACCCCTATGCTACAGATCCTACTGCTCTTGCCAGGGTGCCTAAAGGTGCCTTGCTTGTATTTTAGAGGAGATACTTTTGTTTCCGAGTAAGTCCCCTTTTAATTTCCAAAGGAGCAGTGAAGAAACCACAAGAACAGAGGGCGGTTACTGAGTCGCTTGCTCAATAAATTACACAATCTCTTTTCATGTTACTTTGTTCTACACAACAATCCTCTTAATAATTCTCCACTAAATATATATTTAGTATTAGCCTGGAATCTGTGGGTAACAATCAGTTCGATGTTCCCCTTCCATAAGCACCTGTCTGCCCCCCACTATTATTACTCTGCAGATTTCCACGTACAATTTATATTTAAATAAGCAAAATATTCTGGGGAATCCAAAACATAAAAAACTAACAAGCGACTCGTTTCCCTTTGCACATTGCAGAGTAAATACAATTCATACTCTGTAACTGTAATAGTTCTAAATGATCCTGTGTCCTTGCCCTTTGTTTTCTGAATTTATATCCCAGGGGAAAGCTAGAACCCAATACAGGTATGGGACCTGTTATCCACAATGTTCGGGACATGGGGTTTTCCGGATCAGGCAACTTTCTGTAATTTGGATCTTCATACCTTAAAGGAGAAGGAAAGGCTAAAACTAAGTAAGCTGTATCAGAAAGGTCTATATAAATACACCAGTAAATCCTCAAAGTAATGCTGCTCTGAGTCCTCTGTCAAAAGAAACAGCACATTTCTTTCCTTCTATTGTGTACTCATGGGCTTCTGTATCAGACTTCCTGTTTTCAGCTTAAACCTCCAGGGCTAGGGCTTGAGCATGCTCAGTTTGCTCCTCCCTCCCCTCCCTGCTGTAATCTGAGCCCAGAGCTATGAGTGAGCAGGGAGAGACTCAGGCAGGAAGTGATGTCACAACAAGCTAATATGGCAGCTGCTATCCTAAACAAACAGAAAGCGCTTCTAGAGCTGTTTACTCAGGTATGGTAAAGCATTCTGCACAATAAATATAGTGTTCTAGCTTGTACTATTGGCAATAAACTGTCTGTAGCGTTCTTTCTCCTTTAAGTCTACTAAAAAATCATTTAAACATGAAATAAACCCAATAGGCTGGCTTTGCCTCCAATAAGGATTAATTATATCTTAGTTGGGATCAAGTACAAGCGACTGTTTTATTATAACACAGAAAAAAAGAAAATCAGTTTTATACATCTGGATTATATGATTATAATGGAGTCTATGTATAATTTTGATCTTTCTGGATAATGAGTTTCCGGATAACGGATTCTATACCTGTGTTGTATTATTACAGAGAAAAAAAGAAATCTTTTATTTTAAATTTGAATTATTTGGATAAATTGAAGTATGTATGTATATATAAAAGTATACACAGGGAAGACAAATCACATAATAAATATATACAGAATCATATCAGGACAAGGAGCTTAAGTGCTACGTGGTAAGAGACATGGTGGGAAGGAGGTCCCTGCTCTATAGAGCTTACAGTCTAAAATGGGGTCTAAAATGGAGACAGTCTTCTATTTATTTCAAAGCGTTCCGGATAACGGGTTTCTGGATAACCGATCCTATAACCGATTTGATTTCCCTCAGTAAGTGACAAAAGTCCTCCCTGACTTCAAAATGCCAGCGGGTCAGTTTGGTCTATTGAGCGAAACATAAACAACAAAGAACAACTACGGCTCCATCTGCTGACAGGTGTGAACATTGTCTGAGATGGAGCTGAGATGCTGATCTGTAGAAGAAATGTATAAATATATAAATGTATAAATACAGCCTTGCTATGGGCGGAGTGGGTCAGATAAAATCCAGAAGCAGTGGGTTCCACCCTGTCGTCTCTTTGGTTCTGTCACACACAGAGGATGTGGTCTGGGTAGGAAATGACACATAATTCTGTTACTTCCTCTGAATTCACCTTCTTGTGCTTCACATCTCACATCTCACATCTCACAGCCGTTCCCTCCTAAACCCTCAACAACACTTTGCTACAAACCCTACTGCTGAGCTGCGTGTCCTTTATCCCTGCCCAGGTAAGAAACCTCATTGTTCTTATAGTTTCCCCCCAATTGCTGCTCATTCTGGGGTCCCCCATACCTGCTGGTGAGGGTACAGCAATCCTCAATATGGGGCACCTGCAATGTCCATTGTAAGAATGGTCCGTCCCACTGGGATATCAATGGCCTCCCACCATCATCATCATCATCTCATACCTCCCAACTGTCCCGTTTTTAGAGGGACAGTTCCTCTTTTGACAGCTCAACCTGCAGTCCCTCCTTTGTCCCATTTTCTCTGCACTGAACAGCCAGAAAAAGAAACAAAGTTTCTAACTTAATTGGCTTGTGACAGAGAGCCCAGAACAGCCATAGCTTCAGATAAGATACTTTTGTAACAATTTCGAGATAAGCAAATAAGTAATTGTAACACTATAAGATAAGCAGGTCTCTTGGGAGAAGTTAGACTCACAGCTTAAAGGGCAATTCACCTTCATTAGCAAAACTATAATAACTGAAAATAAACCACAGAAATATGTCCAAACTTTACTAACCGACCAAATTTTGTAAATTAGGGGGTGTGGCCACAAAAATGGGCTGGGTCAAAAAATTCAGCGGCAACTTTTTTCCCCTCTTTTTATTTCCAAAATGTTGGGAGGTATGTCCTTGGATTTGTTGTTGTTAGTGCCATCATGCTCATGCCCAGGGCTTGACTGTGCTAGTGGGACAGTGGAAAAAAACCCAGTTGCATCCGAGTTTCGGGGCCCAGACCCGCTCCCCGCTTGAGGAACTGCCACTCTTCTGACCCCCCTTTCCTGGCCCCGGTCACTGCCGAGTAAAGGAAGAGGCGTGGGGGAGGGGAGAGGGGGCTTTATGTTGGGGGCCTAGGGGATGGTGTTGGGGACCCTGAGGCATCAGGCTCCTGAACCCCCATTCCGACGCTTCTTATGCCATAAGCTTAGGGGCTACAGGTTCTTTCCTTCCTTTCGGAGGTCTCTCAGCCTCCACCAACCCAATGGCACTTGAGCTTCACCCTCCTCCTCCTCATGTCTATTAAACTGATTGAGCAAGAGTGCGAGTCGCTCCCACTTACAAGTCAGCAGTTGGATTTTTCATGAATGATATAGTTTTGATACTATCATGCCATTGTCTCCTTTGCAACATATTTTCTTCATCTGCATAACATTTGTTGTCATTTTGATTTCATTTGTTTAATATGAAAATCAAATAAAATATTTTAAACAAGTCAGCAGTTGGTTTGGTGCAGGAACAATCGGCCCATGAGCGTGAACCAGACTGGCCTGTGTATGGGGCCTCGGGTCTTAAAATGTTACTACTTTAGGCTTTCAAGGCAACCACAGCCCTTTAGCAGCAAAGATCTGTCAAAGATGCCCCAGTAGCTCCCCATCTTCTTTTCTGCTGATTCACTGATTCACATGCTCTGTGCTGCTGTCACTTACTGAGCTTAGGGAGCCACTCACAATATACAGTACACATAGAATAGAAATGTCACAATATAAGGCTGATTAGTAATTAATACACATAATTACTACATGGCAGCACAGAAACCAGTGCAATTAGCATCAGAATTGAATAATCAGCAAACCTGTAGCATCAGCTTATATGACTGAGCCAGGCACCAGTAAGTAGGAGCTGCTATATACTGCAAATATCTATATATACAAAGAAAACACCCCTAGTCAGCCCTGCCCCTGGTCTGTGCCATGGGAAAGAGAACAGCCCGGGAGCTGGAAGTGCAGAGAATAAAAAGTTGGTACCAGGGAGGGGGATGGGTTGACATTAATATTAAAGAAATAGAAGTAACATTTACCAGTAGTAAAAACTACTCACAAGGATGAACCATCACCGACATAAGGTCAAAGCATGTGATACGCCAGTGGGGCAACACTTCTGCAATCACAATCCCTTAAGGACATGAGGGGTTTCCCTTTAAGTTAACATTTAGTAATGTTGTAGAATGACTAATTCTAAGCAACTTTTTAATTGGTCTTTTTTCTTCTTAATAGTTTTTTAATTATTTGCCTTTTTCTGACTCTTTGCAGCTTTCAGACAGGGTCACTGACCCCATCTAAAAAACAAATTCTCTGTAAGGGCAGAGACACACGCTCAGATTCTGGGAGATTAGCGCCCGGCAATAAATCGCCTCTTCTTTGGGGCGACTAATTTCCCCAAACTGCCTCCCGCCGGCTAGAATGTAAATTGCCGACTGGATGGCAATCGGTGCGATTTGCTTTCCGAACTCCTTCGAAGTTGCCTCACGAGGAAAATTTCGTAGACTTCAGAAAACGAAGCGCTCCAAGTGTCATCCCACCGGCGATTTTGATTCTAGCCGGCAGGAGGCAGTACGGGGTGATTAGTCCCCCCGAAGAAGAGATTTGTCGCTGGGCGACTAAATCTCCGCGAATCTGAGCGTGTGTCTCTGCCCTTAGGCTACAAATGTATTATTATTGCTACTTTTTATTCCTCATCTTTCTATTCAGGTCTCTCCTATTCATATTCCAGTCTCTAATTCAAATGGTTGCTAGGGTAATATGGACCCTAGCAACCAAATTGCTGAAACTGGAGAGCTGCTGAATAAAAGGCTAAATAAGTCAAAAACCACAAATAATAAAAAATGAAAACCAATTGCAAAGTGTCTCAGAATATCCCTCTCTATGTCATATTCGAAGTTAATTTAAAGGCGAACAACACATTGAATTCTAAAAGGGAACTTTAAAACTAAACCAGAAAGAAAGATCAATGAATTCAAACGTATGCAGTTATTTAACACATGAAGACAGGGCCTGAATTTAGGGTCAGGTTTCATGTGACACTTTGTGACCAGACTAAATCCAGACCCCTGGACTATTTACAACCCACCCTAATTCATTTTAGTATCTGTACAATTGATCTCTATCTGTAACTTCCTAATTTATTGCCCATTAATACCTTTCACTGATCTAACAGTAAATATGCTGTGCCTTTCCAGTTTCATTTGTATTTTGCCTGACAAAGGGGCCTTGGTGCTCTGAAAGCTTGCAATCTAATTTTATATACAGTAGGTACAGGTATGGGATCCATTGTCCTGAAACACATTATCCAGAAAGTTCCACATTACGGAATTGCCGTCTCCCATAGACTCCATTACAATGAAATAATCCAAATTTTTAAAAATAATTTCCTTTTTCTGTGTAATAATAAAACAGTCGCTTGTACTTGATCCCAACTAAGATATAATTAATCCTTATTGGAGGTAGAGTCCTGCACGGGTCCATTTTTTGCAACCCGTACCCGCAACCTGCAATCCGCAACCCGGACCCGCATTCTTACCCGCTTGGACCTGCTACCCGACCCACAAGTACCTTATCCCCAACCCGCAAACCGGAAGTGACATCATCGGAAGTAGGCGTGATCAGAAAAAAGGAGTAAAAATCGCCATTGAGAAGACCCGCGGGCCAACCAGAGACCACAAACCCGCAGAACAGCAGACCCACGTCTATACCTGCACCCGGAAATTCCACCAGCAACCCGCAGGGTACTGCAGGTTTTTGCGGCTAACCCGACTAATTGGAGGCAAAACCAGCCTATTGGGTTTATTTAATGTTTATGTGATTTTATAGTAGACTTAACGTATGAAGATCCATCTGTTATCTGGAAACCCCCAGGTCCTGAGCATTCTGGATAACAGGTCCCGTACCGGTATCACTTCTACAATAGTATTTGTGTTTTTTTTAATTTGTTACCTTTCCCATCAGGAATTAGACATTTATTGTCAGTATCTTTGTCTCTCCACAGAACATGCAGTCTCTGCTGCTGCTGTTTGTCACCCAGCTACTAATCCAAGGTAAGTTGGTAGATGGTGGGTATGTGGTAGTGATGGGTGAATTTCTCCCGTTTTGCCGAAAATGCCCTAATTTCCCGCAAAATTAGTAAAATGGCGAAAAATTCATGAAAAAATGGTGAAACTCTAAAATTGATACCCACGGCGATTTTGGACGTGCATCCGAAAAGTCGCTCGCGTCAATTTTAAAGCCGGCGTTAAAGTTAATGGGCGTCCAAATAGTGTTGCCGCGCAGCGATTTTGATGCAAGCGACTTTTCGGATGCGCGTCCAAAAATTTTTGACGCCGGCAAATCACTGGCGCTTTGCAAAATGCAGAAATTCAATGGGAATTTGCGAAAGTCGAATTTATTCACCCCATCACTTTATGTAGGTGCTGGGTTGCCCCAGGGCAAGACTATCCTGTAGCCAGTGGCATATCCCCAGGGCTCCATTACCCAAAGCTCGAGAGATTCACACAGTGTAGCGATGAGACTGTAAATGGAAGCGTTCATTAACTTGCTTCCACTCAAATCTTTCAGACTTAAATAATTATGGAATCCATTAAATCCATCCAGAAACTCGTTAGCCAGAAAGCTCTGAATTACGGGAAAGTCGCTCCCTTAGATGCCATTTTATCCAAATAATCCAGATTTTGCCTTTTTCTGTGTAATAATAAAACAGTCGCTTGTACTTGATCCCAACTATGATATAATTAATCCTTATTGGAGGCAAAACCAGCCTATTGGGTTTATTTAATGTTTACTTGATTTTCTAGTAGACTTAAGGTATGAAGATCCAAATTACAGAAAGATCCCTTATCAGGAAACCTCAGGTCCCGAGCATTCTAGATAATAGATCCCATACCTGTATATATAAATCTCTTCTATACTAACCCAAGTATATAAAATATCCAGTTTGTGTGCCTAATACTGGTACTGCCCACACTATCATGTTATCTCCTTGCCAAGCTATCTACAGGTTTTATGTATTTATAAGGTTTTTTATAAGGTTTTCTCACCCACAGGTCCACTTCCCACCCACTGTGTAACAGAATCCACACTCTCCTCTTCATGGACAGGTAAGTGTCATTTTGCCTGATCATGTGCTTTCAGAAAGAATGTGTCACAGTGGGACCTGGAATTTACTATTGAGTGTTGTTCTGAGATCTACCAGGGATGTATGGCTAGTCCCAGGACAGGTTTCTTTGGCTTTTTATAACTGGATTTTCTTACTTGATGATATCACTCCAACTTGCATTGTAGCAGTAAAGAGTGACTGAAAATTATCAGAGCACATGACTGGGGGCACCTGTGAAAGTGACGATATGTCTATCCCCATGTTAGATTTCAAAAGATTTCGAAAGTTTGAAAAAACAGATTTCAGTGCAGAACTTGAGCTGGAGCAGCTCTATTAACTGATGTGTTTTGAGAGAAGAAAAGAGTTTTCCCATGCCACTATCTCTTTAAGCATCTACCAGTAATTTCCATTAGAACGTTAGGGTTATAGTTCAGCAACACCCGGAAGGATGCACTTTGTGATTCCGCTAATTTCATGTCATTTTTAGAGACTCTGGCAACATCAGAACCAACTTTATCAAATGGATCAGAACCTAATGTACAAGAGAATGTTCCCGTGAGTGGTGAGTACTGGAAGTGTTAAAGGGCACCTATCACAGCTCACATTCCCGAAAACTGTGAATGCCATGACATTTATTCAAAAATCTAAACTGAAAAAGCACAAAGTTGCAAAAAAAATCCCAAAAACTGTGACTTTCTCAAGTTGTCGCACAATAACCTACGACTTTTTTTTTTGTATTGTCGCACAAAAATCAGTGTCAAAAACAGCCAAAAAAAAAAACCCATAGATAGATAGATAGATAGATAGATAGATAGATAGATAGATAATAGATAGATAGATAGATAGATAGATAGATAGATAGATAGATAGATAGATAGATAGATAGATAATAGATAGATAGATAGATAGACAGACAGATAGATAGATAGATAGATAGATAGATAGATAGATAGATAATAGATAGATAGATAGATAGATAGATAGATGATAGATAGATAGATGATAGATAGATAGATAGATGATAGATAGATAGATAGATAGATGATAGATAGATAGATAGATAGATAGATAGATAGATAGATAGATAATAGATAGATAGATAGATAGATAGATAGATGATAGATAGATAGATAGATAGATAGATAGATAGATAGATGATAGATAGATAGATAGATAGATAGATAGATAGATAGATGATAGATAGATAGATAGATAGATGATAGATAGATAGATAGATAGATAGATAGATAGATAGATAGATGATAGATAGATAGATAGATAGATGATAGATAGATAGATAGATAGATAGATAGATGATAGATAGATAGATAGATGATAGATAGACAGGTAAGTGTCATTTTGCCTGATCATGTGCTTTCAGAAAGAATGTGTCACAGTGGGACCTGGAATTTACTATTGAGTGTTGTTCTGAGATCTACCAGGGATGTATGGCTAGTCCCAGGACAGGTTTCTTTGGCTTTTTATAACTGGATTTTCTTACTTGATGATATCACTCCAACTTGCATTGTAGCAGTAAAGAGTGACTGAAAATTATCAGAGCACATGACTGGGGGCACCTGTGAAAGTGACGATATGTCTATCCCCATGTTAGATTTCAAAAGATTTCGAAAGTTTGAAAAAACGGATTTCAGTGCAGAACTTGAGCTGGAGCAGCTCTATTAACTGATGTGTTTTGAAAAAAAAAAAGAGTTTTCCCATGCCACTATCCCTTTAAGCATCTACCAGTAATTTCCATTAGAACGTTAGGTTTATAGTTCAGCAACACCTGGAAGGATGCACTTTGTGATTCCGCTAATTTCATGTCATTTTTAGAGACTCTGACAACATCAGAACCAACTTTATCAAATGGATCAGAACCTAATGTACAAGAGAATGTTCCCGTGAGTGGTGAGTACTGGAAGTGTTAAAGGGCACCTATCACAGCTCACATTCCCTAAAACTGTGAATGCCATGACATTTATTCAAAAATCTAAACTGAAAAAGCACAAAGTTGCAAAAAAAATCCCAAAAACTGTGACTTTCTCAAGTTGTCGCACAATAACCTACGACTTTTTTTTTTTGTATTGTCGCACAAAAATCAGTGTCAAAAACAGCCAAAAAAAACCCCATAGATAGATAGATAGATAGATAGATAGATGATAGATAGATAAATAGATAGATAGATAGATGATAGATAGATAGATAGATAGATAGATAGATAGATAGATAGATAGATAGATAGATAAATAGATAGATAGATAGATAGATAGATAATAGATAGATAGATAGATAGATAGATAGATAGATAGATAGATAGATAATAGATGATAAATAGATAGATAGATAGATGATAGATAGATAAATAGATAGATAGATAGATAGATAGATAGATGATAGATAGATAGATAGATAGATAGATAGATAGATAGATAGATAGATAGATGATAAATAGATAGATAGATAAATAGATAGATAGATAGATGATAGATAGATAGATAGATAATAGATGATAAACAGATAGATACAGTGTCGGACTGGCCCGGCGGGACACCGGGAAAAAACCCGGTGGGCCCCGACCCTCGTGGGCCCCCGCCGGGCCAGGCCCCCTCAACAGATATCTTGTTTTTTGAAATAAAAAAAAAAATCTTCGTCGATGCGCAGTGTGCGCATGCGTGCAGACGCAGCGCCGTGCGCGCGTACACACAGAGGGTGCCACCGTGTGCGCATGCACACTGAAGGGCGCCGCACGGCGTGTTGCAGCAGGGGGACGGGGGCCTGTAGGGGGGCCCTGGACTGGAGTCCCGGTGGGCCCCGGGGCCCCCAGTCCGACCCTGGATAGATAGATAGATAGATAGATAGATAGATAGATAGATAGATAGATAGATGATTGATAGATAGATAGATAGATAGATAGATAGATAGATAGATAATAGATGATAAATAGATAGATAGATAGATAGATAATAGATAGATAAATAGATAGATAGATAGATAGATAGATAGATAGATAGATAATAGATAGATAAATAGATAGATAGATAGATAGATAGATAGATAATAGATAGATAAATAGATAGATAGATAGATAGATAGATAGATAGATAGATGGATAGATAGATAATAGATAGATAGATAGATAAATAGATAGATAGATAGATAGATAGATAATAGATAGATAGATAGATAGATAGATAGATAGATAGATGATAGATAGATAGATAGATAGATAGATAGATAGATAGATAGATAGATAATAGATGATAAATAGATAGATAGATAGATGATAGATAGATAAATAGATAGATAGATAGATAGATAGATAGATAGATAGATAGATAGATAGATAGATAGATGATAGATAGATAGATAGATAGATAGATGATAAATAGATAGATAGATAAATAGATAGATAGATGATAGATAGATAGATAGATAGATAGATAGATGATAGATAGATAGATAAATAGATAATAGATGATAAATAGATAGATAGATAGATAGATAGATAGATAGATAGATAGATAGATAGATAGATAGATGATAGATAGATAAATAGATAGATAGATAGATAGATAGATAGATGATAGATAGATACATAGATAGATAGATAGATAGATGATAGATAGATAGATAGATAGATAGATAATAGATGATAAACAGATAGATAGATAGATAGATAGATAGATAGATAGATAGATAGATAGATAGATAGATAGATAGATGATTGATAGATAGATAGATAGATAGATAATAGATGATAAATAGATAGATAGATAGATAATAGATAGATAAATAGATAGATAGATAGATAGATAGATAATAGATAGATAAATAGATAGATAGATAGATAGATAGATAGATAGATAATAGATAGATAAATAGATAGATAGATAGATAGATAGATAGATGGATAGATAGATAATAGATAGATAGATAGATAAATAGATAGATAGATAATAGATAGATAAATAGATAATAGATAGACAGATAGATAGATAGATAATAGATGATAAATAGATAGATAGATAGATAGATAGATAGATAGATAGATAGATAATAGATAGATAGATAGATGATAGATGATAGATAGATAGATAGATAGATAGATAGATAGATAGATAATAGATAGATAAATAGATAGATAGTGGAGCTCCTTTTGCAAATGTAACAGCCTCTAGATGCCTCCTAAAGCCTTTGATGAGTGTCTGGATTCTGGATGTGGCTATTTGTGACCATTGGTCCATACAAAATCTCTCCAGTTCAGTTAAATGTGATGGCTGCTGAGCATGGACAGTCTGCTTCAATCATCCCATAGATTTTCCATGATATTCAAGTTGGGGGACTGTGACGGCCATCCCAAAATGTTTGTCTCCAAAATGACTGTGTCTTGTGTAAATGATCTTTTCCATACAACAAGCGAGTGTGTTTGTGCGAGTGCAGAAAGGGCTTCTCATCCCCCTGCCATACACATGTTCTTTGTGCAAATTGTGCTGAATTGTAGAACGATGTACAGATACACCTGCATCTGCAGCAAGATCTTCTTGCAGGTCTTTGGAGATGATCTTTGGCTTGTCTGTAACATTCTCACAATCCTCCGCATATGTCGCTCCTTTATTTTTCTTGGCCTGTCAGACCTGGGTTTTACAGCAACTGTGCCTGTGGCCTTCCATTTCCTCATTACATTCCTTACAGTTGAAACTGACAGTTTAAACCTCTGAGATAACTTTTTGTAGCCTTCCCCTAAACCCTGATACTGAATAATCTTTGTTTTCAGATCTTTTGAGAGTTGCTTTGAGGGTCCCATGCTGTCACTCTTCAGAGGAGAGTCAAACAGAAGCACAACTTGCAATTGGTCTCCTTAAATACCTTTTCTCATGATTGGACACACCTGCCTATGAAGTTCAAGGCTTAATGAGCTAATCCAACCAATTTGGTGTTGCCATTAATCACTATTGAGCAGTTACATGCATTCAAATTAGCAAAACTACAAGGGTACCCACATTTTTGCACAGCCAGTTTTTAACATTTGATATAATTTCATACAACTGAATACGTCTTCACTAAAAATCTTTGTTCAGAAAACACCCCAGTACTCAGATGGGAAATGAAAGACATACTGGGGCTCATTTATCAACACTGGGCAAATTTGCACATGGGCAGTTACCTATAGCAACCAATCAGCGATTAGCTTTTTAAAGCCAGCTGCAAGTAGAACAATGAAAGCAGCAATCTGATTGGTTGCTATGGGTTACTGCCCATGGGCTAATTTGCCCAGTGTTGATAAATGAGCCTCACTGTTATCTTTTTTGTTTAAAGTGGAGTAAATTATTTTGCAGGCTGAGTGGGGTTCCCAAACTTTATCATATGACTGTATATGTCTGATAGAGAAAATTAAATCAATGTAAATATTGTTTCTAGAGAATAAGGAAAACTCATCCATTGGATCAGAGAATGTAACAGCTGGAACCCAACCACAGGATCCTGTAGCAGAAGGTGAGTATCCCACTATGGAAATACTGTATATAATATAACTGATTATATTGCCAATTATGGTACAGGTATAGGATCCCTTATCCGGAAACCCGATATCCAGAAAGCTCCGAATTACGAAATGGCTGTCTCCCATAGACTCTATTTTATCCAAATAATCCACATTTTTAAAAATGATTTCCTTTTTCTGTGAAATAATAAAACAGTCGCTTGTACTTGATCCCAACTAAGATATAATTAATCCTTATTGGAAGCAAAACCAGCCTATTGGGGTTATTTAATGTTTAAATTAATTTCTATCAGACTTAAGGCATGAAGACCCAAATTACGGAAAGATCCATTATCCTGAAAACCCCAGGTCCCGAGCATTCTGGATAACAGGTCCCATACAGTAACATCCCTCCAGCTTTAACAGAAACTCTATACACAGACATTTAAATACTGTCACAGGAAAACATGTTTTTTTTCAAAACGCATCCGTTTATAATGCTGTGGTCCCTCTCTTCTCGACTATCTCACTCTTGCACTATTGTCTTCCCCTGTAGTCACCATTATGTTCGTGTTACCATCTTGCTCTACTAAACCTACTGACCTCTACTCTAAACACAGCTCTGCCTGAAGAGCTTACATTCTACCAGGGTCAAAGTTATTTGCTGTACTTGACACCTCTAGAACTATAACAGGGTCAATATATTTGTAATGAGTAAGTGTCATTTATATTAAAGGATAAGTAAACCTTAAAAATAATTTAATGTAAAATTAATGAGGATGCTATTCTCAGCACTGTACATAACACCACCTGCTGGTCAGTTTCCCACCAGTCTGACCAGCAAGTAGTCAAGGAAGTTGTCAGGAGAAAGAAAGAGGCTGATGTTCTTCTGCTTAGGAATAAAATTAGAAACCTTTCTCACATCTTTCCTAAGCAGAAGAACATCAGCCTCTTTCTTTCTCCTGACAACTTCCTTGACTACTTGCTGGTCAGACTGGTGGGAAACTGACCAGCAGGTGGCGCTGTTGTAACAAAATTCATTCATATTAACAGTACATGTATTCCTTAAAGGGTTACTGTCATGGAAAACATGTTTTTTTCATAACACACCAGTTAATAGTGCTACTCCAGCAGAATTCTGCACTGAAATCCATTTCTCAAAAGAGCAAACAGATTTTTGCCCCAAGTCACATGACTTGGGGCAGCTGGGAAATTGACAATATGTCTAGCCCCATGTCAGATTTCAAAATTGAATATACAAAAATCTGTTTGCTCTTTTGAGAAACGGATTTCATTGCAGAATTCTGCTGGAGCAGCACTATTAAATGATTCATTTTGAAAAAATGTTTTTTTCCCAGCCATGACACTATCCCTTTAATATCTTGGGATCTAAAAGGAATAACAAAAGTGCTTAGAATAGATTTTACATTCACTTATTTTTAAGGTTTACTTATCCTTTAAGTGAGTGTTGTTAATTCTAATTGGACACCAGGTGAAATTATGGGTAAGGGCAAGTCCCAGCCAGAGTTTAAGAGAGAGAGATCAGGAAGAAACTTCCACTTTTGGCTGACATGAAGATTAAGGGAATGACTCTGGATATCCTGAAGCCTACAATCTTAGAGGTGCTAAGGAGAGCAGTAGATTGGATATTTAGTGACAGGTTAGTTTGGTGGAGCTTGTTGTAGTCAGCGCGAGTCAGGGGTAGGTTATATAGAGGTTATAGAGTAGCAGAGGTCAAGCATGGAGAGAGAAAAGGACTAGTGTCATGGTGGTACCTTGGCCAGATTAGGGAGCCAGAGGAGAGGGAACTAGGGTAGACAGGGCCTAGTAACTCTGGCCAACATATACCCCGGTGCTGAAAGTATGTTATGATGCAGAGCATCCCTGACTCAAGGAGGAGACAGAGAAGGAAGGAGCTGATGGGACCTGGTGACCCAGGACTCCTAATTCTGGTTAAGACAATGTTGAAGCTTTGCTGGTGACCAATAAAGAGATGTTCTTCAGTTCAACTAAGAGACGTGCAGAACTTACTGTTTATTGGTTTAAGGGTTACTACAGTTTCCCAGGGAGTAGCGTGAGTGTGAGGATGTCGGCCACGGAAGAGGGGAAGCGACTTGACACCACATTTATAGGATTTGGTATCACCGTTGAGAGCTTTTTAAGGATCTGACCAAATAGTGGGCTGCAAAGTCTGAAATTCCCTATTCTCCTGTACTCAGACATTTAGAAATATACAGAAACCCCTACTAGCACCCAAACACGTCCTTTATTTGATAAAATGCTCGAAAGCACCAAGAATACCTTTCCTTCTTCATCAGAATTATTCATGGAGGAATTATCTTCTTCTACATTAATGCTTAGTGATAGAGCCCAAAATACAGCTCTTCCCTTTTCTTTACAAATTGGAGATAGAATGAAAACACCACCAAAATAAAGATGAGGTTACTGTTATGAGATACCGGTATATGATTTATTATCCAGAAACCTCAGAATCTCCCAAAGAATCAATTTTAATCAAATAATTACAATTTCTAAAAATGATTTCCTTTATTCTCTGTAATAATAAGACAGTGCCTTGTACTTGATGGTAAATAAGCTGCATGAATCCACATTGGTGGCAAAATAATCCTAATGTTTAAATGTTTTTTTAGTAGACTTATAGTTCGGAGATCCAAATAACAGAAAGACGCTTATCCAGAAAATCCCATCTCCAGAGCATTCTGGATAATATAAATGGATCCTATACCTGGATTACAAGGAAGCACTTGTACAGTAACATAATAGTTAAAAAGACAACTCTTCCCTACAGTACATCCCCAGAGGTTGACAGATATTTTGGGGTGCTAAGAAGGAAGCAACCCTATCTATATATCTGCCCTGTATAAATATATATGTGATGTTCTCACTCATTTAATACACTCTTATGTTCTAGGTGTCACAACAACCGAGCCAAGGATTGGTGTTACTGACCTTACAAATGAAGGTGGGTCAAAAATCAAATACTCTGAAGTAGGAATATCTTTATTGTAGTGATTGTATGTGTGTGCTCACAGATTGTGATGGTTCGGTAGTAAGGGAACATCATAGTATACAGTAAATCCAATCTATACCTTAAAGTGGTCATACACTATAAGATCTATTTGTTTGTAGAGTTCCCCAAATGAGCGATCTCCCACCAAAGGCAGGGCAATATCAGGCTAATACTCTCTATTGCCAAACGATCGGATTATAACGATGGGAGTGGGCGCCGAAGGAACGAGGACCCCATCAACTAGAAGATGGTGTCACGGCCGGCACCCAACACCAGAACAAGTGCCAAGTACCCTGGTCTCGGCTCGGCTTCACCAGTAGTGTGACCACCGTTGGGCTTCGGGAGGAGCCCTCAGCTTACTTGGGTGCCACCTGGACGAGATGTTCTGGCTGGCAGAGGGGCACGGCTGATGGTCACGGTACAAAAGGACTAGGCAAGCGGATGGTCAGACAGGCTGAGTCGAGGCAGGCGGATAACAGAATCATCAGGCAGGCAAGGGTCAAAACCGGGTATCAATCAGACAGATGGGATCAGGCAAGAGAGTGGTCAAGGTTCAGGCAGGGTCAAGATTCAGAGTTCAGAATAGTCAGGATACAGGCAGGGTCACAACAGGAGATCAATATCAACAAGAACAAACACACAAAGGCTCAGAGGCACCAGGAAAACACGTTCTATCACGGGCAAAGAATCCAATGTAATGGCCCTTTAAATACCCAGAATGCTTTGCGCCATTGCGCGCTGACGTCACGCGTGAGCGCGCCTATAAAAATAGCAGAGGCACGCCCCGTGCCTCCTTGGTTTACCGGTGCATCAGGGAGAGAAGACCGGCCCGCTACACCACCAGGGTATGTCGTTTTTATTACAGATGGCAGTCTGATGATACCTTCCCGTTCGACGTCTGCCCTATTTTTAGTCTCATACTGGATGTTCTGAAATTGTTGTTGTTTTTCTAGGTGTCACAACAAAACAGCCAAGAACTATGAAAACGAATCCTACCAGTAAAGGTGAGCCACTAATTACCTGATCTAGAAGAGATAAGTCTTTCGTTAAGTCTCACTATGGTGCAAGAACGGCATGTATATAGTGAATAAAGTACCCCCTATTGTAAAATATAAGGATATTATAAGTTACAGAGGAGTTTCATGACCATATAAAAGTACGAGGCCGAAGGCCGAGTGTTTTTATACAGGACATGGAACTCCAAGGTAACTTCTAATATCCTCATATTTTGCAACTGGGGGTACTTTATTTATTATAATACACAAATTTCAGTGAGTCATGTGACAGAAATGACATCAGAACTCACCGTTTATAACTGATGACATCAGAACTCACCGTTTATAAGGATATAATTTACAAGATATTCATGGCTTTTGTGTATTATAACCTAATATAGCTCGAACGGTGAAGAGCATGATCCAGTTTCTTTAGCTACAGCCAATCAGAAATCATAGTGTTGCTTCATTTTGGGCCTGGGACATACCTGTCCTATGAAACTTAATTTTAAAATTGTAACTTAAAAATGAATGTTGACCTCGTAATAAAAGTTAGTACTAGGGTTTTACTTTGCAAAGACTACCCTGGAGCATCTGGGGACAAAATGCCAATGGAAAATGTTGTATTTTTCAGATACAAGAAGACAAAAGGGCCATGATAAGACGCTATTCACTTATGGTAGGTGGGAAGAATTGTAGTTTCCATCCTTTAGTGGTGGATGTCCATTCATGCACTATATATATATATACACTTGCCCCTATTGCTGCTAAAACAATCTCCCTGGCAGCCCATGGTTTAATGTAGTAACAGTTTGCTCCATGTCCAGTAACCATTAGCAACCAGCAGGTAGAATTCACAGGTCTTCTCGAAAGGAGACACCAGGATGCTATGGCTTACTATACACTAAGAAGCCTATTTTTACCTTAATTCTATTATTCCATCTATTATTCCATTAATTCAATCAGAGTGTTGTGCAGCACAAGAAGACAAGCGTCAACATTAGATGACAGTTGATCTATTGAAGGCAAAATTCACCTAAACATTAAAGGGACAGTAACACCAAAAACATAAAAGTGTTTTAAAGTAATGGCAATATAATATAGTGTTGTGATGCACTGTTAAAACTGGCGTGTTTGCTTCAGAAACTCTACTATAGTTTATATAAATAAGCTGCTGTGTAGCCATGGGGGCAGCCATTCAAGCACAGGATACACAGTAGATAACAGATAAGTACTACTATAGTTTATATAAACAAGCTGCTGTGTAGCCATGGGGCAGCCATTCAAGCACAGGATACACAGTAGATAACAGATAAGTACTACTATAGTTTATATAAACAAGCTGCTGTGTAGCCATGGAGGCAGCCATTCAAGCACAGGATACACAGTAGATAACAGATAAGTACTACTATAGTTTATATAAACAAGCTGCTGTGTAGCCATGGGGGAAGCCATTCAATCACAGGACACACAGTAGATAACAGATTAGTACTACTATAGTTTATATAAACAAGCTGCTGTGTAGCCATGGGGGCAGCCATTCAAGCACAGGATACACAGTAGATAACAGATAAGTACTACTATAGTTTATATAAACAAGCTGCTGTGTAGCCATGGAGGCAGCCATTCAAGCACAGGATACACAATAGATAACAAGATAATTACTACTATAGTTTATATAAACAAGCTGCTGTTTAGCCATGGGGGCAGCCATTCAAGCACAGGATACACAGTAGATAACAGATAAGTACTACTATAGTTTATATAAACAACCTGCCGTGTAGCCATGGGGGCAGCCATTCAAGCACAGGATACACAGTAGATAACAGATAAGTACTACTATAGTTTATATAAACAAGCTGCTGTGTAGCCATGGAGGCAGCCATTCAAGCACAGGATACACAATAGATAACAAGATAATTACTACTATAGTTTATATAAACAAGCTGCTGTTTAGCCATGGGGGCAGCCATTCAAGCACAGGATACACAGTAGATAACAGATAAGTACTACTATAGTTTATATAAACAAGCTGCTGTGTAGCCATGGGGGCAGCCATTCAAGCACAGGATACACAGTAGATAACAGATAAGCTCTGTAGTATACAATGAGATTCTTCAGAGCTTATCTGTTATTTACTATGTATCCTGTGTTTAAAGAGCATAGAATGCCCAGGGCCTGTAAGCATATGGTGTGTGTTATTGTCATCAGATTCGGCCCTGGGATTTATTCCATTCCCACCATCCCTGGTTTCACAAAGCTGAAGAAATATTATACGAAAGTGAATATTAGCGGCACTTCCTTAGAATATATTGTGTTTATTACAGATTATTACTCCCTCAGGCAGTGGGGGCTGGTGTGTGCCCTCATCCTCTTTGTTCTTGGGATCCTGGTACTAGTGAGTAAGTATTGCCCTGTCTATTTCTATGTTGGGTGTAAAACAGTGTGATCAAGTGCTTAGTCCCGGTTATTGGGGTCTAACATGTTGCTCCGTTTGTAACTGAGGCCTGGGATCAGGTTGAGAGATTTGGGCTGATTTATTGATTCAGAAGAGTCTGAAGAGAGAAATAACTGGAAGTGACATCATATTCAGTCGCCCATGATCTGCAACTTCCTGTCCCGGGACACAACAGCCATTTACTGTATGCCTCAGAGTTAGGGAAAATGGCAGCCGCCCTGTTCTGGGCTGTTCTCTTAGCAAATCCTCTAAACTTGTGCTAGCCGAAATTCTCATGTCAGCAGCCATGTCTAGACAGGACTCTAGTGCAAAGTTTGTTACAGGTCTAGTCACCCTCTAGGTTCACCTTTAAGTGAACTTTTAGTATGTTATAGAATAGCCAATTGTAAGCAACTTTTCAACTGGTCTTCATTATCTATTTTTTATAGTTCTTTAATTATTTGCCTTCTTCTTCTGACTCTTTCCAGTTTTCAAATGGGGGTCACTGACCTCATGTAAAAATCGAATCCTCTGTAAGGCCACATTTCTATTGTTCTTGCTTCTTTTAAATTCCTCACCTTTCTAATCAGCCCATCTTCTATTCAGTCTCTTATTTAAATCAATGCATGGTTGCTAGGGGAATTTGGACTCTAGCAACCAGACTGCTGAAATTGCAAACTGGAGAGCTGCTGAATAAAAAGCTAAATAACTCAAAAACCCCAAATAATAAAAAACTTAAACCGGTTGCAAATAGTACCGAAATATCACTCTCTACATCATACTAACAGTTAACTCAAAGGTGACCAACCCCTCCCAGCTTTCTATATGAAATTTGCACCTTGTGCCAGTGATGTCATTGATTTTGCTGCAAAAAAATGTTGGGGGGCCCCTCCATGTCGTGTTACCCCAGGATGCATGACTTATTCTTACTGCACAAAGAACAATAATGTAACTATTAGCGCAGTCCGGATTCGCATAGACTCGAGCGTTTGGAGGGCCCCAAGGGGGTGCAGGATCTGGTGCATTTGCACTACCTGCACCTGCCCCTGACAAGGAAACTAAAGTCCCTGGGCCATGCCAAAAATAAGATTTGTATTTTCTTGTTTATAGAAAATAACCCAAGATCTTTATTGTGCAGGTGATAAATGTCCTCGATGTTCCTGCAGAAGGAGGCAAAAACGGTAAGTGTCGCTGTACTGGAAGGCTGGAGAACAAGGCTGTGTACTGCCCCCTACAGTTGATGTGATGTACTAGGTTGTTCCTGCCTATAAAAGCAGATTGGACTTCCATGTAGGTGTTGAAGTCAGCCCAGTAGAGACATGTGTCAATGGTAACAGAGGCCTTAAAGGAGAACTAAAGCCTAACTAAAGAAGTAGCTAGAAATGTTGTACATGATGTTTTGTGCTTCTGTACCAGCCCAAGGCAACCCCAGCCCTTTAGCAGTAAAGATCTGTGTCTCCAAAGATGCCCCAGTAGCTCCCCATCTTCTTTTCTGCTGGTTCACTGCACATGCTCTGTGCTGCTGTCACTTACTGAGCTTAGGGAGCCACTCACAATATACAGTACACATAGAATAGAAATGTCACAATATAAGGCTGATTAGTAATTAATACACATAATTACTACATGGCAGCACAGAAACCAGTGCAATTAGCATCATAATTGAATAATCAGCAAACCTGTAGCATCAGCTTATATTACAGCCAGGGAAGCTCATTTTCTGCTGGATAATTAGTGACGAGCCCTAAGCTTAGCTTCTCAACAGCCAATCAGAGCCCACTGAGCATGTGAGTGTCACAGACACTTTCCAAGATGGTGACCCCCTGTGACAAGTTTGAAGTCCTGGATCATTGCTGCTATTGACAAGCTCAAACTTTAGCCTCGTGCAATAAGTTCACTATATAAAATAGGACATTTTTAGCCATATAAATTTTTAGGGTTTAGTTCTCCTTTAATGTGACATGTGCCAATGGTAGTTATCTTAGAGCGGGGTATTAGGGGGCCTAGGGTGTATATTTCCCCCCTAATACCTGCACATAAGTGTTGGCAACTGTTCATAGCTGGAACAATTTCCCAAATTTAAGAATAAACCAAATTTTGGCACCCTAGAGTTCACAGTCATTTTCCAAACATCCAGAAAAGGGGAGGAGCTCAGAGCGAGAGGCTCAGGCTTTCACAGCCCCTTCTCCCAATTTAAGATGGAACACAACATTTAGGGCTCTTACACACGGCCGTTCCGACCTGCGCTCCCCTGTGTTCCGTTTGTTGGCGTTCAGCCGCAGGGGAGCGCAGGAATAGACGCAAGTAATGATTTGAAATGGGGCTGTACTCACTCAGGCGCGTGTAGGCGCCGAACGCAGGTTCAGACGCAACATGCTGCATTTTTCCTGCGTTCGGCGCCTACACGCGCCTGAGTGAGTACAGCCCCATTTCAAATCATTACTTGCGTCTATTCCTGCGCTCCCCTGCGGCTGAACGCCAACAAACGGAACGCAGGGGAGCGCAGGTCGGAACGGCCGTGTGTAAGAGCCCTTAGTGACATCATGTAGGAGTAATGATTTTGGCTGCTGAGAGTTGCTGGGAGTTGTTGTGTGACAGTTGCACAGATGCCAAATGAACATTCCAACCTTTTGTATTACCCGGGAATCCTCTTGCCCCTCCATAAACTGATTTCTTTTTCATTCTGCAGGAAATACAATGTCACATTTGAATAGAATCCCGATCGAGTTTGTTAAAATGAACATGAAAGCACAGATTGGTTTGCTGTAACATCTGTATCTGTACAATAAAACTGTCACTTTAAGGCTGGTTCCCAATTTGCTTGTGTTTTTTTTTTTCTATCCATGTTCTGCTAATGTCAGGCCGAATCTTTATTGCTAAATGAATAGTGCAACAGTTAAAAAAATAGAATGTTTTTCAATTTACATTATTTTTACAGTTTCAGGGCTACTTAAAGTGCATCTAAAGGCATAAAAAAGATCCCATTTTTACTTTAATGAAAAAGAATCCTATCTCCAATATACTTTAATTAAATATGTACTGTTTTTATAAGAAACCTGACTGTATTCAGTGAAATTCCCCCTTCATTTACTGCTGTGGATAGGAATTGTCAGACGGTCTCTAACTGCTCTGCAGGGAAACAATCATACTTATGTACAGCAGGGGGAGCCCCCGCCTTACTTCCCAGCCATGCAGAACTCAAGCAGCTTTGTTTGTTTCCCTGTAGAGCAGTCGGCGACTGTGTAGAGATTTGTATTGGATTTTATTTTTGCCTTTACATCCCCTTCAGCTGCAGGGACAAAGATCATGGAGCCAGATTTAAACAGATAAACTGGGACTTTATTTGGAGGATTATTTTGCTGCAGCCACTGGTTCTGCAGAGTTGGAGAAAGTTTGTATTAAACAATATAAAAACTATAAAATCCACATTAGATCACATGACAACACAGGACCCAGTGCAGTCTGTATATTCTGATTATTAATCAGTCTTGTTGTATCGGCTTCTGGCAGATATTATTTGACTTGTGCTGTTTTGATCATTTATGACGATCCCTAAGCAGCCCAGATCACACTGAGCATGTGTACAGTCTTGGTCTTGCAAAGATGTATAACAAAGTTACAAGATGGTGACCCCCTGTGGCCAACTTTGAAAACATAAATCATTTGTTTGATTAGGCTTGTGGTGCAGTAAGTTCATGTTTATGTTTAGTATACAAAATACAGCATTTCTAGCCTTATTCTATTTTAGACTTTACTTCAGCTTTAAGTCTTGCACCACAGAATCTCCCCATTGGCTTGGTGTTGGGCCCAAGTTGTTGCGTTAAGGGCATTGATGGCAGGGGATTTACTTTGGGCATCATAACCCAGTGGTGCTATTTATTTGGGGAAGATAAGTGTCTGAGGTCAAAAGGAATATTCTACTTTAATCTCTGGAGCACTTCCTCACACACCGAGGTGTTGCCCCACATGAGGAGAAGAGGTCTCATAATAAAGGCAGGGAGCTATGGTGGACCCCATCTACCTTACTTTCAGTACTAAACTCAAAAGTACTACGGCAATGATTCCTAATATAAGGGTCTGGCCCACTCAAATGGCTCTAGCTGTGGATGCTGAAGGTCAGTTAGGGGTTTTTTATGGCCATGAATTGTTCTTTAATGTCTTCAATATTGATGGATATGAATAAAATGGGAGTGGAGCTGGAACACAAAGAGTATGAAGAGCTCTGCTCTAAGGAGTTTGTGAGCACCTTCTGTTGGATCACTGGGCAATTTATTGTAACTGAAACAAAATGTTGCTATCCTGCACCCAAAAAAGGAATCCAAAGTCCAAAAAAAAAAAAATATATAAATATTTATTTGTAGCATTAAAACTTACACATCTACATAAGCCCTACGCATTTCGTGCCTTGCGTGTCGGATAGCCTCATTTTGATTCAGATTGCCGCTCCCTGTTTTAAATTAAAAACATATTGAAGAATTGAACACTCCTAGCCAGGACTCCAACCTAAAGGCATATACTGTACATACATACATTATACATACATATACACACACATAAGGTATATATTATTTGGTTGAACATAATGGTTTATCAGGGAACCCATTTTTGGTACCAGCCCATGGGCTACTGCTCCAAATAAAACTTTTCTCTATTACAGATGGGTAAAACCAAGACACTTTGCAGTTGGTCTCCATTCTAAACCCCAACTACTGGGAGGCACATTTATCAAAGGTCGAACTTTGAATTCATGTGAGTTTTTTAAAGCTACACTAAACTCGTGCAATCGAAATTTAAAATTAAATTCAAATTTTTTTACACTCGGATGAATTGAAACAACCCGAAAATTCAAATCGAATTCAATCAAACTCAATTCAAGTTTTTTCTCAGAAAAAAACTTGAATGTCAGGAAGGCTGCAAACATCTCCAAATTGATCCCTGGACCTCTCCCATTGACTTAAACAGCAATTCAGCAGGTTTTAGGTGGCGAATAGTCGAATTTGAATTCTTAAAAGGACAGATTATGATAAATCTCGAAAATCTAATTCAATTTTTTTTTTATAAAACAACTTGAAATCGAATTTGGACACTTTGCAGTTGGTCTCCATTATAAACCACAACTACTGGGAGGCACATTTATCAAAGGTCGAACTTTGAATTCATGTGAGTTTTCTAAAACTACACTAAACTCGATCGAAATTTATTATTGAAATCAAATTTTTCAAACTGGAACGAATTGAAACAACCCAAACATTCTAATCAAATTCGATCAAACTCAATTCAAGTTTTTTTCATGCCAGGAAGGCTGCAAACATCTCCAAATTAATCCCTGGACCTCTCCCATTGACTTAAACAGCAATTCAGCAGGTTTTAGGTGGCGAATAGTCAAATTTGAGTTCTTAACAGGCCAGATTATGATAAATCTCGAAAATCGAAATGAAAAAAAAAAAAACAAAAACTCAAAATCGAATTTGGATAACTCCCTAGTCAAATTTGACAGTATTGACCATAAAAGTAATTTTCAATGCAACTGTTGATAAATCTGCCCCAGAGTTTCTTACTTATCCCCCATATTTAATATAAGGCACTAAGCAGTAACCGGTAGTAACCAATAAGATGTTTGCTTTTAAACACTAGTAAATGCTACTTGCTGATTGGTTGCTATAGGTTACTGTACCTGGGCAAACTTAGTGTCTTTTATTACATAACCCCCCTATTTGTTACATGTGACAGTACAGAGCCTTCGCTACCTCTAAATATGTCCATGACCATCACTATATAAAAACAAGACCATTTTATTGAAACGCCTGGTCACAATGTACTTTAGGGAGACTAGGGATGCGCCGAATCCACTATTTTGGATTCGGCCGAACCCCCGGATCCTTTGTGAAAGATTTGTCCGAATACCGAACGGAATCCGGACATATGCAAATTAGGGGTGGGAAGGGGAAAACATTTTTTACTTTCTCGTTTTCTGACAAAAAGTCACGTGATTTCCCTCCCGCCCCTCATTTACATATGCAAATTAGGGTTCGGATTCGGTTTGGCCGGGCAAAGGATTCGGACGAATTCGGTGCATCCCTAAGGGAGACAATCAACGATGGGATGAGGGGGGCACAGGGAGGTAACGTTTATTTGTAGAACTCGTGCTCCTGTTCATCCTTCTTGATGACCGTCTTGTAGGCTTTTTCAAAGTCTTTGGCCAACACTATGTATCTGTTCTCCCGGACAGCAAGCATTCCAGCCTGAAAGAGCAGGAGAAAGGGCTCAGAATGGACAACATAGTGACCTGAAGAAGAATCCATTGGGCATCTCCAGCCTACTATCCCCTCATGAGTGCTGACATGAGCACTGGTCACATGATTGTCACATGATTAAAGGAGAAACAAACCATTAATAAAAAAAAAACCCTACCCTCCATAGACCAACCTCCCACCTCCCCCTCTCAGCCTAGCTGCCCCTAACTCTTTACTTACCCCTCCATACAGACTCTGTCCAGCGGAGTCCACGTCAACCATCTTCTTCTCTTCGGTAATCTTCACAATGAGACCCGCTTAGCAGCGTATGCGCAGTTGGAGAAATTTTCAGTTTTGCGACAACTGCGATTGCGCCGAAACTCACGAAAGTTGCCTAAGCGCCGGTCTCATTCCGAAGATTACCGAAGTGGCTGAAGATGGAGCAGTGTATAGAATAAAGAGAGAAGGTGCACACCCAATAAATTAAACTACGGGGTGCTAATCCATAGGTGACTCCCCATAAGGGTCTCCAGACAGAATTGCAAATATATAATATAGTAATGGATAGCACACCCGATTTGAAAAAATAAATAAATGTATTACAAAAAGAAGAATAAATAATATACAAAAAATAAATATAAGGAGGTGAGCTCACATCCTTATATTTATTTTTTGTATATTATTTTTTCTTCTTTTTGTAATAAATTTATTTAATTTTTCAATTTTTTTTATCCATTACTCTTAATATTTGAAGATGGCGCAGTGAACTGAAGGGATAAGTATCTTATCCCTTCACGAAGGGATAAGTAAAGACTTTCGGCATTTACCCAGGGGGCTGCTAGGATGGGGGAGGAGGGGGGGGGTCTATGTAGGGTAGGGTTTTTTTTAATTTAGGGTTTGTTTCGGCAGTATTCAGGACACTAAAAATGGCCGCACTTAAAGGAACAATTCAATATAAAAATAAAAACTGGGTAAATAAATAGACTGTGCAAAATAAAAAATGTATGTAATATAGTCAGTTAGCCAAAAATTTAATATATAAAGGCTGGAGTGAGTGGATGTGTAACATAATAGCCAGAACACTACTTCCTGCTTTTCAGCTCTCTAACTCTGAGTTAGTCAGTGACTATAAGGGGGGCCACATGGGACATTTCTGTTCAGTGAGTTTGTAATTGATCCTCAGCATTCAGCTCAGACTCAAAAGCAACATATGTCCCATGTGCCCCCCCCCGTCAAGTCACTGATTGGTTACTGCCAGGAAACCAATCAGTGGAAAGCAAGAGAGCTGAAAAGCAGGAAGTAGTGTTCTGGCTATTATGTTACACATCCAGTCACTCCAGCATTTATACATTACATTTTTGCCTAAATAACTATATTAGATACATTTTTTATTTTGCACAGCCTATTTATTTACCCCGTTTTTATTTTTACAACGAACTGTTCCTTTAAAGCCAGAGAGGGAATTGTGAAGCTCATATTTAAGCAGAAGCTGCTCATAGAATTAAACCACAAGGGGAGACTGTCAAGGTTGGGGTCGTTTCTCTGGAGAAAAGTCACTTGCGAGGAGACAGGATTACACTAGAGGACATTATAGGCAGATAGTGGGGGGATCTTTTTCCCAAAGAAAAACCAGAACCCCCTTCTCTTTTTAGATTTGAGGAAAAGAACTTTCATATGAAGCAGAGTCGGAGGTTCATCACAGTGAGGTTGTGGCAGTTACACTTACCTCCTGGCAGATAGAGTTAATGTCAGCGCCGGAAATCTTATCAGGACGAGCAACATCTGAGGTGTTTGTGAAGGAAAACAACTTGGAATAATCATCTGTCGCACACTCTGTTGGTACAAACCGGTCTCCTTTACCCCATCATTGAGAAGTCGCTGCTAAATCGATGTATTCCTAATTACTACTGAACTTTAAAGTTCCAAACACATCAGTTAATAGTGCTGCTCCAGCAGAATTCTGCGCTGAAATCCATTTCTCAAAAGAGCAAATTTTTTTTATATTTAATTTTGACATGGGGCTAGACATATTGTCAGTTTCCCAGCTGTCCCCAGTCATGTGACTCTGATAAACTTCAGTCACTCTTTACTGCTGTACTACTGTTGGAGTGATATCACCCCCCTCCCTTTCCCCCCAGCAGCCAAACAACAGAACAATGGGAAGGTAACCAGATAGCAGCTCCCTAACACAAGATAACAGCTGCCTGGTAGATCTAAGAACAACACTCAATAGTAAAATCCAGGTCCCACTGAGTCACATTCAGTTACATTGAGTAGAAGAAACAACAGCCTGCCAGAAAGCAGTTCCATCCTAAAGTGCTGGCTCTTTCTGAAATCACATGACCAGGCAAAATGAGCTGAGATGCACCTACACACCAATATTACAACTAAATACACTTGCTGGTTCACGAATGACATTTTATATTGTAGAGTGAATTATTTGCAGTGTATAAAAACTAAATCATAAAAATCATGACAGAATCCCTTTAACGTTAGCACTGACCTCTACTCGTTTAAATCCTTGATCTGCCCTTCAGCCAAAATGACACTGTTCTACATTCATATTTATCATAGAATTATACGACCAGGAGTGATGACCAAACTCCCAAAATGCATTGCAGTCAATGGGCATTCAGTGTTTTCTCCCGCACACAAAATGCATCAAAAATCAGTGGGTGTTTTTCCTAGGATGCACCGAATTCACTATTTTGGATTTGGCCAAACCCCTGAATCATTCACGAAAGATACGGCCAATACCAAACCGAATCCTAATTTGCATATGCATATATGCATATGCAAATTAGGGGTGGGAAGGGGAAAACATTTTTTACTTCCTTATTTTGTGACAAAAAGTCACGCTATTTCCCTTCCTGCCCCTCATTTCCATATGCAAATTAGGATTCGGATTTGGTACGGCCGAATCCTGCGGAAAGAGGCCGAATCCTTATCAAATCCCGAACCGAATCCTGGATTCGGTGCATCCCTAGTTTTTCCAATGTTTTTGGTGCACAATCATATGCCCTGAAATAAAGAGCAGCTCACTATTTGTTTCAGTCCTACTACTACTCCAGGCTCCTACAGGTTTAGGAAAGTGGTGAAATTGTTCCCACTGTCCAAGGCAAACCTCCCTGGATTTGTACTAGAGGAAAGTGATCTCCTTTCCAAGAGATCCCAATAACAGATCCCAATGAGTCTCTGTGTAACAGACATTAGGCACAAGGATACAGTCCTCCAGGTCCACCTCCTCAGACAAGTTCATGCTGCTGGTGATGGTGGAGAATACGAGGCGTTTTTGCCTGCGGTCGGGTAACGGAAATTCGATTTTCCTGTCGAGTCGCCCAGGACGCAGCAGTGCCGGATCTAATGTGTCTGCCCTGTTGGTGGCCATGATTACCTGATCCGGATGAACAAGAAACGTTTCGGATGTGAGACAATAATCATCAGCAATTTACAGTTAAACAATGGCAAGTGCTAATTTGAGCTGCATTTGAATTCAGTCAGTACCACTGGGTTCTGAACACTTTAGAGAAATATTTTTAGCAGAAAATTACCAAGGCCCGTGGGGGGACCCAGAAGCAAAAACAGTGCATACATACTTTTATTCCTGACTCTTTCGATGCTGCAAAACAAAGTGTACTGCCTATATTTTGGGGCAGATTTATCAAGGGTCGAATAGGAAATTCGAATTTTCAAATTTTTATTTTTTTTTGTCAAAACTCACGAAATCAAATTGGGAATAATCCAAACTCATTTGAATTTCGAGATTTATCAAACCTTTACCCTGGGAATAATTTGAATTTGACTATTCGCCACCTAAAACCTGCCGAGCTCATGAAGAAGTCAATGGCAGAGGTCCAGTGACCCATTTGAAGATGTTACTAGCCTTCCTGACATTTTTTTTCGGAGAAAAAATTCGATTCGAGTTTATGTGGAATTCGATTCAACTTTTATTCGAGTTTTCGTTCAAGTTTTAGGGGCCAATTCATTAACTTTGAGTGAAGGAATAGAAGTAAAAAACTTCGAATTTCGAAGTGTTTTTTGGCTACTTCGAGCATCGAATGGGCTACTTCGACTTTCGAATCGAAGGATTCGAACTAAAAATCGTTCGACTATTCGACCATTCGATAGTCGAAGTACCGTCTCTTTAATAAAAAACTTCGACCCCCTAGTTCGCCATCTAAAATCTACCGAACCCAATGTTAGCCTATGGGGAAGGTCCCCATAGGCTTGGCTAAGTTTTTTTGGTCGAAGGATAATCCTTTGATCGTTGGATTAAAATCCTTCGAATCGTTCGATTCGAAAGGATTTAATCGTTCAATCGAACGATTATTCCTTCGATCGTTGGAACGAAGTATTTGCGCAAAATCCTTCAACTTCAATATTCGAAGTCGAAGGATTTTCATTCCCAGTCGAATATCGAGGGTTAATTAACCCTCGATATTCGACCCTTGATGAATTTGCCCCTTAGATATTCATTTTTTTTCCTAAATAACCTCCCAATCGAATTTTGAGTATATTCGAATTTATTAGAGTAAAAAAAAAAAAAAAATTCACATGAATTTGAAATTCGACCTTTGATAAACGGGCCTCTTTGTGTCGGTAAAAGTAAAATGATCTCAGAAAAACATATATTGTTATTTCCTAGTTGACCATAGGTATTAAGCTCAGTAGTTTGTAGTAGTAGTAGTAGTTAATCAGCATAGGATTATTAAACAACATGTAGAAATCCTCCAGTTGAAACTTTTCTACAGGCAAAAACATGTACTCAAGAATAAATATGATTGTGCAGTCGTGTTATCCCATTTGCACTGGAAAGCCTGTTTAGCAAGTGCATGTTAGTCGCCCTGGGGGTGAGGACTTACCTTTACATTCACTGTCTGGTCAAATCCATCCATCTGGTTAAGAAGTTCCAGTAGAATTCGCTGAACCTCACGATCGGCTGCAGGAAGCAAAATTATGATACGGTGAGACGACTGCATTGTTTTAGTCAATGAGAGAGAAAACCTTCTTACTACATGTATTTACACCAACCCATCACCTGCAGAGGAGCAGCTCTTATTAGATTACCGTATATACTCGAGTATAAGCCGTCCCGAGTATAAGCCGAGGTACCTAATTTTACCTCCAAAAACTGGGAAAGCTTATTGACTCGAGTATAAGCCTAGGGTGAGAAATGCAGCAGCTTCTAGTAAGTTTCAATCAAAAAATTGAGGGTTTCTGCTCCCATTGGAGGTGCCGGCGTCTCGTTTTTGGATGCCGGCGACCATTCTTGGACGCCGGCGAATATTCTTGGCGACTATTCTTGGGCGCCGGTGACTGTTTTTGCACTTGTCCCGAGTATAAGCCGAGGTAGAGTTTTTCAGCATATTTTGGGGGCTGAAAAACTCGGCTTATACTCGAGTATATACGGTATTCTGTTTCTATTATACATAAAGTTGGGCCCATAATTCTTTAAACAGAGACAACTTTTTTCTAATTTTGGTTCTGTACGTCACCATAATGAACTTTAAATGAAACAACTCAGACGCAGTTAAACTTCAGACTTTCAGCTTTAATTAAGTGGGTTGAACAAAAAGATTTTATAAAAATGTGACGAACTAAAGCCTTTTTTTTTAACACAATCACTTCATTTCAGGGGCTCAAAAGTCATTGGACAAATGAAAAAAGTGAAAATGAAATGTTCATGTCTAATAGTTGGTTGAAAAGCCTTTGCTGCAATGACAGGCTGAAGTGTTGAACTCATGGACATCAGCAGATTGTGGGTTTGCTCCTGTTTAATGCTCTGCCAGGCCTTTACTGCAGCCGCTTCTTTCACTTGCTGTTTGTTTGTGGCCTTTCTGTCCCACGTTTAGTCTTCAACAAGTGAAATGCAGCTCAATTGCCTTCACATCAGGTGACTTGGCCATTCAACAATCTTCCACTTCTTTGCTTTAATAAACTCCTGGGTTGCTTTGGCTCTATGTTTTGGCTCATTATGAGACGCCTCCCAATCAATACGAGTGCATTTAGCTGGATTTGAGCAGAGAGTGTCTCTGAAGAGCTCACAATTCATTCTTGTGCTTCTGTGTCACATGATGGATAAACACTAGTGTCCCAGTGCCACTGGCAGCCAATCACGCCCAAGTCATCACACTGCCTCCCAAATGTTTTATACACAACTGTGCTATGCTTTGGATCATCAGCTCTTCCACTCCTTCTCCAGACTTATTTCTTGCCATCATTCTGCTAGAGCTTCATCTTGGTTTCATCCGTCCAAAGAATGTTTTTCTAGAACTGTGCGGCTTTTTTAGATGTTTTTTTTAGCAAAGTCCAATGTAGCCTTTGTATTGTTGATGCTTATGAGTGGCTTGTACCTTGCAGTGCAGCCTCTGTATTTACTTCATACAGTCTTCTCTTTATGGTAGACTTGGATATGGAGACTCTACCTCCTGGAGACTGTTGGTCACTTGTTTGGCTCTTGTGAAGGGCTTTCTCTTCCCCATGGAAATGATTCTGAGATCATCCACCACTGTCTTCCGTGGACGTCCAGGTCTTTTTGCGTTGCTGAGTTCACCAGTGATTTATTTCTTTCTCACCATGTACCAAACTGGAGATTTTGCCTCTCCTAATATTGGAGCAATTTCTGATTTTTTTTTTTTTTGCAGCTTAAGGACGACTTGTTTCACCTGCATGGAGAGCTCCTTTGTCCTCATGTTGTCTGTTCCACATACAAGCACCCCCCCCCTCAAATCAACTCCAGGGCTTTTATCTGCTTCATTGATAATGACATAACCAAGGAATTACCCCCACCTGCCCATGAAATGGCCTTTGACTCAATTGTCCAATTACTTTTGAGCCCCTGAAATGAAGTGATTGTGTTTAAAAAAGGCTTTAGTTCCCCACATTTTTATACAATCTTTTTGTTCAACCCATTGAATTAAAGCTGAAAGTCTGTAGTTCAACTGCATCTGAGTTGTTTCATTTAAACTTCATTGTGGTCATGTACAGAACCAAAATTAGAAAAAAACGTTGTCTCTGTCCAAAGATTTATGGGCCTAACTGTATATTCTATATAAAATTGTGATGACTAGTGTTTAAGACAATGTGAAACCCACAGCAATTTGGAGATGGGAAAGGTTCTTTATGCCACATAAATATTCATTTTCCAACAGCTGCAATGGACAGGGCTAGGCTCCAATAATACAGATTAAAGTGCATGTACACTCACCTCCTGTCTGGGCATCGAATCGCTTTGTGGCAATGGCATCAATCTCATCAATAAATATAATGGCGGGGGAATTCTCTTTGGCCAATCGGAAAACATCCCGCACCATTCGAGGGCCCTCGCCCAGGTACTTCTGTACAAACTCGGAGCCCACCACTCGGATAAAGGCGGCTGTGGGGCAGAAGCAGTGAAGAAGTTTAGTGAATAGATAAAGCAGAACAGCGATGGTTTCTATTCACTGTGTGTGGTGATAAGAAAGCAAAGCCAATCTTATTATATAATCACAAATAGGAATAAAGTATATATATATAGTATATAGTAGTAATAAAGATCTGGAATATAAAATGTCGTTTTTAGATTTATGGAGTGTGTGTGTCATGTTTTTTTCAAAATGAATCAGTTAATAGTGCTGCTCCAGCAGAATTCTACACTGAAATCCATTTCTCAAAAGAGCAAACAGATTTTTTTTTATATTTAATTTTGAAATCTGACATGGGGCTAGACATATTGTCAGTTTCCCAGCTGCCCCAAGTCACGTGACTTGTGCTCTGATAAACTTCAGTCACTCTTTACTGCTGTACTGATAGTTGGAGTGATATCACCCCCTCACTTTCCCCCCAGCAGCCAAACAACAGAACAATGGGAAGGTAACCAGATAGCAGCTCCCTAACACAAGATAACAGCTGCCTGGTAGATCTAAGAACAACACTCAATAGTAAAATCCAGGTCCCACTGAGACACTTTCAGTTACATTGAGTAGGAGAAACAACAGCCTGCCAGAAAGCAGTTCCATCCTAAAGTGTTGGCTCTTTCTAAAAGCACAAAGCAATAACCAATCAGTGACTTGGGGGGGGGGCACATGGGTCATAACTGTTGCTTTTGAATCTGAGCTAAATGCAGAGGATCAATTGCAAACTCACAGAGTTTTGTCCCATGTGGCCTCCCTTATAGTCAGTGACTAACTCAGAGTTAGAGAGCTGAAAAGCACGAAGTAGTGTTCTGGCTATTATGTTACACATCCACTCACTCCAGCCTTTATACATTACATTTTTGGCTAAATAACTAAATTAGATACATTTTTTATTTTGCACATCTATTTACCCAGTTTTTATTTTTACACTGAACTGTTCCTTTAAATCAGTTTTTTTCATTTATCTGCAATCTCTATTGTCCGTTCTACTGTATACACCACCAGAAGGAATTCTCACCTGTGGTGTGATGAGCCACAGCCTTAGCCAGCATAGTCTTCCCACACCCTGGGGGGCCGTACATCAAAACCCCTCTAGGTGGGTCAATCCCTATCTGCAATAGGAAAACCACAGTTATGTTAAATCAGGCAACAGGCTCAGGTTCCTAATGTCAGTCCTTTGTATCATCAGAAACCTCACGCCTGTCCCCCTCACCTGTTTATAAAGCTCAAAGTGCGTCAGCGGGAGTTCTACTGCCTCCCTCACTTCCTGCTTCTGGATGTCCATCCCTCCGATATCTGAAAATAGAACGTCCGGCTTCTGGTCTGTGGGAGGAGCAACAGGAACAGTGTCAGGACCAATGTAGAGATTTAACATTTATTTTGGTCTATTTCCTGCCACATCCCATTGCTTCTAACACAATTCTCACCTGAAACTATGGAGGCAAAACCTCCAAACATCAGTAAGAGGCAGATTAAATTTTCAAATTCAACTAGAGAGTTATTCAAATTCAATTAGAGTTTTTAAAAAAATCGATTTTCGAGATTTATCCTACTCTGGCCCTTTAAGAACTCGAATTTGACTTTTCGGCACCTAAAACCTGCCGAATTGCTGTTCAAGCCAATGGGAGACGTCCAGGGATCAATATGAAGTTGTTTGCAGCCTTCCTGACATACAAGGTTTTTGAAATTCAAACCGATTTAAAGGGGTGGTTCACCTGCAGGTTAACTTTTAGTACGTTGTAGAATGGCCAATTCTAACCAACTTCAATTGGTCTTCATTATTTATTTTTTTATAGTTTATGAATTATTTGCCTTTTTCTCCTGACTCTTTCCAGCTTTCAAAAGGGGGGTCACTGACCCCATCTAAAAACAAATGCTCTGTAAAGCTACAAATTTATTGTTATTGCTACTTTTTAGTACTCATCTTTCTGTTCAGACCCTCCCCTATTAATATTCCATATTCTCATTCAAATCAACGAATGGTTGCTAAGGTAATTTGGACCCTAGCAACCAGATGGCTGAAATTACAAAACTGAAGAGCTGCTGAATAAAAAGCTAAATAACTCAAAAACCACAAATAATAAAAAATGAAAACCAATTGCAAATTGTCTCAGTATATCACTTTCTACACCATAGTAAAACTTTACTCAAAGGTGAACAACCCCTTTAATTCGTCCGAGTTTGAAAATTTAGATTTTTTTTAATAAATTTCGATAAGTCTGATTTTGAATTTATGGGAGTTCAAATTCATTTGAGTATGAAAAATTTTAATTTTTAAAAACGCCCATAAATTCAAAATTTGACCTTTGATAAATGTGCCTCTTGGGGCAGATTTATCAAGGGTCGCAGTGAAAATTCAAAAGTTTTTTTTTTTTTGGTGGAATTCGACTAGGGAATAGTTAAAATTCAATTTGAGTTTTTAAAAAAAATTCTAATTTGATTTTCGAAATTTATCATGTACTGGTCGTTGAAGAATTCAAATTTGACTATTCGCCACCTTAAACCAGTGAATTGCTGTTTTAGTCTATGGGGGATGTCCAGGGATCAATTTGGAGTTGTTTGCGGCCTTCCTGAAAATCAAGTTTTTTTTGGAGAAAAAACTCCAATCGAATTTGATTCGAGTTTGCAGGTCGATCCCATTCACCCGAATTTTAATTTTTTTTATTTTTAAAATTTTAATTGGCCCCCCCCCCCAAATTCGAGTTCATGGGAGTTTCTACAAACTCCCATGAACTCGAAATTCGACCCTTGATAAATCTGCCCCTAAGTGTGTTAAAAGCCTATATTTATTACATTACTTGCAAATGGGGGATTCACTTTACTAAATGTTATGGCCTTTTAATGGAAACGTAAAATGCCCTGTAGGGACTCATAGGTTTACTAATGCCCTATGGCTTTAAATCCCAACACTTCCTAATCTCCCTAGTTGCTGGGCAGATGCCAATGTATCTAGTTGTAATTTACATATCCCAGTTATTGGCCAAGAGGCTTTATGACCACTTCCTGTCACACGTTGGTATAGTGAGTGAGAAGGGGTGGAGCTTCCTTTTTGGCTTCTGGTTGCTGATCCAGCTGGATGTTTCCAGGGAGCCTGGGTACAACAAGGCCCAGTAAAGCCAGTTTGCCCTAGAGGGACCTGAACCTCTAGTGTTAAAGGAGAAGGAAAGCTACCGAAGCAGTTTATTGCCAATAATACACAAAAGTGCAAGATATAACACTATATTTATTCTGTAGAAGCTCTGTTTGTTTAGGATAGCAGCTGCCATATTAGCTTGGTGTGACATCACTTCCTGCCTGAGTCTCTCCCTGCTCACTCATAGCTCTGAGATCAGATTACAGCAGTGATGGGAGGAGGGAGGGGGAGAGAAGAGCAAACTGAGCATGCTCAAGCCCTAGCCCTGGAGGTTTAAGCTGAAAACAGGAAGTCTGATACAGAAGCCCATGAGTACACAATAGAAGGAAAGAAATGTGGTGTTTCATTTGACAGAGGACTCAGAGCAGCATTACTTTGAGGGTTTACTGGTATATTTATATAGACCTTTCTGATAAAACTTACGTAATTCTGATAAAGCTTACTTAATTCACGGAGCCCCGTGAATGAAGCCAGTGAGTGGCAGGAATATAATTGTAGGAGAGTAAGACAGTGAGGGAAGAGAGAAAGAGCAGCTTTGTGCTCCATCAAGGAAGTGTAACAGGGAGTAGCTTCTCAGACTGTAAGATTTGCCTACAGTGAAGGGACACAGTGGATAGAGTGTCAGTCTTTAGCTTCTCGTCCCTGACCCCTCCACTGGGTGAGATCCAGACCACGTGTGAGCTATTTCTGCCTGGAGGTGCTGCACTGCCTTCACTACATCCTCCGGGATCCACATGCATCTACCTCTGATATACTGTCTGACACGTGTGCCTATATATTCTGCAAGTGTAAGTAACCTGTGGATCATTTGTCTCTGACAAATTAAGTTATTCTGCAACAATCTCCTGGCGCCCTTTTCTATATTTGTTTTATGCACAGTAGCCTGTGGGAGTTGTAGTTGCGTTACACCGCACCTTCATTTCTTCCACTTTGCGAAGGCCCTGCCTTAAGTGTTAGAGTCAAATACTCTAGTTTACTAGCTGGTTGTTAAGCCCGTTGGTTTAAATAGTCCAAAATCATGTTACAGCTCCTACATTGTATATTATGAAATAAAAGGGAAAAAAATAAAACACAGACACGTGTATCAAAAGTATTTGAAGAGACAGGAATAGTAGAGACAGGGGTCGGGCAGTGGGTACCTGAGGAGAGCATCATGATGCTGCTATCAGCCTCTGGGGGTAGGACATCCACTAAAGCGTTGCTGTGTTTGTGCAGAGCTACAGAGGCATTGGGTTTCAGCAGCTCCCTGTCAATGGTGCTCAGGATCCGGACATAGTAATTAGAGCCTGGAAACGATAAAAAGAAACAATAAAGATTGTAATTCAATTATATAGGTGTTATTTATATTATTGGAGCAGACACCAGTACATTTAGCAGTAAAGATCTGTGTCTCCAAAGATGCCCCAGTAGCTCCCCATCTTCTTTTCTGCTGATTCACTGCACATGCTCTGTGCTGCTGTCACTTACTGAGCTTAGGGACCCACTCACAATATACAGTACACATAGAATAGAAATGTCACAATATAAGGCTGATTAGTAATTAATGCACATAATTACTACATGGCAGCACAGAAACCAGTGCAATTAGCATCAGAATTTAATAATCAGCAAACCTGTAGCATCAGCTTATATTACAGCCAGGGAAGCTCATTTTCTGCTGGATAATTAGTGACGAGCCCTAAGCTTAGCTTCTCAACAGCCAATCAGAGCCCACTGAGCATGTGAGTGTCACAGACACTTTCCAAGATGGTGACCCCCTGTGACAAGTTTGAAGTCCTGGATCATTGCTGCTATTGAAAACCTGAAACTTTAGCCTCGTGCAATAAGTTCACTATATAAAATATGGTATTTTTAACCATATTCATTATTAGGGTTTAGTTCTCCTTTAAATCACCTTCCAGTCGAATTAAAGGAGACATAGGATAAATGAAAAAAAAACCCTAATTATTGTAGGCAATTATAAGTAATATATGGTGTTGCTTTTACATGGTGCTAAAAATTAATATTATCTTTAAAAATACATTTGTGTCCCTGTTACAAATGAGGGGTGGGCGTGTCCTAACGGTCCCTGCCACAAGCACAGTAGGAGGGGGACAGCCAATTACAGCCCTGCAGTCACACAGACAGGCTTCAGTTCCCTATCAGGCCCTGCTAGCTGCTGATTGGTTCCTGTCCTACAGTGCAGTGAGCTGAGAGCCTGGGAATTTAGGGAGCAGGAAGTGGAAGAGAAGGGAGGGATTATTAGGTTTTCACAGAAATATTCAATAAATCAGCCTGAAACACGACTTTTTTCTTCTATATCTAAATGAGTATAACGCACTGGTACATCCTTATTTTTTACACACAAGTCTCCTTTAAAAAAAAAATTCACATGAATTCGAAATTCAACCTTTGATAAATGTGCCTCCCTGTGTTGTCTAGAATACAGTGCCTCCTTATACATTCTCAGCAATCCAAAACCATTGCATATAAATCATCAGTATTTTTTTAGTACTCTATATCATTTCCACTTTCATTGCCCACGAGAATAAAAAGATAAGGTAAAACCTGTGGTGGATCCTACAATGGCCGTGTTCTGATCTACAGCCTCCAAGAACTGGCCAATCACCAGCGGGATGCTCTGTATTCGTTTCACTTCCTCCTGGGCATGGAGAAATTCCTTCTTTAGATTCTTCTGTTCATCCTTAATGTATTCCTCCTGCACCTCCAGGAATTCCAGCTCCTGCTGCAGTTTCTGTAACGCAAACACAGCTTTGTCATAGGCCACCCAATGCCCAATGCATGATAATGATTAATAATGAGATCCCGATTATTAAAGGGATACTGTCATGGGAAAACTTTTTTTTTTTTAGAGAACAAGTTAATAGTGCTGCTCCAGCAGAATTCTGCACTGAAATCCATTTCTCAAAAGAGCAAACAGATTTTTTTTTATATTTAATTTTGAAATCTGACATGGGGCTAGACATATTGTCAGTTTCCCAGCTGCCCCCAGCCATGTGACTTGTGCTCTGATAACCTTCAGTCACTCTTTACTGCTGTACTGCAAGTTGGAGTGATGCCACCACCTTCCCTTTCCCCTCAGCAGCCAAACAACAGAACAATGGGAAGGTAACCAGTAGTGATGTGCAGGCTGATCTCACATGCTTCTTTCTGGGTCGCGGGCGGGTGTGGGTTGAGCTCTTCTTACTGCTCTCCCCAACCGTGACCTTCCAAATGCCGCTTATGACTTCCGGGTTGAGTTTTTATAGACACACCTCTCGACCCACTCCTTTTGTGACATCATCAGTGGGCGGGGTGGCGCGGGTGTCTAAAAGAGACCTGGAAGTCTGGCTCGGGTGGTGGGAGGGCAGGTGGGTGCGGGTCAAGCCCGACCCACACATCACTAGTAACCAGATAGTCGCTCCCTAATAGCTGCCTGGTAGATCTAAGAACAGCACTCAATAGTAAAATCCAGGTCCCACTGAGACACATTCAGTTACATTGAGTAGGAGAAACAACAGCCTGCCAGAAAGCAATTCCATCCTAAAGTGCTGGCTCTTTCTGAAATCACATGACCAGGCAAAATGACGTGAGATGCACCTACACACCAATATTACAACTAAATACACTTGCTGCTTCAGGAATGACATTTTATATTGTACAGTAAATTATTTGCAGTGTAAACAGTGTCATTTAGAAATAAAATCCATAAAAATCATGACAGAATCCCTTTAACTAATAACCCACCTTATAGCGACTGTATAAATCTTCCAGATCTTCAGACTCAGGCCCAAGGAAGGAGAGGGCAGTTATTGGGCGCGATGAGGCCAGAGGAGGAGCTTCATCCTGACAAAGGGCAAGAGAACAAAATAAATGAAAAGGCTAAAGAGAATGAGTAAGGGGCCCACTGATTTAATTACCTTCACCTGCATCATCGGGAAAAGATTATAATACAGGTATAGGATGTATTATCCAGAATTCTCTGAATTACAGAATGGCCGTCTCTCATAGGCTCCATTTTATTCAAACTAGGAATGCACCAAATCCAGGATTCGGTTAATATTGGGCATTTTTCAACAGCATTCGGCCGAATCCTTGTCCTTGGACGAACTAAATCCAAATTTGCATATGTAAATTAGGGGCGGGAAAATAAATCACATGACTTTTCAACAAAATACAAGGAAGTAAAAAAAAGATTTTTCCACTTTTTCCTTTCCTGCCCATAATTTGCATATGCAAATTAGGATTCAGTTTGTTATTCGGTAAAATCTTTCAAGAAGGTTTCGGGGATTCGGCCAAATCCCAAATAGTGGATTCAGTGCATCACTAATCCAAACAAACCGCATTTTTTAAAAATGATTTCCTTTTTCTGTGTAATAATAAAACAGTAACTTGTACTTGATCCCAACTAAGATATAATTAATCCTTATTGGAGGCAAAACCAGCCTATTGGGTTTATTTAATGTTTACCGTATATACTCGAGTATAAGCCGTCCCGAGTATAAGCCGAGGTACCTAATTTTACCTCCAAAAACTGGGAAAGCTTATTGACTCGAGTATAAGCCTAGGGTGATAAATGCAGCAGCTTCTGGTAAGTTTCAATCAAAAAATTGAGGGTTTCTGCTCCCATTGGAGGGGCCGGCGTCTAGTTTTTGGATGCCAGCGACCAATCTTGGACGCCGGCGAATAATCTTGGAGACTATTCTTGGACGCCGGCAATTATTCTTAGGCGCCGGCGACTATATTTAGACGCCGGCGACCGTTTTTGCGCTTGACCCGAGTATAAGCCGAGGTAGAGTTTTTTAGCATATTTTGGGGGCTGAAAAACTCGGCTTATATTCGAGTATATACGGTATATGATTTTCTAGTAGACTTAAGGTATGAAGATCCAAATTACGGAAAGACATGTTATCCAGAAAACCCCAGGTATTCTGGATAACAGGTCCCATTCCTATAATATGTGGAATCAATAACTTTCTTCTGCAGTGAAATCAATATATCGCTTCCAATGAATGAGGGAAAATGGTTGTCCCCGGAGCACAAAATAAATAAGATAAAAACAGGTAAAGTTGGCCGCACACACAGATCTGCTCATTTAACGTAGCTGCCAAATAAACGTATCTCTGGCCCTTGATCACTAATATAATTACATGGGAAAACCATGGAGGACTATCAGGTAAAAAAAATCCCATCCTATTGGGAAAGTGTCTCTTTCCAGTCAATATGTGACTAAGCTCTTATCAGGTAAAAAATTCTGAACCCTGAAAATGGCCCATCACTAGTCAATATGAGCCTATTGCCGGCCCAAGTCTCAAACAACAACAAAAGTATTTCTTATTGGTGAGTTCACACAGCAGTCAGCTGACCTTAACCTGCTCATGTTCCCATCAGCAACCTGTGTTTGTACCAACAAAGCCACCGTAGGACTCACTTCCTCATTAAAGAACAGAATTACTTTTGTTTTGTAGCTACTAATAAGCCAATAATAAGGCTTAGGCCTGTGCAGGGAACCATTATAACCCATTCTTCATCTGTAGTTGCACTACAACTCCCAGCATCCTCAACAGCCTTCAGTGTCACAGCAACCTAGGAAGGACACATCAAACACATGTGGAGGTTGCAGCACGGACAGGCCTGATATAAATCTGCTGCTTTGTGGCATCCAGGGCTGAAAGTAGAAAGGGGACTCTGGCAATGTAAAATGATGGGGATAACTTAAAGGAACAGTAACACCAAGTAATGAAAGTGTTTTAAAGTAATGAAAATATAATGTAGTGTTGTCATGCACTGGTAAAACTGGTGTGTTTGCTTTAGAAAGACTACTATAGTTTATATAAACAAGCTGCTGTGTAGCCATGGGGGCAGCCATTCAAGCACAGGATACACAGTAGATAACAGATAAGTACTACTATAGTTTATATAAACAAGCTGCTGTGTAGCCAGAGGGGCAGCAATTCAAATCTGATAAAGGAGAAAAGATACAGGATACACAAAAGATAACTGATAGGCCCAACAGAATTCCATTGTATACTACAGAGCTTATCTGTTATCTGCTGTGTATCCTGTGCCTTTTCTCCTTTATCAGTTTGAATGGTTGCCCCCATGGCTACACAGCAGCTTGTTTATATAAACTATAGTAGTACTTATCTGTTATCTACTGTGTATCCTGTGCTTGAATGGCTGCCCCCATGGCTACACAGCAGCTTGTATATATAAACTATAGTAGTACTTATCTGTTATCTACTGTGTATCCTGTGCTTGAATGGCTGCCCCCATGGCTACACAGCAGCTTGTTTATATACTAACTAGTAGAGTACTTATCTTGTCTATCTGCTGTATCCTGTGCTTGAATGGCTGCCCCCATGGCTACAACAGCAGCTTGTTTACATAAACTATAGTAGTACTTATCTGTTATCTACTGGTGTCCTGTGCTTGATGGCTGCCCCCATGGCTACACAGCAGCTTATTTAATATAAACTATAGTAGTACTTATCTGTTATCTACTGTGTATCCTGTGCTTGAATGGCTGCCCCATGGCTACACAGCAGCTTGTTTATATAAACTATAGTAGTACTTATCTGTACCTATCTCGGGTGGCTTGTTTACATAAACTATATATAAAGACCAGCTGTACCAGTGCAGAGCCACAATACATTATAATTTTATTATTTTACAAACAAGGTCATATTTTGGCGTTACTGTTCCTTTAGGAATGCCCAATGTTCACAAGAAAAGCTCGACTCACTGGATGTGGCTACTGCCCAACAACTTGCCAGAACTCAAATGAATCTACTTGACCATTAAAACTCCCATAAGCCCCAGTGAAGCAGTAGAGGGATGTGATGTATATAATGTTATAAGACAAACAGAAACTAATCATTATAATATGTCCTTTGTGTCCCAGGCCAGTGAATGTCGTCCCTGCTCTATCCCCACACCTGACAGTCATGTCTGGGTTCCAGGGGAAGTCTGCTGAGCATGCTGGGAGCTGTAGTACAATAACAGCAGTCAGGTATCCGTGTAGCACAGTCAGCTCAGTGCCTCACACACTACTCAGTACCTGGCCGCTTCCCTTCTCTATAACAATCCCGATCTCCTCCATTATCTCTGATTTCCCTGTATCACCGCCGCGCACCGACTCAACTTCACTTCCGGTGCCGACAAAGGAGGTGACGTCAGGAAGAGGCTGAAGCAGGATGGGAGTTGTAGTTTTAAAACTATATACAAATATACAGTTACCCCGGCCAATGAAGGGCTAGCGCTGGGCAGAATGGGACTGCTGTTTCCCTTTCGCACCCCTCCCCCAGCAAACCCAAAATACACAAACACATCTTTCTGAGACAGCACCGCGCGTGCGCACAGAACTCTCCGTGCGACTACTATTCCTGTAGGTGTCGCGATCAGCGTTCGGCTAGAACACCCTGGTTCATCAGGCAGGAGCTACAGGAAGTTTACAGCGTCTCCTTTTTTTATTGGACGTCTGCTCGATATAGTTCCGCCTTTTCTTTTACGTTTGTCCAATCAGTGTAAGGGCAACACGGTGGCTCGTCGGGACCTGTGAGAGGGTAAAGTCGCTGCCAGGCTGAGGTGTCGGGATGGCGAGTCTGTGGATGGGCGATGTAAGTCTTTGGTACCACGTGATTCTACTCTTAGTCCTCTGCCTTATGTACCACGTGATTCTACTGCCTTATGTAGTGAGTGTAACTGAGTGCGTGTCTGTGAGAGAGAGAATGGGACACGCTCGTGTTGTGCAGTGATTTCATACAGACCATTATCTTGTTTATTACTGATCTGTCTCTCACTCTCTGTGTGTCTCTCTCTCTCCCCTTTCTCTTCTATTGGAGCAGCTGGAGCCCTTCATGGATGAGACTTTCATCACTCTCGCCTTTGCCTCTATGGGAGAAACCATCGCTGCTGTTAAAATCATTCGCAACAGGATGTCTGAGTGAGTACCCCCTGCTGTCACTTGTAAGGATATTACTACTCACTGAGTCTGTACAGGGAACTCTGAGTATCACTCATGTATTATAAGGGATAATGTACCCCCTACTGTAAATGATAAGGATATTAGAAGTCACTGAGGGGTTGTTCTGTGACCATAGAAAGACACAAGGCTGCAGGCTGAGTTATACAGGGAACTCTGAGTATCACTCATGTATTATAAGGGATAATGTACCCCCTACTGTAAATGATAAGGATATTAGAAGTCACTGAGGGGTTGTTCTGTGACCATATAAAGGCACAAGGCTGCAGGCTGAGTTATACAGGGAACTCTGAGTATCACTCATGTATTATAAGGGATAATGTACCCCCTACTGTAAATGATAAGGATATTAGAAGTCACTGAGGGGTTGTTCTGTGACCATATAAAGGCACAAGGCTGCAGGCTGAGTTATACAGGGAACTCTGAGTATCACTCATGTATTATAAGGGATAATGTACCCCCTACTGTAAATGATAAGGATATTAGAAGTCACTGAGGGGTTGTTCTGTGACCATATAAAGGCACAAGGCTGCAGGCTGAGTTATACAGGGAACTCTGAGTATCACTCATGTATTATAAGGGATAATGTACCCCCTACTGTAAATGATAAGGATATTAGAAGTCACTGAGGGGTTGTTCTGTGACCATATAAAGGACACAAGGCTGCAGGCTGAGTTATACAGGGAACTCTGAGTATCACTCATGTATTATAAGGGATAATGTACCCCCTACTGTAAATGATAAGGATATTAGAAGTCACTGAGGGGTTGTTCTGTGACCATATAAAGGCACCAGGGTCACATTTAGATTAATAAGACTTTATGATATAAAATCCCTGTTACAAAACCTGTTTAGAATGAATCGTGTGTATTGGGTGAGACTGATCTATAGATTTGATTCCTCTGCTTGTGGTTGTGACATTATCATTTCTCAGTGTAACCTCTTGTCCTTCTCTCCTGCTCATGTAGAGGTCTCCCCGGTTACTGTTTTGTACAATTTGCAGAACCAGAAGCTGCAGAGAGGTGTTTGCTGAAACTCAATGGGAAACCTTTGCCTGGCGCTTCCTATGTAAGTACCAGTGTGTCCCCTACATAATAACCAACGGATACAAATGTTTGACACAGAGTATTTATAAGTTCTATTAACATCTCCATGGCCTTGCACACTTACTTAGTCATTGAGAAATCATTCTTCTTTAAAGGGGTGGTTCACCTTTAAATTTACATTTAGCATGTTCTCGAATGGCCAATGCTAAGCAAAACTGGATGGACCAATTAATGGGTTTTGCAGTGTATTTTGGTCGTTTTTGTGTGTGGCAGAATTGTAGAAAGATGCATGGTGGGCCAAGCCCTAGGCAACCTAGCCGGCCACCTCGCCCCCCTGTGCACTCTCACACAAATGTACTCTCGTACACTTAGGGGCAAATTCCCTAACCGCCAAAAATTCGCCAGCGACGGCTTCGCAGCCATTGCAACACTTCGCCAGGCATAAATTCGCAAGGACCACGCCAGTTCCCTAAAGTGCGAAATCGCGTCCAGGGCGCCGAACGCTGGTGAATTTTCGCTAGCGTTACTTCAGCAATCAAAGCGAAGATGCGCTAGCGTTGCCTAATTTGCATACGGCGGGAATTGATAAAGTTACATGGCTGTATAATGTTGCAGCAAATACATTAAATTACACAAGCCCAGGGAACCTTAATAAATAAAATAAAGTTGTTATATTGCCCTACACATGAGCCCACTGTATAGTTTGTTTCATATGTAGGGGGGAACCCGGTTACCCAAAAAGATTTTACGGACCTTTGCAGGCTATCACTCTGAAAAAAGGAAAAGACGCCAGCATTTTTTGACTTAGAAAAATTTTGCACTAAAAATTGAGGAATCCTATGCACTCCATTGCACTTCACCTGGTCTGAGCATCTTAGTGAATTTGCGGAGTTATTTGCCAGAGCGAAAATTTGTCTGGCGTTCGAGTGCGAAGCAACGCTAGCGTCTATATCCTTCGCTAGCAAAGTGAAGCCTGTGTTCGTTGGAGAATCTGCGAAGTTCCGGAATTATCGCTAGCGTTGCTCACTTCGCCCTTTAGGGAATCTGCCCCTAAAACGTCACAAGGGGTAACAAGCGGAGATGAGGAAAGTCAGGGGCAGCAAAAAATCCAGGACTAGAGGAAGGCAGAAGGTTTTTCAAGAGGTACCTGCCCAGTGTCCCCCCAACCATTGCACCCTAGAGCAGGTGCCTCTCCTGTACCCCTAGTTCCGGCCCTAAGAAGACTTCTCAGTTCTAAGTACAATAATGGCTGCCTCCAGTTGTCTATATACTTAGTCTGTTGCCAACTACAACTCCATCTGTCCTGTCTGAGGCTGAGCAATGACGGGAGTTGCATTTTCACCATCTGTTGTTTGTATGTCCCCATCCTATTTAGTAAGATACTTTTATATTGATTAAACCCATTTTATTTTGAACCGTAATCATATGCTGTCAATCTGCTTTTTCAGAACAAGCGTTTTAAGCTCAACCGCGCATTCTATGCCAAACCGCTAGATCCCAGGTAAGTCAGGATTTCTTAGTGATTATATTTGGCTTATGTTTATCAAAACTTTTTTTTTTTTATTTTTTTTTTTTGTAGACCATATCTGTATCAAGAAGAGTCCTTGCTAGTGGGCATCTATATACTGGGCCCCAAATATTAACACTGGCCAAATCTGCACCACTGCAGTTAAACCATAACAACTGATGATCTTTTAAAGGGGAACTATAGCGAAAATGAAAATTCAATATAAGCTTCAGCACACTTAAATAAGAAACTTTCAAAATATAATCGGTTATATATTCAGTACCGTTTCTGAAATAATCAAGTTTATTTTCACAATTCCTATCTCTGCCTCTGTTTCTCTTCATTCTGTCTTCATGCAGCAGTTGGGTGTCAGATATTCATTAACAGTTAAATCCAATATATCTTCTAGGGCCTTTTGCCTAGAAGATGTATTAGAGCTCACTTTATTAAAATCACCAGACATCATGTCTCTCTACATGCAGAATTTGTTCAAAAGGCAGTTATTTTGTTTGCACTGGAATCGGTTATTTGAGTGAGCTCTAATACATCTGCTAGGAAAGGAGCCCCCCTATAAGATATATTGGATCTAACTGTCAGTGAATATCTGACACCCAACTGCTGCATGAAGAGAGAATGAAGAGAAACAGATGCTGAGAGAGGAATAGTGAAGATAAACTTGATTATTTTAGAAACAATGCAAAAGTTTCTTATTTCACTATGAGGAAGCTTATAATACATTTTCGTGATTGTTCCCCTTTAATATATTAAAGGAATGTCAGGCTTGTGTTGGCCTGCAGCTTACAATCAATTGACCCACGCTTACCAGTGCATGTTCAGAGAATGGTAACTGCTGTGTTGCTTCTGCTGATTTCACATACACTTCCAGCAAAACAGCAGCACTAGAATGCGCCACAACTCCTTTAATTGCTGCTGTTCTGATCATACTTGGAATTTGCACGAACAATCGGCACCATTTGGCCCTTTAGTCAAGCAAAGACCGTAGCCTGGTTATGGTGAAATGGGAGGAGCCAAAAAGCTCTGAATTATTAGGCTGTATCTGTGCTATAAAACCAGCGGTTCTGGATGCATATTTGGCCACAGGGACATAAAGTGATTTGCATGTCTCCACCCATAATGCCTTATGTAAGAGTTAAACTAATTTTTGGTATTCAGTGCTATGTATACGGTAGGAGTCTAGTAAATACCTTCTGTTTTCAGAGGGCTTTATGTTGCCTTTAGTCAAAAAAACTTACCAGATCTGCCTGAGTATGGCTGCCTTTACCCTTCCTTACTATCAGGCAGCAGCAGAGAAGTAACACTGGCAGATGAAATGGAAAGGCTTCACTAGAAATACTTTGATTATCTCCGGCTTTATTTACATTTTTTGCTTTTACTTCATTTTAATAAAGCCAAACCCCCAGATCACTGATGTCTCAAGCAAATGACTATACCCAGGCCTTTAACTACTACAGCCAGCAGTATCCACAGATGTATTCCAACTGGAACCAGAAAAGCGGAAATTACAATTATCAACAATATGGAGACAACTCCAGTACCTGGCAGGTAAGTGAGCTGTATAGAGGCCGGACTGTGTAAATGAAAAGCAGATTCTGCCACATCTATACAGTGGGTTTTATTTAAAGTGCAGCTGTTCTACTGCAGCTCAGGGAAAAGATTTACCCACAGTGGCATCACAGGTAACTGCAAGTGATCTAACTATCAATCAATTCACCTATTGAATCAAGGTGTAATGGCAGCACTATCCTCCCACCCCCCATTGAGTTACAGATAAATTGTGAGTTCTTGTGTTTTCAGGTCCCAGAGGAAACGGCAGAAACTGCAGATGAAGCTCTGGAAGGTGAGCCACTTAAAGGATACTTCACAATTAACATTAGGGCCTTAAAGGAGAACTAAAACTTAACTAAAGAAGTAGCTAGAAATGTTGTACATGATGTTTTGTGCTTCTGTACCAGCCCAAGGCAACCACAGCCCTTTAGCAGTAAAGATCTGTGTCTCCAAAGATGCCCCAGTAGCTCTTCTTTTCTGCTGATTCACTGCACATGCTCTGTGCTGCTGTCACTTACTGAGCTTATGGAACCACTCACAATATACAGTACACATAGAATAGAAATGTCACAATATAAGGCTGATTACATAGTAAAATAGTAACATAGTAAGTAAGGTTGAAAAAAGACACACGTCCATCAAGTTCAACCTTTTAGTTTTCTTTTTTTATTTGCCAAACTGCTAGTTGATCCAGAGGAAGGCAAAAAACCTGTCTGAAGCCTCTCCAATTTGCCTCAGAGGAGGAAAAACAATCCTTCCTGACTTCAAGATGTAATGGGACCAGTCCCTGGATCAACTTGTACTATGAGCTATCTCCCATATCCCTGTATTCCCTCACTTGCTAAACACCATCCAACCCCTTCTTATACCTATCTAATGTATCAGCCTGTACCCCTGATTCACTTCCCAGCTCTCCCTGTAACACCCCTTTCCCTCCTCTAATCTCATTGGCTCCCTCCTGTCTGCTGGGAGGAGCTACTGGTGAATAAAGCATCCGACCCTTCCTTGTACCTATCTAATGTATCAGCCTGTACCACTGATTCAGGGAGACAATTCCACATCTTCACAGCTCTCACTGTAACAAACCCCTTCACAATATTTAGCTGGAACCTCTTTTCTTCTAATCGGAATGGGTGACCTTGTGTCAGCTGGAAAGACCTACTGGTAAATAAATCATTAGAGAGATTATTATATGATCCCCTTATATATTTATTTATAGTTATCATATCACCCCTTAAGCGCCTCTTCTCCAGAGTGAACATCCCCAATTTGGCCAGTCTTTCCTCATAGCTAAGATTTTCCCTTTACCAGCTTAGTTGCCCTTCTCTGTCCCCTCTCTAATACAATAATGTCCTGTTTGAGTGATGGAGACCAAAACTGTACGGCATATTCTAGATGGGGCCTTACCAGTGCTCTATACAGTGGGACCCCCTCCTCCCGTGACTCTCTGCCCCATTTAATACAACTCAAGACCTTATTTGCCCTTGATGCTGCTGACTGGCATTGCTTGCTACAGACAAGTTTATTATCTACAAGGACTCCAAGTCCGTCTCCATTATGGATTTGCCTAGTGCAGTCCCATTAAGGGTATAAGTGGATATTGTTACATCCCAGGTGCAGGACTTTAAATTTATCAACATTGAATCTCATTTGCCACTCATTTGATTAGTAATACAGATAATTACTACATGGCAGCACAGAAACCAGTGCAATTAGCATCAGAATTGAATAATCAGCAAACCTGTAGCATCAGCTTATATTACAGCCAGGGAAGCTCATTTTCTGCTGGATAATTAGTGACGAGCCCTAAGCTTAGCTTCTCAACAGCCAATCAGAGCCCACTGAGCATGTGAGTGTCACAGACACTTTCCAAGCTGGTGACCCCCTGTGATAAGTTTGAAGTCCTGGATCATTGCTGCTATTGACAAGCTCAAACTTTAGCCTCGTGCAATAAGTTCACTATATAAAATATGGCATTTTTAACCATATTCATTTTTAGGGTTTAGTTCTCCTTTTAAAGCACTTGTATATTAGGTGTTAGTCTTGTAAGCCTTATGGGTAACTAGACCATACAAAGAATGTGACAAATGAACAGTATATCGGTTTGACTTATTAATTTACTCTCTTAATGAGCAGCCGTTAGTGCAGTACACTGTTTATAAAGTGAGTGCCTTGTGTATGAGGAGGGCACAATAATAACTTGTGTTTCTTGTCTCCACAGATCCAGTGCTCCAGCTGGACATTAACGAGGCTAATAAGCAGTTTATGGAGCAGAGTGAAGAACTATACACTGCACTTATGGACTGTCACTGGCAGCCACTGGACACCGTCATGTCCAAAATCCCAACAGATATGTGACCCAGTAAAGACACTGGACTAAATCAGACAGTAGCCAGTGAGCCCAGGGCTAGTGGTGCATTGTATGACTCAATGATTCAGATACAAACATTCAGTACTTTCACTTCCAAGTCAACAGAGGGAGCAATTTGGAACATGAGTGAGTCACACCTCATTGTTGAATCTTATTTAGTCCTTTTATTTACATTTGTATAAACCTGGAACAGACTTCTCTGCATTGTGTGGCTTGTGATGTTCAGGGTTTCTATTGTTTTACTGATACCTTTTGTATGAGTTCAGCAACACTCAGTTCTGTAAAGATGATAAAATTCACTATTTTACTATGTAATGCTCTAGTTTATTGGTCGCATATGCTTTAGACAGGCGGGTTTGATTGCCTTTTGCACCCTGAAACAAAGAGTAACTCCCAGGATGCAGTTGGGCTTCGCAGCTCTAGTGATTCAACCCAGCTGCTGCAGGAGAGGCCTCTATGAGATTAAGTTGAATACGGAGACATGAAAGAAACAACATATTCACAGTACGAGTTTTATTTAAACTAAAGCAACAGATGTGCACGTTTCATACAATTTCAAGTATAATATCTCTTTTTTTTTCTTTGATCAGAATCCTGGCAGATTGCCACTATACTTGGCCATTTTCTCCCTTTCAGTTAAAGGGACCACTCACTTTGCTAACATTTAAAGGAAAAGTATACCTCCAAAATGAATATTTAAGCAACCATTTATATCATATTAAGTGGCATATTAATAAATCTTACCAAACTGGAATATATATTTAAAGGAAAACTATACCCCCCAAACAATGTAGGTCTTGATTAAAAGATACTGAGTAAAACAGCTCATGTGTAAAACCTTGCTTCATGTAAATGAACCATTATCATAATAATATACTTTTTTTAGTAGTATGTGCCATTGGGTAATCATAAATAGAAAATTGCCATTTTAAAAAATAAGGGCCACCCCCTGAGATCGTAAGATTCACTGTGCTCACATACAAACCATATGTTAGGTCACATGAGCCAATTAACAGACAGAGTTCTGCCTTTTGCTTCCTCACTTCTTCCTGTTACAGTTAGAGCTGCAGTATTTCTGGTCAGGTGATCTCTGAGGCAGCACAGATAGAGTCACGAAATGGTGGTTCAAGGCAAGAGATGTAAAAGGGCAATATTTATGTAAATATATATTCCAGTTTGGTAAGATTCTTTAATATGTCATTCAATTTGATATAAACTATCTGTTGCTTAAGTATTCATTTTGGGGGTATAGTTTTCCTTTAAGTAAATATTGCCCTTTTACATCTCTTGCATTGAACCACCATTTCATGAAGGTCTGTGTGCTGCCTCAGAGATCACCTGACCAGAAATACTGCAGCTCTAACTGTAACAGGAAGAGATCACCTGACCAGAAATAATGCAGCTCTCACTGTAACAGGAAGAGATCACCTGACCAGAAATAATGCAGCTCTCACTGTAACAGGAAGAGATCACCTGACCAGAAATACTGCAGCTGTAACAGGAAGAGATCACCTGACCAGAAATACTGCAGCTCTAACTGTAACAGGAAGAGATCACCTGACCAGAAATACTGCAGCTCTAACTGTAACAGGAAGAGATCACCTGACCAGAAATACTGCAGCTCTAACTGTAACAGGAAGAGATCACCTGACCAGAAATACTGCAGCTCTAACTGTAACAGGAAGAGATCACCTGACCAGAAATAATGCAGCTCTCACTGTAACAGGAAGAGATCACCTGACCAGAAATAATGCAGCTCTCACTGTAACAGGAAGAGATCACCTGACCAGAAATAATGCAGCTCTCACTGTAACAGGAAGAGATCACCTGACCAGAAATACTGCAGCTCTAACTGTAACAGGAAGAGATCACCTGACCAGAAATACTGCAGCTCTAACTGTAACAGGAAGAAGTGTAGAAGCAAAAGACCGAACTCTGTCTGTTAATTGGCTCATGTGACCTAACCTGTATGGTTTGTTTGTGTGAATTGTATGATCCCAGGGGGTGGCCCTTATTTTTTTTTTTTTAAATGGCAATTCTCTATTTAAGGTTACCCAATAGCACATACTGCTAGAAAAGTATATTATTATGAAAATGGTTTATTTACATAAAGCAGGGTTTTAGGCAATACATTGTTAGATAGACCTACCGTATATACTCAAGTATAAGCAGAGTTTTTCAGCATCCAAAATGTGCTGAAAAAGTCTACCTCGGCTTATACTCGGGTCAGCGGGCAGTAGCTGAGATTGCAGTCACTTTTAATCATTCCTATACCAACAGTTCACTTGGGGAGAGACTGCAATATCCCACAATGCCCTCTGTTGGTTATATGAAAGAATAACAGTGAATTTGCACCCTAGACTTGTATGTATAAGCAAATGAATTCCCTTTGGCAGCCAGGGGCTACCAACATAGGTGCTTCAGAGCCAGGGACCAATGCCATGTAGACAAATTGTAAGGCACCTTAGACTCCTAAGGCATAAGCTGGTCACACAGTGGTGGGACAGGTGAAAACTTGAGGAAATATTGAGATATCTTCTCCTTATGGAATCCTAATAACATGGCAGTCTGGAGCAGTAACAGTTATTGTCTTGTTTGTGGCCCATTTGCCACCCTTCTAGTTCAGAGTGCAGTTTACCCTCTGGCTTCCCATCAAATATGATTCCTGATATGATTTACACTTTGGGTAACTGCATTTTGTCCATCGCACACTCATATCACATGAACTATTGGGGTTGGTGATCCGTTGACCTGGCTTGGTCAACAACAGTAAGGGCTCTTACACACGGGCGTTCTGACCTGCGCTCCCCTACGTTCCGTTTTTGGCGTTCAGCCGCAGGGGAGCGCAGGAATAGACGCAAGTCATTATTTGAAATGGGGCTGTACTCACTCAGGCGCGTGTAGGCGCCGAACGCAGGAAAAATGCAGCATGCTGCGTCTGAACCTGCGTTCGGCGCCTACACGCGCCTGAGTGAGTACAGCCCCATTTCAAATAATGACTTGCGTCTATTCCTGCGCTCCCCTGCGGCTGAACGCCAAAGAACGGAACGCAGGGGAGCGCAGGTCAGAACGCTCATGTGTAAGAGCCCTTAAATATTCATGGGTCCACACACACACACTCACGGGTCAAGTTGGAGAGCTTACACCGTTTATTGAATCACCAAAAGTATCAACATTTCAGGGGGGAAGATACACCCTGATCCCTATGAAGGGAGGGTGTAGCTCCCTGAAACGTTGATACTTTTGGTGATTCAATAAACGGTGTAAGGTCTCCCACTGAATATTTACACTTGGGGTCCATAGAGAGCAGTGGAGGGTGACGAGGAAATTCGGGCCAATGTGATCAAGGAATAAGCAAATGTCTGTTATTACATTTGTTATAACCCAAACAAAGGGCTTATTTGTCAGTATGGAGGATGAATAACACATGAATAAAAGCACGAGCTATAAAAGAATACCAGTCTATCTGCTTTTGGTTTGCTTACATAAAAAAATGGGAAAACCGAAGACTAACTGCAAGGTTGCTTTAATCACTGCCATATAAAACATTCCAAGGGCACATTTCCCAGACTGGACTGTAGTTTGGTAGCCCCTATGTAGATTGTCAACCTACATTGAGACTCTGTTTGGCAGTACATCTGGTTTTTATACAACCAAAACTTGCCTCCAAGTCTGGAATTCAAAGCAAGGGAACCACACGTTATACTGGATTGGAGAACAAGGAAAGTAGTCGGGGTCACAGGCCGGGTCAATACACCAGATAAGCAGAGCAGTACAATAACAGGAGACAGGAACATGACTGGGGTCACAGGCTGGATCAAAATACCAGAGACTTAAGATCCGAGAGAATGATCAACCACAGGCAGGGGTCAAGGCAGGCAGCAGACAGGACTTGGTCAAACACAAGTAGAAATAATCACACCCAGGAACTAATAAATAGACCTTTACGTTGGCCAATGAGATACACACAGAGAGCCCCTTAAATATTTGAATTTCGCACCAGCCGATGACATCACGTTCGGCGTTTTCCGGATATAGCCAGAAACAGAAATGCGGAAAAGAAACGCATTCACTGGCACAGTGCAGAAAGAGACAGATGTCCCTGTCGCACCCCAACTAGAGTTGTCACAGCGGCAAACCAGAGTGAATCCATATCAAGCAGTGGTTGAGGCAGCAAACAAGAACAAGTGTGATGAAATATATGGGATAATTAGGGGTGCCACCTGGTTTTCATCCGAACAGTTCGGTTTTTGTAAGGCCTGTTCAGTTTTCAGCCTTATGAAACCCGAACAATAATCTGGCCAATACATGAAAAACATGTAAATACCAAGATACTCACCTCAACATGGCTTAGTCACTATCAAGTGCAGTTCATTTCTTATTATTACAGATGCAAAAAAGCAAATCAATCAAAAATAAGATTTTTTTTTTCTAAATTAGCATTGCTGTATTTCAGAGCTTTCTGGATAACTGATTTCTTTATGATAGATCTCAGACCTGTAATTAAAGGATTGGGCTTAGTCATCAAGCAGCTAGAGATAGGGTTGCCACCTGTGTGGTTTTGAACTGGGCATCAACACTTTAAAACATTGTGAAAACTGGATAGAAATCAAACCAGTGATGTAATAGCCTCTCTCTGGTGTCATAACTCCACCAAAATCATTGTGCCCACCTCTGATGTCATCATGCCTGTTCCTACATCACTGCCCCACCCCCGTATTCGGGTTTAGCCATCAGCAAAGGTGGCAACTCTAGGGATAATACATTTTGTGTGTGTTATTACAATATCCAGATAGAAAGTGCACAAACTGTTTAATGGAATAGTATAGAGCTTCATGATTTTGTAAGAATTCTCCACCATACAGTAGTATCCCCAGTCTCTTCTATATAAGAACAATATATCACTTGATTGAGTTCTGAGCAGGAACGGGGCAAAATGATCATGTGAATTATAAAGGATTACAGAATGTTTACAAGAAGCAGGTTGGCTGAATACATTACGGACTATCTCATGATTCAGAATAGATAGAGGTTCTACTATTAATGGAAGCCACGTTCAGGACATTACTTTTGCTACATGAGCCCTTTATATCTCAGGCGCTTGAGGATCTGAATGTTAGAGTAAATCATTAAAGGCCAGTATATTCCTCTGTGTTCCAAATGAGTTCCATGCATAGGGTTTGTGTCCAACACAACGTTTGAGGGACAACAGCTGGAGAAGTCGCATGTATAGGTAAATGGTAAATACAAAAATGAGTTACCTGCCATAAAGGAGAAGAAAAATTAAAATCACTGGGAGTGTCAAAAGTCAGGCACCACCAGTGATTATATTCACTTACCTCCGGCCAGTGCTCCTGTTAGAGCAAAACTACACTGACTTGGGGAATTTGTGGAGGAAGAAGCTCACTCTGTTGTGTTCCTCCTGAAATACCCCAGGCACATGCATTTCAGCTGACAGATGCACCAGCCTGGGGTATCAGGTACGTGAATAAAACATTAGGGAAGAGACACACTCAGATTCGGGGAGATTAATCGCCCGGCAATAAATTGCCTCTTCTTCGGGGGCAACTAATCTCCCGTGGCAGCTTGAATCTAAATGGCACCTGGAGTGCTTTGTTTTCTGAAGTCACCCAAAGTTTCCTCGTGAGGCAAAACAAATCGCACCGATTGCCATCCCTTCGGAGATTTACATTCTAGCCGGTGGGGGGCAGTTTGGGGACGTTAGTTGCCCTAAAGAAGAGGATATTTGTCGCTGGGTGACTAATCTCCTTGAATCTGAGCGTGTGTCTCTGCCCTTAAGACTAGTAGTATCTAGTTGTCTTCACTACTTAAGGGTAAGGGCACACGGACTTCACGAGGAAACTTCGGAAAAACAAAGTGCCACGAGTGCCATCCCGCTGGCTATTTTTTTATTGCAGTTCGGGGAGATTGTCGCCCCAGCGACTAATCTCCCCGAATCTGCCCGTGTGCCCTTACCCTAAATGTGGCTTCTCTAGCTGTTGTACTTTAAAATTGTGTTGGGCCCGTGGATTAAACATAAAAGCACAGTGATAGCAGATAATGGCTGGTCTTGAGTTAAAGAATAATTATGTTCTGGTTTTTCAGCAGAAATGTGTCATCCTGAGTTTCAATGAGGGTTTAATTCTGTTCACTTGGGCTGAATTCAGATTTACTGAAGAAAATGGAGTTGTGAACTGGTTTAGCAGAAATTGCAACTTACGAAAGTTCAGCAGATCATTCTGAAAGTGCCCCTATAGGGATATGTAATTGAAGCTGACTAACTGGAATATTGTGTTTAATTAGCTTTACTTTCATTTACTGGACTAGAATTAAGATTATTCAGCAACTTCCAGTCTTAGGTGGCCAAACCCAAGGACGAAGTGTTACTGAAACCCAATAATAATGTTGCATCGTTATTCCAGAGGATCTTTAATGTCTCATGGGAAATAGTGGAATTGGAGCAGTTCAACAAACTCATTGTCGCTTCGGTCAAAGCAATTGACAAAGTTCTCCATAAATATGGTAAAGTTATAAAAAAAAAAAAATCAAAATGGAAGTTGCAAGAAACAGAAATGGAAAACTAAGTAAAAATGCACAACTATCTGTCTATATAGTGAATAAAGTGCCCCCTATTGTAAAATATAAGGATATTATAAGTCACCAAGGAGTTGCTTGACCGAGTGCTTTTATACAGGTCACGGAATTCCAAAGTTGCTTCTAATATCCTCATGTTTCTCAACAAGGGTTACTTTATTTATTTATTATAATACACCCGTTTTTGTGAGTCATGTGACCAAAATGACGTAAATTAAAAACTCCAGAGCAGGTGTTAACGCTAAACCTTTGCTAAGGAATAATACGCAACGTAATATTCGCCAGCATTTTGTTTTACATTGCAAGCAGCGCTAAACATTTCCATAAATGCCATTTTAGTTAACCCTTGCGATTTAAATTACATTCCCCCCTTAGTCCTTTATTATTCACTCACTAATAAGGGACTGAATATTTTTACACAAGACCCGTAAGTCCGGTCCTATTTTTCAACCTATATGCAGGGGATTTATTACACCCGAGGGTGGAGAAAGTCCTAATCTGAAAATCTGGCATCTCAGACCTGCTAAAGTTGTATATAAGGGTTTTTGTTTTTTATTAAAGTCAGAATGGCAAAAACTCAAAAAAATTTAGTTTTTTTGACTATAAAATGCTATTTTTTTGTGAATAAAAACCTAGAATTTTGTGATTTATTATACCTTGAGGATGGAAAAGTCTGAATTTGAAAATCCAGCATCTCAGACCTGCCGAGGTTGTATAGAAATCAATGGGAAGGGTCCCGAAGATATCTTGATCTGCGCTGTGTTTCGTGCAAAAATCTACGTTTTCTGGTGGAAAATCCAAAAAATTCATAAGATTCAAATTTCTGGAATATTTTCAGGAAAATGTATTGATAATAAAGGGAAATAACCCGTGCAGATTTGGTTGGAGTAAATTTCAGAAAATAATGAGATAAATTTTGATTTTGATAAATAGTCACCTAAATCAATGGGAGAAGTCCTGAAGATATCCTGATCTGCGCTGAGTTTTATGCAATAATCTGAAGATTTCATGGTTTTCATGCAAACATCCAATAAAATCTGATTTTTTGGTTTTTTTTTTATTGAAATCAGAATGGCAAAAACTCGAAAAATCTGAGTTTTTTTGACTATAAAATCCGATTTTTTTTGTGAATAAAATCCTAGAATTTTGATTTTTGTGATTTATTATACCTTGAGGATAGAAAAAGTCTGAATTCGAAAATCCGGCATCTCAGACCTGCCGAGGTTCTATATAAATCAATGAGAGGAGTCCCGACGATATCCTGATCTGCACTGGGTTTTGTGCAAAAATCAGAAGATTTCATGGTTTTCGGAAAAAAAAATAGTTTTCTGCTGGAAAATCCCAAAAATTCATACCATTCAAATTTATGGAATATTTTCAATTTTTTTTCCCGAACTGGAATTTATAATATGGGGAAATAACCCATGCAGATTTGGTTGGAGTAAATTTTAGAAAATAATGAGATAAATTCCGATTTTGATAAATAACCCCAAAAGTCAATGGAAGAAGTCCTGAAGATATCCTGATCTGCGCTGAGTTTTGTGCAATAATCTGAAGATTTCATGTTTTTCGGGCAAACATCCAATAAAATCTGATTTTTTTGGGTGAAAAATCCCCAAAATTTTAACTTTCTTACAATTTTCAAGATTGTTTGAGTTTTTTTCCCCCGAACTAAAATTTTTCTAGAAAATGATTTGATAAATAAGGGGAAATAACCCTTGGAGATTTGGTTGGAGTATATTTCAGAAAATAATGAGATAAATTTGGATTTTGATAAATAAGCCCTTTTTAAGTTGATTAATGACTTGGGGGTGGACATTTAAGTAATGAGACTAATCCTTTATGGTGAAGGACCTGGGGGCACTTGTTGATAATAAACTAAGCTGTAACAAGCAATGTCAGTCAGCAGCAGGAAGGGCCAGCAAGCTGTTATTCAATATAAAAAGAGGATTGATGCCGGAGAGGGTAATACTTCCCCTTTACAACTGGGAGTTTTGGCCTCCAGTGCTCAAAAGGGAGATTATTGAATTAGAGAGAGAGTCCAATGAAGAGCAAATAAGTAGTGATGGGCGAATTTCTCCCGTTTCGATTTGCCGAAAAATTCATTAGTTTCCAGAAAAATTCATGAAACTGCGAAAAATTTGCGAAAAATCGTGAAATCGGAAAGTTCACGAAAATCGTGAAATTCGAACATTTTCACAAAAAAACTGAAATTCGGATGTTTTCACTCAAAAATCGTGAAATTTGAAGGTTTTCACAAAAAATCTTGAAATTAGCAGGTTTTCACTAAAAAATCATGAAATTTGAAGGATTTCACACAAAAAATCGTGAAATTTGAAGGATTTCACAAAAAAATCGTGAAATTTGAAGGTTTTCTCAAAAAAATCTTGAATATCTGACATTTTCACAGAAAAATCAGAAATTGACACCGGCAAATTTTCACTGGTGAATTTTCCCGGGAGTTTCGTTAATTTATTCGCTGGCAGTGAAACGTGGAAATTCACCGCGAGTTTGTGCCAGGCGAATTTATTCGCCCATCACTACAAATAAGTAGATAACGGGAATGGAAAGTGTCAGTTATGAAGGAAGACTGGCCAAGTTGGGGTTGTTTACACTGGAGAAGAGGAGATTTAGGGGAGCAAACTAGTAGGTCCTTCCCACAGACATAAGGGCTCCATTAGGAGAAATGAGATTTTATATTAAGATATGGAAAAGGTATTTTGTAGTGAAAAGTGTTGTTATGGGATTCCCTCCCTGAATCAGAAAATACAGGTTTACAGAGTTTAGCTCTTAGTACAAAGTTGATCCAGGGACTGGTCCGATTGCATTTCAGAGTCAGGAAGGAATTTTTTCCTCTTAGGCAAATGGGACAGAGTTTCGATGGGGTTTTTCAGCTTCTTCTGGATCGACTGGCAGGTTACACTTAGACAAAGAGCTTAAACTTGACGGACAGGTTTGTAATTTCCTCCTACATTTATTATGTTATTATGTATGTTACAAAGCCTACAGAGAAAAACTGCTGCTTCATTATTTTATTTACCTAATTGAATGTAGATATGACTTATCTTTCATTCTAATGGTAGTTCTCCTTTATATGATGTTAGAATTTGATAAATGAAACTCAAATACCTACAAATTAGATAAATACTAACCCATAGCGCTGTGTGTAGTGATTCTGTACTCCTGGATTTAATCAATACGCTAAATTGACTTCATGCAGCTGAAATAAAAGTACGAACAACACGACGGATGCGCCTGGAAATTAGAATCAATTCAGTACAAACAAGCCTGTTTCACAGTATAACAAATACATATACATTAATAAAAGCATTAGTATGATTATGAATATGATAGATGTCAAATTTCTCCCGTTTTCCCACGAAAAATTAGCGAATTTTGACGCCGGCGTCCAAATATTTTCGACGCCGGCAACAATTCTGCCACTGGCGACAATTCTGACGCCCATGAAAATTTGTCGCCGGTGTCGGAATTGTCGCCGTCGTCAAATATATTTTTGCTGGCGAATTTTTGCGGCAATTTTGGCGAATTTATTTGCCGGTGGTGAAACGTGGAAATTTGCCGTGAATTTGCACCTGTCGAATAAATTCGCCCATCACTAGTCAATCGAGGGGTTTGCAAATATAAAGAGACATAAAAGATAAAGGTCTTAGTGACCCCTCACATTTATTCCCTCCAAGTTAGAAAAAACAGCAACGGAAAAACCCAATCAGCAATATATTCAAGTTTCTTTCTTTTTTAAAAAAAAAATTGAAGTTTTACTATTTACTAACAAACAAAAGAATTTGGAGAACTGGAATGAAAATCTCAATGTATCTAAAGCAAGTAAAAGAGACTTTACAGCTTGGGGTTTTGGGGACTAGATTGCTGTTTGCCGAGGGTCAGGTCTGGATTTGTGGAAAGGTCACCAAGGCCCGGGCCTAGGGGAGCAAGATTTTAGGGGGCAGCATGGTACCCAACCCATCTACATTAGTTCAGAAAGAAAGGGGTTGCACTAGAAATACAATAGTTTTTTAAAAATTTCCTGAGCACCAATACCTAGTGCTCCGGACCTGATGAAGAACATTTGCGTATGTGCAGGAATAAAGGGGAGGGGCCAGGGTGGTGAATGGCAGTTGGCCTAGGGGCACCCACCATACAGCGAAAATCCAGCCCTGCCAAGGACCCTTGACTCAGGTCTTCTGTTGAAAACCACTTTGCACAATATTTGTCCAGATATTGAATAAATCAACCTCCCTGATTTATTAAACAAGTGGTGTTTTCTTCCTCCTTGTATTTATGTAAAAAAAACGCCAATTTGCTGTCATTTGTCCCATGTTCTTGCAGCACCGACAGACACTCAAAGTGGTGGATTTTGGGCATTTGTGCTGCTGGAACATGGGATGGTAGAGTTTAATCTCCGCTGTCATTGGCCTAAAAAGGATCAAAAAGATCAGAGTCTATATTAAAATAAAAATTTCACGTAATGAAGTTATTTTAATGCATTTCTTTAAGAGCTCAAATCAAATATCGGGAAGTAAAGAATTAGAATGAAATGTTTCCAAGTGGTGTGAAGACTGAATAGGATTCCTCTGATGACTGATGTGAATGACTGGAATATTTGTAATTGTCCCTAAACAGTCAAGTTGGTGAGGATTCCAACACCACCAGGACAGAGCCATTACAGACATTGATTTCACTGACATAAGGAATCTCCATAAACCTCCAGGCAATAATGATCCTCTCACACCCAGTCTTTGCCCCTCTGGCTGTGAGGGAGGAGTCGGAGGGGATATATAAAGAAGGCAGGATTTACAGCCCACATTATAGTTTCTTCTGCTTGAACCTAAAGTCGCCATGTTGCGCTTCATCTGCCTATTCCTGCTCTATGCCGGAGCCATTGCAGGTAATACCAATATTTCTGTCTTTCTATTCCTAGTTGAGTAAAGGGAGCCCAAAGGCTACAAGAATGTCTGTTTGGACCTTCAGAAGAGCCTAAGGAGGGGTCAGGAGAAGCAATCTTTTTTATGCCCCCCAAGTTGTATCTCAATGTACCAATAACTCATTCTTTGTCACTTTTTCAGAACTGCCATGTACAGTTATGCCTGGGAAGCTGAAGCAGTTGGACGCAGGCAATGGAGAAGTCTACGGGGTGGCAGATGATGAAACTATTTACTTCTTGCACTCAAACCAGTGGGCACAGATTGAAGGAAGGCTCATTCACGTGACTGTGGGACCAGCGGGAGTTTGGGGAGTCAACAAAGATAACTACATTTACAGGCTGAAGAATTACAACTGGATAGAAGTATCAGGTAATGGGTGGGAGATCTCTTGCTTGGCTGGGAGAGCACTCAAAGGCAATACATGGGGGAGGCATAGTTTTTATAGGAACAGGCAGAACGTGCTGGAGAAGGTCAACAATCTAGAAAGAGGGAAACAAGAGTGAGGAGAGAAGCAGCAGAAGAGATGTGAATAAACATGGGAGAAGTTCTAAACCTACAAGAAAGTGGCCTCCCTTCAAGGAGATCAGAGTTTTCATTCTGTTTGAAAAATTTAATTTCATGGTTTGCATTGCTCAGACCATTCATCAATAGGGGTGTGAAAGGAAGTTATGCAGATGGCAGGGGTTTATTTAGTCTTTGTTTTTGAAGGAGAAGTAGAAGTCTAAAATAGAATAAGGCTAGAAATGCTGTATTTTGTATACTAAACATGAACTTACTGCACCACAAGTCTAATCAAACACATGGTTTATGCTTTCAAAGTTGGCCACAGGGGGTCACCATCTTGTAACTTTGTTATACATCTTTGCAAGACCAAGATTGTGCACATGCTCAGTGTGGTCTGGGCTGCTTAGGGATCGTCATAAACAAAGCTGCTTGAGTTCTGCATGGCTGGGAAGTAAGGCGGGGGCTCCCCCTGCTGTTCATAAGTATGATTGTTTCCCTGCACAGCAGTTAGTGACTGTCTGATAATTCCCCAGTAGTAAATGAAGGGAGAATTTCACTGCATACAGTCAGGTTTCTAATAAAAACGGTACAGATTTTTTAATTAAAGAATATTGGAGATAGGTTTCTTTTTCATTAAAGAAAGTAAAAATGGGATTTTATTTTTTTGCCGTTACATGCCCTTTAATCTCTAAATTTTGGAAGATTAACAAACAGTAAATGTATATCCTAATGCAAGTGTTGTTTTTGTTTTTTTATATAACAATAATAGAATTGGTGTTATTGTGTATGTTCTTTTACCCACAGGACGTTTGAAGCAGATAGATGCTGGGGGTGATATATTCATCTCAGGAGCCAATGCAGACGATGACATTTACTGTGTGAACCAGGATCCAAACACCTTCCCTGCAAATTCCTTACCCTATGTCCAAATTAAAGGGAAGCTGAAGCATTATGCCTGTGGTCCTCTTGGATGCTGGGGAATCAACAGTGACAATGAGATCTATTATCGCAACCATGTGACCCCAAGCTCATGCGAGGGTACAGCATGGAGTAGGATGGAAGGCAGCCTGATCATGGTGGAGGTTGGAACTGATGGCTCAGTCTTTGGCGTCAACTCAGAAGGCTCAGTGTACAAAAGGTAAGAAGAAGAAATACCAAATTTCCAAAAATTCTCAAAATTATGAATTCTCCACAGCTAATTGCTGCAGGTTGCTATTTTGCATGCTCAGTTGCAATTTTTTGAGAGTATGGATTGCACCACTTTCAGCTTGTCAATGCCAATGTCTTTAAAAAAGCCATTAGAGTTTAAGTCTATAGCTGATATTGACACAACCCATTGTGGGAACGCTGGAATTACCATCACATGCTGGGTGCCAGTTATTCCAGGGTTCCGAGTGTCAGTAGGTGCACTTACACACTACTTACCCGCAACAGCCAGGGGTCACAGTTGTATTCACCACAGAACAAATAGTGAGTGTACCCCCTACTTTAATTTATAGGGATATTAGAGGTCAATGATATAATAATCTTAAGGATCATCCTGTATCTTTACAAGTTAAAGAATAAATCCAAATATACAATGTTTATTGATGTAATCATTTGTTAATGGTTCTTAATGATGTCATTGGTGTCACATGACTAGCTGAGACTTTCATATCATAAAGTGTAATGTGACCCTGTTGTAAAATATGAGGATATAAGAAGTCACCTTAGAGAACCATGAACTGTTCCTTAGTCAATGTTTCTCCTAATATCCTTATGATTTACAATAGGAGGAACATCACATCAGTACTCACTGTATGTAACGTTATAGGAATTACAGTAATAGTAAAACGTTATAGGAAATACAGTAATAGTAATAGTATATTACATGTCATTATCTAATCACTGCTATTTACTTCTATCTTCAGAGACGGGATCTCCCCCAAGAACCCCAGAGGAACATCATGGACTCAGATAGACGTCTTTAACAGCTTTAAGTACGTCAGCTACGATGCCGGGTTCCTGTGGCTCATTAGTGACAACGGACGCATTTTCAAATGCGAATATCCTGAATCCATGCTGCCCAATTTGTTATCAAATGTATGAAATCCCACAATAACTCTTATAATAAAGCAACATTATGGGCGGTAGTTCTGTGATTTAGGCAGGACTATTTCTATGGGAAATCTTAGTAAATCATTTTGGCTAATGGGGGTCCATGATGTTGGGTGACACAGTAAAGGTTCGAACTTGATGTGCAGTTGCATATTTTTCAAGCCAAATCAACAATATAACAATGTAAGAACTGATCCTTTCAATAAACGTTATCATTCATTTGTTATCACAAGGGATCTGTCTTTGTACATCATTTCTATGGAATTTAGTGTGAGATTACTCTGAGGACTTGCCAGGGAACATGGATAGTGATGGAAATGAATTTGCATCGAATTTCCGCACTTCGCCACCTGCAAAAAAGTTGCATGCATAAAAATTGTCGCATGTAGAAAAAATATTTTGACGCCCATTGACTTGAATACATTTGGACGAAAAGGTGCCAAGAGTATGGCACCCAACAAATAGTGTACACCACAACTTATGTTCTAAAGCTTCCCATTCAGAGACCATTGATGATTAATATTAGTGGTTTATTCACTAAAACATAAGGACAACAAAATGAAGTGCTACAAATATAAAAACAATTTGGGGATCCGCGCTCGCATTGGCGTTTTCAATATCTGCATCCCTACAGGTAACATTAGTGTCTATAGTAACTCCCCCATATATGTCAGTCCACTTGCCAAATCTGCAGACATGTTCAGTGGTGCAGCCACGGAGAGTCCTTGCACTTGATACCCACGGTCCTGGGGAAGAGAAATGTTACATATAGTTACATTGGGTTGAAAAAAGACCAAATTCCATGAAGTTCAACTCCTCCAAATGAAACCCAGCATCTTTATATCCAGTACCAATATCTATATTAATTGTAGATTGTAGTATCACAATAGCCTTGGATAAAGTCATTAACTGAATCAGCATCACAACATCACCCGGCAGTGCATTCCCCAACCTCACTGTCCTCACTGTGACGAACCCCCTACTTTGCTTCATATGAAAGTTCTTTTCTTCTACATAGTTACATAGTTAGTTACATAGTTAAATTGGGTTGAAAAAAAGACAAAGTCCATCAAGTTCAACCCCTCCAAATGAAAACCCAGCATCCTTACACACACCCCTCCAGAACCGCCATCAGAAATCGTAGGGCCCCATACAACAAAATTTCCTGGGCCCCCTTGGCTGCACCCACCGCAAGCCCCACCTACAGGTCCGCCCCCACCACACAGTAAAAAAACTTTGTCTTCCATACTGACAAATAAGCCCCTTGTTTGGGTTATAACAAATGTAATAACATTTGCTTATTCCATGATCACATTATCCCGAATTGCCTCTTGTCACACTCCATTGCTCTCTACAGACCCCAAGTGTAAATATTCAGTTGGAGAGCTTACACCGTTTATTGAATCACTAAAAGTATCAACGTTTCAGGGGGCTACACCCTCCCTTCATCAGGATCAGGGTGTATGAAATGTTGATACTTTTGGTGATTCAATAAACGGTGTAAGCTCTCCAACTTGACCCATGAGTGTGTGTGTGGACCCATGAATATTTTACTGTTGTTGACCAAGCCAGGTCAATAGTTCATGTGATATGAGTGTGCGATGGACAAAATGCAGTTACCCAAAGTGTAAATCATATCAGGAATCATATTTGATGGGAAGCGGGAGGGTAAACTGCAATCTGAACTAGAAGGGTGGCAAATGGGCCACACACAAGACAATAACTGTTACTGCTCCAGGCTGCCATGTTATTAGGATTCCATAAGGAGAAGATATCTCAATATTTCCTCAAGTTTTCACCTGTCCCACCACTGTGTGACCAGCTTATGCCTTAGGAGTCTAAGGTGCCTTACAATTTGTCTACATGGCATTGGTCCCTGGCTCTGAAGCTCCTATGTTGGTAGCCCCTGGCTGCCAAAGGAGGAATTCTATCATACTTACCGTGATTCCCCTTTCCTGGCCATCCCCCTAGTCAGCATTTAACTGACGGGTATCCCCTCCCACTGACAGATGTGTCCCCTAGCAGAGTTTAAAGCCCCACCTACCTACTTCCTCCCTGTCTCTGTAAAAAGCTCTAGGATTCGGGAGGGAATGCTGACTAGGGGGATGGCCAGGAAAGGGGAATCACGGTAAGTATGATAGAATTCCTCCTTTCCCTGGCCATCCCCCGGTCAGCATTTAACTGACGGCTAATACCCAAGCAATGAAAACAAGGGGTGGGAGAATCAAACAGTTTACTTAGAATTCAGTACTGCTTGAATAACTTTACGACCAAAATCAGCTCTTTTGGTTAGCCTGACATCTAAACGATAATGTTTAACAAAAGTAATTAGGACTAGCCCAGGTAGCTGCCCTGCAAATGGCATCTGTAGGTGCCTCCTGCTTCTGCCGCCCAAGACGTCGCCATAACCTCTGGTTGAATGGGGCCTGACCCCCTCAGGTACTTCTTGCCCTTTTAGCGAGTAAGCCTTCTTGATCATAGTAATGATCCCATCTACGAATCGTGGGAAATCGAAAGCCGCTTGACCCTTGTTAGCCTCCACAAGGGATAATGAACAGGCTTTCAGACTTCCTAAAGGGTCTTGTAGAGATCAGATACCTCTCCAAACACCTCTTTACATCCAGAACTTCAGGAATATCTCCCTCCTGACCTGAATTCTTGTCAATGGCTGGAAGACATATCGGTTCATTTAGGTGAAATTCAGACACCACCTTCGGCAGAAATGTTAAACTTGGTTAAGTGTCACTCCTTGATCACTGAATACTGTGTAAGGAGGGTTTAGCCATCAGAGCTTGTAGTTCGGAAGACCCTTCGACCTGAAAGCTATAGCCACCAAAATACAGACTCAGAGTTAAATCCCACATGGATATGTTCTCTTCAGGGAGTGAAAGGAGATTTTGAAAAAGCTTCCAGCACAAGCGGCAAATCCCAAGAGGGAGCAAGCTCCTTAACTGGTGGTCTAATTTTACTGCAGCCTTGAAAAAGCGAATTATTAAAGGATTGCTGGCAAACTGAATTCCCAAAATAGCTGAAAGTGCAGATACCTGAACTCTAAGGGTACTGGTGCTTGAGGCCCTTATCCAAACCCAACTGAAGGAACTCCAAACACCTGAATCACTTCTGGGTTTCAGGATTGAATCCCTCCTTCGTAGCCCAAGAAGAAAAAAATACTCCAAATTCTATCGTATTTTAAAAGAAGTGCTATTCTTCCGAGATTTCGACAAAGTATTTATAAGGGCTTCCGAACAGCCTTCTTCCCTCAGCCTGTTGAGCTGAGTCTCATGCCGCTAGCTTTAGTTGTTGAGGAGCAGGATGAAGAAGATGACCTGGAACAGAAGGTTCTGGTTTGTAGGGGAGTCTCATTGGTTTGTCCAAGCCAACCTCCTTAACAGCGGATACCAAGGCCTTCTCGGCCAATCCGGTAGGACTGCCGACAACTTCGATCCGGGACCTCAAAATCTTCTTTCAAAACCTTGAAGATCATTGCGAATGGGGGAAATACGTAAGCCCAAAGGTTGTTCCAACTGTGGGCAAATGCATCCGGTCGCCCACGCTTCCCTGCATTGGAACTCTGGAGAAAGAAGATTGGAAGCTTGTGGTTGTTCACAGATGCCATGAGATCCGATCGGTTCCCCATCTTCCCAATATCCTCCGAAAAACCTGGCTGTTGAGGCTCCATTCTCCCGGATCTACTTGCTTGCGGCTCAACCAGTTCCGCCCTCCAATTCAGATTCCCTGGAAATATGAACTGCGTTTCCCCCAAGAGGCATGACTGGGCAAATTCCATAATGGATTCAATTCTTTCATCATTGCCCTGCTTTTGGTGCCCTCCTTGACACCTGATATAAGCTACTGCTGAGACGTTGTCTGATCTTATGCAGACCTCCTCTGCCCAAAAGTAGAGGTTCGAAAGCCTGTAGAGCTTTTCAAGACCGCCCTTAGTTCAGGATGTTGGACTGCAGATGAGATAGATCTTTCTCCCAACAACCTTGGACTGACCACTGCTGGCAATGTGCTCCCCAACCGAGCCGAAGCGTCTGTGTAAGATGTTTAATGGCCTTTGATCTAGCAGAGGGAATCCTCTCCGAAGATTTAGGCTTCAGCCACCATAAAATCGTTTTCTTTGCCTCCATGAAAAATAAAATTTGGTCCAATTTTTCCGTGTCGATCCCACTGCTTAAAATAGCCCCTGAATTTCCTCATATTCCATCTGGCCCAAAGAATACTCAATTGTTGAAGTCAGACTGTTAAAACTGCATAAATTGTCTTGCTGAAGACAGTTAAAAAACAACCTTGTTCATCATTTGCTTTATCTTAAGATCCTTTCCTGAGACAGGAAACCATCCCTAGACACGTATCTATCTAGCTCCCAGATAGACAATCTCTGAGTTGGTACAAGTTGGTTTTTTTCCAGATTTAACAACCATGAAACCTCTGTAGCTCCGACATACTGTGTCTCGGTTCTTTCTTAGGATCTCGGATTTCTGGCTACCACTAACAGGTCGTCCAAATATAAAACCCCTCTATCTTTGTCTTTAAACCCCTTGCGATGACAACTATTAAGAATTTTGAGAATGTTCTGGGTGAGGGGAAAAGGCCAAACGGAAGGCAGGTGAATGAATGCTGCCCCGGGGAAAAAAAATCTGGGGAAAACCGTTTTCTACCGACGGGCACATGCAGATTCGTCTTTTAGATCGTTGAGATGCCCCTCTCGGACTTACTGCCCCCTTATAGTTAGGGGCTCCATCTTGAAGGAGCAAACCCCTCAGCACTTGTTCATTTTCCCCGAGACCCCGGGTTGGGTCTCATGTCTGAAAAAACTTGTGTCTCTCTACGTCAGGTTTGAAACGATCTTGAGTTTAGGAGGGCCCCCAAAACGTTGGGATTTTTTTAGGGAAAAAATACTTTTCCTCCTAAGACTTATTAATGATCTTTTAAACCTTTCCAAAAAGATTCCCCCCAAAAGGAAGTTTACATTGAAATTTTTAGGGGGAGTACCCCAAAACAAGCTTAACCACGGGGGTCTAGGGCTGCGCCCCAAAAAAGTCTACTTTAGGCCCAACGGTTAAATCACAGGCCTGGACAAAAATTACATGCCATCCTGATTTTCCCCGAACCTGAAAGACTTTTTCAAAAGGGGCTCCCCACTGGATAAAACAGCCCGCCTCCGCCCCAAAAGACATGGCTTTAAAAACTAAAATTTTGGAGACTGAAGGCCGCAACATTCCCCACTATAAATAGGTTTTCTAACTCGTCTCCATCCTTTTTTGGGATGTAGCGAACCCCCCTTTTAAGGTTTGCGAACCCCCTTCGCGAACAGGGGAAAAAATCAACATTTTGGAAAAAATTTTTCGCGAATTTCGAACATCCGAAAATGTTCGATTCGAACGGATCAAAGGATTTAATCGTTCGGATTAACGATTTTCGTTCAAATGGAACGAAAATCGTTGTTTGGGCGATCGAATGGTCGAATGGGTGGAACGATTTTGACGCGAACGCCTATTGGGAACGTCGCCGAGGTTGCGAACTTTGCGGCGGCCCGCGAACAGCCGATGTTCGGCGAAACAAGTTGCCGCCGAACAGTCCCCCGACATCCCTTCTTCTCCAAAAGGAGCTTAAGTGCTGAGGAAATCATTATTGGAAAACGTTTTTCTTGAGAGGCGTGCTACAGGGCATCCACTGTAGGGGGGAGAGTCCCACACCTTGGAGACTCCACCCAGGAAAGGGGTAGAACTTTCCAACTGGTTCAACCGGACTCTTCTTGGTCCCTTCTGCCACTCGGCTGATACTAATTCTCAACTATCCCTATGAAATAGGAAAAGTTTTGTCTCCCTTCTTGGAGACAAAAATGGCGTGGATGCCTGCTCCTTTCCTGCAGAGTAAGGGAATGCCAAGCCCTGATCAGGCTGGAATTAGTTTTGACATCGAAAGGGGATCGGTTCAATCCTCCGTATCCTCCTTTCCTCTGAATCCCCATCATACGGTACTTGTTGTCTAGGATTTGAAGGGCGGATTCACCGTTGCTTCCTTAATGCCCTGTGACCCCAGTTGAAAATCCATGATAAGATATCCGCAGGAGAGGGATCAGTAATGCAGACTCAGCCCCCGAAGGGGAAGCTTGACTTTTCCAGCTCACGGTCTTGCTTTTTTTGCTAATGGGCGATTGCCAAAGTCTTTGTCAAGCAATTCGAGGATGCATTGTTTGCAGGAGCCTCTTCCCCTTACAGCGGATTCTTGAAGCTCTGCAAACTATCACAACATAGATTCAGATCCAGAAGTCAACCTCCTTTTCCCAGATGAATCTCCATCTGTAAGAAACAATTTACTTTTTAGTACAGATAATGCCTCTTTTTCGAAGTAGAAACTTACCTGAAAGTGACTCACCATAACCTGAGGGGCGGCACAATTCTCCAGCCGGCAATCCTAAGGAGCTAAGCCAGTAAAAACTAACCAGGCAAGGAAGGATGCCGAAAACCGGTTAAAAACTGGCGCCAAAGGACGCAGTGTGTTGAGCGCCGCGGGGCTCGAAGTAACGCGCATGCGCCCGAAAAACGCGCCGCGACAAACGTGCGTAGCGCCCACACACGCCAGGCGAGTTAGAGTAAACTGACCTCAAACCCCGGCCGTAAGAGGGCCCAGAGCGAATGCGCTAAGGCGAACGCTAATTCTGGAGCTTCAGGCGGAGAAGGCAAAATGCGCCTGGATTCCCAGCCTAAAAAGGACCGGGGGGAGCCACAAAAGAAAAAATATACCTCCTGCGAGGAACCGCAGAGAGAAAAAGAAGACAGGGGGAAGTAGGTTAGGTGGGGCTTTAAACTCTGCTAGGGGAACATCTTCGTGGGGGGGGAAACCCGTCAGTTAAATGCTGACGGGGGATGGCCCAGGAAAGGGAAATTCATTTGCTTATACATTACAAGTCTAGGAATGTAAGTCTAGGAATACAATGAGTTCAGTTAAGTTCAGTTGCCAAATCACAGTATCGCCCCCTTGTCTGCCTTCTTCCCTTTAACAAGTCCCAATGTTGGTAAAGCTCAAAGTGTAGACTTAAGGTACCTGTAACCGCAGGGCCGGGGGCGGGGGCAACGGGGTGCTTAGGTTCCTGAGGATTCCCGGCGTCTGTCGCGCCGGCGCGGTCTGACGCGACCGGCGTTGTCGCGCGGGGGGCGCGCGTCCGTTTTATTCGGGCGCGCTGCGTGGGGGGTGGACGCGGGCGCATTGACCCTGCGTCATTAGTTTTTGGCGCCAAACTTGTCCCTATAAAAAGACGTCAGCAAAAGCAAACGTTTGGTGTTTTCCTTGTTGTGCTTGTTACTGTTTTCTCAGATTATTCTTTGGATTTGTCTTTTTTTGTTACCGACCTCGGCTGACCTGGATTCGATTACCTTCTACCTGCCATCGACCTCGGCCCGTTCCTGACTAGGTATTTCTGCCTGCTACTGACCCATTTCTGTTCCTGTTTACGAATATTTTCTGCTCTCCGACCCCTGCCGTCCCGACTTACGTTACCTCGCCCGCCTACGACTCTCTGCTGTTCTCCGACCACCTTTTTTGGGTTGCATCTTTCCTTCGGGGTCAAGTTCAGCAAGCTGTACCCCTAACAGCAGTTCTAACTCTCTTCCCATCGAATCTCCAAAAAGCCTGCAAGACTCCTTGCATTGCTAAACCATTCTCTTATTCCACATCAAAGGCACAGGCTCTTCATAGGACTGACTTTGTCCCATTGGCAAGTTCTTCATCAGGAGGGTCATCAGCAGCCTGTGTGGGGGGGGAGGTTGATTGTTCATAAGTGAAGTATCGTTGGGCAGCATATCAATCCGAGTTACATTAAAAGAGTGGTTCTCATTTAAGTTAACTTTTAGTAGGGTTAATTCTAACCTCATCTAAAAACAAATGCCCTGTAAGGCTACAAATGTATTGTTATTGTTATTACTCATCTTTCTATTCAGTCCCTCTGCTATTCATATTGTAGGTTCGACATGGCAAATAATTTACTAGTAGGTGTAGTAGAGTAATAGAAACCCAACAGTCGTGCCATGATGCTGATTCTGTGTCACTGAATCGTTCATTGAGGCTTGTTCCAAATAATAAAAATATTCATTTTTAGATAAAAACCCATTACTTCAATGCATTTCAGCAAATTTCTACCATTTCGCAACTTTTTACAAAGTGAAAAGGGTCAGATTCCCCGTCACTATCCAGGACTTGTCACAGGGGGTCACCATCTTGGAAAGTGTCTGTGACACTCACATGCTCAGTGGGCTCTGATTGGCTGTTGAGAAGCTAAGCTTAGGGCTCGTCACTAATTATCCAGCAGAAAATGAGCTTCCCTGGCTGTAATATAAGCTGATGCTACAGGTTTGCTGATTATTCAATTCTGAGGCTAATTGCACTGGTTTCTGTGCTGCCATGTAATAAGTATCTGTATTGCAGAGCTGATTTGGCAGGAATTTGAAAATATAAAGAGTTTAGCAGATAATTCTGAGAGTGTGTATATAGGAATATGTAATTAAAGTTGTCTAACTTGATTATTGCACCACCATGCAGCCTCAGGGACCAATCTAAAATATATATCAGGAGAAACTTCAGGTGTGAGATTGGCAGGTAGGAGCCTTTATTCTGTGTAACCCAGGTTATAAACAAGGTAGCTGAATAGTAGAAGCAAGATGTTAATTAGAAAACAAACAATAAATAAAACATCAAATATAATGCATGGAGCTCAATGGAAGAGGCAATTCCTATACCAGGGATCCCCAACCTTTTGAAGCTTTGAGCAACATTCAGAAGTAAAAGGAGTTGGGGAGCAACATAAGCATGAAAAATGTTCTTGGGCTGCCAAATAAGGGCTGTGATTGGCCATTTGGTAGCCCCTATGTAGATTGTCAACCTACATTGTGACTCTGTTTGGCAGTACACCTGGTTTTTATGAAACAAAAACTTGTCTCCAAGCCTGGAATTCAAATATAAGCACCTGCTTTGAGGCCACCGGGAGCAACATACAAGTGGGTGGAGAGCAACATGTTGCTCTCAAGCTACTGGTTGGGGATCTCTGTCCTATACAATCCAGTAATTAAGGCAAATGGAAAGCAACTTTAATTGCAGGCAAGGCGTCAGGGCAGGCGGCTGTTACGATTGGTATTCTGAACCCAGAACAAACCCTTAGGTCCCAGTCATGTCTCTTCCGCCTATAACAGCCATGTTTCACTTCGGGAGGAGCCCTCCGCTATTCAGGTGCCGCCAGGTGTTAGTATGAGAGGACAAAGGAGAGAGTACAATAACAGGAGACAGGAACATAATTGGGGTCACAGGCCGGATCAAAATACCAGAGACTTAACAAGATCCGAGAGAATGATCAACCACAGGCAGGGGTCAAGGCAGGCAGCAGACAGGACTTGGTCAAACACAAGTAGAAATGCAAATAATCACACCCAGGAACTAATGAATAGACCTTTACGTTGGCCAATGAGATACAGAAGGAGAGCCCCTTAAATATTTGAGCCAATGACATCTCGTTCGGCGTTTTCCGGATATAGCCAGAAACAGCCGAACGCTCAATGCGGAAGAGAAACGCATTCACTGGGACAGTGCAGAAAGAGACAAATGTGTCCTGTTGCACCCTAACTAGACCACCAGGGTGAGTTGTCACAGCGGCAAACCAGAGTGAATCCATATCAAGCAGTGGTTGAGGCAGCAAACAAGAACAAGTATGATGAAATATATGGGATAATTAGGGGTGCCACCTGGTTTTCAACCAAACAGTTCAGTTTTTGTAAGGCCTGTTCAGTTCTGAACTTTCTGTTCAGTTTTCAGCCTTATGAAACCCGAACAATAATCTGGCCAATACATGAAAAACATGTAAATACCAAGATACTCACCTCAACATGGCTTAGTCACTATCAAGTGCAGTTCATTTCTTATTATTACAGATGCAAAAATAAGATTCTAAATTAGCATTGCTGTATTTCAGAGCTTTCTGGATAACTGATTTCTGTATGATAGATCTCAGACCTGTAATTAAAGGATTGGGCTTAGTCATCAAGCAGCTAGAGATAGGGTTGCCACCTGTGTGGTTATGAACTGGGCATCAACACTTTAAAACATTGTGAACACTGGATAGAAATCAAACCAGTGATGTAATAGCCTCTCTCTGGTGTCACAACTCCACAAACATCATTGTGCCCACCTCTGATGTCATCATGCCTGTTCCTACATCACTGCCCCACCCCCGTATTCGGGTTTAGCCATCAGCAAAGGTGGCAACTCTAAGGATAATACATTTTGTGTGTGTTATTACAATATCCAGATAGAAAGTGTACAAACTGTTTCATGGAATAGTATAGAGCTTCATGATTTTGTAAGAAATCTCCACCATACAGTAGTATCCCCAGTCTCTTCTATATAAGAACAATATATCACTTGATTGAGTTCTGAGCAGAAATGGGGCAAAATGATCATGTGAATTATAAAGGATTATAGAATGTTTACAAGAAGCAGGTTGGCTGAATACATTACGGACTATCTCATGATTCAGAATAGATAGAGGTTCTACTATTAATGGAAGCCACGTTCAGGACATTAATTTTGCTACATGAGCACTTTATATCTCAGGCGCTTGAGGATCTGAATGTTAGAGTAAATCATTAAAGGCCGGTATATTCCTCTGTGTTCCAAATGAGTTCCATGCATAGGGTTTGTGTCCAACACAATGTTTGAGGGACAACAGCTGGAGAAGTCACATGTATAGGTAAATGGTAAATCAAAAAATGAGTTACCTGCCATAAAGGAGAAGAAAAATTAAAATCACTGGGAGTGTCAAAAGTCAGGCACCACCAGTGATTATATTCACTTACCTCCGGCCAGTGCTCCTGTTAGAGCAAAACTACACTGACTTGGGGAATTTGTGGAGGAAGAAGCTCACTCTGTTGTGTTCCTCCTGAAATACCCCAGGCACATGCATTTCAGCTGACAGATGCACCAGCCTGGGGTATCAGGTACGTGAATAAAACATTTGTCACCCCCCACCCAGTGATATTAACTTTATCCTTTAGGGAAGAGACACACTCAGATTCGGGGAGATTAATCGCCCGGCAATAAATTGCCTCTTCTTCTGGGGCAACTAATCTCCCCTGGCAGCTTGAATCTAAATGGCACCTGGAGGGCTTTGTTTTCTGAAGTCACCCAAAGTTTCCTCGTGAGGCAAAACGAAGCGCACCGATTGCCATCCCGTCGGAGATTTACGTTCTAGCCGGTGGGGGGCAGTTTGGGGACGTTAGTTGCCCCAAAGAAGAGGATATTTGTCGCTGGGCGACTAATCTCCTTGAATCTGAGCGTGTGTCTCTGCACTTAAGACTAGTAGTATCTAGTTGTCTTCACTACTTAAGGGTAAGGGCACACGGACTTCATGAGGAAACTTCGGAAAAACAAAGTGCCATGAGTGCCATCCCGCTGGCTATTTTTTTATTGCAGTTCGGGGAGATTATCGCCCCAGCGAATAATGATGTTCTGGTTTTTCAGCAGAAATGTGTCATCCTGAGTTTCAATGAGGGTTTAATTCTGTTCACTTGGGCTGAATTCAGATTTACTGAAGAAAATGGAGTTGTGAACTGGTTTAGCAGGAATTGCAACTTACGAACGTTCAGCAGATCATTCTGAAAGTGCTCCTATAGGGATATGTAATTGAAGCTGACTAACTGGAATATTGTGTTTAATTAGCTTTACTTTCATTTACTGGACTAGAATTAAGATTATTCAGCAACTTCCAGTTTTAGGTGGCCAAACCCAAGGACGAAGTGTTACTGAAACCCAATAATAATGTTGCATCGTTATTCCAGAGGTTCTTTAATGTCTCATGGGAAATAGTGGAATTGGAGCAGTTCAACAAACTCATTGTTGCTTCGGTCAAAGCAATTGACAAAGTTCTCCATAAATATGGTAAAGTTATAAAAAAAAAAATCAAAATGGAAGTTGCAAGAAACAGAAATGGAAAACTAAGTAAAAATGCACAACTATCTGTCTATATAGTGAATAAAGTACCCCCTATTGTAAAATATAAGGATATTATAAGTCACCGAGGAGTTGCTTGACCGAGTGCTTTTATACAGGTCACGGAATTCCAAAGTTGCTTCTAATATCCTCATGTTTCTCAACAAGGGTTACTAGTTTATTTATTTATTATAATACACCCGTTTTTGTGAGTCATGTGACCAAAATGACGTAAATTAAAAACTCCAGAGCAGGTGTTAACGCTAAACCTTTGCTAAGGAATAATACGCAACGTAATATTCGCCAGCATTTTGTTTTACATTGCAAGCAGCGCTAAACATTTCCATAAATGCCATTTTAGTTAACCCTTGCGATTTAAATTACATTCCCCCTTAGTCCTTTATTATTCACTCACTAATAAGGGACTGAATATTTTACACAAGACCCGTGAGTCCGGTCCTATTTTTCAACCTATATGCAGGGGATTTATTACACCCGAGGGTGGAGAAAGTCCTAATCTGAAAATCTGGCATCTCAGACCTGCTAAAGTTGTATATAAGGGTTTTTTTTTTTATTAAGTCAGAATGGCAAAAACTCAAAAAAATTTAGTTTTTTGACTATAAAATGCTATTTTTTGTGAATAAAAACCTAGAATTTTGTGATTTATTATACCTTGAGGATGGAAAAGTCTGAATTTGAAAATCCAGCATCTCAGACCTGCCGAGGTTGTAATAGAAATCAATGGGAAGGGTCCCGAAGATATCTTGATCTGCGCTGTGTTTCGTGCAAAAATCTACGTTTTCTGGTGGAAATCCAAAAAATTCATAAGATTCAAATTTCTGGAATATTTTCAGGAAAATGTATTGATAATAAAGGGAAAAACCCGTGCAGATTTGGTTGGAGTAAATTTCAAAAAATAAATGAGATAAATTTTGATTTTGATAAATAGTCACCTAAATCAATGGGAGAAGTCCTGAAGATATCCTGATCTGCGCTGAGTTTTATGCAATAATCTGAAGATTTCATGGTTTTCATGCAAACATCCAATAAAATCTGATTTTTTGGTTTTTTTTTTTATTGAAATCAGAATGGCAAAAACTCGAAAAATCTGAGTTTTTTTGACTATAAAATCCGATTTTTTTGTGAATAAAATCCTAGAATTTTGATTTTTGTGATTTATTATACCTTGAGGATAGAAAAAGTCTGAATTCGAAAATCCGGCTTTCTCAGACCTGCCGAGGTTCTATATAAATCAATGAGAGGAGTCCCGACGATATCCTGATCTGCACTGGGTTTTGTGCAAAAATCAGAAAGATTTCATGGTTTTCGGAAAAAAAAATAGTTTTCTGCTGGAAAATCCCAAAAATTCATACCATTCAAATTTATGGAATATTCCTGGATTTAATCAATACGCTAAATTGACTTCATGCAGCTGAAATAAAAGTACAAACAACACGACGGATGCGCCTGGAAATTAGAATCAATTCAGTACAAACAAGCCTGTTTCACAGTATAACAAATACATATACATTAATAAAGTATTAGTATGATTATGAATATGATAGATGTCAAATTTCTCTCCGTTTTCCCACGAAAATTAGCGAATTTTGACGCGGCGTCCAAATATTTTCGACGCCGGCAACAATTCTGCACTGGCGACAATTCTGACGCCCATGAAAATTTTCATGGGCGCCTAGAATTGTCGCCGGTGTCGGAATTGTCGCCGTCGTCAAATATATTTTTGCTGGCGAATTTTTGCGGCAATTTTGGCGAATTTATTTGCCGGCGGTGAAACGTGGAAATTTGCCGTGAATTTGCACCTGTCGAATAAATTCGCCCATCACTAGTCAATCGAGGGGTTTGCAAATATAAAGAGACATAAAAGATAAAGGTCTTTACCCCTCACTTTTATTCCCTCCAAGTTAGAAAAAACAGCAACGGAAAAACCCAATCAGCAATATATTCAAGTTTCTTTCTTTTTTTTTAAAAAAATTGAAGTTTTACTATTTACTAACAAACAAAAGAATTTGGAGAACTGGAATGAAAATCTCAATGTATCTAAAGCAAGTAAAAGAGACTTTACAGCTTGGGGTTTTGGGGACTAGATTGCTGTTTGCCGAGGGCCAGGCCTGGATTTGTGGAAAGGTCACCAAGGCCCGGGCCTAGGGGAGCAAGATTTTAGGGGGCAGCATGGTACCCAACCCATCTACATTAGTTCAGAAAGAAAGGGGTTGCACTAGAAATACAATAGTTTTTTAAAAATGTCCTGTGCACCAATACCTAGTGCTCCAGACCTGATGAAGAACATTTGCGTATGTGCAGGAATAAAGGGGAGGGGCCAGGGGTGGTGAATGGCAGTTGGCCTAGGGGCACCCACCATACAGCGAAAATCCAGCCCTGCCAAGGACCCTTGACTCAGGTCTTCTGTTGAAAACCACTTTGCACAATATTTGTCCAGATATTGAATAAATCAACCTCCCTGATTTATTTAACAAGTGGTGTTTTCTTCCTCCTTGTATTTATGTAAAAAAACGCCAATTTGCTGTCATTTGTCCCATGTTCTTGCAGCACCGACAGACACTCAAAGTGGTGGATTTTGGGCATTTGTGCTGCTGGAACATGGGATGGTAGAGGTTAATCTCCGCTGTCATTGGCCTAAAAGGAAAAATAAAAATTTTACGTAATTAAGTTATTTTAATGCATTTCTTTAAGAACTCAAATCAAATATCGGGAAGTAAAGAATTAGAATGAAATGTTTCCAAGTGGTGTGAAGACTGAATAGGATTCCTCTGATGACTGATGTGAATGACTGGAATATTTGTAATTGTCCCTAAACAGTCAAGTTGGTGAGGATTCCAACACCACCAGGACAGAGCCATTACAGACATTGATTTCACTGACATAAGGAATCTCCATAAACCTCCAGGCAATAATGATCCTCTCACACCCAGTCTTTGCCCCTCTGGCTGTGAGGGAGGAGTCGGAGGGGATATATAAAGAAGGCAGGATTTACAGCCCACATTATAGTTTCTTCTGCTTGAACCTAAAGTCGCCATGTTGCGCTTCATCTGCCTATTCCTGCTCTATGCCGGAGCCATTGCAGGTAATACAAATATTTCTGTCTTTCTATTCCTAGTTGAGTAAAGGGAGCCCAAAGGCTACAAGAATGTCTGTTTGGACCTTCAGAAGAGCCTAAGGAGGGGTCAGGAGAAGCAATCGTTTTTATGCCCCCCAAAAGTCAAGTTGTATCTCCATGTACCAATAACTCATTCTTTGTCACTTTTTCAGAACTGCCATGTACAGTTATGCCTGGGAAGCTGAAGCAGTTGGACGCAGGCAATGGAGAAGTCTACGGGGTGGCAGATGATGAAACTATTTACTTCTTGCACTCAAACCAGTGGGCACAGATTGAAGGAAGGCTCACTCACGTGACTGTGGGACCAGCGGGAGTTTGGGGAGTCAACAAAGATAACTACATTTACAGGCTGAAGAATTACAACTGGATAGAAGTATCAGGTAATGGGTGGGAGATCTCTTGCTTGGCTGGGAGAGCACTCAAAGGCAATACATGGGGGAAGGCATAGTTTTTATAAAAACAGGCAGAACATGCTGGAGAAGGTCAACAATCTAGAAAAGAGTTACCAAGAATGAGGAGAGAAGCAGCAGATGAGATAAGTTCTAAAACTACATGAACATGGCCTCCCTTAAAGGAGATCAGAGTTTTGATTCCGTTTGCAAAATTTACTGGGAATTCCATGGTTTGCATTGCTCAGACCATTCATCAATAGGGTGTGAAAGGAAGTTATGCAGATGGCAGGGGTTTATTTAGTCTTTGTTTTTAATCTCTACATTTTGGAAGATTAACAAACAGTAAATGTATATCCTGATGCAAGGGTTGTTTTTGTTTTTTTATATAACAATAATAGAATTTGGGGTCAATTTACTTATTGTCGAATATCGAGGGTTAATTAACTCTCTACATTCGACTGCTGAATTAAATATTCGATATTCGAAGTCGAAGGATTTAGCGCTATTCCTGCGATCAAACGATTAAATCCTTTGAATCGAAGGATTTTAATCCATAGATCGAAGGATTTTCCTTCGATCAGAAAATTGTTAGGAAGCCTATGGGGACCTTCCCCGTAGGCTAACATTGGCCTCGGTATATTTTAGGTGGCGAACTAGGGGGTCAAAGTATGTTTTTAAAAAGACAATACTTCGACGGTCGAATAGTCAAATGATTTTTAGTTCGAATCGAAGTTGAAGGTCGAAGTCGAAGTCGAAGTAGCCCATTCGATGGTCGAAGTAGCCAAAAAAAAAATTGAAATTCAAGTTTTTTTCCTCTATTCCTTCACTTGAGCTAAGTAAATGGGCCCCTTTATGTCATTGTGTATGTTCTTTTACCCACAGGACTTTTGAAGCAGATAGATGCTGGGGGTGATATATTCATCTCAGGAGCCAATGCAGACGATGACATTTACTGTGTGAACCAGGATCCAAACACCTTCCCTGCAAATTCCTTACCCTATGTCCACATTGAAGGGAAGCTGAAGCATTATGCCTGTGGTCCTCTTGGATGCTGGGGAATCAACAGTGACAATGAGATCTATTATCGCAACCATGTGACCCCAAGCTCATGCAAGGGTACAGCATGGAGTAAGGTGGAAGGCAGCCTGATCATGGTGGAGGTTGGAACTGATGGCTCAGTCTTTGGCGTCAACTCAGAAGGCTCAGTGTACAAAAGGTAAGAAGAAGAAATACCAAATTTAAAAAAATTCTCAAAATTATGATTTCTCCACAGCTAATTGCTGCAGGTTGCTATTTTGCATGCTCAGTTGCAATTTTTTGAGAGTATGGATTGCACCACTTTCAGCTTGTCAATGCCAATGTCTTCAAAAAAGCCATTAGAGTGTAAGTCCATAGCTGATATTGACACAACCCATTGTGGGAACCCTGGAATTACCATCACATGTTGTATGGCAGTTATTCCAGGGTTCCGAATGTCAGTAGGTGCACTTACACACTACTTTTTCACAGTTGTATTCACCACAGTACAAATAGTGAGTGTAGCCCCTACTTTAATTTATAGGGATATTAGAGGTCAATGATATAATAATATTAAGAATCATCCTGTATCTTTGCATGGTAAATTCTAATATCATAATAAATTACATTAGTGGTGTGAATTAATCCAAATACACAATGTTTATTGATCATTTGTTAATGGTTCTTAATGATGTCACATGACTAGCTGAGACTTTCATATCATAAAGTGTAATGCGACCCTGTTCTAAAATATGAGGATATAAGAAGTCACCTTAGAGAACCATGAACTGTTCCTTAGTCAATGTCTCTCCTAATATCCTTATGATTTACAATAGGAGGAACATCACATCAGTACTCACTGTATGTAACGTTATAGGAATTACAGTAATAGTAATAGTATATTACATGTCATTATCTAATCACTGCTATTTACTTCTATCTTCAGAGACGGGATCTCCCCCAAGAACCCCAGAGGAACATCATGGACTCAGATAGACGTCTTTAACAGCTTTAAGTACGTCAGCTACGATGCCGGGTTCCTGTGGCTCATTAGTGACAACGGACGCATTTTCAAATGCGAATATCCTGAATCCATGCTGCCCAATTTGTTATGAAATGTATGAAATCCCACAATAACTCTTATAATAAAGCAACATTATGGGTGGTAGTTCTGTGATTTAGGCAGGACTATTTCTATGGCAAATCTAAGTGAATCATTTTGGCTAATGGGGGTCCATGATGTTGGGTGACACAGTAAGGGGCACATTTACTTAGGGTCGAATATCGAGGGTTAATTAACCCTCGATATTCGACCGTCAAAGTAAAATCCTTCGACTTCGAATCGAACGATTTTCCTTCGATCAAAAAAACCTAGGAAAGCCTATGGGGACCTTCCCTATAGGCTAACAGTGATGCTCAGTAGGTTTTAGGTGGCGAAGTAGGTGGTCGAAGTTTTTTTTAAAGAGACAGTACTTTGACTATCGAATGGTCGAACGATTTTTAGTTCAAATCGTTCGATTCAAAGTAGAAGTCGTAGTTGAAGTAGCCAATTCGATGGTGGAAGTAGCCAAAAAAAACATTCGAAATTCAAAGTATTTTTTGTCCATTCCTTCACTTGAACTAAGTAAATGTGCCCCTAAATGTCCGAACTTGATGTGCAGTTGCCTATTTTTCAAGCCAAATGAACAATCTAACAATGTAAGCGCCAATCCTTTCAATAAACTTTATCATTCATTTGTTAAGACATCTGACTTTGTGCATAATTTCTATGGAATTTAGTGTGAGATTACTCTGAGGACTTGCCAGGGAACATGGAAAAGTGATGGACATGAATTCACTGCGAATTTCCGCATTTCGCCACCTGCAAAAAGATTTGCATGCGTAAAAAGTGTCGCATGCAGAAAAATTGTTGTGCATCAAAATGATTTTGACCATTGACTTGAATGCATTTGGACGAAAAAGTTGCGCGTGTAAAAATTGTCGAGAGTATGGCACGCAATAAATATTATGTTCTAAAGCTTCCCATTCAGAGACCATTGATGAATAATAGTGGTTTATTCACTAAAACTTAAGGACAAGAAAATGAAGTGCTACAACTATAAAAACACTTTGGGGACCGGCGCTCCCATTGGCGTTTTCAATATCTGCATCCGTACAGGTAACATTAGTGTCTATAGTAACTCCCCCATATATGTCAGTCCACTTGCCAAATCTGCAGACATGTTCAGTGGTGCAGCCACGGAGAGTCCTTGCACTTGATACCCACGGTCCTGGGGAAGAGAAATGTTACATATAGTTACATTGGCTTGAAAAAAGACCAAATTCCATCAAGTTCAACCCCTCCAAATTAAACCCAGCATCTTTATATCCAGTACCAATATCTATATTAATTGTAGATTTTAGTATCACAATAGCCTTGGATAAAGTCATTAAAGGGATCCTGTCATCGGAAAACATGTTTTTTTCAAAACCCATCAGTTAATAGTGCTGCTCCAGCAGAATTCTGCACTGAAATCCATTTCTCAAAAGAGCAAACAGATTTTTTTCTATTCAATTTTGAAATCTGACATGGGGCTAGACATATTGTCAGTTTCCCAGCTGTCCCATGTCATGTGACTTGTGCCTGCACTTTAGGAGAGAAATGCTTTCTGGCAGGCTGCTGTTTTTCCTTCTCAATGTAACTGAATGTGTCTCAGTGAGACATGGGTTTTTACTATTGAGTGCTGTTCTTAGATCTACCAGGCAGCTGTTATCTTGTGCTAGGGAGCTGCTATCTGATTACCTTCCCATTGTTCTGTTGTTTGGCTGCTGGGGGGAAAGGGAGGGGGTGATATCACTCCAACTTGCAGTACAGCAGTAAAGAGTGATTGAAGTTTATCAGAGTACAAGTCACATGACTTGGGGCAGCTGGGAAATTGACAAAATGTCTAGCCCCATGTCAGATTTCAAAATTGAATATAAAAAAATCTGTTTGCTCTTTTGAGAAATGGATTTCAGTGCAGAATTCTGCTGGAGCAGCACTATTAACTGCTGCATTTTCCCATGACAGTATCCCTTTAACTGAAACAGCATCACGACATCACCCGGCAGTGCATTCCCCAACCTCACTGTCCTCACTGTGATGAACCCCCTACTCTGTTCCTTTAAATGAAACTTCTTTTCCTCTAGTCTGAAGGGGAGGCCTCTGGTACGTGATTCTCTTTATGGGTAAAAAGGTCCCCTGCTATTTGTCTATAATGTCCTCTAATGTACTTGTAAAGTCTAATCATGTCCCCTCACAAGCGCCTTTTTTCCAGAGAAAACAACCCCAACCTTGTCAGTCTCCCCTCATAATTTAACTCTTCCCTCCCTCTAACCAGTTTAGTTACACTTAGGGACAGATTCACTAAAGGGCGAAGTGACTAACGCTGGCGAAAATTCACCAGCATGACGTAAATTCGCTGGCGTAATTTCGCCAAGGAGATAGATTCTGGCGCAACTTCGCACTCTAACGCCAGATGAATTTACAGTATGGCGAAAGAGTGTTACTACGCAAATCCACTAAGTTTTTGATTTTACTGACCATGACCTCTATCGCCAGACTTGCCTCCTTAGGAATAAAATGAGAAATCTTTCTCACATCTTTCCTAAGCAGAAGAACATCAGCCTCTTTCTTTCTCCCGACAACTTCCTTGACTACTTGCTGGTCAGACTGGTGGGAAACTGACCAGCAGGTGGCGCTGTTGTAACACAATTCATTCATATTAACAGCACATGTATCCCTTAATATCTTGGAATAAAAACAAAATAAATAATGAATATAAATACAAAAGTGCTTAGAATAGCACCCTTGCCAATTTTACAATTTTACTTATTTTAAAGGTTTACTTATCCTTTAAATATTTGCATGGCATCAGGATGGGGCTTCACCATATGCATGCTTTATGGTAAAAACTGGTCCTGCAGGGAATTTTTATTGTGGCCTGGGTTCCTTTATGTGATGTTATTCACAAACTATCTTTATTTATGTTGCTGCAGTTAAATGATGTGTGCAGAGCAAAGCCATTGCTACAAATTATATAATTAACCTGGCACCTGTCCAAGAATTTGGGAGAGGCAAAAAAAACTTTACCAGATTTCCCTAGAAAAGGAAGTCAGCGCAGGGAATAATAAGGAAACAGATACAACTATACAACTGTCTGTGCCAATTAATACACTGTATATATAATCCTTTCCTTAAAGGAACAGTAAGTGTTTTAAATGAATGGCAATATAATGTACTGTTGCCCTGCACTGGTACAACTGTTGTTTTGCATCAGAAACTCTACTATAGTTTATATAAACAAGCTGCTGTGTAGCCATGGGGGCAGCCATTCAAGCACAGGATACACAGTAGATAACAGATAAGTACTACTATAGTTTATATAAACAAGCTGCTGTGTAGCCATGGGGGCAGCCATTCAAGCACAGGATACACAGTAGATAACAGATAAGTACTACTATAGTTTATATAAACAAGCTGCTGTGTAGCCGTGGGGGCAGCCATTCAAGCACAGGATACACAGTAGATAACAGATAAGTACTACTATAGTTTATATAAACAAGCTGCTGTGTAGCCATGGGGGCAGCCATTCAAGCACAGGATACACAGTAGATAACAGATAAGTACTATTATAATTTATATAAACAAACTGCTGTGTAGCCATGGGGGCAGCCATTCAAGCACAGGATACACAGTAGATAACAGATAAGTACTATTATAGTTTATATAAACAAGCTGCTGTGTAGCCATGGGGGCAACCATTCAAGCACAGGATACACAGTAGATAACAGATAAGTACTACTGTAGTTTATATAAACAAGCTGCTGTGTAGCCATGGGGGCAGCCATTCAAGCACAGGATACACAGTAGATAACAGATAAGTTCTGAAGAATCCCATTGTACACTACAGAGCTTATCTGTTATCTACTGTGTATCCTGTGCTTGAATGGCTGCCCCCATGGCTACACAGCAGCTTATTTATATAAACTATACTAGTACTTATCTGTTATCTACTGTGTATCCTGTGCTTGAATGGCTGCCCCCATGGCTACACAGCAGCTTGTTTATATAAACTATAGTAGTACTTATCTGTTATCTACTGTGTATCCTGTGCTTGAATGGCTGCCCCCATGGCTACACAGCAGCTTGTTTATATAAACTATAGTAGTACTTATCTGTTATCTACTGTGTATCCTGTGCTTGAATGGCTGCCCCCATGGCTACACAGCAGCTTGTTTATATGGGACTACCTGCTAATAATACTGGGAGACTAATTTACCAGTCCCCTACAGGTATAATGTGCAGACAGTCTATCTGAAGTTGTGAGAGCAGTTTTTACTCTATATTGAAGCACTGGGTAACTAGAAGTTTCTTGGTTAGGGTGGATGAAGGTCTTCTGTCCATCCATAGTACTCTCATGGTGTTTCATATATCTCCCTTTATTAGGTCTGCTGTTGTAGTTGCATTCCATCAGTTCTCCTGTCTCATCCATTTATGGTTTGTTTCATTAGCCAACTTTTTGCCAGGTTGCCCTGGCGCCCCAGATATTGTCCCTTGTTTCTTTATTAGAGCTACAAAACAGGTTTTGGTCTAATTGATCCTACAATCCTGTCAAGGAACTACACCCTGCAGTTCATCCTATATGCTATCTATATTTTGATTTAATTAACATTTTGGTACACCCCACTGAATTAGTCTTTCATTGTCCTTGAAATAGCATTATATAATGAGATGACTCACAAACTACCGTGGCGCTTGAACGGTGGGTTGTTACTTAGAGAGGAACACAAAACGCATATAGAACAGACTATTACACAATATTTTGTCGAAAATTCCGGAGGCGAAGTCAACCCGCAAACAGTCTGGTTGGCTCATAAGGCAGTCGTTCGAGGGGAATTTATATCTCTTGCGAAGACTCTTAAAAAATCTAGAGAGGAGACTCAATTGCAATTGGAAATGAAACTTAGAGATCTAGCATTTCAACAAAAAATCTCCCCATCTTTGCCGGAGTTGGCTGAAACAAGACAAAAATTAAACAAAATTCTATTTGCAAAAACCTCATATAGGCTGAAATTGCTTAAAAAATTAATCTACACTAAGGGTAACAAAGAGGACAAATTGCTTGCAGCACAATTGAAAAAACAACAAGCCCAGTCTAGAATAAGCCTCTTGGCTTCCACCCAGGGGAACAGACCCCAAAGCAATAGCTGATCAGTTCGCTAAATATTATTCAGGCCTATATAATTTGGAGACAGATGCTGCCATGGTGAAGCCTACCCTTGATGTTATTAAAACATATTTAAAAGATTTGGCACTCCCTTTCCCCTCCCAATCACAAATAGACATCCTGAACGCACCGATTTCGGGGGAAGAAATCGCTGCGGTAATTAAGAACCTTAAAACTAACAAATCCCCAGGCCCCGATGGATTTTCTAATGTTTACTACAAGCTGTTCTCGAATATACTTACACCATATTTACTTCAAGTCTATCAGAACATTATGGACACCGGGGCGATTACTCCAGAATACCTACAAGCTCATATAGTAACGATCCCCAAACCTGGGAAACCTCAGGACCAATGTCAGAGTTATCGCCCAATCGCAATCCTGAATACGGATCTAAAGATCTATGCCAAACTTTTAGCCCTTCGCCAGGTTCTTCCGTCACTAATCAACCCTAATCAAGTTGGTTTTATCTTAAATAGACAGGGCTCTGATAGCACCCGTGGATTTCACAATATCATACACATACTGAAAACACAGAAGACCCCAGCATTGGTTTTGTCGCTTGATGCGGAGAAGGCGTTCGATAGGGTCAATTGGGAATATATGGCCGAAACTCTTAGACACTATCAATTAGGTCCAACGTTCTTAAAAGCAGTACACCCTTTGTACACCAACCCCTCTGCTAAAGTATCCACGGCAGGGGCCCTATCGGACACCTTCCAGATATCGAATGGTACGAGGCAGGGATGTCCCTTGTCCCCCCTCATATTTGCACTGATGGTTGAACCGTTGGCCTCTAAAATTAGAGATAATCCAGATATCATGGGAATATCGACCCCTGCCGAACAACACAAAATAGGGTTGTTCGCGGATGATATTTTACTTACCCTAAGGAATGTCCCGATTTCACTCCCTAATGTATTCAAGGAAATCCTGGAGTTCCAATCAGTTTCCTGGTTTAAAAATAATCAATCTAAATCCCAGGCCCTTCCATTTAACATCCCGCATCTTTCCCTACAAGGGTATAAACAAACGTATGATTTCGAATGGAGAGACTCCTATTTGCACTATCTAGGCTTGAAACTGCCCAGGGATCCTGTCAACATCTACAAATTGAATTAACAGCCACTTCTTAGATTGGAAGAAGCTGAATGTCTTAGGTGGAAGGGGGAATCTGTGTCTTGGCTAGTTAGAATCGTGTCAATCAAAATGAACATCCTGCCCAAAATACTCTATTTGTTTAGGACGCTTCATATAGCACTTCCCCCACAATTTAGCCCTGCTATACAATGCACCATTAATAAATATATATGGGCCAATAAGCCCCCGCGTATAGCCTTTCGCTGCTCCCAGTACGCTAAAAATGTTGGAGGATTGGGAATTCCTAATATAAAAATGTACTATTTAGCTACCATATTAGAAACAGTGGTCCGTGCACACTCCCCCCCAGGTTTGCGAAATTGGGTGGATTTGGAAACCGGCTTTGCCACATACAAAAATCTGGTTCAGCTGTTTTGGCTTCCTAGGTGCAATAGGCCTTCGACCCTGCTGCCAGCTACTCAGCTCTCCCTGCATGTATGGGACATTATGGTTGCTAGGCGCAACTTCGCCGCACTTCGCCGCACTTCGCCAGGCGTAGTTTCGCCAGCGCTCTGCAAATTCACTAAAATCCGAAGTTGCGCTCAGGGGTAGCGTAAGGTTGCGAAGTTGCGCTAGCGTTGATTCGCTATGTAAAGCGAAGTTACGCTAGCGAAGGCTAATTTGCATACGGCGCCAAATTCAAATTTCAATGGAGGAATACGTATCTGCACTACAAATGCCAAGATAACCTTCAAATCATCAAATAAAAATTTTATTTTGCCCTACACATGTGCCCACTGTCTAGGTAAGTTGCCATGAGTCAGGAAATGTAGGGGGGAAGGAGGGGAGCCCCAAAAATTTTTTCAATCTTTTTCAGCCTTTCACCCATAATGTAGAAAACACGCCAGTGTTTTTTGGGACTTAGAAAAATTTTTGACTTTTTTTTTAAACAATCCCTATCTACTCTATTGCGCTTCGTCTGGTCTGAGGTGGCGAAGGAAGTCTAGCGTAAAAGGTAGCGTTCAGTATACTGCGCAAGTTAGTGAATTTGCGTAGTTACGTCGCTAGCGAAAATTCGCCTGGCGTAAGGGTGCGAAGTAACACTAGCGATCGGCGCTTAGTGAATTTGCCTACTATTGCAGCATTGAAATATCTTATTCCGAATGTCAATTTTCATTCTTGGGAGCTTCGAGGGATACATAACGTTGGTCAATTGTATTTTGCAAATACTTTGAAAAGGTTTGAGGATCTGGTTATAAGTTTTGGATTACCGCACTCCCAGTATTATGCTTACCTGCAAATATGTCATCTGTTGAGATCCCATTCTTCGAAAGCTGCTGACGCAAGTTACAGTACTGGAATGGCACATCTGTGTGGTAAAGCATGGAACGGTAAGGGAATTATCTCGGACTGCTATCGGCAACAACTCCAGCTGCCTGAGGATTTTAAATTTTCATACATGCTGAAATGGAAGGATGAGCTCCAACTCCAGGGGGCAAATTCACTAAGAATCGAAGTTGCGCCAGGCGCAACTTTGCCGCTCTTCGCCGCACTTCGCCGCACTTCGCCAGGCGAATTTTCGCCAGCGCTTTGCAAATTCACAAAAATGCAAAGTTGCGCACAGGGGTAGCTTAAGTTTGCGAAGTTGCGCTAGCGTTGATTCGCTATATAAAGCGAAGTTGCGCTAGCGAAGGCTAATTTGCATACGGCGCGAAATTCAAATTTCAATGGAGGAATGCGTATCTGCACTACAAATGCCTAGAAAACCTTCAAATCAGCAAATAAAATTTTTATTTTGCCCTACACATGTGCCCACTGTCTAGGTAAGTTGCCATGAGTCAGGAAATGTAGGGGGAGGAAGGGGAGCCCCAAAAAATTTTCGATCTTTTTCAGCCTATCAGCCATCATGTAGAAAACACGCCAGCGTTTTTTGGGAAAAAATGTTGACTTTTTTTGAAACAATCCCTATCTACTCTATTGCGCTTCGCCAGGTCTGAGGTGGAGAAGGAAGTCTAGCGTAAAAGGTAGCGTTCAGTACACTGCGCAAGTTAGTGAATTTGCATAGTTTCGTCGCTAGTGAAAATTCGCCTGGCGTAAGGTTGCGAAGTAACACTAGCGAAACTACACCAGCGTTCGTTAGTGAATTTGCGCAGTAGCGAAAATGCCAAACGCTAGCGAAATAACGCTAGCGTTCGGCGCTTCGCGCCTTAGTGAATTTGCCCCCAGATCTCTCCGCAACAATGGTGCAAGTTTTTAGCTGCAGTTAAGGGAGCCACCAGTTGCACCAATCATGTGGAAACGCACACCAAAATTACGCTCAGATGGTACTTCACCCCACAGCGTATTGCGACCATGAACCCACAGTATTCCCCACAATGTTGGCGAAGATGTGGGCAAATTGGGACACTCTTGCACATGTGGTGGCACTGCCCCGTTGTTAGACCTTTCTGGTCAGCAGTTTTCGATCTCCTGAAGGATCGACTGGGCTACACATTACCTTGTCAGCCTCAATTAGCCCTTCTTCAACTTTACCCTCAACATCTTGCTGGATTAAACCGAAAGCTATTGTTCCACATATTTAGTGATGGGCGAATTTGCGCCGTTTCGCTTCGCCGAAAAATTCGCGAATTTCGCGCGAAATTCACGAAATGGCGAAAAATTCGCGAAACGGCGCCGGCGTCTCGTTTTTGACGCCGGCGCCCGTTTTTTCGACGCCAGCGCCCGTTTTTGACGCCGGCGTCTGTTTTTCGAAAAAATCACTACACATATTCAATGCTGCAGCTAATTTGATAGCACAAACTTGGAAGCAATCAGAGACTGCTAACATTCAACATCTGATCAAACAGCTAGATTCTAGAGAGTCTATGGAGAGGTTGGCAGCAGATCTAAATGTGCGCAGATCTGGGATGATTGGCACCCTGTACAACCCTTCCCAAAAGCTTCCCCTTGTTGCCCTGAGAGAAATGAAAGATTAGGGGTTTGGAAAGATTGAGATGGATGATGGAGAATGATTGGGTCTGGATCTTGTAAGTATTAAGTATTAATTATATCTTAGTTGGGATCAAATACAACCTACTGTTTTATTATTACAGAGAAAAAAAATTGGATTATTTGGATAAAATAAAGTATATGGGAACTCTAAGTTTTCTGGGTAATGGATCCAATTCCTATATAAAATCATATTGGTGGCAAAACAGTCCTACAGGTTAAAATGTTTTTAGAAGCTCTTAATTATGGAAATAACCTTTATCTGGAAGAACCCAGGTCCCAAACATTCTGGATAATAGATCCATACCTGTAATAGAACAGCTGTTTCTAATGCTTACAGACTCCTGAGTATCAGTGACTATGGCATATAAAAGTAAAGTGAAACCGAACACCAAAACCTGTAGCACAGATTGCTTATATAACAGGTCAGTAACACTGGCATGTAACCTGTAGTACGTGTATCGTAAGGCTTCATCATCCAAAGGTTGGTCCAACCCAGATATAGTTTATATTTAAATTTTATTTCTATGAGTCAAACACCTCCCGCCCCTGCCACACCAAACTTTAATTTAATATTAGAGGCTGAGATGCCATAATGTCAGGTCACATGTGTTTGTGGAGACTGGGGAACCTGCTCACAATGAGATCGGCTGTGGGGCTCCTGTGTGTTCTCTCAGCTCTTGTACCAACAGGTAAGGGGATTGTGCTCTTCTATAAGGACATTGCTGGGATTTTGAATTCTATGTAGAAATGAGTAGTAGGGCTATAGAGGGATAGTGAGGGTCTCCATTAGAGCTGGAGTGGCACTCCCTGGAGATGGGTAGTGTTATGGGCAGAACATTACAGGGATTATTCATGCCACAGAATATTATTATCCTCCTACAGGGCATTGCTTTTAGTTCTGTCTTAGCAACATGCAATATTTTATACGGTGGTACTGACTTACAAGGAAAATTTGTATATTAGTTTGAAAGCGGCAAATCACAATCCAAAAAATTAGTCAACATCCATAAGAATGTATGTACAGTATATTTGAATGTATGTATATTTTTACTTGTATAGCGCTCCTCTAGGGCAAAGCACTGTACAGCAGAACAATAAATCATTAGTAACAAACAAGGGGTCGCTGCAATAATAAGTAACAATAAGTAAATTATTAGAAATACAATACACATAAATATAAAATATAATTACACTCAGTGTAAAGGAGACAAAAGGACAAATGGAGCCCATTGAGCTTACAGTCTAAATAGTAGGGAAACTTACAGACACAATTCAGAGGGGTATTAAAGGGCTGTAGGTTACAGTGGGTGAAACTGTCATATAAGTGCCAGTTCCCATTTCTTTATATTTATGACTTTGCTGAGGCAGGTTTATTCCTTCCCTAAAGCCAAGATTATAGTTTCTGGGGCGTGTTCTGAAACATTAAGGGGCACATTCACCAAGCTCGGGTGAATGAATTGAGGGAAAAAAATTCCGAGTAGTTTTTTGTGCTCCTCGACTATCGAATTGGCGTAAATTCGCCTGAGTAGAATGATTCGAATAGATCGAGGGCAAAAACGCTGCGACTATTCGCCCATTCGATAGTCGAAGTACTGGCTCTTTTAAAAATACTTTGACTGCCTACTTCGCCACTAAAACCTACCAAATTGCTTTAAAAGCCTATGGGAAAGTCCCATAGGCTTGTTTTCTAAGTTTTTGATCGAATAAAAAGGCATTCGATCGAATGAAAATGCTTCGATCGAATATTCGATCGTGCGACTATTCGCCGGGCGAATATTCGCCCATTCGACTATTCGCCAGCGAGTAAATTCGCCCGAATTGCCTATTCGATTCTATTCCTCAGTCGAATTTCGACGAATATAACCCCTCGAAATTCGACCCTTGATACATCTGCCCCTTAATCTTTTTAGAGGAAATAGACAGGGATGCCTTTTGTCCCCACTTTTGTTCAATATTTCAATGGAGCCATTGATTATATACTTAGGGGCACATTTACTAAGCTCGAGTGAAGGATTCGAAGTAAAAAAAACTTCGAATTTCGAAGTATTTTTTTGGATACTTTGACCATCGTATAGGCTACTACGACCTTCGACTACGACTTCGATTCGAACAATTCAAACTAAAAATCGTTCGACTATTCGACCATTCGATAGTCAAAGTACTGTCTCTTTAAAAAAACTTCGACTACATACAGTTTAAACCTACCGAGGTACAATGTTAGCCTATGGGGACCTTCCTCATCAGTTTTCTAAGGTTTTTTTTAGATCGATCGTAGGATTTGCGGTAAATCCTTCAAATTCGATATTCGTAGGATTTTACTTCGAGGGTCGAATTCGAGGGTTTATTAACCCTCGATATTCGACCCTTAGTAAATGTGCCCCTTCCATTCTACAGATATTTTCCAAGGTTTAGTAATAAATGACAACGTCATCCAAACTCTATCTTATGTGGATGATATTCTTCTAGTGGCCACTAATCCTGCTAGATCTATTAAAATATGCTTAATTTTCTTGGACATTATGGTTCTTTTTCTGGATATAGAATTACTTTTAATAAAACTGGTATTTTAAATATTTCTAGTTCTATATCAAAACAATTACTTGAGGATCTTAAAATAAATTTACCTTCAGGAAAGCTAAAATATTTGGGTATTTCAGTAGCATCGGATTTATCTAAATTATACTCCTTAAATGATTCCACTTTAGTCCGGTCTACGATTTCCTTGTGTAACAAATGGATGAATTGCCCTCTTAGTCTATTAGGGAGAGTGGCATTTTTTAAAATGCTAATATTCCCAAAGATGTCTTACCCTGTTTTAAATCTCCCTTTTCTTTTAAAGCATGAAGATATAAGAAAATTAGATCAAGCCCTAAATATTTTTTTATGGCAGAAAAAGAAACCAATAATTTCATTATAAAAATTAAGTATGAAAAATTTCTCTATAAAAAGACAAATTGAAAAAAAAAAAGAAAAACTAAGTAGTTCAAAAGAATAAAGGGTGGTCTTGCGGTCCTGGATTTTCGTAAATTTAATCTAGCTTCCATTTCTAGATACTTAACTGAATGGTTATCAAGTAAAGAAAAATGTAATAATCTTGATTTGGAATTAAAAACAGAATCTAAAACGTACATTATTTCTTCTCTCCATAGGAATTGGTCAGATCAATCTAATGATATGAAAAATAATCCATTACATAGGGATACAGTTATAACCTTATAAATTAAATATTAATTATAATATTTCTCCTTTTGCATCCCCATTTTTCTTGGGACGCTTTCCCAAGACAGATGGGAATCAAATAATACAGAGATGGGAGAATAAAGGAATTTCTCAAATCAGACATTTAATAGATCCCGATACAGGATATTTCATTGGGATATTCTCAAAGAAATTTATCACTTAGAAAAAATAGATAAGTTGACATATTTTCAACTAAAAAGAGGCATTAATTTATTGGAAAAATGGCATATTATTTCCCTTTTTAAACATAATTTTTATAATTCATTGCAAATTCTGTTGGAGAACCCTAATATCAAATATCCCAATTACTCTTGTCCCGCAAGGATTATAATCACTTGAACCATTCAGGGGAAAAATGGTCTTCTTTTTTAGGTATTAAGATCACGTCTAAAGATCTTTTAAAAAGATTACAAAACTATAAGAAAAATATTTAATCAGAATCCTGGAGGGACCAACATTTTAGATTTTTGCATCTGGGATATAACACAATGTTCTGTGAATTTCTTGATTTTAGAAAAGAGCCTTATTGTTCTTAATGTAAAACTTATGGTGTTGACTTTTTTCATTACCTATGGTCATGTCCTCTCATTAAGATCTTTTGGGATAGTATTCAGGAATTTATAAATAGGGTAACAAATATTAAAATTAAATTGACCCCACAATCTATGTTTACAAGACGCTGTTTGATATAGAATAGGAGACCTTCAGTTAAGAAAACAATTGAAGACAAAGTGGTCTGTTTATTAAGAGACATTAGAAGTAACAAAAAAGCTATTTATTTTTGACTTTATATGGAAAAAAGTTGAAATTCAATAGGGTATTGTTACCTGTAAAGATTGTATATGAAATTCTTTTGTACTTAAAGTGTATTTAAAATTATAGTTGATACAAATTTTTATTTTGGCCACTTGGTAGTTATGTTAGTTATTTTATTTCATTTTTCATTTTTAATTACTACTAGTTGTTACTGGTATTTATTAGTCTTGCTTATAATTCTTTATTTCATTACTCATTCCAAAATCTTGTCAACTTACCGCATTAAATGTTTGATGCTGGATTATTATAAAATTCAATAAAAAGAAATTGAAAAGAAAAAAAGTAAAGAGACGTTCTAAAAAGAGGCCCAAAGAAAAATGGCAGCAGGAAGAAGTGAAAACAAAGAAATATGTTTACAGTATTTTTTAGAGAAAGCAGATTCTGACATCTATTTCTTGCTAAAGAAAAGATTGACAAATAAAGCAGAAATTTTTGGTGCTGAAAGGGATTGGCAGAAAGGAACACATTTTGGGTAAATTGTAGAAGAGCCAGCAGGGGGTGGTATCGTTTTAAAGGTGTTCCTAGATCTTGCAGTTAAGAATGCTTGTTAGTAGTTGTGATTCTTAAGGGTGAGTTACAGGTTTATCGACCCTTCACAGCAATGAAAACAAAGGAGCAAAAATATCAAAAATAAAGTAGTATGGGTCTCCTGCCCAGTGATTTTATCCATTTTAATCCAGGTGACAGAACAAGATGGATTTATATAAAAGTGCATATCTTTCAGGGAGGGTGTCAGGCTCTATTGGAGTTTGATCCTGAGACCTCCAGAGTCATCCAATCAGGGCTGACTCTGCCCTATATAAGGCCAGCCCTCCTCACCACCAATGACATTGCCCCTAGCTGGGTTCCAGCCCTCGCCTTTTCCCTTGATCCTTGTCTTGTTCTTCCTTGCCTTACCTGCCTATTGCATCTTGCTCTGTCTTGCCCTGCAGTTCTGTTCCTGCTCTGTCCTGACCTGTCCAGTCTGCTCCAGTTCATCGTCCTCTTCATCCTGATTCTGTCCCTCCTCTCCATGTCCAGCCTTACAGCCCCTGCCTTAAGGACTCAACCTACATCCTCTGCCTCCACAGCGCCCCCTACCCAATCCTTGACAGAGGGTCAGGCTGGAAGGGTTTAATGATGTGGCTATATGGCAAAATCGTTCAATGGGTTCCCTCAAGTTGGGAGCATTTATCTTCCTATGAGAGGGAAGGGTATGTGGACATTAGGAATTTGGTTGCTAAAGATGCAGCAGTACATGAATGAATGAATTTTGGTAGAACTTCGCCATCTCCTGGTTAGATTTGAGAAAGGTTTCTAATTTTATTCCTAAGCAGAAGAACATCAGAGCAGCCTCTTTCTTTCTCCTGACAACTTCCTTGACTACTTGCTGGTCAGACTGGTGGGAAACTGACCAGCAGGTGGCGCTGTTGTAACAAAATTCATTCATATTAACAGTACATGTATCCCTTAATATCTTGGAATGCAAAATAAAAAAATAATGAATGCAAATTACAAAAGTTCTTAGAATTCATGTATTTTAAAAGTTTACTTATACTTTAAAATTAAACTTTGGGAATCTGGGTAAAAGAACGTGTTTCCTGTGGAAAGTTGATTTCTTGTTTTGTTAATGTTTTAATTTTTTAATAAACATTTCTACCCTTATGGATAAATACAAATATACAGCTATTCCCTCCTACTATACCCTTCCTACTAACCGATATGGCAGCTCATTCCTACATGTATAGATACAAATATACAAAAAGGTTTTCTGCACAGAATAATGTATACTCTCACATTTAACTGCCCTTTTTCATTTATCATAGTATTTATGACGATGCTATGGCTCCAATTTTCAGGCTTTATTAATAACAGATGGATTTATTTTGCAGGTGACTGTATTTCATGTGTAGCTTGTATTGAGTTGGCTTCAACATCTTGCAGAGGGAAAAGTATGGAGTGTCCCCCAGGAGCAGTTTGTGGTACTTCCTTCCTAAAAGCCTCAGGTACATGGACCATACCAATAGGCATGTATGCTAGAGGTTGTTATTGTACAAACATTTCAGTATTGGTGTTCTGTAGGGTGGGGAACTCATTTCTCTTTTTAAATTGGCTCAATTCCTTATTTTATGGCTTAGGGGGTAGCGAGTTTGTTCTCGTTTCGTCTTTGTGGGGTTTTTCCCCACACTCCAAAAATATAGAGGCCTGATAAAATGTACCCCATTGTGTGTGAATGAGATAGGGACCTTAGATTATAAATTCCACTGAAGATAAAAAAATACATAATTAACAGCCAATAACCAAGGTATGAAATATTATTGGTGCATTCCATTATGAATACTTTTGTCTGGTCCCAAATCCAATAATATGGCATGTCCTCTTGACCTGGCCTAGAGATGACAGTTTTGAAGGTGACTGTCACCCTAAAGCAGGAAAGTGGAAGGAAGTTTGTGGCAATCCAGGTTGAAAACAATTGAAAATGATACAAGATTGTTGAGTGAAACTCAGATTTTTCATTGATAATCAGGACAGGTAATATGTCATGTCCCTTGGATGAGCTGAGCCAGTTACACCTTCATAGAAGCCAGGGGAATAACAAGGACTTTTACATACACGCCTCTAATGTTGTAATTAGGAAAATAATGAGATTAAATAAAAAATAAATAAAAATAAAATAATTCTCCTTAGGTGTCATTCAGTACATAACTGTAGGAGCTTTTCTTAGTACAGGGCTGGGTAATTGTAGAACAAAGGTAAATGTTATTATCCTTTATTTCCTAGACAATGGAGCTTACAATCTAAGGTCCCTATCACAGTCATTCACACAGGGATGTGTCATCAATGTGAGAATAAATAAACTCCTTGCAGATGGAGCCCTGCTTGGAACTGAACCCAGGACCCCAGTGTCGCAAGGCAGCAACACTAACCACTGTGCCATCAAGTTAACCCCTATCCAGCATATATGCCACTTATTAAGATTGTCATGTTCATATATTGTTTATAGATATGCTAAAGGGTGTCATAAGATCCTGCTTTCAGCAAAGTGACTGCAAGAAAAATGGGACGTTTTCTGTCGAGGACTATAAAGGAAAGCAGACGGTCTCCTGTTGTGCCACCAACAACTGCACTCCTCCTAAACCCACATGTAAGTGCTCCTCTCCTACTACCAGGAGTTTTAAACCTTCTAGTTGCACAGAGGGAACAGCAGAGGGCCCCGGTGTAACATTATGGCACATGTAAAAACTAAAAGACTGTTTTTCCAATAAGCCGTGTGGGTTTTGTGCCCTTTAATCCTCTAATGAAAAAATTCAGCTCCAATTACCAGTTACCTGTTATCCAGAATGCTTGGGACCTGTGGCTTTCTGGATAATTGATCTTTCTGTAATTTGGATCTTCATGCCTTACGTCTACTAGAAAATCATGTAAAAATTAAATAAACCCAATAGGCTGGTTTTGCTTCCAATAAGGATTAATTATATCTTAGTTGGGATCGAGTACAGGTATGGGACTTGTTATCCAGAATGCTTGGGACCTGGGTTTTTCCAGATAACAGATCTTTCCGTAATTTGGATCTTCATACATTGTCTACTAGAAAATCATATAAACATTAAATAAACCCAATAGGCTGGTTTTGCCTCCAATAAGGATTAATTATATCTTAGTTGGGATCAAGTACAAGCTCAAAAGGCAAAAAGGCATCTGGAAAGACTTACTGTTTAGTGAAGACGGAGCCCAAATATAAAAATGAAAAAACTTTATTAGGACATACTGTAGCCTGACGCGTTTTGTGCCAAAGGTGGGCACTTACTCATAGGTTATGTGTAAGTGACCACCTTTGGCACGAAACGCGTCAGGCTACATTATGTCCTAAAGTATTTTTCCTTTTTATAATATTTGGGCTCCGTCTTCACTAAACAGTAAGGGGCCAATTCTTTAACTTCGAGTGAAGGAATAGAAGAAAAAATACTTCGAATTTCGAAGTGTTTTTTCTTGGCTACTTCGACCATCGAATGGGCTACTTCGACCTTCGACTACGAATTCGACTTCGAATCGAAGGATTCAAACTAAAAATTAACCCTCGATATTCGACCCTTGATGCATCTGCCCCTAAGTCTTTCCTGATTTTTGCCTTTTAAGATTTTTTAACTATGTACAACCCTTGGACTGGGGGTATTTTGGGATATGACTACTGTGTATAATTATTTATCCCCTTGAATAAGACAGTTAGAAAAGTGAAGGCATACACCACAGCAAAATTACATCAAGTACAATCTAATGTTTTATTATTAAATAGTATTATTATTTTTAAAAAAAAATTGGATTATTTGGATAAAATGGCATTTATGGGAGACGGCCTTTCCGTAATTTAGAGCTTTCTGGATAATGGGTTTCTGGATAACAGATCTCATACTTATAATATATTTATTCTTTACACAGGGGTAAGGTAAACAACTCAATCTCATCTGTGTATTGTTTTTCCTCCGCAGGGAATGACTCCCCAGATATCAAACTAAATGGACTGATGTGCCCAAGTTGTGTCTCTTTCTCTAATGGCTGTTTTGGTACAGATCAGGTTTCATGTTCCGGCGATGAGAATTATTGTTTTACTCAGTCCCTTCGCACCTCAGGTACCATAAAGTCCAAACAATAAGCAAATATATTTTTTAAAAAGTAACTTTTTAAAATATATTTGGGGTTTTGACCTGTTTCTCTTAAGGCGTTAGTAAATATAGAGGAAGCAGACCCAGGAGGTATAGAGACCCCATGAGGTCCTCATTAATATAGAAGTTAAATAAATATTGGTGAAACAAGACAACCTCTAGACATTTTGGGGGCCTGAAAAACAATGTTCTGTGGGGCCCATTAATATCTAGTTACACCACTGAGCACACAGGAAGATTTGTTGCCATGGTAAAAATGTGCTACTGGGGCCAATGAATCCCCCCAAAATGTTTTCCCTGGCACTAATGTAAATGTTTCCTATCTATAAATACAAAAGAAGCTGTACAAGTTTTGATACTGAAAGGGACCTCAATGGCAAGATAGCAACGTATGGATTTGGTTCTTACCAGGGCACTATCTCCAGGGCCTGGACTCATACCTCCCAACTGTCCCGTTTTTAGAGGAACAGTCCCTCTTTTGACAGCTCAACCCGCGGTCCCTCCTTTGTACTGCAAAATCCCGTTTTTCTCTGCACTGAACAGCCAGAAAAATAAACAAAGTTTCTAACGTAATTGGCTTTTGGCAGAGCGCCCAGAACAGCCACAACTGCAGATAAGATACTTTTGTAACAATTTCGAGATAAGCAAATAAGTAATTGTGACAATATAAGATAACAGGTCCCTTGGGAGAAGTTAGACTCACAGCTTAAAGGGCAATCCACTTTCATTAGCAAAACTGTAATAACTGGAAAAAAAAAACCACAGAAATATGTTCAAACTTTCATTACCTGCCAAATTTTGTAAAATGAGCATGATAATTAGGGGGTGTGGCCACAGGAGCGGTCCTGTGTATGTTCCCCCTGGATTTGGTAAACAGTCAGTTTATAAATAATGTTCCTTTCTTGTTAAATAACATTGTGTAATGAGATGATTTTGTTCTATACAGGGCCATTCTCTGTTACATTGAGTGGTTGTGCCACAGAAAGTCTCTGCCAAATGGGCAATGGCTCTGTGAACCTGGATTCAAAGACAAATAGTACAGTGCACTGCACCAAGGCAAACATCGGCGACGCAAAAACCACAGAGCTGACAGTCACCTCGGATCTGAAAACCAACAGTACAGAGCACGGCACCAGAGTAAATACAGGCAACGCCATAAAGTTGGCTGCCACAGTCATGGCTACAATTAAAAGTGGAGATGCTGGAAGCGCTGGTACCTCAAGTTCCACCTCAATTCTTCATTCTTCTCTGGCCTCCATTCTGTTTTTATGTCAATCAGCTATTTTACTTTCATTATCATCAATAAACCTCTAATAATAAAAAGATATGGTTTGTTATTTAAATATGGTTTTACTTTAGTGTGTTTCTGTACATTGTGAGAGTGTCTGTAGCTCGCTGGGTGCAGTTGATACAATAGAGGTGGATGACGAAGTAGAGCACCAAACAGCCCTCCTACTCATCATGAGGTCTTGAGGTCTCACTGAATTCTTTATTGAGGTCTCACTAAGGATCCTCTGGGCCATAAAGATGAGGAACTGTATTAACAGTTGATAAAACCATCTCACAACTAATGGATGTAGCAAAATGCAAATTCTCTTGTGTGGTATTACTTGGGAAACAAGGGCTTTAGTCTGGGGTTCAGGAGGCATCTCTACCAACCTTGTACTTTCCTTGAGTCACAACAGGAATGGAGAAGTTTTTGCAGAAGGGACAAGCTACTAAGAATTCCATTGTGCTACTGGAAAGATGCTCAGAGCCAAGCCCTGCTTCTCTCTCTGGATGACCCTCTGAGCATCATAGCAAATGTTTGGGTTCAAACTGTTAGTCTGTGGAAACCTCTTCCAGCACCTGCAGTCCATCTAGTCATCTCACTCCTCCCAAATTTTCCTGGACCTCTTGGAGGGCTTGTGTTTAAAGTGTCCACCAGAAATGTCAGACCTATAATTTTAATAACTACAACATTATATTTTCCTTTAAATTTCTATCTTCTTTATATCTTTAATTTTCTCATTTACATTTTCACTCATTTTAATTGAATTCCAAGTTCCCTTCATTATCGTTCTCGAGCACTCAGTGCCAATGGGCCAGGCAGACACAGGGTACAAAATAGAAGGCCCCCGCTAAATATCATTAATTTTTACTTGGTGCAAGGCACCCCCAAGTGATCGCATTTACTTACCTGAAACCCCAGGCCTGTGCTTTTATCAGGAGAAAACTGAACCAGAATGAGATTCCAGACATGCCTAGGAGAAGGAAAGGTCTTCTTAATTGGGGGTGCCCAAAGTTAGGCGCCCCCAAGTGATCGCATTTACTTACCTGAAACCCAGGCCAGTGATCCTATTAGGAAGATACTGTACCGGCCCAGGAGTCTTCCGGCGAGCACCACGGAGCGAACGTCTTCTGGCTTCTTCTTTTTCTCGTGGCTGCACATGCGCAGTAGAGCGAAAAGTCAAACTTTTACGAAAAAGCTGCTATTTCTTCTGCCCCAGGAAATTTGAAGAAAGAAGAAGCCAGAAGAGGATCACTCAGTGGTACTCGCTGGAAGAATCCCAGGCCGCTGCTGTTTTCTGCTGATAGGAGCACCAGCCGGGGTGTCAGCTAAGTCAATACAATCACTTGGGGGCGCCTAACTTTTGGCACCCCCAATTAAAAAGACCCTTTCTTCTCCTAGGCATGTCTGGAATCTCATTCTGGTTCAGTTTTCTCCTGATAAAAGCACAGGCCTGGGGTTTCAGGTAAGTAAATGCGAACACTTGGGGGTGCCTTGCACCCCCAAGTAAAGCGACCCTTCCTTCTCCTATTCTATTCTGTCTATTCTTTAAAACAAAAGTTTTTGGTGTTACTGTTCCTTTAATATCGATCCTGCGTTTACATAGAACCTTTAAAAAATTCTGGGTGCTGGGTTTATCTTCAGGTAAAGCATCTGTCACGATTTATTAAACCTCGATTTTTACTGGTCAAGTTTTTAAATGGGAAAAACTTTTAGAGGGAAAAAACAAATTTGAATTTTTCAAGATTGATTATGCTCTGAATGCTGAGTCTGTGCCTTTCTGTCAAAAAATCGTGAAATTCGAATGTTTTCACGAAAAAAACTTGAAATTCGTACGTTTTCACTCTAAAATTTTGACATTTTAAGGTTTTCACTAAAAAATCTTGAAATTTGAAGGATTTCACTAAAAAAATCCTGAAATTTTAAGGATTTCACAAAAAATCTGAAATTTTCACGAAAAAATTGTGAAAATCGGAAATTGACGCCAGCGAATTTTCACCGGCGAATTTTCGCGGGAGATTCGCAACGAGGAAATTCGCTGCAAATTCGTGCCAGGTGAATTTCTTCGCCCATCACTACTCTATAGAGCTTTGTGCTGTGATACAAGCAGTGACAAACAGATGAAGCAACAGTCATCTCACAAGGGAATCAGCATATCTTGCACCATCTCAGTCTAATCACAGTTTAGCTAATGAGACAATGATCTGGCAAAGCCTGAGATATAAGACTAGTGCGTCTGGGTTCTTTGTATGCGGCCGTGGTCACATTGCCAGATATCCTCATTGACTCACCCTCATTGCTGAATTGGTTTCTCCTCCCCCTATCCAATTAGTCATTCCTATGGCAAAGGTATTAATTATGTCTCAATTAACAATACAAGTTATATCAAGCACCTGTTCAAGGGAAGTCTACAAGACTCAAGACTCAATGTCCCATTGGCACAGAATACACACGGCACTTGTACTACAGTTGTAATATAATAAATCAGGTACATAACATAGGTGTAGAATGCCAGTACTTGTCCTTTTGTTTTTTTTAGCGATGGACGAATTTCTCCCGTTTCGCTGGAAAATTGGCAAATTTTGTTTGAAATTCACGAAAAATTTGTGAAACTGAAAAATTGACACCCACGTCAATTTTGGACACGCGTCCCAAAAGTCCCTCGCGTTAACTTTGATGCCGGCGTTAAAGCCAATGGGCGGCCAAATAGTGTTGACGCACAACGATTTCGACGTGAGCGACTATTCGAATACATGTCCAAAAGGTTTTGGCTCCAGCGAATTTTCACAGGAGTTTCGAAAATGTATTTGCTGACGTTAAAAACGCGAAAATTCGCCGCAAAATCGCGCCGGGCGAATTTATTCATCCATCACTAGTCTTTTTACTTGGGGGTTCCAACAGACTTGCCTCTGCAGATTTAAAGGAGAAGGAAAGGTCTTTTTACTTTTTAAAGGTGAAATACAAAAAAGCTCTATGTATTGCCCCTGAAGTCAAGAGTTATTATTACAGTAATGCTGCCTCTATAAGACTTCCGCTTCATCTATATGCAAAGATCGATTTTAAAAATATTAAAAAGTGCATGAAATATAACAGACTTGCCTCTGCTGATTTAAGGAGAAGGAAAGGTCTTTTTACTTGGCGGTGCCAAAAGTAAGGTACCCCAAGTGATCGCATTTACTTACCTGACACCTGCCTGGTTCTCTTATCAGAAGAAAACTGCACCAGCCCGGGGGGGTTATACCAGTGAGCACGATGGAGTGATCCTTTTCTGGCTTTTTTTTTTCTTTAAATTTTCCGGGACAGACGCATGTGCAGTAGAAGGATATAGGTAGGGATGGGCGAATTAGACCTGTTTAGATTCGACAAAAATTCGCCGCTGGTGAAATGTCGCAGACGGCCATTAAAGTCTATGGGCGTCAAAAATTGGTGAATTTTTTTTGATGCGCCTCTTTTTTTTTTTTGACGCACGCCGCCATAAAAGTCTATGGGCGTCATTTCCACGGTGAAACAAGGCGAAAAATTTCGCCCATCCCTAGATATAGGCAACTTCTTAAAGTTACGCTTTTCGCTCCACCGTTCATGCGCAGCCACGAGAATGAAGAGGAAGCCAATGGTTCCGTGGTGCTCCCTGGAATAACCCCGGGCCGGTGCAGTCTTTTGTTTTTCAGACAGTTAATCTTTTTAAAGCTTTTCAAATGTTTCACATGTTTATAAGTCATTTTTGAAACCTATTGTTATTTTAGGGTTACATTGAAACTTGGGTTTTTACACAGACGCTTCTAATCCCCATTCATTTCCTTATGAAACACCGATTATATATTGAGATGAAATGCAAGGATACTTACTGCATTAATACTGCTCTCGGGTGATAATTCATAATTTTCAGCAGAAAAGCAGAACAAAAATGAATTTCTTTTCCATGAAATCCCATGAATGTGCCTCAGTTTTTTTTGTAATTTATCAGTCATGAATGTGGATTTTTAATCTGCTATTAGATCCTATTTGTCTGGCACCCAGGCAGCTGCCTCGAATTCTAGGTGTTTCCTTCTATTCAGCTTTATACAAGTCAATGGTCTGATCCACATGAAGTAATGAAACCAATGTATCTCGCACCATCCCACTCTAATCCCAGTTTAGCCACTGGTCACAGAGACAATGATCTGGGAAAGCCTGAGATACAACATTGCTGTCACTTGGCTCCACATATCTACAACTGGTTCCATTGTGTTATATTTCTATTATGATTGACTCACAGAGGCAGCGGTATTACTTTCTCTTTACATAAACTGCCCTATCAAAGAAGTAATGCACATGACACAGAGTGGGTTATTTATCAAACTTACATTTTTTCAAATTTTTTAAAGGAAAACTATACCCCCAAACAATGTAGGTCTCTATAAAAAGATATTGTATAAAACAGCTCGTGTGTAAAACCCTGCTTCATGTAAATAAACCATTTTCATAATAATATACTTTTCTAGTAGTATGTGCCATTGGGTAATCATAAATAGAAAATTGCCATTTTAAAAAATAAGGGCCGCCCCCTGGGATCGTAGCATTCACGGTGCACACAAACATACCAACAAACTATACATGTTAGGTCACATGAGCCAATTAACGGACAGAGTTGTGTGTTTTGCTTCCACACTTCTTCCTGTTACAGTTAGAGTTGTAGTATTTCTGGTCAGGTGATCTCTTCCTGTTTCAGTTAGAGCTGCAGTATTTCTGGTCAGGTGATCTCTTCCTGTTACAGTTAGAGTTGTAGTATTTCTGGTCAGGTGATCTCTTCCTGTTACAGTTAGAGCTGCAGTATTTCTGGTCAGGTGATCTCTTCCTGTTACAGTTAGAGCTGCAGTATTTCTGGTCAGATGATCTCTTCCTGTTACAGTTAGAGCTGCAGTATTTCTGGTCAGGTGATCTCTTCCTGTTACAGTTAGAGCTGCAGTATTTCTGGTCAGGTGATCTCTTCCTGTTACAGTTAGAGCTGCAGTATTTCTGGTCAGGTGATCTCTGAGGCAGCACACAGACCATCACGAAATGGTGGCTCAAGGCAAGAGATGTAAAAGGGCAATATTTACTTAAATATATATTCCAGTTTGGTAAGATTCTTTTATATGCCATTTAATATGATATGAACTATCTGTTGTTTTGGGGGCCGATTCACTAAGCTCGAGTGAAGGATTCGAATGAAAAATACTTCGAATTTCGAAGTATTTTTTGGGTACTTCGACCATCGAATTGGTTAAATTCGTTCGAATTCGAACAATTCGAACGATTCGAAGTAAAAATCGTTCGACTATTCGACCATTCGATAGTCGAAGTACTTTCCCTTTAAAAAAAACTTCGACCCCCTACTTCGGCAGATAAAACCTACCGAAGTCAATGTTAGCCTATGGGGAAGGTCCCCATAGGCTTGCTAAACTTTTTTTGATCGAAGGATTTTCCTTCGATCGTTGGATTAAAATCCTTCGAATCGTTCGATTCGAAGGATTTAATCGTTCGATCGAACGAAAAATCCTTCGATCGATCGAACGAACGTTTAGCGCTAAATCCTTCGACTTCGATATATTCGAAGTCGAAGGATTTCAATTCGAGGGTCGAATTTCGAAGTATTTTTAACTTCGAAATTCGACCCTTAGTGAATCTGCCCCTAAGTGTTCATTTTGGGGGTATAGTTTTCCTTTAAGTAAAAACAGTCCGACCAAACTAGAATCCATGATTTGACCCTTTTTATCATTGAAAAAGCTTGATAAAATTGGTTCGGTAAAAAAAACTCAGGTTTTATACCTGAAACGCTCTTGTTGAACTGAATTTGGCTCATAGTACTTATGCCTGGCGATGGTATAGAACAGGGGTTCCCAACCCACTTGAAGGAACTGGGCTGCTGAGCCGAATACGTATTTGATCAGGATGCACTGAATTTGATGCAGATGCACCAAATTTGTCTCAGCACGCAGGCAGTTGACGTCCCAGGGTCCTTGCAAAAAATTCTGCCTTTACACCGGTCCCTGGGGCAAAAAAGGTTGGGGATCCCTGGTATAGAAGACCTACACTCTGCACTCTTGAGGCACCTACATCTTTAAAGAAGCAATCAATAGACATATCTCCTTTATGAAAAAAAGTAGCAAATTAAGCTTACTCTAAATGCATACTTTTCTATAAATATATAGAAAAAAATATAACTATACAAATATGGGACCTGTTATCCAGAATGCTGGGTTTTCTAATCTTTCTGTAATTTGGATTGTCATCCCTTAAGTCTACTAGAAGTCTACTAGAAAAATAAAATTTTTCGAGATTTAGGGGCACATTTACTTAGGTCGAGTGAATAAATAGAATAAAAAGTACTTTGAATTTCGAACGTTTTTTTTGGCTACTTCGACCATCCAATTGGCTACTTCGACCTTCGACTACGACTTCGACTACGAATCGAACGATTCGAACTAAAAATCGTTCGACTATTCGACCATTCGCTAGTCGAAGTACTGCCTCTTTAAAATATACTTCGACCCCCTACTTCGCCAACTAAAACCTACCGAACATCAATGTTAGCCTATGGGGAAGGTCCCCATAGCCTTTCCTGTCAATTTGGGATCGAAGGAAAATCGTTCGATCGATGGATTTTTCCTATGATTGTTCGAACGAACAAATTGCGGTAAATCCTTTGACTTCGATATTTGAAGTCGAAAGGATCTTACTTCGACGTTCGAATATCGATGGATTTTTCCTATGATTGTTCGAACGAACAAATTGCGGTAAATCCTTTGACTTCGATATTTGAAGTCGAAAGGATTTTACTTCGACGTTCGAATATCGAGGGTTAATTAACCCTCGATATTCGACTCATAGTAAATGTGCCCCTTAGTATACCCCGAAGATGGAAAAGGTATGAATCTGAAAAAAAAAGCATCTCAGACATGTCAAGGTTGTATATAAGTCAATGGGAGAGGTCCTTATCCCATTTGGATGTTTCTGTGGTCTGCACTGGAATTAGCATGAAACTTTTTGGGCAAAAAATCAGGAAAATTCACGCTTTTTGGGAAAAAGTCTGAAAAAAACGTACTATTCAGAAAAAAACGTACAATTCGGGTTTTCTCTCAATTTTGTCAACTTCCCGATCTGATTAAATTGTGCTTTTTTAATAATAAATAAGGTCTCATCATGGATTCTAGTTTGGTCTGACTTTTTTTTTAAACAAAATATCAGATAAAAATGGATTTTGATAAATAACTCCCTTAATAAAACCAATAGGCTGGTTTTGCTTCCAATAAGGATTAATTATATCTTAGTTGGGATCGAGTACAAGCTACTGTTTTATTATAACAGAGACATTACAAGGCAAATCATTTTTAAAAATCTGGACAAAAAAATGTATCGTTAAAGCAAATTTTCTAAATGAAGAACTATTGACAGTGAATCGTTTATAGAATTCTATAATTTAGCAAATTGCTCTGGAAACACAACAAACCTGTATAATCCCACTGGAAATCCCTGGCTTCCATAGCTAATACTTTCAATGAAACTGAGATTTTTTTTTGTACCCAAGATAAATGGAACTATTGTCTTTGTGGTTATTTTGTTTGGTACAGCCCAAAAATTACTCAAAACGAAATGTATTAGTAATATTACAATGTCTATTACCTGCTTTGAAAACAATTTTGTAAGGCCTTTGCCCCACCTCTAGTAACTACAGAATGATATAAATGTCGGACTTTGTAGCCTGTGTAACATCACTTCTCTCCACGATGGTCACAATGAGATCAGCCCTGAGAGTCCTGTGTGTCCTCCAAGCTCTTCTGTCTACTGGTAAGAACCAACTTTATGAGCTTTATTTATTAAAGTCCGTATTTATCTGAGTATTTTAATCAAAAAAATCTGACAACTTTCCCAAAAACAATGGGCTTTTTTTTATTTTCTTTTTATTTGTCTTTACATCCACTGGTTTAGTTAGTATTTGTTAGAGTTTCTATGTTTTTTTTATATATATCAATGTTATTCATTTTTGAAAATAACATGCCATTGTACCCATTACAGCATATCCTCTGAGTCTGCTGTCATATAGATTTTTCTTGTTTATGTGAAAATCAAATAATATATTTTAAAACAAAAAAAATCAGACCAAACTAGAATCCACGACTGAACCTTATTTATTATGCAAACATGAAAAAATTGAGCGAAAATCAGAATTGTACGGAAAATCAGAATTGTACGTTTTTTTCTGAGGTTTTTCACGCTCTGTTTTTTCAGATTTTTTCCCGAAAAACCTAAATTTTTCAGATTTTTGCCTGAAAAGTCCACAATTGTTGGATTTTCAGGCTAATTCCAGCTCAGACCAAAGAAATGTCCAAATAGGATAGGGACCTCTCCGTTTTACTTATATACCCTTCAGTAGATCTGTGATGCCGAATTTTGGATTCTGACTTTTTCCATCCTCAGGGTATAATAAATCTCGAAAAATTCAATGTTTTTTTCCACTAAAAATTCAGATTTTATCGTAAAAAAATTTAAATTTTGGAGTTTTTTGCTCAAGGAAGTAGCATTTGTGATTCCTTTCTTTCTGACACTGAGCTAGAGAGGTTCAGGTCCAGGGCCATATATTCCTCCAGCAGTTCTTTGAGTCCATCTTTTTATTTTTAATTCTTTATTTACTTCTTTTGGGGTACATAAAAAAGGTAAGCAACAAAAATATAAAAACAACAACATAAATCTTTGGGTTCGTCTTATACAAAGTTGTCTCTGTTCAATAGAGAAGAGAAGTTAGTGTGTGGGCCAAAGGTATGAACCCCGAGGGGCTTCTATGTGGTCCTGAGGGTTTGCCAATCCACTGACTAGCCACTATACAAGGCTGCCAACATGGAATGGCTCTAAAGCTAAAATATTACATCAATGGTCAAATTTATGAACATTTAATATATAATAAATTGCGTCTACTGCAATTCAAGATGAACAAAATGCAAGTTTTCTGAATTCGAATTTTCCCGTTTTTTTACTTTTTCAACTTTTAAAAAAGTCAATTTTTGGAATAAAAAAAAAAACTTGGGTTTCATCAGAATTTTTCTCCCCACATGACTGAATTTTGAGTGCGGATTTAAAAAATTTATAAATCTGCCTACCTGGTTTGGGAGTACTACTGAGAACAAGCCCAGTTGGTAAATTGATCTAGTTAAACTTCTGGAACATTTCGGGGCCCATTTACTTAGTTCGAGTGAAGGAATAGAATAAAAAAAACTTCGAATTTCGAATGATTTTTTTGGCTACTTCGACCATCGAATGGGCTACTTTGACCTTCGACTACGACTTCGAATCGAACGATTCGAACTAAAAATCGTTCGACTATTCGACCATTCGATAGTCTAAGTACTGTCTCTTTATAAAAAACTTCGACCCCCGACTTCGCCAAGTAAAACCTACCGAACCACAATGTTAGCCTATGGGGAAGGTCCCCATAGGCTTTCTAACAAATTTTTGGTCGAAGGAAAATCGTTCGATCGATGGATTAAAATCCTTCGAATCGTTTGATTCGAAGGATTTAATCATTCGATCAAACGAATTGCGGTAAATCCTTCGACTTCGATATTCAAAGTCGAAGGATTTAACTTCGGCGGTTGAATATCGAGGGTTAATTAACCTTTGATTTTCGACCCAATGTAAATCTGCCCCTTCATGTTACTTGTCTCTGCACCGCTAATAGTCTATCAGCTAAATTAGCAGAGGTGTATAATGTGGCAGTGAATTAATTAATAGTTGCAAAGCTAAATGGCACATCTGGTTGGACTACAATGTTAAGTGATCTATACAGACCATTTTATAGTGAAATGTTTTTGACTCATTAAGGGGGTTATTTATCAAAATCCATTTTCTCTGATTTAAAAAAAAAAAAAAAGTCCAGCCAAACTAGAATCCACGATGTGACCTTTATTATTAAAAAACTCAGATTTAATTGGATCGGGGACAAACTCTAAGAAATTGAGTGAAGACCCAAATCGTACATTTTTTTCAGGATCATATGATTTTTTCCAGGCTTCTTCATGAAAAGCCCCAATTTTTCAGATTTTTGCCCAAAAAATAATTGGATTTTCAGGCTAATTCCAGAGCAGACCACAGAAACCTCCAAATAGGATAGGGACCTCACCCATATGCTTATATACAACCTTGGCAGGTCTAAGATGCCGGCTTTTTGGATTCTGACTTTTTCCATCCTCGGGGTATAATAAATCTTGAAAAATTCTATTTTTTTTACACTAAAAATTTGGTTTTTATAGTTAACAAAACTAGAATGTTTTCAAGTTTTTGGCACAAGGACTTTCGAAAATAACCCCCTAAGTGAATGTCCATAGTGTGACCTTAATTGTGATTTATTCCACAGCTTCTTGTCTCTCGTGTGCGCATTGCACTCAGGTTGGTGCCACAACATGCAGGGGACAGAGCAGACCTTGTGCTCCAAGACAACTTTGTGGCTCTTTATTAACAGTCTCCACAAATCCAGGTAGGTGTGTCCCTGGACATTTTATTTCTGGCTTTATTTCTGTTCCAGCAATTTTATTCTCTGTTTTGTTTCGATGTAAGACTTCTTATTAAAGTGTTGTGTCACTGACAGTGTTGGGCTGGGACCCAGTGGGGTCCATGAATAAACCTTAGATCTGAATTTGCCTTGCAAAATACTTCTTCTTTCTCTCTCATAGTTGACTGTTTATCTCCTATTTGTTGTGTCTGTTGTTATACGGTCACTAAATAAAAATGTTCTTCTTTGTCATGCTTAGGGAGAGCCACCATGACCATCACAAGAGCATGCTTTGATAGAAACCAGTGCAGCCTGCAAAATGCAGGTTATAGCTTTCCGGATACAAAAACCAAGATGGCCATCTCCTGCTGTTTAGGTGACAACTGCTCTCCACGTGTACTCAACTGTAAGTGTTTCTGTATCCTACCACCTGAGTATTCATAAGGCTCCATGTCCATGTGGAGTTACCTAGCAGCCACTTGGGTGCTCCAGTTGCATTGCTACCAGCAGCATAAACCTTGGTTGTGAGAGGGCAAAAGTGTGTTGATGCAACTGCTGAGCCTTTGTTACATTATGCAGAACTCTGAAGGTGCAGTACTCTGGAGCACAACACAGTCATGCACTTATGAATGGGGGACAATGCTCTCATTTCACCTTGAGCTCACAGGTGCTCCTTAAAATGCATTAAGAATGGCGCTAGTAAGTAGCAGGTAGGTGGATGGCCATGTACCACCCATTGACCAAGGTGGTCTACAAGAGAGAGCACACCTACATCTCACCTTCTACATCTAATATATACAGTATACATATTGAAGTGCTAGATGCAAAAAATGATAACTCTCAACCATTTCTCAACCATTTCTTAATAGTGTGATCCCATTGACCTAATACTTTAGTGAGGGCCCTGCTATAACCTGTGCCTTAACCAGAGATCGGCAGGAGGCTACATACAGCATTACAGTGTTGAAAATATAGAAATATGTATTTGTTATGGTCAATGAATGAACTATTCATAAAATAAAAACACATCTCTTTTTCTTCTAAAAGTGCCAGCAGATAACAACCAACTGAACGGACTGACTTGCCCAACCTGCTTGTCTACGTCTTACAAAACATGTTCTGGCCCAGAGAGGCTGCGGTGCATTGGGAAAGAGACAAGCTGCTTTACACAATCCGTGAAAATGTCAGGTAAATCTAATAATGTGCTGCTACTCCCTGAATTCACTGCATATTGCACCCATTTCTTCTGAATTCTGCTTACTACATCTAAAGATATCTTTTTCTAGAAGACAGAAATTTAAATCAACTTCTTGATTCATGTTATGGGCCCAGAAAAGATTTGGATGCACCAACTTATATTTAGTAATAAAGACCTGCTCTGAAGTTATATTTGTTCTCTACAGGAATCCACACAAGCACTTTGGTGTATCATGGTTGTGCTACCGAGACCTTCTGCAAAACAGGCAACCGCACCATAAACACTAATATAATAAATGTGGACATTACAATCTCCTGTACCAATGGTATCAGAGTGAATACAGGTACCACTACAGTGCCAGCTTCCAGCACCAAGGGAAATGTTACCACCAGTATGGGAAATTCTTCCAGCACCAGAAGAACTCCTGTAACCACCACTGGAAATGGTGTCACTACTAGAGGATTTCCTTCCAGCACCAGAGGCAATCTTACCACCAGTGTGGGAAATTCTTCAAGCACCACAGGAACTCCTGTAACCACCACTGGAAATGGTACAACTACTACAGAAAGCCCTTCCAACACAAGGGGAAATGTTACCACCAGTATGATAAATTCTTCCAGCACCAGAGGAACTCCTGAAACCACCAGTGAAAATGGTGTCACTACTAGAGGATTTCCTTCTAACACCATAGGCAATATAACCACCAGTATGGGAAATTCTTCAAGCACCACAGGAACTCCTTTAACCACCAGTAGAAATGGTACAACTACTACAGAAAGCCCTTCCAACACAAAGGGAAATGTTACCACCAGTATGGGAAATTCTTCCAGCACCAGAGGAACTCCTGTAACCACCAGTAGAAATGGTTCAACTACTACAGAAAGCCCTTCCAACACAAGGGGAAATGTTACTACCAGTATGATAAATTCTTCCAGCACCAAAGGAACTCCTGTAACCACCAGTGAAAATGATACAACTACAACAGGAAGCCCTTCCAGCACCAAGGGAAATCTTACCACCAGTATGGGAAATTCTTTAAGCACCACAGGAACTCCTTTAACCACCAGTATAAATGGTACTACTACTACTACAGAAAGCCCTTCCAACACAAGGGGAAATGTTGCCACCAGTATGGGAAATTCTTCCAGCTCCAGAGGAACTCCTGTAACCACCACTGCAAATGGTGTCACTACTAGAGGATTTCCTTCTAACACCATAGGCAATCTAACCACCAGTATGATAAATTCTTCCAGCACCAGAGGAACTCCTGTAACCACCAGTGAAAATGGTACAACTACTACAGGAAGCCCTTCCAACACAAGCGTAAATGTTACCACCAGTATGGGAAATTCTTCCAGCACCAGAGGAATTCCTGTAATAACCGCTGGAAATGGTGTCACTACTAGAGAATTTCCTTCCAGCACCAGAGGCAATCATACCACCAGTATGGGAAATTCTTCAAGCACAAGAGGAACTCCTGTAACCACCAGTAGAAATGGCACAACTACTAGGGGAAGCTCTTCCAGCACAAGAAAAAGCTCTACCACGACAAGAAGGAACACCGCAACAAGCAAAATGAACCCTACAAATACCAGTAAAAAAGTTGCAACTACTAAAGTCAATAGTTCCAGTACCAAAGGAAGACCTACCACAACTAGGAAGAACACTACAACCACCAAAATGAATCATGCAAGCACCAGTAGAAATGTTGAAACTACCAAAGCCAATATTTCCAGCACCAGAGGAAGCTCTACCATGACTAGAAAGAACACTGCGACCACAAAAATTAATCCTACAAGCACCAGTGGAAATGTGGCAACTACTATAGAAACTAGATCCAGCACTAGAGGAAGCTCTACCACCACAAGCCTCAATTCTACAACCAGCAAATTAAATCCAAAAAGCACTAGTCAAAATGCTGCAACAACTAGAAGAAGAAGAAGAAGAAGAAGAACTACTCTCAGCACCACCACCAGACAAATGGTTTAAGGCACCAGTGCTACTGTTTGTTGGAGCACAATGCAAGATATTTAGAATTCCAGGAAACATAATTAAATACACATAGTGATTTTATTAGTTTTACTTATAATGCTTAACCAGTTTGTATTAAAGGGGACCTGTCACCCTCTTGTGCAGGCGGTATTGGGCATTTCTCCACTGGCAATATATTATGCTAAAAAAAATAAAAATGATTCTACAGCCTCTAACTCTTCCCTATATGTGCCGGATTTTGTTTGATTCAAAAGGTATTTTCACGTGACAGGATCCTTAGCCAGAAAATGTCCAAACTATATCATTGATAAATATGGATTGGGTGATCTCTAGCACCTGCGACACTTGAGCTATTGTTGATCTTAAACAGAAGAAAAATGGAACGTTGTAGTTTGTAGGTTTAGTTTGAAGGCTTGGAAGGCTTGCAATTCCTGCTCTTCAGAAAGAGAGATTGAAGAGAGTCGATTTCTGTAGGATTTAGATCAGGGCTGTCCATTTGGGGGAGACTATTGACTTATATTTATTTTTTTAGCAAAATTTGGCTTTTCAGTATGCATCATTGCACAGTAGGTTGAAGACCAAACCTATAGATCACTGAAAACTACATGGTTTGACCTGCACCCTACAATATCAAATGCTAATTGCTCTCTTTGCAGGAGGGAGTCTACTTTAGTCTTCCAGCTAGGGAGTGGACCTTGACGCCAGTGTCTTGCGTTTTGTGGGATTTATATCTTTTGGTGGGTGTGGTTTTCTCTTTTCCTTTCCGTAGGCTAGAGGCTGCTGGTAATACGCCCCCCTTAGGTGTAACTGCTGGCTATTGACCAGCCCCATTAAGATGATGTAAGGCAGATATCCATTAGGACTCTGTATTATAAGTTTGTGCTTTATAGTGGTGCAACAAGACACATTTTGAAATTGAAATAGTTCAAGATCCATCTGGGCCATTCCAAGCTTACGAAATACACACGTACATATGAGTTAAGCAGTGAGTACATTGTGGTACTATATATATAAATATATATATATATGTAACACACCCGTGGGTCAGCCTGTTAAGTAGTAGAGGATGTGTGACTGGCTGACAGTGTACCCCAGATATCCTTAGTCTGTGGGCAACTCCCAGCAGTGTGTAGTTGCCCCTTTAATACCTTACCCTCAGGTGGATCCTGGGTGTCTTTTGGTGAACAGATCAACCAATCTGGAAGTAACAGCAGTCCAGGGTGATTGTTTCAAACAAATAACTTATTTGTTGGGCAATTGCAGATTGATATGGCTCGCAGCAGCAGTATAGCAACACACAGTGGACAACCTTAACACTTTTTGATATTTCCAGTAGATCCCTCACAGGTGGTAGCTCAACCTGTCTTGATGATTTTCCCAAACGCTAGGGATCCTATGGGGTAACTTGCTCCTTAACATTTTCCCTGCTCCTGACCTCACCAACTCGTGTCCCTGTCTGGTGGCTTGATCTCCTCAATGGTGCTAACCCCAACTACTCTACCTGCAGAAAGCTGCTCACTAAATAATCTACCACTATCTTTCACTCCTAGAGCGACTATAACATAAATTCCTACTAAATAAACTTGGGGTCTGATACTGACCAGGCCTGATCCTGTACCCACTTCCCTGCAAGGTGGGATCCAAGAAGTGAGCCCTGAGCACTTGTGTGATCTCCCTTTTAAACACTCCTACCTACTGGGCAAACCCTTAAACTACAATGGACCCAGGAAAAGGGACAAAGCTAGCTGGGTGAATCAAAGAACCACTTAGGTGTTCAATACAAGGGAAAACTGCCTGAGTAAAACATACCTAAACCTCAGGGTCTCTACATACATACAAATACAATTCCTTTCATGTAAGACCTAGATTATTTGGTTGTACAATTATGAATGAAGTAGACTAGTAAATTATAGCAGAGGGAGCCAGAGCCAATAAAACAAACTCCCAGTCAAGAGTCTCTAAGGTTTTGTCTAGAATAATGTCCCCATGTACAAGAAATTAGGAATACATAAAGAGAAAATATAATATATTTGTAAAAATAATTCATTTGCCATTTATTCTTCCTCACTAACTTTTTTGGGGCCGTTCAGTCAATTTGACAGCCCATTTGAAAGCTGGAAAGAGGCATTCTATGACATATTAAATCCATTTAAATACATCAAATGAGAATGCTCAGAAAAGGAGCACGATATTTCAAAAACCAATTAAAACCTACTGCCAGATTTACTGATGGTTAATAAAGATGATGATTTGAGGTGGAAACAGTCCATAAAACATCATATGATCCCTATCAACTTGTGTTTGAGATTGTGAGAGCTGGGGTTATTGTAGGGAACTACTCCAGCTCCTGAAATAATTACACATGTAGATGCAACACACCCTATCTCCGTGTGACAAACAGGGTGTGCGTTATGCAAACTATGAGGCAAGAAAACATGCGTTACCTGTTGGCTCACAATCAGGGCAGGGGGTGGGGTCATGATGTCACTGGGGCGGGTCAGTGATGCTGAGGGAAGGGCATGCTACATCACGTGGGCAGGGCTATGATGTGGAGATCAGCAATTGGCTGATCGCCATGTCAATCAGGGGAGATCCTGCCCAGTTTTCCTTATTTGGGCATTCCGGGCAGCCCTTGAAAAACCTGGCTGTCTGGGTCAAATCGACAGATGGCAACCATAGAGAGATTCCATTTCACTTTTCTCCCAACTCAGTTCCAGTTTCAGTAGAGTTTTCATGTAATAAACAGGGAGATTGTTTCACTGAACAAGGTGGTGCCTAATTCAAGAATAGGGATGTAGCGAACCGCCGATAATGTGTTCGCGAACGCCGTTCGCGAACACCGGCAAAAAATGCGAACAGTTCGCGAACTTCGAACATCCGAAAATCGTTCGATTCGAACGATCGAAGGATTTTAATCGTTCGATCGAACGATTTTCGTTCGAATCGAACGATCGAAGCCATTCGATCGAATGATTTCATTCAATCCAATGGCTTCGATCGTTCGATTCGAACGAAAATCCTTCGATTTTAGCGATCGAATGGTCGAATGGTCGAACGATTTTGACGCGAACGCCTATTGGCGAACGTCGCGCGACGTTCGCGAACTTGCGGCGGACGCGAACAGCCAATGTTCGCCGGCGAACAAGTTCGCCGGCGAACAGTCCGCGACATCCCTATTCAAGAATAGGATCCACTGGTCCATAGGATCTTTCACTCTCCCCCTAATTGTTCATCTATATCTTTCACTGTGCTTTGGGATCTGAGAGGGTTACCTTTAATGAAGGTGATGTGACCAATGTAGGATCTTTCTCTTAGAACAGCATGAATTTTGTAAACCCAGAGTTTGCCGAGACCAGGTTTAGTTCAAAGAAGAGTTTTGAGTCACGTGAAATATTTAATGTTAAATTAGAATCTTAGTACTATGGTTTATCACGGGAAAATTAATGGGAGAGATTTTAGGGTTGTCACCTTTGTGCTGCTCACAATCAGGGCAGGGGGTGGGGTCATGATGTCACAGGGGCGGGTCAGTGATGCTGAGGGAGGGGCATGCTACATCACGTGGGCAGGGCTATGATGTGGAGATTAGCAATTGGCTGATCGCCATGTCAATCAGGGGAGATCCTGCCCAGTTTTCCTTATTTGGGCATCCCTGGCAGCCATCTGTCTAGGTCAAATCGACAGATGGCAACCATAGAGAGATTCCATTTCAGTTTTCTCCCAACTCAGTTCCAGTTTTTTCCCCTCTAGGCTTCAATAGAGTTTTCATGTAATAAACAGGGAGATTGTTTCACTGAATTGTGTCTGTCTCTATTGCAAAATCTGGAATTGAAGGCTTTTCAAATGAAACTGGATCTGGCCCATAGTGTGAAAAAAATTGCTGAGATTCCTTGAATCCATATGTAAATAACAAATAAACTAGATAAACTTGATTTCTTCCGCCCCAGAAGGAGTGTGATTTGTTCTCTGAGGAACACGTTCTTGTGAAGTTCAGGGAGGGCACCTCAACTGTACCATGAGTACTTTAGTAGTAGTGTATAGTGAGAAAAGGTTAAAAGAAGCGTTGTTGAGGCCTCGTTCTCCATGGTATGCAGGTTACCATGCAGTAGGAACCACTTTTTATTAGTAATATTCCTTGTTTTATATGTCTGTTTAGCTGTTCCTTCTGGCTGGATTTTTGCTGAATCAGGGCCATTGAGTGACTGGTAACAAGAATAGGACTGAAGCACAAGATAATATACTTCTGAAGCTTTCATTTCACGTGTGTGGGTAATGAAAACCCCATCTGCTGACCGTGTTATAATCCCCTATAATACTCTTTATTGTGCTTGAGATTTCTTTTTTCTTAATTTTATGACAAGACTGAGCTCCTTTAAAGATTTAAGAGACATGACTTAGACAGTTGTTATTATCTATTTCTTGTTATATAAATCTATTATTGTCCCAGATATTTGTGCTTTTCGAGTGCTAGACAAGTGCAGTAGGAGTCATATAGTGACCTTAGCTGTACTTTCTGACAGCTTTTTGTCAAGTCATTGTCAGTCCTGGGGTATTTACACCAATGGTAGTAGCCCATAATCACCATGTTTTAGTGAAAGAGAAAAGTGCTGGAAAACTGCTTTAGTTCTTAAAAAAATGCACTTGGCAGCAAGTGGTGCAAATGGCTCCATACCAGAGCCACCAAGAGTTTCCCTGACAGATCTGGGGGAAATCGTCTTTCCAATGGGTTTAAAAAAACATAAAAATCATAATGCATTTTGCACCCCCCTTACTAAATGAGCATTGGCACAAGTAAGTGTTGACTCAGATAGGAGCATTATAAAGCACATTACACAAATATTGTGTATCACAGGCGGTTAAACAAATCCTCTTGTAAAATAGTTCTGGGCAAGTTCCAACACATTGTAATCAAGGTATAATTAATGACGTCAGTGCTACTTTCTATTGCATAATGAAGTGTAAGCTTGAATTTCCAGTCTTGCGTTTTTCATATTCTGTAACTCCTGTGTATAAGGCAAGTGCCATATGGTATTACTATATAGTCTCTCTTGTCATTTATTGTCCCTACTATCATTATTCTTTTCTAGAAAGTAGGCATTTTCTATATTATATTAGTAAATGATTGTCGAGAACAAGTATTAGGCAGTACATGGTTTAAACCCCCTTCCCCAACACATTGTAGCATTACCCTCACCCTGACAAAAATTGAACTCGAAATAACAAGGTGGATACTTGGGTTCCTAAGCAGGATGGTCACCAAGAACATTGGACATTGACACTATGGGGCCGATTCACTAAGGGTCGAATATCAAGGGTTAATTAACCCTCGATATTCGACTAGGAATTAAAATCCTTCGACTTCGAATATCGAAGTCGAAGGATTTAGCGCAGATAGTCCGATCGAAGGATAATTCCTTCGATCGAACGATAAAATCCTTGGAATCTAACGATTTGAAGGATTTTAATCCAACGATCGAAGGAATATCCTTCGATCAAAAAAAGTTAGCCAAGCCTATGGGGACCTTCCCCATAGGTTAACATTGACTTCGGTAGCTTTTAGATGGTGAACTAGGGGGTCGAAGTTTTTTTTAAAGAGACAGTACTTCGACTATCGAATGGTCGAATAGTCGAACGATTTTTACTACGAATCCTTCGATTCAAAGTTGTAGTCATAGTCGAAGGTCGAAGTAGCCCATTCAATGGTCGAAGTAGCCCAAAAAAAGTTTTTTACCTTCGAATCCTTCACTCGAAGTTAGTGAATCGGCCCCTATGTATTATTGTGGGTTTGGACTTACTAATAAAACTTGATCTTGAGCATCTGTGGTCAATTGAGTCTCACTACCAACATATCAAGCACCGTAAGCTACAAATGGCAGCTACCTGAACCAACAATAACCTTTTCTTTCAATACTGAGAGACACTTCTGAGTTAGAGTTCAAGTGAAATGTGCTAAACCAACAAAGTGTCCTGGAAAACATTCTTATGGGTTTACTGACTATGATTTGGTTCTAACCACCCCTTCTATAAAGAAAGTAATTTACAAAAAAGTAAAAATCAAAAGTAAAAAAAAAAAAGAAAAAGCTAAAAACCAAATAAAAGTCAATGTGATGCTACTAGAAAAATGGATGTCTCTTCCACTGATAACTCTCTGTCCTAGACTCAGGTCTATTTTGTCTTCTCACAAATCTGGACTTGATCCTGCAGTATCATTTAGTCTTCTCCTAATTGTTTTATATTTGCATTTACAAGGCCAAAACACATTATCTCTGTACAGCAACACATGATACCACGTGGCACCTCCTCAGTGCTCTGATGATTAGTCACATTGTCATGTAACACCAGTTTATTTGTACACATCTGAAGGTTGGTGATTATGAAGAAACCCAGAATTACATTAGAACCAGAATTGCTCTGGCTTGTTTATAACAGCTACACCTACAGCCAGAATCATTATTTAAACGTCTCTTTCAACCTGCATCCTCTCACTTCTGGCAGCATCACCTGCTAATAATGATATTCACAGTGGGGCTCCTGCTCTCCGTTCTTTTATCAACAGGTAAGAACTCATACTATTTCCATGAGGGATATTCATTTCGTTTTTATAGAACAATGATACTTTTGTAGACTGTATATTTTTTTCTGTCCAGGAACCCCGTTGATATTTTCCCAGTAGACTCATTTTTAAGGTCTGCCATTGAGAAGACTACAATTACCTACCTGCTGTTGGTCATATACTGTATCAGTCATTTCTCTATTTTGGGCTGCAGCTTTGAAGCCTGACACTCGTTGAGTCTCTCATGGCTTTCTTTTTAGTTTCAAGCCCAGGACTTTGGTTCCTTAGTATTAATTGGGTACAAAACACTACTATTCGTCCATTTCATGTCAAGGGGTAAAGTTTTCTGTAGGACACCAAGGAGATATGCATCCCATGCAAACTCTCTCTCTCTCTCTCTCTCTCTCTCTCTCTCTCTCTCTCTCTCTCTCTCTCTCTCTCCCTCTCTCTCTCTCTCTCTCTCTCTCCCTCTCGTCTCTCTCTCTCTCTCTCTCTCCCTCTCTCTCTCTCTCTCTCTCTCTCCCTCTCTCTCTCTCTCTCTCTCTCTCTCTCGCATCTAGCTTAGTTAAAGCAATGAGACCAGACGTTTATGTATTGGTGCAAAATGAACACTGTAATTAATTAAGGCGGAAATGTCACGGGTTGGGGTTTACATTAAACTAATTTGCTTTCACAAACAGCAAACTCCTTTTATTATTCACGTGCAGCTCCCAATGATCAATTGCTCTCACTTTCTCCAGCTATTAGCTTTGGAATCTCGATTATCTGACCTATAAATAGTTTCTCTATTAATGTACTATTATTACAATACATTAGATGCTTTTACTATTTATGATTTTCATTTGTCTCCCTCCTTTGTCTATATCCTGATATGTCTAGAGTCTTTTGTAAGTTTCTTCCTTTACTTGTTTCTCCAACAGCAGACACATAAAAAAAAAAAAGGCAAAATAATGAAGTTATGAGGAAAGACAGTATCAAGTTAGTGGTTATGTTTAGAGAACAGGCACTTATTAGGGGTCACAATTACAAGTACATTATAGCACGTAGAAACTATAGAAAAGAACAAAAGACCAGAGGCTCCTTATTTAGACAAGAGGAACAGAACTTGCAGATGAAGCAGCATAGGGGGTTCTTCACAGAGAGGGCAGTGAAGTTGGGAAATGACCTAACATAGTAAGTTAGGTTGAAAAAAGAAACTACATCCATCAAGTTCAACCTTTTAAGTCTATATATAACCTGCCTAACTGCCAGTTGATCCAGAGGAAGGCAAAAAACCCATCTGAAGCCTCTCCAATTTGCCTCAGAGGGGGAAAATTCCTTCCTGACTCCAAAATGTCAATGGGACCAGTCCCTGGATCAACTTGTACTATGAGCTATCTCCCATATCCCTGTATTCCCTCACTTGCTAAATACCATCCAACCCCTTCTTATACCTATCTAATGTATCAGCCTGTACCCCTGATTCACTTCCCAGCTCTCCCTGTAACACCCCTTTCCCTCCTCTAATCTCATTGGCTCCCTCCTGTCTGCTGGGAGGAGCTACTGGTGAATAAAGCATCCGACCCTTCCTTGTACCTATCTAATGTATCAGCCTGTACCCCTGATTCACTTCCCAGCTCTCCCTGTAACACCCCTTTCCCTCCTCTAATCTCATTGGCTCCCTCCTGTCTGCTGGGAGGAGCTACTGGTGAATAAAGCATCCGACCCTTCCTTGTACCTATCTAATGTATCAGCCTGTACCACTGATTCACTTCCCAGCTCTCCCTGTAACACCCCTTTCCCTCCTCTAATCTCATTGGCTCCCTCCTGTCTGCTGGGAGGAGCTACTGGTGAATAAAGCATCCGACCCTTCCTTGTACCTATCTAATGTATCAGCCTGTACCACTGATTCAGGGAGACAATTCCACATCTTCACAGCTCTCACTGTAACAAACCCCTTCCCAATATTTAGCTGGAACCTCTTTTCTTCTAATCGGAATGGGTGCCCACCTGGCAGTTAATGTTGTGTTGGCAATTGCTTGCACAAGCATACTATTCAAGGCTATTGTGGTCTCAAACAGTGATGGGCGAATGTATTCATGGCGAATTTGCACAAATCTCCGCTGGCGAATAAATTCGCGAAACGGCCGTGAAAATTCACTGGTGTCAAAAAAACGGATGCCGGCGCAAATTCGCCCATCACTAGTCTCAAAGTCTACAGTTTAATATAGGTACTGTATTTGAATACATACTGTATTTTTATATATGTTAGTGTATGGATAGATCTATATATGTTTATATGCATTTTTATCAATCAAGAGTTTTTTTAAGTGTAGAAATGCTGCGTCTGTTGTAGGCAATATGCAGATTTTTATAACAAACAGCCAAACCAGGAAATAAAAAAAGAAGGTGTCACTGTTTTACACAGCTGGTGCATTAAAGCCATCAGAAAACCTACACAAATGCTTATTTTCAATGTTCTACTAATGCTTTGCTCCCAAGGCAAAAAACGATTTGGATAAAACCAAGCCAAATGCAATGGATTTGCTCTTGACATATAGGACCTGCCTTGTATTTCTATCCAAACCTTGATGGAGGCTGCAAATACATGTTCTGGAGAACAGCATGGCACACTGTATAATAAAAAAAGTATAATCACTTGGTCCCTAGTACAATATGAGCTCAAAATGAGTCCGTGGTCTGAAATCTTGCAATATTAAAGCATTGCAGCCTGAGAAATTGGATTTGTGGTAATAAGTACAAACAAAAACAGAAAAAAATGAATTCTCAGACCTTTTAAAAAAAATAATGATGAAAACCGAATGAAATATGTTATAAAAGCTAATTACGAAAATAACTATTTTCCTGTTATTCGATTTAAAAAGGTCCTATATTGCTAAAATACATGTTTTTTTTTGATATTTAAAAAAATAAACCCTGCAATTTATGTTTTGCTGACATGCCTGCATATTTTTTATTTCTATCCAATTCATCTTGATTTTAACTGCCTTGTTTTTATTTTTTTTACAGTTTCTTCTCTTTCCTGCATAACTTGCTCTCAGAAAAACGCTACACTTTGCGAAGGAATTAGCATACTATGTCCTAATGAAACCCTTTGTGGCTCATTATTGTTATCCAAAACTACAGGTAATTTGGTGTTTATCAATGTTTAAAAAAAACCAGCAATTTTATCGTAAATGTATTTCACTTCACTTTAAGGGGCCGATTCACCAAGGGTCGAATATCGAGGGTTAATTAACCCTCGATATTCGACTGGGAATTAAAAGGATTATTCCTTCGAATCGAACGATTAAATCCTTCGAATCGAACGATTAAATCCTTCGAATCGAACGATTAAATCCTTCGAATCGAATGATTCGAAGGATTTTAATCCAACGATCGAAGGAATATCCTTCGATCAAAAAAATTTAGGAAAGCCTATGGGGACCTTCCCCATAGGCTAACATTGACTTCGGTAGCTTTTAGATGGCGAACTAGGGGGTCGAAGTTTTTTCTTAAAGAGACAGTACTTCGACTATCGAATGGTCGAATAGTCGAACGATTTTTAGTTCGAATCCTTCGATTCAAAGTCGTAGTCGTAGTCGAAGGTCGAAGTAGCCCATTCGATGGTCGAAGTAGCCCAAAAAATACTTCGAAATTCGAAGTTTTTTTACTTCGAATCCTTCACTCGAAGTTAGTGAATCGGCCCCTTACACTTGGCCATTAAGAGGGAACATGAAAGTCTGAAAGAAAGTTTTTGGCGATTGATGGGATGCTGAAAGCTGCCACAAGAGTTGGACATCAGTGATGAGTGGATTTGTCAAGTTTCGCTTCACTGCATCATTTTTGAAACTGCAAAAAAATCCGAGAAAAGGTGAAACAATTTTCAAAAAGCATTGAAGTCAATGGACATCAAATTTTTTTTACAACCAGCAATTTTTTCTCACGCCAAATGCATTAAAATCAACAGGCAACTTTTTTGACTCATCGACTTTTTTGTCTTAGCAACTTTTTTGTCGAAATGCATTAAAGTCAATGGGCATTTTTTCTGATGGCCAATTTTTTTTTGTCTCTGCAATAATTTTGTCTTGACAACTTTTTTGTTGCAGCGAATCCATGCCTGGCAACATTCACTCATCACCACTAGACATCCCTGAAATAATCAGCATATCTAACAATGGTTGCAATCTGTTTAATACTTATGGAACGGTTCCTCTCTAATTCTGGGGCTTTGGGCACGCTCTAGTGATGGGCGAATCTGACCTGTTTCAGTTCGCCACAAATTTGCGAAACAGCAAAAATTTGACAAAATGCATTGAAGTCTATGGGCATTAATTTTTTTTTTGTCACGGGATGCGGAGCGTCAGATTTTTTTGTTGCACAACAAAGTTTTTTCACCCATTGGATTCTATAGGCAACATTTTTGCTGAGTAAAATTTCACTCATCACGAGCAAGCACTGTTTCTGCCCCACCCTAAATATGGACCTGCCTAAATTTCCTCCTTATTTGTTGTTCTTAGATGGACGAACTCAATCGAATATTGCCAGAGGATGTTTCCAGCAAGAGCAGTGTGGGCAACCTATGATATTCCAATTTGCTAATGCCACATCCAAGCAGATCATCTCCTGTTGTTCCGAAGACGATTGCACTCCACTAGATGAGCTATGTAAGTGCCCCTGTGTTCTTTAAACAACAAGTTTTGTGTTGGTGTGGTACAGGCAGTCAGTAATAAGTTAACATAAAGGCCCATACATTACGACCCAAATTCACTAAGCGCCGAAGCGCCTAACGCTAGCGTCAATTCGCTAGCATTGAGCATTTTCGTTACTTCGCAAATTCACTAACGAACGCTGGCGTAAATTTGCTAGTGTTACTTCGCACCCTTACGCCTGGCGAATTTTCGCTACGGACGTAAGTACGCAAATTCACTAACGCGCACAGTATACTGAACGCTACCTTTTACGCCAGACTTCCTTCGCCACCTCAGACCAGGCGAAGCGCAATAGAGTAGATAGGGATTGCTTAAAAAAAAGGTAAAATTTTTTCTAAGTCCCAAAAAACGCTGGTGTTTTTTCTATATTATGGGTGATAGGCTGGAAAAGATCGAAACATTTTTTGGGGCTCCCCTCCTTCCCCCCTACATTTCCTGACTCATGGCACCTTAACTATACAGTGGGCACATGTGTAGGGCAAAATAAACATTTTATTTGCTGTTTTGAAGGTTTCCCAGGCATTTGTAGTGCTGATACGTATTCCTCCATTGAAATTTGAATTTGGCGCCGTATGCAAATGAACCATCGCTAGCGTAACTTCACTTCGCTTAGCGAATCAGCACTAGCGCAACTTCGCAACCTTACGCTACCCCTGTGCGCAACTTCGGATTTTAGTGACTTTGCAGAGCACTGGCGAAACTACGATTCTTAGTGAATTTGCCCCTACACTGGTACCGTGGTCCAATGCTGTCCATGTTGTGTTTCAGTAGTGCATTTCTGGCTCATGCTGGAATCAGTCAGCTAAGAGCGGGTGACATCTGTCGGGGACTCACAGCATGGTGTTGTTTGCAGCTCAAGTTAGGTTGAGAAGCTCACAAACAGATTATTAACTATATCAACAACTGTAGGAATAATATAACTATTTGAGAAACAGAGAAATCAGTGGAGGACGTCCTACAGTAGCCAGAGAGTGCTCCATCTATTATATTTAGTAATGTTTTACACAACTATAAATTTACTGTTTTTAACCCCAAAAAGTGCATTGTATGCAATTTTATAACATAGTTTATAAAAATAAACTGCTTTCGGCTAATTGAATTACATTTCAGGTGCTAATACAGGCATTGGACCTATTATCCGGCATCATTGGGACCTGGGGCTTTCCGGATAACGGGTCTTTCCTAATTTGGATCTTCACACCTTAAGACTATTAGAAAATCATATAAACATGAAATAAACCCAATAAGCTGGTTTTACTTCCAATAAGGATTAATTATATCTTAGTTGGGATCAAGTACAAGGAACTGTTTTCTTACTACACAGTATAAGGAAATCATTTTTAAAATTTTGGATTATTTGATTATAATGGAGTCTATGGGAGACGGCCTTTCTGTAATTTGGAACTTTCTGGATAACGGGTTTCCGGATAACTGATCCCATACCTGTATAGCCAAGATGCTATTTTTAAGAGAACTGCTAAAATAAATCTCTGCTCATCTTAAGGGAATGACAAGCCAGGTTGTTCTTGGATTGAAGCCCAATGAATCCGAGCAAGGCCCTCAGCCAGTTTATTTCATGACATGAAAACTTGATGTTCCTGTGGGAAAGTGCACTTAGTAATCTTCATTAATATTAATTAGATGTTTCATCACCTTTCCAGAACTTAAGGTGTTAAACATGTGGGTGTGGCAGACTCTTCTTGTATCTTGTTTTATACTCAAGGTGCCCATCTAACAACAATAGGGCTAAGATTTCTAACATTCAATAGCACTGTATTCATGAGAAGTGGGTGGGGGGAGACATGCCTCCCCTCCTGGCCCCAAACTTGTGCATCATTTCTTTCCCTCTAGCAGCCAAAAAAAATCATGTGCATTTCTGACTCTTTGTCCTACATCTTCCACTGGATTCAAAATTCCAAGGCCAGACCCTGGACACAAGTGCTTTTTAATTGAGCACTAGGACATGTGATTTTGCACCCCTTAGTTCTCTAGCATCTGTGGTCAAAGTAAATGACCTCTAATATGAGATGTACTGTTGGCCAACCTGGGCACAGTGTGGATCATATAGTAACGTCTTGCCCTTTTTAAGTATATGAGTGTACCATACAATAAACTTCTTGGTTTCTAATTCACCAATGGACCTTCCCAAAAGACAGAAGAATAGCTCTTGGGATTACAAGATATGAGGTTTAATCTTAAAGGCAACAGGACATATAAGGATTCTAGGCATTTAGTTGACAGGCAATACATCTATGGGTGGGTAATTGCTGCAAATTGCTCCTCATTGAGTTGAACATCAATATCTTGGGGCAGATGCCTTGTATTTCTTGTTGGCAAATGAGAAAATACAAAGCTGCTGGCACAAATACTCAAACTACAATGATGGTCCAAAGACTGGCCCAATTACATTTCTTGGAGACAAAAGTTAGTTCTTCTTCTGAAGAAAAATTGGAAACAGTTTCATGGTGTATGTAGGAATTATCTGAGAAACTTTTATGAAAGTGTCTTGACAGTAGCTACCATGCATCCCTTTAACTGACTCCAGCAAGCCAGATACAACTTCAGGAAATGTAGGTTTACTATTAGTATCACTAGCCTCACCAAAATATCTAAATGTGTTTCATTGGATTTATTTAGGCTGTTGTGATTATGGGCAAGTTTAGATTCTGAATTGACTACCCAACAGTGCCTCCCTGCCCTGCTGGATGTTTCTTTTCTACCTAGACAGACTAACTGTGGCTCTCCAGGTGTCGATGAATAATTTACCAAGGGCCCAAGACATATAGGGGTGCAGCTCCGGCATTTACACCAACCATCAGTGGTACCCAGCCGCCCAATAACCTGCTTCCAATGCTATTAGTACTGTCCCCTATACCCAGATAGCAATGTACTGGGCTTCACTATATCTGAACAATATAATCACTGTGCAATAGACCCCCAGCTATTTGTAAACTTGATTGTCAAATAAGCAAAGTGAATATAATGTATTCTTTACATAGAAAAGCTAAACATCTGATGTTTGATGGTCAATCCTTCTTGCTTACAGTACCAGTTGATATAAACGAGCCCAATGGAATGACTTGTCCAACCTGTTTCTCCACACAACCTAATGGCTGTTTTGCCGAGGAGTCGATAAATTGCGCCGGGGAAGAGACCCAATGCGCCTCTGTTACACTGTCAGGTAAATACAAAATAACTGCAGCCAATAGTAACATAGAAATCACATAGGTCTGCTGGTCAGAGGACAATGCAGGCCCTTTGCTGGTGTGACATGGATAAAGGAATATTGAAAGAATAATTTAGCATTTTAAAGTGACAGTAAAATGGAAATCCCTTCTACATGTCCCATTTTATATTGGTTTTTGATATATTTGATTACTAAACATATCTAGATTTCATAAAATCATAATAAAACGGGTGCCAAATTGTACTATTTACCTCTTCAGAGTTGAAGATCTGGCAGTAATGTGAACAACGGGTTTTTATAAAGGACTTCAGGAAAACGTTATCTCTGTATAATGATCTGCTCTTAATCTTTTGTTTGTTTCTACAGAGGCTGCTCAGTGGGCTGATTGGCTTGTTTCATTTTAATCCTTGAGATCAGGGAGTTAAATTTCGACCCTGTTTAGACTAATGAATAACCAAAAAGATAGAAATTCCCTAATGAAATGAATATACAAAAAAGCCCTGTTGATTGAACCAAGGCCTTGCTAAAAATATTCTATATCTACAGAGTGGTCCAGAATCACCTTTATTTGTAGTTAAAGGGATCCTGTCATGGGAAAACATGTTTTTTTCAAAATGAATCAGTTAATAGTGCTGCTCCAGCAGAATTCTGCACTGAAATCCATTTCTCAAAAGAGCAAACAGATTTTTTTATATTCAATTTTGAAATCTGACATGGGGCTAGACATTTTGTCAATTTCCCAGCTGCCCCAAGTCATGTGACTTGTGCCTGCACTTTAGGAGAGAAATGCTTTCTGGCAGGCTGCTGTTTTTCCTTCTCAATGTAACTGAATGTGTCTCAGTGGGACCTGGATTTTACTATTGAGTGTTGTTCTTAGATCTACCAGGCAGCTGTTATCTTGTGTTAGGGAGCTGTTATCTGGTTACCTTCCCATTGTTCTGTTGTTTGGCTGCTGGGGGGGGAAGGGAGGGGGTGATATCACTCTAACTTGCAGTACAGCAGTAAAGAGTGATTGAAGTTTATCAGAGCACAAGTCACATGACTTGGGGCAGCTGGGAAATTGACAATATGTCTAGCCCCATGTCAGATTTCAAAATTGAATATAAAAAAATCTGTTTGCTCTTTTGAGAAATGGATTTCAGTGCAGAATTCTGCTGGAGCAGCACTATTAACTGATGTGTTTTGAAAAAAATGTTTTTTTCCCATGACAGTATCCCTTTAATAGCAAACTCTGAATACTGTGTATACCGCTATCAAACTGGAAAGATGGCAACAACTTCTCTACTGCTGCTAATATCAAACCTAGATTTAACAGTTTAGAGACACAGTGGAGCTCATTTGTTATCCCCCTGGGCAGAAGTATAAGAGCACTAATGGGTGCAAAAGCCAATGTCTTGTATGAGATTCATTAGGGGGTTGGAGGGGGGAACCAATGGGCCACGCCCTACCTGTTCTTGATGATATTTAAGACTTTAGAACAAATTTGGCCATAGTACTATTTGCATTAAAGCTCAAGTATTAACAATGTATTAACAAAATATTTCCTATGTTTTTTATTGGCAGGACCCTTAACAGGAGAAGTCTCATTTCAGGGTTGCTCCGATGACAATCTCTGCTCATACGGCAATTACAATCTGAGTGCCATAACCAGCACCATTGTCTGCTCCAATACTACTGACAATACTACTGACAATACTACAGACAATACTACTAACAATGGAACCAACACTGGAATCCCAACAAGCAATTCTACAGCCACCATTGGAAACACAACCGGATCTTCTGATACCAATAATACCGTTGAATATACAACTAACGCTCCTTTTACTATTAATAGTGATATTAAGGATGTCAGTGAAAATGCTGGAAGTGGTTGCAGTAGATTTCAGGGTCACTTTTTATTGTCAGTAGCTGCTCTTTTTGTACTAATGAACCTAATATCTTAAACACAGTCGGGGTCATGAATAATGCTCTAAGGTGGGTACATTAACTGGCCATGTAGCATCCAATCCAAAAAATTGATTTAATGAATATATCTTAGACCAGTCAACGCTATGTTAACTACTAATTGTTTTTATATTAGTTGCTACAATGGGGCCAATTCTACCAAATTTTCTATAATTATATCAAGTTAAAACCACTGTTCCTCTACAGAAAAATGATGCATGTTCTTTAGGGGCAAATTCAGATGTTTTATAAGGTTATTCCACTTTCTGTAAATCCTGTGACATCGTTATGTCAACATCTTATATTTGAGATGGATTATAGGTGTCTATGAAGATTCTCATTAATCCAGGTCATGATATACATTATCTAGTAGAATTAAGTCAAAGGCAACTGGATCTAAATTCAAATTTAATTTGAGTTTTTTTAACTATAAAATCCGAATTTTTTGTGAAAAAAAACTGAATTTTTTGGAGATTTATAATACCACGAGGATGAGAAAAAGTCAGAATTCGACAATCTCAGACCTGCTGTGGTTGTAAATAAGTCAAAAGGAGAGGTTCCTATACTATTTGGAAGTTTCTGTGGTCTGCGCTGGAATTAGCCAGAAAATTCAACTATTTCGGGCTTTTCGGGGGAAAAAATCTGAAAAAATAAGAACTTTTCATGAAAGAGCATGAAAAAATTCAGCAACTCGGGAATTCTTTTTAAAAAAAACAAACCACCATATGATTCAGAGTTTCACTTGATTTTATTAAGTTTTTCCCCAATCCCTTTAAATTGTGTTTTTTTAATAAAAAAATAAGGTCAAATTGTGGATTCTTGTTTGGTTGGACTTTTTATTTGAAAAAATATATACTCGAGTATAAGCCGAGTTTTTCGGCATCCAAAATGTGCTAAAAAAGTCTACCTTGGCTTATACTCGAGTTAGTGGGCAGTTGCTGAGATTGCAGTCACTTTTAATCATTCCTATACCAACAGTTCGCTTGGGGAGAGACTGCAATATCACACAGCGCCCTCTGTTGGTTATATGAAAGAATAACAGTGACTGCAATATCACACAGCGCCCTCTGTTGGTTATATGAAAGAATAACAGTGACTGCAATATCACACAGCGCCCTCTGTTGGTTATATGAAAGAATAACAGTGATGGCAATATCACACAGCGCCCTCTGTTGGTTATATGAAAGAATAACAGTGACTGCAATATCACACAGCACCCTCTGTTGGTTATACAAAAGATTAACAGTGATGGCAATATCACACAGCACCCTCTGTTGGTTATATGAAAGAATAACAGTGACGGCAATATCACACAGCACCCTCTGTTGGTTATATGAAAGAATAACAGTGATGGCAATATCACACAGCACCCTCTGCACATGGTAGTGGGACAGTGGGACAATGCACACAGTAATCCGTTTGGCAATTCTCTGTCACCATCAACTTTGCAAAGAAGTCCGGTTGATCGCTGGGGGGTGTCTTTGGCGGAATGTGCGCTGCTGGGAGACAGGGCTGTAGTTGTGTCTAGGCTTATGCTCGAGTCAATACGTTTTCCCAGTTTTCGTAGGTAAAATTAGCTACCTCGGCTTATACGGTAAATTTGTGATAAATAACCCCCTTAAAGTTTTTCCTTGAAAAGTTTCACCACCACTTCAGTAGAACTCAAGAAGCATGCGTGGTGAAACGTTTTCAAGAAAAACTCACATTTTAAGGACGTGCTGGTAAACTGCTGTAAGGCGAATATTATTATTTAATGTTTCATGTGGCAGTTTGCATGAGGATCTGTCAGGGTCACAATATTTTTTGGATTTAATTGGAGCTGCTCATTAACAGAACGGCACCTTTACTAAAAATCCCCTATATGCGGCTCCCTACTATAGTTTATATAAACAAGCTGCTGTGTAGCCATGGCTGCCCCCGTGGCTACACAGAAGCTTGTTTATATAAACTATAGTAGTACTTATCTGTTATCTACTGTGTATCCTGTGCTTGAATGGCTGCCCCCGTGGCTACACAGCAGCTTGTTTATATAAACTATAGTAGTACTTATCTATTATCTACTGTGTATCCTGTGCTTGAATGGCTGCCCCCATGGCTACACAGCAGCTTGTTTATATAAACTATAGTAGTACTTATCTGTTATCTACTGTGTATCCTGTGCTTGAATGGCTGCCCCCGTCGCTACACAGCAGCTTGTTTATATAAACTATAGTAGTACTTATCTGTTATCTACTGTGTATCCTGTGCTTGAATGGCTGCCCCCATGGCTACACAGCAGCTTGTTTATATAAACTATAGTAGTACTTATCTATTATCTACTGTGTATCCTGTGCTTGAATGGCTGTGTAACATTCACAGCGGGAAACCGCTGCAACAGGAGTTAAATTCACACTTGATAGCGCGTGTGGTGGAAGCCCAGGGAAAAAGCCACAAATACTTGAAGCAGGCATGATGAAATATACAGGATTTAATGGAACTGAAGCAAAACAGGAACAGGTCAAAAATAAAAAGTCTTTACCAGGCAGGCAATGAAAAGCTGGAACAAAAACACAGGAACAATATTCAGGAACTTAGAACATCCAGGAACAGATTCAGGAACAAAACCAAACAGATTCAGATTCAGATTCAAACATATACAAGGTTTTCAAGGATTAGGTCAGGAACAAACAGAATACATTCAATGACTCAGCCCTGAGCAGGGCGTGGTTTATAAAGGGCAACTGATTAGAAAACACAAAACACATGAGAGTAACAAGAAGGGAGGAGACCAGGGAGTAGACAAAGTGGAAACATAACAAGATACAGGATCACTATAACAGGATCAGAACGAACCCCAAGAGCCTCCAGTGGCTCACTTGGTAAGTGCACCGACTGTGCACTTAAAGTCCAGCATTCCCAAGTGTTCAAATCCCAGATGGTCCTTACGGGCTGGCCGCACAGCAGCTTGTTTATATAAACTATAGTAGTACTTATCTGTTATCTACTGTGTATCCTGTGCTTGAATGGCTGCCCCGATGGCTACACAGCAGCTTGTTTATATAAACTATAGTAGTACTTATCTGTTATCTACTGTGTATCCTGTGCTTGAATGGCTGCCCCCATGGCTACACAGCAGCTTGTTTATATAAACTATAGTAGTACTTATCTGTTATCTACTGTGTATCCTGTGCTTGAATGGCTGCCCCCATGGCTACACAGCAGCTTGTTTATATAAACTATAGTAGTACTTATCTGTTATCTACTGTGTATCCTGTGCTTGAATGGCTGCCCCCATGGCTACACAGCAGCTTGTTTATATAAACTATAGTAGTACTTATCTGTTATCTACTGTGTATCCTGTGCTTGAATGGCTGCCCCCATGGCTACACAGCAGCTTGTTTATATAAACTATAGTAGTACTTATCTGTTATCTACTGTGTATCTTGTGCTTGAATGGCTGCCCCCATGGCTACACAGCAGCTTGTTTATATAAACTATAGTAGTACTCATTGTTTTCATACTCATCAATTCTCATAACTTCTGAATGCGGAGCTAATGAGAGACCTTCTATGAGTTTATCCATAGGGAGGCTCCAAATCTCACATGTAAACAGGAAAGGATTGCACACTCAAATTACAGAAATTAAATAATAGATTTATTGCATGAGGAAAAAAAGAAACATTTACAAAAATTACAGAAATCAAAAGTAAGCCCAACGCGTTTCGACCATTTTGGTCTTCCTCAGGGGCAAAAATAACGAAAAAAACAAGAAAAAAAGAAAAATTCTGTAATTTTTGTACATTTTTCTTTTTTCCTCATGTAATAAATATATTATTTAATTTCTGTAAATTGAGTGTGCAATCCTTTCCTGATTGGTTACATATTCTAAAATTTGAGATGGATTAAAGCCTTGAGGTAAAGTCCTGCGCAGAACCAATTGTTGAGACCCAGACCCGACACAAATCCGCATATTTACCCGCTTGGATCCACTACCGCCCCTCAACAAAAATTCACCACGGGCGAAATGTCACCAACGCCCATTAAAGTCTATGGGCGTCAAAAAAATTTTGTGGCGCGACTTTTTTTTTTTACGCACGTCTTTTTTTTTAACAAGGCGAAAAAATTCACCTTACCCGCCAGCCACCCTAAAAAGGAAGTGCTGTTGCGGCAAACCGGAAGACAAAAAAAGTTTTTTCAAATTTTAAAACTAGTAAAATATAAGATAAGAAAAATATATGTGGCCCACAACCTGACCAGCGACCCACATCTATACCCGCACCTGAAAATCCTACCCTCATCCCGCAAGGTACCCACTTTTTTTGTGGGTAACCCACGGGTACCCGACCGCTCCAGGGCAATTCTGGGGCTGCTGTTGGCTCAGGCCCCCACCCTGCTCCGTGTTTAAAATCAGCGTCAGAGTTGGTCACAGGGGGGCAGCAATGAGTTCAATAGTGATCTCTGCACCAACAGAGCCGCATCTCCAAGATAAAACCTGGAAGTTCTTAAAGTTACAAGAAGCAGCATATTATCTTTTCATTACTGTAGGACACTCATTTTTTTGGTGTTACTGTTCCTTTAAGTTTACTAGAAAATCATGTAAACATTAAATAAACCCAATAGGTTGGTTTTGCTTCCAATAAGGATTCATTGTACAGGTATGGGATCTGTTATCCAGAAACCTGTTATCCAGAAACTTCCAAATTACAGAAAGGCCATCTCCCATAGATTCTATTATAATCAACCTGGAAATTGGGCTCTTAAAGTTACAGGAGGCGTCTTTTTACTGCCCTTGTAACTAACTGCTCACTGCCAGTTCTCACCTTGCCTCATGTCAGGAGCGGCCCTTATGGGCACACAGTATATAATGAGAAGACAGGGCAGAGACTGTGACTAATGCCTTTGGAACACCTTTCTTAAGTAATGTTTTACCAAATCTAATTACTTCCCAAATGCTCTCAGGCATTTATTTACCAGAATATTACTGTATAATTACTGTATAATCATTTGTCATCAAATCAGGTACTTCATTACCCAACAATCCTGCTGGGTTTATTTAGGGGCAGATTTATCAAAGGTCGAGGTGAATTTTCGAATTAAAAAAAAATTCGAGCTATTTTTTGTGTACTTCAACTAGAATTTGAAAATTCGAATATAGACTATCGACCATTTGCATCTTACACCTGCCAAATTGCTGTTTTAGCCTATGGGGGACCTCCTAGAACCAATTTGGAGTCAATTGGTGGACTTTGAAAAGTCTACATTTTTTTTTTTTGGTAAAAACTTTGAATCAAATGCGATAGGATGAGCTTTTCCTTCGATTCGGCCGAATACGCACCTGTTCGATCGAAAATGGACCTATTCGACCAAAAAATTCGACATGAATTCGAATTTCGAAGTTTTTTCTATTCGAAATCTGACCCTTGATAATTATGCCCCTTAATGTATAAGTCACATTAAGTGGGTTAAGGGAGTTATTTATTAAAGTCCAAATGCTAAAAACTCAAAAATTCGAGTTCTTTTAACAATGAAATTCGAATTTTTAGTGGAAAAAAACTCTTAAATTTATTGAGGATAAAAAAGTCAGAATTCGACATCTCAGATCTGCCAAGGTTGTATATAAGTCAATGAGAGAGGTCCCTATACTATTTGGAGTTTCTGTGGTCTGCGATGGAATTAGCCGGAAAATCCAACTAAAAAAAAAGCCAGAAAAAGTTGAGCAAAAGAAAAAACTCATACAATTCAGATTTTCGCTCGATTTTTCATGTTTGTCCACAATCCAATTAAATTGTGCTTTTTTCATAATAAATAAACTGAAATCATGGATTCTAGTTTGGTTTGACTTTTTAATTAATATAAAAATTGAAAAGAATTTTAAAAAAAAATTGTATTTTGATAAATATGCCCCTAAAAGTATGGAGATCCAAATCATGGAAAGAGCTGTTATCCCCAAGTCCCAAGCATTCTGGATAACAAGTCCCAATATGTGTATTTTAGTTGGGATCAAGTACAAGGTACTGTTTTATTACTACAGAGAAAAAGGAAATCGTTTTAAAAAATTTGTATTTTTAGGATAAATTGGATAACGGTTTATCCAGAAAGTTCCGAACTACAGGAAGGGCACCTCTCATAGACTGTATTTAACGCAAATAATTTAAATTGTTAAAAATGATTTCCTTTTTCTGTGTAATAATAAAACAGTAGTTTGTACTTGATCCCAACTAGGAGATAATTAATCCTTATTGGAAGAAAAAACTGCTTATTGGATTTATTTAACATTATAATGTTTTTTTTCAAGTAGAATTAAAGTAGGGAGATCCAAATTACAGATTTCTTATCTGGTCCCAAGCATTCTGGATAACAGGTCCCAGACATGTTATTGAATTATTTGAATTGAAGAGCTTATTATTCATATAAAATAAATGGAAGCAGCAGAACAAGATGAGCGGGTCTGTAACTGGAACATGAAAATGACTAGAAGGAAAAACAAGGAGAGTCTGGGACTTTCTCAGATTTTTCTAGAGACTGGGTGTGTCACATTAAAGGAAGCCAATAATAACAGCAACTCAAGCCAGACAAGACTATTTAAATGTGCTGATTTTATAGCAAAGTGTATCAAACAATAAATACACAAGTAGTATCTTATTATCTATTTTGACCACCAAAATAAGACTATGAAATCATACTCTTATTGTCTCTGATTTAAAGGATAAGTAAACCTTTAAAATAAGTGAATGTAAAACTGATGGCGGGGGGTTATTCTAAGCATTTTTTAAATTTACATTCATTGTTTATTTTGTTTTTATTCCAAGATATTAAGGGATACATGTGCTGTTAATATGAATGAATTTTGTTACAACAGCGCCACCTGCTGGTCAGTTTCCCACCAGTCTGACCAGCAAGTAGTCAAGGAAGTTGTCAGGAGAAAGAAAGAGGCTGATGTTCTTCTGCTTAGGAATAAAAAAAACCTTTCTCAAGTCTTTCCTAAGCAGAAGAAAATCAGAGCAGCCTCTTTCTGCGCCTTTTTCTCTTTTATTCTTTGTCTGGATTGGTTTCTGTGATTTTGGAATATGTCTATAGGTGGCGCTGTGTAGAATAGGATAAAGCTGTATGAGCGTGTGTAGATCAGTAACTTGAAAAAAGGCCGTGCCTGGGCCTGAAACATTGTTTGTTGTCAGAGATCTGAACCATGATTCCAATAAAGGCTTTTTAAACTGTGATTCCAATCACTATTATCCAAGCCAGTTGAAAACTTTACACGGGCACCTGTTTTTTTCTTTTTAGGGCAGAGACACACACTCAGATTTGGGGAGATTAGTCTCCCAGCAACAAATCTCCTCCTCTTCGGGGCGAGTAATCCATGAACTGCCTCCCGCAGGCGATTTACATTCTAGCAATTCTGGCAATTGGTGTGCTTCATTTTCCAAAGTCGCCCAAAGTTGCCTCATGAGGCAACTTCGGGTGACTTCGGAAAACAAAGCGATCCAAGTGCCATCCTAACGGCGATTTAGATTCTATCCAGCGGGAGGCAGTTTGGGGATAGTAGTACCCCCTGAAGAAGAGGCGTTTTATCGCTGGGCGACTAAATCTCCCCGAATCTGAGTGCGTGTCTCTACCCTAAAGGAGCTTGGTGAGTGCTGACCTTTTGCATTATTACGGTGTATTTGGAGTCATGTGATTACTATAGGTTTCAAAAAGCTCTTGTGTCTTGATTTTGTAACCGTTTTTACTGAAAATGTTTAAGTTACGTGCACAACCTACTTAAGGTGACAACAAACCATTTGTTTGATTCAGTTGATGGTAGATGAGATTCTTGAACAGGTAATAATTTCCTAAAAAAGTCAAATGAATTATCTATGTCGGGCAGGGAAGTTTTAGGCTTGGTCGGCCAAAACAATCCTAATTTTAAATTTCTCTTTTTGTGGATGTCGATTCCCACAGAGGTTAAGGATTGGCCGGTAGTGGGTTATTTTGCTCTCCTTCTCCCGTGGATCCATATTTACAGTGTATACTCTCTAATTTACCATAACTAATGTACCCGACATCATTAAAAAAAACACCAAAGAACCAAAGACTATATACTGTACATCCTCTGGATTGTGCCACGGTTCTCTATAATTTTCTTCAGTAATTTTCATTACTCTTGGGGGGTTATTTACTAAACTCCAGTCGGGCTTTTTTGGTGCAAAATTAGAATTTTTCAGTCTTTGTTTAAAAACTTTTTCGAGGTTTATTAAAGTCCGATGCAGCAAAAAGTCAGAAACCAAAAATCCAGCATCTCAGACTTGAATATGAGTCAATGGCAGAGGTCCCTATCCTATTTGTAAGTTTCAGTGGTCTGCGCTGGAATTAGCCTGAAAATCCAACCTTTTCTGGCTTTTTTGTGCCAAAATCCAAACAATTCAGGCTTTTCGGGGCAAAATTCTAAAAATTTGGGATGTTCGGGGAAAAAGCCCAAAATAATCGAAGCATTTGGGAAAAAAAACAAAAAAAATCGTATGATTCTTGTTTTCTCTTGGTTTTATTGAATTTTTACCCAAATAGTTTAAATCAAGCTTTTTAAATAATAAATAAGGTCAAATCGTGGATTTTAGTTTGGTTGGACTTTTTTTTAATTTAAATAATCTGGATCAATACCGATTTTGATAAAGACTCTATAATAACCTATGTGTCTGGACAAAAGTTTTGATTCTGAAATATACGTTCCCCGCTGGCCATAGATTTCTATCTGATTTCATTATGAGAGTCTAAACTTGGCTAAAGTAAAGGAAGACATCAAACTTATTTTTAAGATATATATATGTACCCCGCTGTTTTTGTACAGGTATAGGATCCGTTATCCGGAAACCCGTTATCCAGAAAGCTCCGAATTATGGAAAGGCCTTCTCCCATAGACTTCATTTAATCCAAATAATCCAACTTTTTAAAACTGATTTCATGAGACAACTCTATAAATAAAACCACATGTATTTTATTTAAACATCCATAAAAAAGCACTTCCCTTTCCCATAAAAACATGAACAGGAGGATACAAGGAGGGGCCCTTCCCCGCTAATAACAATGTGCTACAAATTAGTACAGGTATGGGATCCATTATACGGAAACCCGTTATCCAGAAAGCTCCAAATTATGGAAAGGCCGTCTCCCATAGACTCCATTTTATCCAAATAATTTCCTTTTTCTGTGTCATAATAAAACAGTAGTTTGTACTTGATCCCAACTAAGATATAATTAATCCTTATTGGAAGCAAAACCGGCCTATTGGGTTTATTTAAAGGGATACTGTCATGGGAAAAAAATTTTTTTCCAAAATGAATCAGTTAATAGTGCTGCTCCAGCAGAATTCTGCTCTGAAATCCATTTGTCAAAAGAGCAAACAGATTTTTTTATATTCAATTTTGAAATCTGACATGGGGCTAGACATATTGTCAATTTCCCAGCTGCCCCAAGTCACGTGACTTGTGCTCTGATAAACTTCAGTCACTCTTTACTGCTGTACTGCAAGTTGGAGTGATATCACCTCCTCCCCCCCCCAGCAGCCAAACAAAAGAACAATGGGAAGGTAACCAGATAGCAGCTCCCTAACACAAGATAGCTGCCTGGTAGATCTAAGAACAACACTCAATAGTTAAAACCCATGTCCCACTGAGACACATTCAGTAACATTGAGAAGGAAAAACAGCAGCCTGCCAGAAAGAATTTCTCTCCTAAAGTGCCGGCACAAGTCACATGACCAGGGGCAGCTGGGAAACTGATAAAATGTCTAGCCCCATGTCAGATTTCAAAATTAAATATAAAAAAATCTGTTTGCTCTTTTGAGAAATGGATTTCAGTGCAGAATTCTGCTGGAGTAGCACTATTAACTGATGCGTTTTGAAAAAAACATGTTTTCCGATGACAGTATCCCTTTAATGTTTACATGATTTTCTAGTAGACTTAAGGTATGGAGATCCAAATTACAGAAAGATCCATTATCTGGAAAACCCCAGGTCTTGAGCATTCTTGACCTTGAACAGGTCCCATACCTGTATTCGAATTCGACATAAACCTGCTTGTAATAACTTCCCTAATTAGAAGAAGTCAGGCTTTTCCCATACAAGGGTTCCTGCAAGTGAAGGCAAGTTCCCAAGGGAGGACCCTGTATTTATAAATGCACACACCCCATTGTGATTACACATATTCCTGTAAGGAAACTGCACTGAATTATTTATAGGATTTGATTTCTTTGTGTTGGGGAGATACACCCAGCAAGATTTTTCGGAGGGAGCTCGTCACGGGTCACTCCTTTCACTCTTAAACACACCCAAACACCGAAACCTTTAAAATCCTGCAGAGCGCAGTTTAGGAGTATTCCTGGTTCTTGCACTGATTCTTTCACACAGGTAAGTACTGACTTTTTTACATCTTATAATAATAGACTTTAACATATTTGGCTACTTTTTATGATTTCTTTTTTCTGTGTAATAATAAAACAGTCGCTTGTACTTGATCCCAACTAAGATATAATTAATCCTTATTGGAAGCAAAACCAGCCTATTGGGTTGACTGATGTTTAAATAAGATTTTTAGTAGATTTAGGGGCATATTTATCAAGGGTCGAATTTCGAATTTGAGAAATTTCGAAATTCGAATATATAAAGACCAACCGAAATTAAGTCAAAGTTTTTTTTGGCCGAATAGGTCAGTTTTTGATCGAATAAGTCCGTATTTGGCCGAATTCAAATCATACGAATCAAAGTAATATTGCATTCGAATTGAAGTTTTTCCCAAAAAAAACTTAAATTTTTCATAGTCCACCAATTGGCTCCAAATAGGTTCTAGGAGGTCCCCGATAGGCAAGGTTTTTAGATGGCAAATGGTCGAAGTTGAATTTTTAAAGAGATAGTACATGATAAATTTCGATGTTTGAATTTTTTAATTTTTATCTCAAATACATATTTGAAAATTGCAGTTTAGATATAACTAAAGCAATACGCCTTCTATGCACTTGGTCTTCCATTCTCTGTGTGCAGCCAGTTGTGATTATGGCACTTTTTTATCTCTATTGAGTATTTTTATTATGACAGTTTTGTTGGTTCCCTTTGCTTTAAACAAAGCTGTTGACTGTTGGAAGATGCTGCCCATCGATCATTCAACTGAATGTCAAATGTACATCATGCTCTTGGACAGGAACATCTAATGGTGGCACTCATCTGGGGCAGTTGCTGCTGCACCCCCCTCCTCTGGAAAGTACCTGGAGCAGCATTTTTGCCGCCCCTGGTACCTAGTGGGGCGCTGCCGCCTGAGGCGACAGCCTCAACTCGCCTCATTGGCGAAGCACCCCTGATTGGGGGGCTTGAATACTAGAAAGTAGCATAAAGTACTTTGTCTTATGATCATAAGATTTCGTATTCCCTGTTTACATTCCTTATTGATTTATCTGACATGGATCTATTCACTTTAACTTTAAGGCGTTTTTTATGCGGCATCCATTTTTGACGGCAAAAACTCGATTTTGAGATATGGCCAGGATTCAGCACGATTCAGATCCAGCTGAATCCTTGTACCTGGCTGAACCGAATTTGAATCGTAATTTGCATATGTAAATTAGGGGCGGGAAGGGAACTCATGTGACTTTTCATCAGAAAACTAGGAAGTAAAAAAATCCATGTCCCGCTGAGACACATTCAGTTACATTGAGTAGGAGAAACAACAGCCTGTGAGAAAGCAGTTCCATCCTAAAGTGCTGGCTCTTTCTGAAATCACATGACCAGGCAAAATGAGCTGAGATGCACCTACACACCAATATTACAACTAAATACACTTGCTGGTTCAGGAATTAAATTTTATATTGTAGAGTGAATTATTTGTAGTGTAAAGTCAATTAGAAATAAAACCATGAAAATCATAACAGAATCCCTTTAAACAAGCCTTCGATCAGTGTCCAAAATGTACTGTGTCATTTACAATATGGGCAAAGATTTGAGAGAATAATTAGGCCATGTTCATTGCTAACATTCCCAATTGTAATCCTAGGAAGTGAGGCTCAGAGGCTGAAATGAATTCCAATATGAGATCATGTCTTATCTTTGTGCTTGGTGAGTATAAATTAAACATCAATACATATATACACTGATACTTTTATCCCAAATGTTCATTAAGGGGCAAATTTACTTAAGGTCGAATATCGAGGGTTAATTAAACCTCGATATTCGACTGTCGAAGTTAAATCCTTCGACTTCGAATATCGAAGTCGAAGGATTTAGCGCTATTCGATCAAACGGTTAAATCCTTCAAATCGTTTAATTCAAAGAATTTTAATCCATGGATCGAATGATTTTTCTTCGCCCAAAAAATACTTAGAAAGCCTATGGGGACCTTCCACATAGGCTAACATTGACTTCGGTAGGTTTTAGGTGGCGGACTAGGGGGTTGAAGTTTTTTTTTAAAGAGACAGTACTTCGACTATCGAATGGTCGAATAGTCGAATAATTTTTAGTTAAAGTTGTAGTTAAAGGTCGAAGTAGCCCATTCGATGGTCCAAGTAGCCAAAAAAAACATTCCAAATTCAAAGTTTTTTTTATTCATTCCTTCACTCGAGCTAAGTAAATGGGCCCCTAAGAGTCTTGAGTAGTAATGGGTGAATCTGTCCCATTTCGCTTCACCGAATAATTTTGTGAAACTCCGAAGAAATTCATGAAACGCATTGAAGTCAATGGGCACCAAAACAATTTTTACAAAAGCATAAATTTTCATCCGCGCTATTTTGCCCAAATGCATTAAAGTCAATGGGAGTCCGAATAATTTTGACGCGCGACAATTTTATGCACTCTGCAATTTTGACGTGCACAATTGTTTTTGTTGTGGTGAATTTTTACCACAGTTTTGGTAAAATATTATGCCTGGCGAAATGCGGAAATTTGCTGCAAATCTATACCTGGCAAATAAATTCGCCCATCACTAGTCTTTAGAAATAAACATTTATATCTCAATGATAAAGTATAATTAAACAAACAAAAAAAAACCTTGCAATTACCGTGGACCATTTATTATTTTCAGCTATATAATTTTTATTAACTGCCAATATAATACCTGCTGGTCAGTTCCTGTAACAGTACAGTTGAAGAGAGACACATTCAGAAGGAAAGTGTTCTGATTTTGAGCTGCTCAGGAATAGTGATGGACGAATGAATTCGCCAGACACAAATTCGAGACGAATTTCCACGTTTCACTACAAGCAAATTAAGTAGTGAGACTGAGGCGACAATTCGCCGGCGAAAAACTGCCAAAAAAAAAATTGGTGTCAAAATTATTTGGACACCCATTGACTTTAATGCATTTGAATCAAATAGTCGCGCTTATATAAATTGTCGTTTGCGTCAAAATTTACGTGCATTAAAACTATTTGGCCCCCTCTGACCTATGCGTTACAGCAAATTTTTTCACAAATTTTGCGGTAAATTCAAGAAATTTTTGGCGAATCGAAACTGCACAGATTCTGTTATCACTACTCAGGAACTTAGTACTTTGAAAAAGCATGGTGAGCAATTTTACACTCAGTTTTGGACTGGAAAAGCCAATAAATGCTACAGCAAAACAACAAGATGACAGAAGAACTACTTAAAAATGTATGGATGGATGTGCGTGGATGCATCAGGCCAGAACTAGGGGTAGGCAGAGTGGGCACATGCCTGGGCTGCAAAGCTGGTGGGGCGCCACTCTCTGGACTGTCTGCTTCTGTGCGCGCCAATTCGCGCTTGTGCTTTTGCATCACCAGTGTCTTTTTGCAAATGCGCGGGAGTTTTGCACATGCGAGCCAGTGATTTTACGCATGCACACCATTATCTTTTCGTGCATGCGTGCAACTAGCCGGTTGCCTAGGGCGCCTCGTCGGCCTGGCACGGCTCTGGGATGCATGGTTGCAGTTGTCAGGTCAAATGTGAATAATTGCTGTATCAAAGTTCCAGTTTAGAATAGGCCCAGCAAATCCTGTTAGCTGAGGAATTCAGAGAAGGCATTGGGTTTGAGGGTTGAGCATGGCCCAGGTTGATGTGATAGCTATGGGATTTATACCAAGCCTTGGGAATGCTGAGAAAGCCAGTTGGATGACTGGTGAAACATCTTCAAGAAAAAAAACAACAAGTTCAGTTGATTTGACTTTATTTCTACAGACATACCATAACCTGGATGAATGAGAATCTTCACAAACATGTTCAGCTGATTATTTGGTCTGCCATGTAGCAATGTTGTTATGTGCTTAATTGTGTAACTTTAGATACATCAGTCCAAAAAACAATATTTCACAGTTTTGCTTGACTTATTATTTTTCTTTTAAATCAATAACATTTCAAATTCCAAAAAAAAAATAAATAAAGTTACTGATCAATGCAATTTACAGCAATATAAAGTCCACCATGATGACTTTAATACGCTTTTTACTTGACAGGTTTGACATTCCATCTCGTGAGTGGACAAAATACAACAGAATGTGAGTAAAACTGGTGAATATTGGCAATTGGCTGTACCTGTACAAAGTGCCAAATGTTACCACCGATTAAACGGATGATCTGCTAAATGTGACAACTACATTAGATTTCAGTATGACTGATTCATTACACGTGGGAGGCACCACTACAGTAGTAGCACATGGAAATAAACACCTCAAATAGTTAGATAATTGGTATGTTTTACTATATAACAAACAGCGCATCCTAGCAGCACCTTATAGTTTTGCACATTTAAAGGAGAACTAAAGCTTAACCAAAGAAGTAGGTGGAAATGTTGTACATTATGTTTTGTGATTCTGTACCAGCCCAAGGCAACCACAGCCCTTTAGCAGTAAAGATCTGTGTCTCCAAAGATGCCCCAGTAGCTCCCCATCTTCTTTTCTGCTGATTCACTGCACATGCTCTGTGCTGCTGTCACTTACTGAGCTTAGGGACCCACTCACAATATACAGTACACATAGAATAGAAATGTCACAATATAAGGCTGATTAGTAATTAATACACATAATTACTACATGGCAGCACAGAAACCAGTGCAATTAGCATCAGAATTGAATAATCAGCAAACCTGTAGCATCAGCTTATATTACAGCCAGGGAAGGTCATTTTCTGCTGGATAATTAGTGACGAGCCCTAAGCTTAGCTTCTCAACAGCCAATCAGAGCCCACTGAGCATGTGAGTGTCACAGACACTTTCCAAGATGGTGACCCCCTGTGACAAGTTTGAAGTCCTGGATCATTGCTGCTATTGACAAGCTGACACTTTAGCCTCGTGCAATAAGTTCACTATATAAAATATGGCATTTTTAGACACATTCATTTTTAGGGTTTAGTTCTCCTTTAAGTATATTCAGCAAAAACAGAGAAAAGAGAGAATAGTTAAAGTGCCCTGCGGGTCATTAATAAACAAGTTGAAAAGCAAGGGACCTAGTACAGAGCCCTGCGGTACTCCACTAACAACACTGGTCCAATTAGAAAATGTTCCATTTACCTACCACTCTGTATAATCTGTCTTTTAGAAAGTTCTCTATCTAAACATAAATACTATGATCTAGGCCAATATTCATTCATTTAAAGGGGAGGGTCACCTTTAAGCAATCTTTCAGTATGTTATAGGATGGCCAATTCGGCTGTCATTTTCTATTTGATATAGTTTTTTTTAATTATTTGCCTTTTTCTTCTGATTCTTGTCAGCTTTCAAATAGGGGTAGATACTTTGTATTACTCTATTTTATTCTATTCATGCCCTTTCCTATTCATATTTCAGTTTTGTATTCAAATCAATGCATGGCTACTAGGGTAATTTGGGCCCTAGCAACCAGATTGCTAAAATTGCTGTATCACATGCTTTGGTAAAGTCAAAGTAGATCACGTCCACTGCCACCCCACAGCCTAGATTTCTGTTCACCTCCTCACAGAAGGCTATTTAACAAGTCTGGCCAGATCTATTATACATGAAGCACAAACTCGTAATATTGTGATTTGCATAAATTATACTTTATTCCCCCTCCAAAAACTTTTTTTATGCTTGTGTTGCTCCCCAACTCTTTTACGTTTGAATGTGGCTCAAGGCTGCTCTGGTATTGGCTGCTATTGGGTTACCAAACTGTAGAACCATTATAAAACCAATTAGTTTGTTCCCCACTAATAACAACATGCTACTAATTAGTACAGGTATGGGATCCATTATCCGGAAACCCGTTATCCAGAAAGCTCCGAATTATGGAAAGGCCATCTCCCATAGACTCCATTTTATCCAAATAATTTCCTTTTTCTGTGTAATAATAAAACAGTAGCCTGTACTTGTTCCCAACTAAGATACAATTACTTAAGGTCGAATATCGAGAGTTAATTAACCCTCGATATTCAGCTGTCGAATTGAAATCCTTCGACTTCGAATATCGAAGTCGAAGGATTTACCGCAATTCGTTCGATTTTAGTCCATCGATTGAACGTTTTTTCTTCGCCCAAAAAGAGATAGCAAAGCCTATGGGGACCGTCCCCATAGGCTAACATTGACTTCAGTAGGTTTTAGGTGGCGAACTAGGGGGTCGAATTTTCTTTTAAAGAAACAGTACTTCGACTATCGAATGGTCGAATAGTCGAACGATTTTTAGTTCGAAACGTTCGATTTGAAGTCGAAGTTGTAGTCGAAGGTTGAAGTAGCCCATTCAATGGTCGAAGTAGCCAAAAAAACATTCGAAATTCAACGTTTTTTTCCTCTATTCCTTCATTCGAGCTAAGTAAATGGGCCCCTAAATCCTTATTGGAAGCAAAACCAGCCTATTGGGTTTATTTAATGTTTACATGATTTTCTAGTAAACTTAAGGTAGGAAGATTTAAATTATGAAAAAATCCGTTATCTGGAAAACACCAGGTCTTGAGCATTCTGGATAACAGGTCCCATACCTGTATTTGATCCCAACTGAGATATAATTTATCCATATTGGAGGCAAAACCAGCCTATTGGATTTATTTATTGTTTACATGATTTTCTAGTTGATTTAAAGTATAAAGATCCAAATTACGGAAAGATCCATTATCCGGAAAACTCCCAGGTCCCGAGCATTCTGGATTACAGGTCCCATACCTGTAGTAATAACAGAGTAGTGGGATATAATCCAAGCATCATTTTTAAACTACAGCACTGAATTCAAAAGTTCCAAAGGATGCTGTGAGTTATTCATTCTGCCTTTTATTAGATATGGGGGAAAGGGGCTCATTGTTGGAAGGGTGCAGTAGAGGTCGGTGCAGAGGGACAGTTCATAACTCTCTATCCACTTGAACAGGTTTTATCAAACCCATCACAAAGGGTAAAAAACTAAAATGATATATATGCCCCCCAACTTCCTATAAGCCCCCCGAAATCCTTAATATAGGACTGGGGAATTGATGGCTGACCAATTTGTTCGCAAAACTGTGGCAAAAATTCACCACGCGACTCGTTTCACAGTGCGTCAAGGAAAAAAAACGACGTGTGACATAAAAATTTGCCGCGAGACAAAATTGCTTAGATTTTGTCGTACAGCAAACCAGTTTCACGAATTTCTCCAGATATTTCGCAAATTATTCGGCAAAGCGAAACACAACAGATTCGCCCATCACTACACATTATACAACTGTACATGAGTGACAGAACACAGAGCTGGTTTCATTCATGGTTTTTCTTTTGTCTCCAGCCCCAACAACTGCCTGTGGAGACTTCAAAGTGTACAAAGATTGTGGAAGCGCCTGCCCCCCAAGCTGCTCCACGTCTAACCCAACCAATGAGTGTATCGAGGAATGTATAAAGGGCTGCTTCTGCATAGATGGGTATGTGGAAGATGTATCAAGGAACTGTATCACTTTGGACTTGTGCAAGTCCTGCACAGGAAACACCACATTCACTTCCTGCTCGTATGAGCAACCTCAGATATGTGGTGAAGAGAAGGAGCCTCAGTCTGAATTTGAGAAAGTGAAATGTTATATTGGCTGTATATGTAAGTCTGGGTATGTGCGACTGTCTGCAGACCAACTCACCTGTGTCCTTCCTGAAGACTGCCCTTCCACTAAGGCCACTCCCTGAACAAATATGTCATTTTTTTTAACTATTTTTAATACTTTTTTGTGGACATTGTCAGATTCCTCTTAATATTCTCATGGGAAAGGTGTAAGAAACCTGACTCAACTCTCACGCGCTGTACCCCAATTTACCCTACCACTATTGCTACAAATGGGACTACTTGACAATAAATAAGACAAACATGATGGTTTCATTATTTGTTTTTTCTGAAAAGGAAATAAATATAATACTGAGCCTTACACAAGGGCAACATTCTGTGCAATTGTCCATGTTTTCTTCTTGTAACTACATACAACCTTCTTTTCCATAAGTGCAACATAAATGAACCCACTGCCAACCAGCCCGGTACCAGATCCAGAAGTAATTTAAGTGCATTGTGCATCTGTGCTTAAAGGTCATGTAAAGACAAAAAAATAAAATCCCATTTTTACTTTCTTTAATGAAAAAGAAAACTATCTCCTATATACTTTAATTAAAAAATGTGTACTGTTTTTATAAGAAACCTGACTGTATGCAGTGAAATTCTCCCTTCATTTACTGCTGTGGATAGGAATTGTCAGATGGTCCCTAACTGCTCTGCAGGGAAACAATCATACTAATGAACAGCAGGGGGAGCCCCCGCCTTAATTCCCAGCCATGCAGAAGCAACTTTGTTTATGACGACCCCTAAGCAGCCCAGACCACACTGAGCATGTGCACAGTCTTGGTCTTGCAAAGATGTATAACAAAGTTACAAGATGGTGACCCCCTGTGGCCAACTTTGAAAGCATAAATCATTTGTTTGATTAGACTTGTGGTGCAGTAAGTTCATGTTTATGTATAAGTATACAAAATACAGCATTTCTAGCCTTATTCTATTTTACACTTTACATGCCCTTTAAGGGAGAAACACACATGGGTGGGTATAGATGTACCATTCAGTAGGAGAAAAACGCAGAGCCTTTAGGGACAACATATAAAGGGAGCCTTATTTTATACCTGGCTAAAGTAGGTTAAGCACTGGGCCCTTTTGCTCTGGAACATGATGTTTCAATATGGAGGAGAGCCAATAAGTGGAAGCACGTTTCATAGGTGCAATGTTGACTGGTTTGAAGCCTGTTCACAAAATAGTTTTTTTTGTATCAGAGCCACCAGTTGTGTAACGTAATGAGGCCTGGGTGCAGGGTGTGCCGGGGCCACATACCAGGTGAATTTGTGCCCCTTGTGCTGCAAGCGTGCTTGTTAAAAAATATCTTGTCCTCCCACCTTCAACTTACTATTTCTGTGGCTCCAGTGGGCCCCAAGGGAGGGAGTCACATCCCCAGTAGTTTTGCCACTGAGAGCCAGCTAGGGTTGCCACCTGGCCGGTATTTTACCGGCCTGGCCGGTAAAAATTATGACTGATCACAATGTTATTAATAGGGAAAAAAGTTAAAAATATAGGAAGGCCGGTATTTTTTTTCCAGAAAAGGTGGCAACCCTAGAGCCAGCCTATAATGTCAGTACAGGTGAGTAGGGAAAGAGAGATGGAGGTTATGTGCTTTGAGTCTTTCCTAGAAAGCTATAGTTCTTCATGATCTGAGATAATTTCTTCTCTATGTAGAGACCCTGAGGTTTCGGTATGTTTTACTCAGGCAGTTTCCCCTGTATTTGGACACCTAAGTGTTCCTTTGATTCACCCAGGCAGCTTTGTCCAATTTCCTGGGTCCGTTGCAGTTTCAAGGTTTCCCCAATAGGTGGCAGTGTTTAAAAGTTTAAATGAGAGAGCACACATGTACTGATGGCTCTCTTACTGTATCCCACCTTGCAGGGTGGTGGGTACAGGAGAGGTTCTGGACAGTATCAGGCCCCAATTTAGGGAAAGTTTATTAAATGGTAGGAGTTTATGTTATTTTTGCTCTAGGAGTGAAAGATAGTGGCTGTGTATTTAGAGAGCAACTTTCTGGCTCCAACAAGAAGAGTAGTTGGGGTTAGCACCATTGCAGTGATTAAGCCGCCAGACAGGGACACGAGTGGGTGAGCTCAGGTGCAGGGACAGTGCCCTCACCTAAGGGTACATAAGGTACCGGGAGTTGCAGGGTGTTGCCGAAATACAAGTGGGTCATGACCTTACACAAGCAGTATAGTCCTGTCTACACAGTATAATCCACATTGCTAAAGCACACTCAAGGGTGGGCCATATCTAGAACGCTGTAGCCAAACTTGGAGGGACCGAGCTCAGTCTTGAGGGTTTATCATTTTGATAGTTCTACGCTAGTGAGCTGTCTTTTGTCTTTTACGCCCTTTGGTGCTAATGGCCAATACCATGGTTTACACAGGGGCTAGCTGGAAAATGCATAATGAAAACTCTAGTAAACCTCTAGCGCTCTGAAAATGAATGTAATAATAATTAGAACCCCCATTTTATGGTTTTCAAGTTGCAAAAAAAATGGTGTAAAATCTAGGGAAATGTAAATAAGGTTTTACTCTAATGGCCTTTTGACTTTGACCATATTGGCGCTACCTGGACCCAAGGGGAGCAGGGAAGTTAAAGGGCAAGACTAAGGTCATAGGGAGAAAGATTGAGGGAAGGCGTACCTCATGTGGCCAGGAGATCGCAGCATGATCAAGTCAGAGCACATTGTCAGCTGAGATCAGCATTCTGCCCTAAAACAGGGTAAGGGATTTGGTGGTCTTTGAAAGTTTTGGCTTCTCCTGATGGTTTGTCAGTTTAGTCACAGCATGGAGGTTTGGTGGGTGGATGGTTGCCGGAGTTGTTAGGGCTAGTACCCTGGCAGTTATGGTGTGTGGTTTAACCTCCTTGGGTAATGGAGGTAGAAGTTCGGAGTTAGGCCTACTTGCCTTCACTTGCCCACCTTAGTGCGGTGCAGCTGGGTAGCCAGCATGGCAGGGGGGGCTTTCACTGCAGGAGAGTAGGCAAGCATTCCCATTGACTTATATATAACCTCGGCAGGTCTGAGATGCCAGATTTTCGGATTCAGACCTTTTGCAGCCTCGGGGTATAATACAGTAAATCTCAAAAAATTTGAGTTTTATTTTTTTCGAGTTTTTGGCATTCGGACTTTAGCTAGTCCAACAAGTAAAATAGAAACTTCAATGGAGTCTGTCGGAGATGACCATTCGGTAACTCAAATCTTTCTGGACAATGGGATAATGGGTTTCCAGATAACAGATACCATAATTGTACATCTAAAATCCCTGCCATAAACATAAGCTTGTCAGCCAGAACAAAGACAGGAATAGTGAGTATGAGCAAACCAGTATCACCATGCCAGAAAGAAAAAAATGGTCAAGTTATTTGACTGCTGACCCCCCCCCCAATGAGAATTACAGAAAGGCCGTCTGTCACAGACTCCATTTTATCCAAATAATCCAATTTTTTTTTTAAATGATTTCCTTTTTCTGTGTAATAATAAAACAGTCGCTTGTACTTGATCCCAACTAAGATATAATTAATCCTTATTGGAAGCAAAACCAGCCTATTGGCTTTATTTAATGTTTATATGATTTTCTTGAAAAAAAGGAAGAAGATCCAAATTACAGAAAGATCAGTTAACCAAAAAACCCCAAGTCCAGATCATTCTGAATAACAGGTCCCATACCTCTACTACCTGAGCCCCCCTTTTGGATTCCAATTTCAGCAGACTCACCAAGGGCCAAACAAAGGATAACTGCACACAACATCTTCTCTCTCTGCAGTTGAAATTGTAATAATAAATATTAGCAAAGCTCTGGGAAAATATGACAAGTTGTGTTTCTTCTGGCTGTGTACATAGCAGTGTGAGATGCCTTTAAATAATTATAATATTATAAACCGGCTTCTAATTATCCCATCCACTTTTCCCATGATTGCATCGTTCTTTTACAAGCCTGTCTGTGGGATCTGTGAGTACCTGCCATCTCCTGTATTATCCGTCAGTCCAAATTTTGGAAGGAATAGCGATTGTCTTTATCAATAGAACTGGGTTCATATTGAAGGTTGAAGTGTGGGGAAGTAATAAGTGGGGACAGAAATGCAGAAATGGGAAGTGTTCATTTTATTTGATGTGCAACACACACGGGGTTATTTATCAAGTTTATTTCATTTTTTTTCTGAAATATACTCCGACCAAATCAGCATGGGTTATATCCCTTTATTTATCAATACATTTTCTCAAAAAAATCATATGGAAATTCGAATTTTCTGCCAGAAAACCCCAAAACCTTCTGATTTTTGAATGAAACCCAGTGCAGATCAGGACATCTTCCGGACTTCTCCCATTGACTTATATACAACCTCGGCAGTAAGGATGGGTGAATTTTTTCGCCTTGTTTCGCCGCAGAAATGACGGCCATAGACTTGTATGGCGTTTTTCTAAATGGACAGATAATACACACAAATATAAAGAGCGTTTGGTCCCACACAATCATCTTCAGCTTCCAAATGACACCACAGACAGATAGGAATTTGCATTCCATTGACGGAAAACTTGGCTGCTGGACCCTATGATTGACCCTGAATACTGAATTTAGTCAATGCTATACGTGTTTCAATCTATTAAAGGATCTCGTTTGCCCTGGCTAGAACCAGCCAAGAGATGCTTTCCGAAACTTAGGACTTTGCACCTAATGCTATGGGACTTTATCCCAACCCCTGTTTCATGGAATTCTGGGCCTGGCAGTTCCCCCCATTGTAGAAACCTCCTATGGAATTGCCAAACATGGACAACTTTAGGGTTTTCAGGCTTTACTGGTGGGTTTGAACATTGAATTAAACATTTACAATAATATATTTTACCTTCATACCTGATTGTTCAGACTAGTGTGCACTTTAGTGGGACAACGACATCCTGGGATCAGGGATGGGCGAATTTGACCCGTTTCGCTTCGCCAAAAATTCGCCGCCGGCGAAATGTCGCAGACGGCCATTAAAGTCTATGGGCGTCAAAAAAAATTGTCGCGCGGCGAAATTATTTTGTCGCGCGTCTTTTTTTTTGACGCACGTCTCCATACAAGTCTATGGGCGTCATTTTTTCGGCGAAACGAGGCGAAAAAATTCGCCCATCCCTACCTGGGATATTATAATGCACCAGAAGACAACTGAGTGTTACTGATGAACTCATATATTGTTCATCAATGTCCCTTCAATAATAAATGGTATATTTACACTCTACAGTTATGTTCAGCCCTGTGGTGCTCAGTGGATGTGCATATAAAATTGTGTGTAAAATTGCCAAATATCCATCTTTATTTCCCTGAATATCAGTTCAAACATTCGCTGCACCAATGGAGCCTTTCATCCCCATCCTGGATCCATTCTCCCAGCAGCCTTTGCGCCTGCACTTAATACATTCATGTTTTTGTAGAAAATGACTTGGTACAGCACTGCTTTATCTTGTCTGTAGATAGGGACCTATAAAATGTACACGACCTCTGCTTGGAAGTTAATCTAACACATCTCAGTTTAATATTTTTTATTGGAATACAATCAAACATACTGGGGGTCATTTATAAACTTCGCGCAGGGCAGATTGGTTCGCAAAGTGAATATATTTGCCCTGCGCATGGTTATACTTATAAAGCTGAATAAGAGGGTGCATACAGAATTGCGAATTTTTTATTCACAATGCGAATATCTAAAGGTGCTTTATAAATATGTCACAATTCGCAAATTGCGAATCTTTATGCGCACACTCTGCGACTCAATTACGCCACAACTTTGGTGGCGGATAAAATATTCGCAAAACAGTTTTGCAAACTGCGAATTTAACGCAATTTTCGCACACAACAACCTCGCACATTGGGTGCGCTCGCGCAAACTCCTGTCTAATTTGCGCGCCATTTGCGAAAATTTATTCACACTGCGAATTCGCAAAAACCGGAAAGACGGGCAGAGCAGTGCAATATATTAGCGCTCAGCAAAAAACATGCGCAATACAACCATTTGCGAAAAATATGCGCTGCGCGAACTTTATAAATGACCCCCACTGACATCCATCAAGGCCTTGTTATTAAAAATAAATAAATATATATTTAAATACACACACAATGTTCCAGAAGCCTGTCCACTAGTAAATCATCAATACATTCCTTTACCCAAGAAATGCTTTCACTTTCATTTGAGCACTAGTTTTTCTAATGCACAACTCCCATATCTCCCAGTTTCCCAAGGTCTCCCCCACAGTTTGCTGTTGTTTGATAAGAATTCTCAGTTATTAGCAGAGGATAGGGGCTCAAGACAGAGGGGACACTGTAAGGATTCTGCACACCCCCTACATGGCCTGTGTTCCCCATTACAGACTGTCCACAGCTCCTTTTGTAATAATGATGTCCTCAAGCCTCTACCATATGGGTGGGTCCATGGGTCAAAGCTAAGTCAGAGCCCTGTTTTCTACAGCAAATATTTATATTTAAAAAATGCAAATATCTGTTTATCGCTTGACCATTCAGCTAAATGTTTTAAAGACAAAGATGTCGTCATAATTACTGCGAAAAAGAACCTAATAACTGCTTGGGCCACCCTTAGCAGCAATAACTGCAATCAAGCGTTTGCGATAACTTGCAACGAGTCTTTTACAGCGCTCTGGAGGAATTTTGGCCCACTCATCTTTGCAGAATTGTTGTAATTCAGCTTTATTTGAGGGTTTTCTAGCATGAACCGCCTTTTTAAGGTCATGCCACAACATCTCAATAGGATTCAGGTCAGGACTTTGACTAGGCCACTCCAAAGTCTTCATTTTGTTTTTCTTCAGCCATTCAGAGGTGGATTTGCTGGTGTGTTTTGGGTCATTGTCCTGCTGCAGCACCCAAGATCGCTTCAGCTTGAGTTGACGAACAGATGGCCGGACATTCTCCTTCAGGATTTTTTGGTAGACAGTAGAATTCATGGTTCCATCTATCACAGCAAGTCTTCCAGGTCCTGAAGCAGCAAAACAACCCCAGACCATCACACTACCACCACCATATTTTACTGTTGGTATGATGTTCTTTTTCTGAAATGCTGTGTTACTTTTACGCCAGATGTAACGGGACGCGCACCTTCCAAAAAGTTTAACTTTTGTCTCGTCGGTCCACAGTGTATTTTCCCAAAAGTCTTGGCAATCATTGAGATGTTTTTTAGCAAAATTGAGACGAGCCTTAGTGTTCTTTTTGCTTAAAAGTGGTTTGCGCCTTGGAAATGTGCCATGCAGGCCGTTTTTGCCCAGTCTCTTTCTTATGGTGGAGTCGTGAACACTGACCTTAATTGAGGCAAGTGAGGCCTGCAGTTCTTTAGATGTTGTCCTGGGGTCTTTTGTGGCCTCTCAGATGAGTTGTCTCTGCGCTCTTGGGGTCATTTTGGTCGGCCGGCCACTCCTGGGAAGGTTCACCACTGTTCCATGTTTTTGCCATTTGTGGATAATGGCTCTCACTGTGGTTCGCTGGAGTCCCAAAGCTTTAGAAATGGCTTTATAACCTTTACCAGACTGATAGATCTCAATTACTTTTACTAGTTTATTTTTTAACAAGGGGGGCAATCACTTTTTCACACAGGCCCATGTAGATTTGGAGTTTTTTTTCTCCCTTAATAACGTAATCCTTCATTTAAAAACTGCATTTTGTGTTCAATTATGTTATCTTTGACTAATAGTTAACGGTTTTTGATGAGCAGAAACATTTAAGTGTGACAAACATGGAAAAGAATAAGAAATCAGGAAGGGGGCAAATAGTTTTTCACACCACTGTATATATATATATATATATATATATATATATATATATATATATATATATATATATATATATATATATATATATATATATATATATATATATATTGAAAAGACCAGCAACACCAGGACCCATCTAGGACCTTTCTCAAGGCAACATGCCAGTAATCCAATCACATGCATATACCCTAAGGGGCACATTTACTAAGCTCAAGTGAAGGATTCGAATATAAAAAAACTTCGAATTTCGAAGTATTTTTTTTTGGGTACTTCGACCATCCAATAGGCTACTACAACCTTCGACTCGAATGATTCGAACTAAAAATCGTTCGAAGTACTGTCTCTTTAAAATAAACTTCGACTACATACTTCGGTAGTTTAAACCTACCGAGGTACAATGTTAGCCTATGGGGACCTTCCCCATCACTTTGCAAAGCTTTTTTTGATCGAAGAAAAATCGTTCGATCGATCGATTAAAATCCTTCGAAACGTTCGATTCAAAGGATTTTATCTTTCGATTGAACGATTTTTACTTTGATCAATCTAAGGATTTGTGCTAAATCCTTCGAAATTCGATATTCGAATTCGATATTCGAATTCGAAGGATTTAACTTCGAGGGTCGAATTTGAGGGTTAATTAACCCTCGATATTCGACCCTTGATAAATGTGCCCCATGTGAACCAATCAGTGAATAGTGACATCAGCAACATCCATCGTTACTATTTTTAAACATATTAAAGTGACATGTGCTGTACACTAAGGGGATTATTTATCAATTTTTGAATTTATCTCAGTATTTCTAATATCCAACTCCGAGCAACTCTGAATTCCCGAATGGACCTTATTTATGAAGAAAAAAGCCAGAAAAAATAGGGCAGGGTTTTCGGAGTTTTTTGCGCCGAATCCCCGAAATCATCGCATATCGGTACGGACATCAGTGCAGACACTAGGACCTTCCCCATTGACTTATACAGGACCTCGAGAGCTTTTAGATGTCCAGGGTTTCGGATTCGGAGTTTGTAGACTATCGGACTTTAATAAATCTCGAATAATTCTCTCTTGTCTTTTAAAATTCTTTTTATTGAAGTTTCAATAAAATACAATGACTTAACAAAATAAAATGCATATGTTTCCAAAAGAAAGAAATTTACATATGATGAAATTTCAAAGATTTTTTCATGAAAACAATAAAAATAAAAACAAAACAAATTAGAAACAAATTGACCTGTTATTTCAAAATAAATACAATGCGGCCAAAGCAGTGACATGTGTGAATGACTTAGATTTTACAAGGTTACCTTATTCGTTCATAATCTCATTTATAAAGGGACCATCTACATTTAATTCTATTCCTTTGAAGTAGGTTTTCCATTCTAAATCTAATAACCTCCTGAGTGCATACATTAAATAAATATGAAAGCAAATCTTTTACAGTTGGGGGATTCTCCCTGATCCAGCAAAGAAATATTGATTTTCTAGTAGCCGCCATAACTAACCAACAAAAAGACAATATTTCATCAGTGACAACAATTGAAGGTCTAATATAGGACTGTTGAAAATAACCTTTCATATGCAGCAAAGCAAACTGTGGGTTCAATTTTAGCACTGGCACCAAGGGTTATAGCAAATGACAAACACCGCAATACTCAGCCACTACTGGTTCTCACAACTTCACTTTTAGGGGCTTCCCAGACAGGTGCAGGTAGAGATGGAGCAGGTGTTACTGGGGAGTCCCTGCCATTGTCCCACTGAAATAAACAGTGCCCTGGATACACCAGTATATGCCATTTGCACTTATATTACTAAGAAAAAAAAAAAAGGAAACATCCCTGAGAAGGAAAAGTTATTGGTCCCGTCCGTCACAATTAGAAATAATCAATTCACTGAATATCAGACTGGTGATTCTTTAGGGCAGGGATCCCCAACCTTTTGAACCTGTGAGCAACATTCAGAAGTAAAAGGAGTTGGGGAGCAACACAAGCATGAAAAATGTTCCTGGGGTGCCAAATAAGGGCTGTGATTGGCCATTTGGTAGCCCTATGTAGATTGTCAACATACATTGAGGCTCTGTTTTGCAGTGCACCTGGTTTTTATACAACCAAAACTTGCCTCCAAGTCTGAAATTCAAAAATAATCACCTACTTTGAGGCCACTGAGAGCAACATCCAAGGGGATCATGTTGCTCACGAGCTACTGGTTGGGGATCACTGCTTTAGGGCAACAGAAAAGGAGAAGAAGGAAGCGGCTTGTAGACAGTTCATAGTCACTTCTGGAGGGACAAACAGAACCTTCTCAGCCTTCACTGAGGACAGGAGGCCGGCGGTTCCCAACCCCAGGCTGCCGACTACCCCGTAGCCATTCCCAGTGAAAATGGAGACCATCAGGATCGCCAGAGATGAGACAACATAGCTGGCGTTGGCTGCAATCGTACGGCCTTCCTGACTCATAAAGTCCCAGCTGGCAGTTAGGAGCAGAGCGGCACTCAGTATCATGTTGGCTGTGGACTGATCACCGTTTATCCAGAAGAAGCCAAAGGCCAGTAATGGGAGGCCTACGGTGGTGGCACTCCAGAACAGAGCCGGGCCGGCGCCCTAGGCAGCCTGCCCGGGTGGTTGCGCGCTTCTGCGCATGCGCGTAAAGACGCTTCTGCGCATATGCGAAACGACGCTTCTGCGCATGCGCAAATCAACGCATGCGTACTCACTTACTCGCACAGATGGGAACAAGTGGGCAGTCGGCAGAGAAGGGACCGGACTAGGGGTAGGAGTAAATACGTGCCTGGCGCCCCTCCACCTTTGTGCCCTAGGCACATGCCTACCCCTAGTCCCGGCCCTGCTCCAGGAGGCAGAGCTGAGGAAGGAATCACCGTGTGAGTGTAACAGAGTAGGAGCCAGGGAACAACCTGAGGCCAGAATGGAGGCCAAACTTTGGAGGAAGAAGCCAGCAGTGGCCCCTCGGTGTTCCTGCATAGACATAGAGAAATACAAAGAGGGAATGTCAGGGGCCACATGTAACTTAAATGGCACCTCACTATAAAATTAAACTGACAGTTTCCCTACTAATCCTATAGCTGATTTATTTCATTAGTGCTTGGGATGCACCGAATCCAGGATTCAGCCTTTTCTGCAGGATTCAGATTCGGCCAGATCCTTGTACTTGGCTGAGCAGAATCTGAATTTCCATATGCAAATTAGGGGCGGGAAGGGAAATCCCATGAGTTTGCTTCATACAAGGAAGTAAAAAAAGAAGACGATTTTTTCCTTTCGCGACACTAATTTGCATATGGAAACTAGGATTTGGTTCGGTGTTCAGGTGAATTTTTCACAAAGGATTTGGCCGAACCCCAAATAGTGGATTTGGTGTATCCCCAATTATTGCCGGTGTTACTGAATGATAACACAATAGGAGGGCTACAGGAGGTGAGAAGGAAGCTCGTGGCCAGACGTACTGGGATAAACAGCAAGATGAGCCAGTAACACCTTCATGGATCACAGAATCCAAGGGGGAAACTATACAAAGGGAAAGTAAAAGAATTATACAGTAGTAAAGGGGGGAAAACTCAAGGAACAATACAAAGAAATGGACTGATTCTCACCTGGAAGGTACAGGCAGCGGCCCAGAGACACACGGCACAGACTGAGATGTTTGACAAGAGACCAATAAGGTTGGTACCTGGGGTCGCCATTTGGGACTACACTGCAACTATAGAAAGGCTATTATTAATAAAGAGAAAGGGAGAGATCATTAGGCACAGAGATGGCTATACATGGGCTTTACACATTTTTTCTGTGTTAGGGGTTTTTATATATTAAAGGGGTTGTTCACCTTTAAATTAACGTTTTGTATAATTTAGAGAGAGTAATATTCTGAGAATTTGCATTTTGTTTTGATTTATTATTATTTGTGGTTTTTGAGTTATTTAGCTTTTTATTCAGCAGCTCTCCGGTTTGTAATTTTAGCCATCTGGTTGCTGGGGTCCAAATTGCCCTAGCAACCATGCATTGATTTGCATAAGAGACTGGAATATGAATAGGAGAGGCCTGAATAGAAAGAGGAGTAATAAAAAGTAGCAATAACGATACATTTGTAGCCTTACAGAGCGTTTTTAGATGGGGTTAGTGAACCCCATTAGAAAGCTGGAAAGAGTCAGAAGAAAATGGCAAATAATTCAAAAACTATAATAAAGAAAACATGAAAGTTGCTTAGGATAGGAGAGAAATGCTTTCTGGCAGGCTGCTGTTTTTCCTTCTCAATGTAACTGAATGTGTCTCAGTGGGACCTGGATTTTACTATTGAGTGTTGTTCTTAGCTCTACCAGGCAGCTGTTATCTTGTGTTAGGGAGCTGTTATCTGGTTACCTTCCCATTGTTCTGTTGTTTGGCTGCTGGGGGGAAAAAGGGAGGGTGTGATATCACTCCAACTTGCAGTACAGCAGTAAAGAGTGATTGAAGTTTATCAGAGCACAAGTCACATGACTGGCTTGCAGCTGGGAAACTGACAATATGTCTAGCCCCATGTCAGATTTTAATAGAATGTCAGATTTTAATAGAATGTCAGATTTCATAGAATTGGCCATTCTATATCGTACTAAAAGTTAACGTAAAGGTGAAACACCCCGTTTAAGGCAGTACAAAGTCACCCCAATAGTTACACCCCTTTCCTATTTAGTGCAGCGCTATTTCTGGGAGCAGCACATCCGACTGTAGAGTAAACGTAAGGTTTGGGGCTGTAACACCTAAAGAAATAACCCCGACAGAACTGGGGACCAATAACAACAAATGTATTTAACCTCTTCTTTACCAGTAACACCCACCTCCAGTGCAACTGTCTGAAGTGGCCCCCACCTTGTCCGGCCCAGATTTGTGGGAAGTAGTGATGGGCGAACCCGACTCGTTTTACTGGAGATTTGTGAAATGGCACCCCATCCATCATACACGTGTGCATAAGCGTCTGTGCTCAGTGACGACCCTGCTGCCTGGGGTGAAACTATAGAGGAAGCAGACCCTGCGGCTGCAGGGGGGCCCAGGAGGTACAGGGGCCCCACGAGACCCTAATTCATATACAATTTAAATAAATAATGGTAAAACTGGTCAATCTCTAGCCATTTTGGGGCCTGAAAAATAATGTTGCTACAGGGCCCAGTTATATTTAGTTACGTCACTGCCTGCGACTCAGTGGATAAGAGACAAGCAGCGAGGAGACAAGGCCAGGAATGGGGGAGGGGTGGAGTCAGAAGAAGAGGAAATGCCTGGGTCCCCCGTCACTGCAAATCTAGGCACGTGCCTCTTATGCCGACCCCTGTCTCATGGCCCCCCTCTTCTTTCCTTCTTTGCCCACCTCCCGTCTAAAATTCTGCCCCACAACCATAAAGTCATTCTTACATCAGAAGGTTTTTTTGGCCCCACAGTTGAACCATTTTTAAACTTTCTGGGAAAAAAATCCAACTTTTTTTTTTTTTTTTTATAAACAGTCCAATTGCTTAAAAGTCCCTGCTCTTCCTCAGCAGTCTGACTTTCTGTATACTATAGCCCCGGCCCTGCTTACTTCCCTATACCAATGACAATCCTTGGAAGTGTTTCTCTGGTTTCTCTAGCCCCACCCACGCGGGGACATTCAGGCTCAGAGCTGATTGGTTGGGCTTGTCCCTCCCGCAGCTCCAGCAACAGAAACACGTGACCCACTCAGTCGGTAAAGAAAAAAACTAGAAGAGTCCTTGAATGTGTCCGGCGCTCCCGATCCCTGTGCGGTTTATTTGCGCGGAGGGCCCCTGGCAGTTGCGCTGGTGCGTAAATACAAAGGCAGAAAAGAACTTTCCCGTTTCAATTGGCGCATGTGATCATTCCGCCGCCAGGGGGCGCCCAAACCAAGAAACCCAAGTTCCGCAACAACCTGCGAACGGAAGAACGAGGCGCCCGACAGCGATGGGAATCACGAGGTTGTCCGATCTCATCAAGTAAGAGGCTCCGGACTCCATGTCAATGGTTCTGCCAAAGGATCACCAGCGCCAGGGTAAGAGCCGACACAGCATAGAATACATTGGGCTTCCGGTAGGCGTGTCACGATGACGTCAAAGCAGGAGCATTGTGGGAGTTATGGTTCTACGGCGTCAAACCCACGCTCGTAATTATAGAACAGCGTGACCGGAAAGACTACAGCTCCCAGCATGCCGCGCGGCAGTTAAAGGGACACTGAATTACCGCTGCTGCACGTTTCTGTTTTCCTTTCATGTGTTCCGTCTGTAGCGCATTTTGTCTCTGCCCTGCGCTCACTCAGTGTCGTTAAACAGTATTATGTGTAATAGATCAGACTTATCCCAAACCAAGAACAGACCCCAAGATCCCGGTCACACCAACCTATTCAGCCTTTAAAGGATAAGTAAACCTTTAAAAAAGGGGAATGTAAATGTGACGAGGGGGCTGTTCTAAAAACTTTTGTTTTGTTTTTATTCCAAGATATTACAGGGATCCTGTCATCGGAAAACGTGTTTTTTTCAAAACGCATCAGTTAATAGTGTTACTCCAGCAGAATTCTGCACTGAAATCTATTTCTCAAAAGAGCAAACAGATTTTTTTATATTCAATTTTGAAATCTGACATGGGGCTAGACATTTTGTCAATTTCCCAGCTGCCCCTGGTCATGTGACTTGTGCCTGCACTTTAGGAGAGAAATGCTTTCTGGCAGGCTGCTGTTTCTCCTACTCAATGTAACTGAATGTGTCTCAGTGGGACCTGGATTTTACTATTGAGTGTTGTTCTTAGATCTACCAGGCAGCTGTTATCTTGTGTTAGGGAGCTGTTATCTGGTTACCTTCCCATTGTTCTGTTGTTTGGCTGCTGGGAGGGAAAAAGGGAGGGGGGTGATATCACTCCAACTTGCAGTACAGCAGTAAAGAGTGATTGAAGTTTATCAGAGCACAAGTCACATGACTGGGGGCAGCTGGGAAATTGACAAAATGTCTAGCCCTGTGTCAGATTTCAAAAGTGAATCTAAAAAAATCTGTTTGCTCTTTTGAGAAATGGATTTCAGTGCAGAATTATAGTCATTAATTGGCGAATAAATTCGGCAGGCGCAAATTCACTTTGAATTTCCATGTTTCGCCGCCGGTGGATAGATTCGTGAAACTCTGGCGAAAATTCGCCAGCGTCAAAAAAATTTGAACAAGTTGAAAAGCAAAGGACCGAGTACAGAGCCTTGGGGTACTCCATTAACAGAACTGGTCCAATTAGAAAATGTCATTTATTTTATTCATAGCTGCTTCTCAATATCCTTAATTGGCTGCACTGATCACTACTGAGTTGTTTTTATTATTATTATTTTTATTATTATTATAATAAATGCTTCTGCTCAGTCTTGTTTTGAAATGGATTGAGCCCGGTCCCACAAGTGCTGGGTACTAATCTGTTTTTTTTGTTTGCATTTCATACAAAGATTCATCTCTGGGACAATCTATTGTCACAGGGAAAAGGAGTTAGCAGCATGGCGATTGCTAGGATAATACACGTATGGGATCCTTGAAACCTGCTATACAGAAAGAGCCACATTACAGAAAGGCTGTCTCCCATAGACTCCATTTTATTTAATAATCCGCGTTTTTAAAACTGATTTCCTTTTTCTGTGTAATAATAAAACAGTCGCTTGTACTTGATCCCAACTAAGATATAATTAATCCTTATTGGAGGCAAAACCAGCCTATTGGGTTTATTTAATGTTTATATGATTTTCTAGTAGACTTAGGGGCAGATTTACATAGGGTCGAATATCAAGGATTAATTAACCCTCAATATTCGACCATCGAAGTTAAATCCTTCTACTTCGAATATTGAAGTCAAAGGATTTAGCGCAAATAGTTCGATCGAACGAAAAATCGTTTGATCGAACGATTCAATCCTTCGAATCGTTCGATTCGAAGGATTTTAATTCATCGATCTAACGATTTTTCTTCGACCAAAAAAAGCTACCGAAGCGTATGGGGACTTTCCCTATAGGTTAATATTGACTTCGGTAGCTTTTAGGTGGCGAACTAGGGGGTCGAAGTTTTTTCTTAAAGAGACAGTACTTCGACTATCGAATGGTCGAATAGTCGAACGATTTTTAGTTCGAATCGTTCGATTCGAAGGTCGAAGTCAAAGGTCGAAGTAGCCCATTCGATGGTCGAAGTAGCCAAAAAAAAACATTCGAAATTTCGAAGTTTTTTTCCTCTATTCCTTTCCTCGAGGAGGTACCTTAAGGTATGAAGATCCAGATTACAGAAACACCTGTTATCTGGAAAACCCCAGGCACGAGCATTCTGGATAACAGGTTCCGTACATGTATCCTAATGGGTTTTTCGGCAAAGAAAGGCTCCGAAGTTAGCACTTAAATATCCTGGGGGGTCCTTTCAAATTGCCCCCCAATAATGACTTTTCTTGTTCTGTAATTAAGAGCCCAATATCAGCCCGTTTTGTAAATAAAGCATTTTATTTTTTATTTATTACAACATGCCAAGCAACACATGATAGATGAGTCACAGCGGGACAGTGGAGATCAGACATTGTGACTCAGGGATACACGTTCCATTGTGCCACAAATACCCTTCTTTGCAGATACACCCAGGCCGGCATATTAGAGTGCATGGCTTTGCCTCGCAGCTGGGTGGGCAGTGCCCTCTGCAGGCAGAAAAGACTTGCAGCCCTTGGCAGGTGATACATTTTTCTTGTGGGATACACTCAATGGAGTCGCGGGTCTGCTTCACATATCCAGGACTGCAGGAACAGCCGGGTTCACAGATCTTGGTGCAGTTATTGGGCACGTTCCCACAAAGCTCCGGGCAGGGCTTACACTGGTACAACTGCTGGTTAGTTGGGCAGCTGGGCTCTGTACAATGACAGCAGAGAGATGTCTCCGTTACCCCAAAGCAAGGAAATGTCATAAAACTCTTACAGCTGTGCAATAGCATTTATAGGCATCATTCACATTCACTTTTACATTTGAATGGACTCGAAATTCATCTGGGGGGGGGGGTTATTTAATACAAAAAAACAATAAATAACAAATAACTTAAACTTGGATGAATTTTACCAAGCCGAAAACTCGAATCGAATTAGACAAGACTCGATTCGAGTTTTTTCTCCGAAAAAAACTGGAATGTCAGGAAGGCTACAAACATCTCCAAATTGGTCACTGGACATCTCCCATTTACTTATACATGAATTTGCCAGGTTTTAGGTGGCGAATAGTCGAATTCGATAAATCTCAAAAATCAAATTCAATATTTTTTTAAAAAAAACATCCAATCGAGTTGGATTATTCCCTAGTCGAATTTGACAGTTTTGACCATAAAAAAATATGAATTTTCAATTCGACCCTTAGTATATTATACAAAGCCCAATTCTTCATTTTTTTAAATTTTGTGTATTTTTTCAATTATTTGCCTTCTTCTGAGACTTTCAGCTTTCAAATGTCGGGTCACTGACCCCAATACCCTTAAACTATTGTTCTATTAGGCTACAATTTAATCGTTATGGCCAGTGATGGGCGAATTTATTCGCCAGGCGCGAATTTGCGGCAAATTTGCACATTTCGCTGCTGGCAAATGAATTGGCGTGAAAACTTTTTTGACGCCAGCGACAATTTCAATGCCGGCGTCAATTTGGATGCCGATGACAATTAAACAGATGCCCATTGACTTTAATGTGCGTCAAAAGTCGCCAGTGACGTCAAAATTCAGTTTTGTGAATTTTTCACGAACGGGACAAATTCGCCGAACACGAGTTTTGGCTACTTTTTATGATTTATCTTTGTAGCCAGTCCCTCTTCTATTCGCGTCTCTCATTTGAATCACTGCCTGGTTGCTAGGGTAATTTGGAACCTGGCAAACAGAACTGCTGAAATTGCAAATTGGAAAACTGTTGAATAAAAAGCTAAATAATTACAAATAAATGGAAAATAAAAAGTAAAGACCAATTGCAAATTGTCTCAGAATATCAATCTCAATATCATCCTAAAATGTAATTTTTGATGGTGAACAACTCCTTTATAGTGATGGGCTAATTTCTCCCGTTTCGCCAAAAAAATTGCGAACTTCCTGCAAAATTCGCGAAACGGCGAAAATTCACGAAAAATTCTGAAATCGGAAAGTTCACGTAAAAATTTTGAAAATTCGAACATTTTCACGAAAGAAACGTGAAATTCTGACGTCTACACTCAAAAATCTTAAAATTTGAAGGTTTTCACAAAAAAATCGTAAAATTTGAAGGATTTCTCTAAAAAAACGTGAAATTTTAAGGTTTTCACAAAAAAATCTTGAAAACCTGACATTTTCAATAAAAAATCGTGAAAATCGGAAATTGACGTCGGCAAATTTTCAGTGGTACTAAGCACAATTCAGCAGGAACAGTCCCCTAAGTTTGCTCATAGTCTGTACAGAGAGATCTCATAAAACTATGGCAGCATAGGTATTCCCTGTACTAAGCACAATTCAGCAGGAACAGTCCCTAAGTTTGCTCATAGTCTGTACAGAGAGATCCCATAAAACTATGGTACATAGGTATTCCCTGTACTAAGCACAATTCAGCAGGAACAGTCCCCTAAGTTTGCTCATAGTCTGTACAGAGAGATCCCATAAAACTATGGTACATAGGTATTCCCTGTACTAAGCACAATTCAGCAGGAACAGTCCCTAAGTTTGCTCATAGTCTGAACAGAGAAATCCCATAAAACTATGGCAGCATAGGTATTCCCTGTACTAAGCACAATTCAGCAGGAACAGTCCCCTAAGTTTGCTCATAGTCTGTACAGAGAGATCCCATAAAACTATGGCAGCATAGGTATTCCCTGTACTAAGCACAATTCAGCAGGAACAGTCCCCTAAGTTTGCTCATAGTCTGTACAGAGAGATCCCATAAAACTATGGCACATAGGTATTCCCTGTACTAAGCACAATTCAGCAGGAACAGTCCCTAAGTTTGCTCATAGTCTGTACAGAGAGATCCCATAAAACTATGGCAGCATAGGTATTCCCTGTACTAAGCACAATTCAGCAGGAACAGTCCCCTAAGTTTGCTCATAGTCTGTACAGAGAGATCCCATAAAACTATGGCAGCATAGGTATTCCCTGTACTAAGCACAATTCAGCAGGAACAGTCCCTAAGTTTGCTTATAGTCTGTACAGAGAGCTACTATGAAGCTACGCTGTATTCCAATAACTTTCATTAGTGCATTATTTCCACCATCAAACATTTGCTGAGCATATAATTAACGTCACCCTGCTAAAATGACATTCATTAGTGAATTATTAGACAATGGATCTTTCTTACCAGTCACTGTAGGATCCTGTGAAATCACCAGTGTCACTATTAGTGCAATAAAGAAAGGAGAAACAATTAGAGAGATTCTCATCAAGTCTCGCTGTGTATGACAGGGCCAATGTTGCTGTCTGTAATGGCAGATCTAAACTATAAACGAGATATTGTTGATGTTCCTGTATTAATAAGCCTTCATGTCATTGGCACTTCATGAGATGCATTAAAGGGACAGTCATATTAAAAAAAATCCTTCCAAGAGGGCTCGTTTACAAACAAAAACAGAACTTCTGCTTCAAAGAAAATCTATTTACTGCTTCTAACAGTTTCCTGTTATTGTATGTGCCAGGACTCCCTCGCATGGCTCCATTATTATTGATTATGAAATCAAAAAATTAGATTTCACTTGGAATGAGAGGCAGGAACAGCCAGCGACGGACTGGGCTAACAGATAAAAACCAGGACTAGGGTTGCCACCCTTCCATCTGACTAAAGGTGGCCATACACCGAGAGATCCGCTCGTTTGGTGATGTCGCCAATAAAGCGGATCTCTCCCTGATATGCCCACCAGGCATATCGAGGTGGGCGATATCGGGCTAATCCGATCGTGGACCCAAGGGGCCAACGATCGAATCATAATGATGGGTAAACGGGCAGTCGTATCGCAGGACCGCATCAATGAACAGATACAGTCCATGATCCAACAGAATTTTTAGTCCCATCCGATCGATCAGGGAAGCCCATCGGGGGGCCCCATACACGGGTCAATAAGCTTCTGACTCAGTCTGTCGGCAGCTTTAATCGGCCCGTGAATGGCCACCTTAACTCCAGGAAGGAGGAGCTGTAACATAGTGGGGGGTGGAGCGGGACATAGAGGGGCGGGGCTATGATGTGGCAATCTGCGATTGCCTGATCATTGCGTCAGTCTCAGGGAATCCTGGCGGTTTTCCTATTTTGTAAAACCAGGCAGGCTGTTTTGGCCCGGACAGCCCTTCAAAAAAATGGGGTCAAAACCAAGACTGCATCCTGGCCATTACTGGGAGATAAACTTGAGGCGGCTACGGTTGGCGGGATTGTGTCAGGGGTAGGGTTGCCACCTTTGTGCAGTTTAGGATCTGGACAGGGGCGGGGCCATGATGTCACAGGGCAGTGGCATTGCGGGTGGTGCATGCTACGTCACATGGGCGGAGCGATTGGCTGATTACAATATCAATTGGGAGATCCTTCTCGGTTTTGCTTTTTTGGAAAACCAGGTAGACTGTCTTAACCTGTGCAGCCCTTGTGAAAACCAGGCTGTCAAATCCAGGCACCTCTAGTCAAGGTAGGAGGGAATTGTTACAGAGGTAGGGGTGGGCCCCTTTAGCTGGGGTAGTGGGGAGCTGAGGTGGCAGTTTCATTAACTGCAATCCAATGATTGGCCAGAGCTGTGTCTGTTACTCTAACCCTTCCTGTTACAGTTGCATCATTTCCTGTCAGGTGATCGCTGTGGCAGCACACAGACCATCACAAAATGGCGGCTTAAGGTAACAAGATGTAAATGGCCAATATTTGCTGATATATATAGACCAGTTCAATAAGATTCTTTAGTAGCTCACAATGTGATATCAATTATGTGTTAGTTAGGTATTCATTCTCAAGGTATAGTTGTCCTTTAAAGGAACAGTAAACGCCAAAAAAATGTAAGTGCTTTAAAGGAATGATAATATAATGTAGTGTTGCCCTGCACTGGTAAAACTGGGGTGTTTGCTTCAGAAACACTTCACTTGTTTATATAAACAATCTGCTGTGTAGCCATGGGGGCAGCCATTCAAGCACAGGATACACAGTAGATAACAGATAAGTACTACTATAGTTTATATAAACAAGCTGCTGTGTAGCCATGGGGGCAGCCATTCAAGCACAGGATACACAGTAGATAACAGATAAGAACTACTATAGTTTATATAAACAAGCTGCTGTGTAGCCATGGGGGCAGCCATTCAAGCACAGGATACACAGTAGATAACAGATAAGTACTACTATAGTTTATATAAACAAGCTGCTGTGTAGCCATGGGGGCAGCCATTCAAGCACATGATACACAGTAGATAACAGATAAGTACTACTATAGTTTATATAAACAAGCTGCTGTGTAGCCATGGGGCAGCCATTCAAGCACAGGATACTCAGTAGATAACAGATAAGTACTACTATAGTTTATATAAACAAGCTGCTGTGTAGCCATGGGGGCAGCCATTCAAGCACAGGATACACAGTAGATAACAGATAAGTACTACTATAGTTTATATAAACAAGCTGCTGTGTAGCCATGGGGCAGCCATTCAAGCACAGGATACACAGTAGATAACAGATAAGTACTACTATAGTTTATATAAACAAGCTGCTGTGTAGCCATGGGGGCAGCCATTCAAGCACAGGATACACAGTAGATAACAGATAAGTACTACTATAGTTTATATAAACAAGCTGCTGTGTAGCCATGGGGCAGCCATTCAAGCACAGGATACACAGTAGATAACAGATAAGTACTACTATAGTTTATATAAACAAGCTGCTGTGTAGCCATGGGGGCAGCCATTCAAGAACAGGATACACAGTAGATAACAGATAAGTTCTGAAAAATCTCATTGTATATTACAGAACTTATCGGTTATCTGCTGTGTATCCTGTTCTTTTTATCCTTTTTCAGCTTTGAATGGCTGCCCCAGCTTGTTTATATAAACTATATTTGTAACTGTACAATTGCAAAGATACAATTGTATCTATATAACATAAGCAGGTCTCTTGGGGGAAACTGTGACTTGCAGATTAAAGGGCAAATTAGCAAAACTATAATAACACATAAAAACCAAAAAAATGTGTTCAGACTTTCATAAACTTTCAAATTTTGTAAAAATGACGTGGTCATTAGGGGGTGTGGCCATTAAATGGGTGTGTTTTTTGTCCCTCTTTCTGTTTTCCAAATGTCGGGAGGTATGATATGTTTTTTATCAGAAGTTTAATGGGGATCTGAACTATAAATACAGTATCAAGGGTAAAGCATGCTGGGAGCTGTAGTCCAGGAATATTAGGGTTGTAGCCTTACGACAATATCGTTTGCTTAATTTTTTTCTCAGCTTTACAGAGTCTGTGGTGCCATTAAAATGCAGCCAAAGTCTCTGATGACCTATAATATGATAACCCAAAAACAGAAGGGGGTCATATAATAAAAAAATACAGTTAGAATTGACTTACCCAGTGCCAAAAGCAGCGGGATTGGAGTGCAGCGCAGCATTTTGACCTATAGAGAAAAGGAGACAGTTATAGACACAGAATAAAGGCCAAGCTAAACCTATATCCATACTGGAGCATTATCACTCTCTTACCTGTCTTTTCAGTATCAGTGATGCCGACTGAATACTCAGCTGCTATTTATCCTCACCAATAATGCACATTTAAAAAAAATAAAGGTGTGCCTCTTGTACTAATAACAACGTACTCAGATAATAATTGGGTAATTTTATTTTCATCAATGATCATCAAATATAATTAGAACTCTCTTTGCTCATTTCTGTTACTCAATCTGAACTGAATTATTGACACAGAGATGACAGTTTCTGCCCAGTGATGATAGATTTTACTGTGGAAATTCCGTGTCACCCAAAAACCCACAGCTGAGTGATCATAAAATGAAAAGGGACAGTGAAACAGCAACACTGATCTGTTGCCTCATATTTAGGGAAAGCTTTCCTACTAATTACATGGGCAGCAGTAGAGCTCACTGTTATTCTATTGCTAAAGAATTCAATAAAAAAGGGTTTTAGTCACAAGTCACGTGTCAGGTTTATTACATCACAATGGGAACTAAGTCAAATGATTATAGTCATGAAGATACACGCATTCGGTCAACACCCAAATATATATATATATATATGTGTGTAATAAAAAGTCATATATATATAATATATATATTATATATAAATATAAAAATCTATTTTTATGACTGTATTTGCCACTGCTCTCTGTGTACAAGGCAAGAAGTATAGGTACGGGACTGGTTATCCAGAATACTCAGGACCTTATCTAATCTATATATCCAATCATCTATCTATCTATCTATCTATCTATCTATCTATCTATCTATTATCTATCTATCTATCTATCTATCTATCTATCATCTATCTATCTATCTATCTATCTATCTATCATCTATCTATCTATCTATCTATCTATCTATCATCTATCTATCTATCTATTATCTATCTATCTATTATCTATCTATCTATCTATCTATTATCTATCTATCTATCTATCTATCTATCTATCTATCTATTATCTATCTATCTATCTATTATCTATCTATATATCTATCTATCTATTATCTATCTATCTATTATCTATCTATCTATCTATCTATTATCTATCTATCTATCTATCTATCTATTATCTATCTATCTATCTATCTATCTATCTATCTATCTATCTATCTATCTATCTATCTATCTATTATCTATCTATCTATCTATTATCTATCTATATATCTATCTATCTATTATCTATCTATCTATTATCTATCTATCTATCTATCTATCTATCTATCTATCTATCTATCTATCTATCTATCTATCTATCTATCTATCTATCTATCATCTAAAAAAGGCCTGTAAAGTCAGCCCTGTACACCCACCGCTGCAACCCTCACCTGTGTGTTTGTTGAAATAAAGCCGAAAATTTTACACGAACGCTGTTGTCCTCATATGGTATCCTGGATTGGCGCCAAATATGTGAGAGTACTGTTTGTCCTGCACGGAATACCGGCGTGGAGTAGCCGGCGTCTCGCACAGGCTGCGGCTAGGAAGACACTGCATTTCCGGGTGAGCTCCGATGCGAACTGCATAATTTTTTGTTTAGTTAAGAATATTATTGGCTACATCATACCAAAGTTCCAGTTTAACTTCCCCTTTAAATACATTTTTAGGAAACGAATCTCTCTTACCAGGTACTTCACCAGGATTCTGTGATATCATCAGTGTCGCTGTGAGCGCTGTACAAAATGGGAATAAAATACATGGACATTATGATGCACATTTATTGCACTCATGTCTAAACCCCCCTCTGACCCCCAAAACTTCACATCAGGTCTGATATTTATTCTTTAACACTCTTTCTGCCAGAAGTAGAGTTTGTGTTGTTACATGGGCACAATTTGCAGCAGCCTAGTAATACATATCAGGAAACCATCTATTTTATTGTTATGGTTCATTAAAAGCAAGTCGGATTAATTTAAAAAAAAGCAGTGGTTTTGTTTCCGACGGTTACTGGACAAGAGTAAAAACGTATGAATATTATTACATAGCACCCTAAAGAATTAGCCGCACTTTGTAAGACCAGCAAGTTTTCCCTTAGTCTATTATACTATGGCATCCGGGCATGATAGAATTATAATTGAAATTAACATTTTAATCTGAGTTTGTCTCATGTAATTAAGGAACTTTATTAATGCAGGTATGGGATCCGTTATCTAGAAACCCGTTATCCAGAAAGCTGCAATTACGGAAAGGCCACAGACTCCATTTTATTCCAAATAATTCAAATATTTAAAAACTATTTCTGTGTAATAATAAAACAGTAGCTTGTACTTGATCCCAACTAAGATATAATTAATCCTTATTGGAGGCAAAACCAACCTATTGGGTTCATTTAATGTTTAGATGATTTTCTAGTAGACTTAAAGGGATACTGTCATGGGGAAAAAAAAAATTCAAAATACATCAGTTAATAGTGCTGCTCCAGCAGAATTCTGCACTGAAATCCATTTATCAAAAGAGCAAACAGATTTTTTTAGATTTATATTGTCAGTTTCCCAGCTGCCCCCAGTCATGTGCTTGTGCTCTGATAAACTTCAGCCACTCTTTAATACTGTACTGCAAGTTGGAGTGATATAATTTAGTGATATCATTCAGGAATTCAATTTTATATTATAGATTGAATTATTTGCAGTGTAAACAGTGTCATTTAGAAATAAAAACGACATCATAAAAATCATGACAGAATCCCTTTAAGAAATTACAGAAATATCCATAATCTGGAAAGCCACAGGTACTGAGCATTCTGGGTAACAGGTCCCATACCTGTATAATCGTTTAAATTCTGTACAATTTTTTTAAATAATCACATTTACCTTTGCTCCCCCTCTCGGCATCTGTCTCTTCAGAGAGCTTTGTGTTGGAGTCGGTTGCTTTGAAAGACAGTTATCTCTTATACATTGGAGTTCTCTTTGTCTACACAATATATTAGTATAATACACAAAAGCCATGAATATCTTGTAAATTATATCCTTATAAACGGTGAGTTCTGATGTCATCAGTTATAAACGGTGAGTTCTGATGTAATTTCTGTCACATGACTCATTGAAACTTGTGTATTATAATAAATAAAGTACCCCCAGTTGTAAAATATGAGGATATTTGAAGTTACCTCGGAGTTCCATGACCCGTATAAAAACACTCGGCCTTCGGCCTTTATATGGTCATGAAACTCCTCGGTAACTTATAATATCCTTATATTTTACAAGAGGGGGTACTTTATTCACTATATAAACTGTCTTTTAAAATAACTGCCTCTGACACAAAGTTGCATGCAGACAGATTGCTTGGAAGGGAAAATGAAGAGTAACTTTTTCTTAATTTCTTAATAATTATCCTGCAAAAAGGCAATGTGCCCCAGTAAAATATAATGAATAGTAATTAGGCAACTTAATTGTCTCTTCTGAAATCATGTTATATAAACTGTCTCTTAGCTCATTGCTATTGCTCAATCTGCTGGAAAACACAACCAGCCAGTAATGGAATTCATGTCATGTAAATAAGTCAAAATATAATGTACAGTATCTGTGTTATCAAAAGTCCATGTACAGCGTGATAATAAAACATAGGGCAAGAATACTGAAATGGAAAAACTATAACTATTCGTTATATCACATATGAAAAAAAATCTACTAGTGTGTTTCATGTTTCAAGACGCCCACATTTCTCAGTAATCCCCGCTTTTATCTAGACATCTCTTTATGCGCTAACAGTTCTTCTCGTAATGGTTAAACACGCCTCCCCCTAACTCACATTAGAATTTTCAAGATGCTTTTGATAGCAGAATTTAAAATAATAGAATTGAAGTTATTTCAGGAATATTCTGCCATATAATTTAGAATTTTAATGAATCTGCCCCCTAGTATCCCAGACACAAGTTCCATATTTTGTCTTACTGGGTTCCACCTTTCAGCATTTGTGGGACAGATAGTGAAAATTAAATTAAATTCCTAAATATAACAGTACAGTAGTGCTATATACAAGTATATGTATGAGACCTGTTATCCAGAATACTCGGAAACCTGGGGCTTTCCAGATAAAGGATCTTTCTGTAATTTGGATCTTCATACCTTAAGTCTACTAGAAAATCATATAAACATTAAATAAACCCAATAGGCTGGTTTTGCTTCCAATAAGGATTAATTATATCTTAGTTGGGATCTAGTTCAAACGACTGTTTTACCATTACAGAGAAAAAGGAAATCATTTTTAGAAATTAAGATTATTTGGATAAAATGGAGTCTATGGGAGAAATCCTTTCCGTAATTCGTATCTTTTGGAGAATGGGTTTGCGGATAACGGGTCCCATAGCTGTACTAGTTTTAAAAATGTAAAGAATCATGACATAGAGATTTTTTTCTAACTGTATACATTTTCAAAATGAAGTCTGGATTGTGCCAGCTTGCAATTGAAGATTTAGTCCATTTATCACCTCCTCAAGCTGAGCACCCCCCCCCCCCCGATTAGGGATGGGCGATTTTTTTCGACTTGTTTCGCCGCGAAAATGACGCCCATAGACCTGTATGGCGACGTGCATCGCCGCGCGGCAACATTTTTTTGACGCCCATAGACTTTAAAGGGCGTCGGCGACATTTCGCCGGCGGGGAATTTTTGGCGAAACGAAACGGGTCAAATTCGCCCATCCCTACCCCCGATCCATTGTTAAAGGAGACCTAATACAAGTAATTCAAAAATAAACAACTGGACTTGCTGAGTAATTATTGAAGATGTTTCACTGCTCGTCCGAGCAGCTTCTTCAGTTCAACTGACTGGTTTGGGAAAGGAGAGATTTTGCGTAAAAAATAAGAATTTACCAATGCGTTATAATCATTTAGATATAGAAGAATTGTGCTTACAAAAGTCGTGTTTCAGGCTGATTTATTGAATATTTCTGCAAAAACCCTAATAATCTCTCCATTCTCTTCCACTTGCTGCTCCCTGAATTCCCAGGCTGTGCACTCACTGCACTGTAGGACAGGAACCAATCAGCAGCTAGCAGGACCTGATAGGGAACCGGAGCCTGTCTATGCTTGTGTGACTGCAGGGCTGTGATTGGCTGTCCCCCTCCTACTGTGCTGTTGGCAGGGACCATTAGGACACACCCACCCCTCGTTTGAAACATGGACAGGGACCAGAGAATATCTATAGGGAGCTCTAATAAAGGGGCTATTTTTAAACATAATACTTAGCACCATGTAAAAGCAACACCATATATTACTCATAATTGCCTACAAAATTAGAGTTTTTTTCATTTATCCTATATGTCGCTTTAAAATTTGGTAGGTTAACCCCTGTTCCCCATCTCAGATTAATACTGGACGTCTTCTAAATGGTTTCATATGGTTATTATTTTGTGACAACAATAGGAGGATACATTTTCCATTCCTGCTGTGCTTATTAAAATATCAGGTGAAATATTTAATTATCTTGCCAAACGTCAGAGCTTTGGCCTTAGGAAAAATCTCTCACGCAATACAAGGGAGTGATTTGTTCAAGAAGTGTCTTGTCCTGTAAAACCAGTCATTATGTCCCATCATTTACCAGCCTCTTACTCCTCTAAATTAACGAAATAAAACTAAATTGTGGAGCAAATGTGCTAATTATCTAAAAATAATTGAGAGCCACGCAACCATATTACACCAAGGCCACATCAACCTGCTTCTCATTTTAAGTGGGGCAGATTTACTAACACACCAGAAAAAAATGCAGGGATATCACCCATCACTCATATGTGAAACATTTAAGTCATACCCTAAATATACCATAAACATACCCTTAAATCTACTCCGCTACCTCCACCTCTGTGGTTAACACAGCACCACACAACACTTGCTATCAAACCCCCAGAACTACCAGGCTCATGTCCCAGAGGGTACAGAGTAGGGCAAGCAGAATGTGGCACACACAGAGAGCATAGGGCAGGCAGAGTATGGCACACAATTAGCTCAAGAATCCGACTATTTCAGGCTAACTCGATTCTGGAAAAATTTTAATTTCTCCCCGAACTGATTAAATCGTGCTTTTTTTAATAATAAATAAGGTCAAATCATGGATTCTAGTTTGCTTGGACCCAGATCATAAGTACAAGACTTCTCAGCTCCTAAGTTAGAAGTATGGAGCAAGAGGAGAATTAAGCCACTGGTGTGGCCCTTGCCCAAGCTGTTGGCATAAACTATTATTAAGGCACATGGGGCACAGAGTTGGAAATGAAACCAAATGGGCAGCAACTCTTTCAACTCTTTTCCCTTGTCCATGCCCCAATATTTTAGGCACTTATCTAGTGATACCAATCTCTATGTTGATTAAACTAAATCAGTTACCGTTCCAACACTCTCCTTTTTTCTCTGTCCCTATATACACTTACTGGTTAAAAATAACCTCTATGTCCAACATGTAATCCCCATACCAAGCTTGCCTATCCCTAACACTTGTCACTAGCTGTTGGAACATTGTTGCTGAGATTTCCTTCCATTCAGCCACAAGTGCATTAGTGAGGTTGGGCACTGATGTTGGGGATCAGGCTTACAGTTTGGGTTTAAATTCATCCCACAGGGGTTCAGTTGGGTTGAGGTCAGGGCTCTGCACAGTCAGGTTCATGGACCTCATTCTGTTCACTAGGTTCATGGACCTCAGTCTGTGCACTAGGGGGCAGTATTGTGCTGAATTGGCACAAAGTATAAAATATGGCATTGCCAAGAACGTCATTGCACCTTGTAGCCTTGAGGTTTTCAATGGAATCAGATCAAGCTTTACTGTAGATCCAATCAGACAAGTAGAGTTCTCTTGGCATTTTTCCATACCCAGACTTTTTTTCATCATACTACCAGATGGCGAATAATTATTTATCACTCCAAAAGATAAATTTCTACTGGCCAGAGTCCAATGTCAGTGTCCTTTACACCACTCCAGATGACACTTTTCATTGGTCAAGGTGATGTTATCTACCTTTGCCTTTGATCACCCACAAAAACCCAACGGATAGATCTTGAGCCAAAATTCTGGGGACAGTCTGAGGACATTTTGAAAGCATCCAGGCATGTTTCTGGATGCTAAACATCTATTTCTGTTAGGGAAATGGAAGCAAAAAATCATGTGGCTCGCGGGTAAAAAAGGTTGGGGACCTCTGGCATAAGATGACCAGATTTTCAGGGAAAATCCAAGGACAGAGGAGAATATAGCAGCAAAATTTTTAGACAGATCCAGCTGTGCAATGATTTTATGGGAAGGTTTAGCCCAAGGTAAAATTCTGATCTGGTGTGAAACTTTCCATTATAAAGGCAAAACCCAAGATGCTGCCTTAGTATCAGCAAAACTGGGCTAATGTCAAGTTGCAATGATTTTTGTCCAGGTTAGCCTTGCAAAAAAAGTCACAGAGCCCTCCAAAACATTGAGGACCTCTATTGACATGTGCTTCTTGCATAGACACTGGATAATATTCAAGAATAGACATAATATTAATGGTCATAGCCTTCCAGCCTAATGGCACAATAATGACTTTACTTAATGGAGATGCAGTGCTCCCGTTTGCTCTCTTCCCAGTAAAAAGGGTGACAAATAAAGTATGAATGGACATTTGCCATCGAACAGCAGTGGATTATTATTCTACACTGGAGAGTTCGTTTTTTTCCCCATGAAAATGGATATTTATGGGAATCAGACTTGATTGAAATTAAATATTGGTCGCTTAGTATTGGAAGATTGGCTCATCTTGGAATGGTTGATTGTTCTCTACAGTTCTTGGCTTTGTTGGTTGGTTTGTTCACAGCAAAAATCACAAATGAGGCAATTCATGACTTGATGTGCTGTGGGTATGTGGTCAGCAACTGACCCAGAACTATGTTCATCTTCAGTCTGTGCAATCTGTCCATTCCAAGTATTAATAAACTGGACTTAAAGTCCACCCAATTGCTTCATGGAAGAGCAGAGCATAAATTTGGCCCATATACAGGGTCAGACTGGGCCGATGGGACCCTCAGAAAAACTTGGTGGGCCCAAGCCCCCGTGGGCTGCGCTGAACCAGACCACTCACCACCTGAGACCTCTTTGCTCTGCTTCCTGATATCCCCCCAGCCCCGATCAAAGTCCAGGAAGAGTACAAGGTACGTGCTGGGGGGTTGTGACAGTGTAGGGGGGGTTGCGGCTAGAATGGGTGGGGTGGGGCTGGTGTTGGGGGCCCAGACTCCCCAGTCTGACACTGAATTAAATAAAAAGGTGTAATGTAAAGAAAAATAAAGGCATTCCATTGGATTATTATAGACATTTTTGTACCTTACATAATTCCTGGTGCATCAACTTCATCTTGTCCTTTTATATGACAACCGTGCAGCCAACTTTAACTTTATACATAGAGACAATGATAGACTAGGGGCATATAATCAACAAAAAAGAATGGGGTTAATTTTCTAGTGAATGAAAAGCTTTATAACTGCCAATAGAATAGTCTAATGTCGTTGCGGATGGCAGTATTGAATATTCATTTTAGAAGAGCCTTGAGAGGGAGTTCAGCCTTGGCAGTCACTGTATGTACTTTTTAGGAGGATAAATAAAAAAGGCTAGGGAATATACAATTTGACAAAACCTTTTGGAAAGAAGTGGATCTATATAAATAATATACCTATATACTGATAACACCTCAGTGCTGGTCTTCCAGACTAAAGATATAAAGGTAACAGATACTAGGGTAGCAACTATAAATGGCGTAACTTTGATCCATTGATTTTAGAGTTAAATAAATCAAGAAATATCACTGAAACTGTAGTGGTGGAAACTTCACATATCACACAGATGAATAATTAAGGAATGTCTGATAAAATCGCTGGTGGGGCCGAGGTGGTTGGATTAGCTCCTATACGGTCTCAAAAGGGAAATCATTTCAAATAGACCTGAATGTGGGGTGGTTAGAGTGACGGTAATACTGACCTGGATGATGTATGAGGAGCAGGTGCTCCCAAGTTACTTTCACACTTTGGTTTCACTTCTGGACTGGTCTACTTTTTGAGGAACTCAGGGATGTACCTGGGTCCTCTTTTTCAGTTGTGGTTTGAGATTAGCATTTATATTTAGTAAGAAATGAGTGATCCTATAGATACCTCTAGTCGTAGCTTTGCTTCTGTAGTTGTACTCAATCCAAAAAGATTCATCCGGCGTCTGGTAGCACTTCAGGGGCGCAAGTTCTTGTGATACCCTTAAGCATTCTGTCTGAGGCACAACAGATGTTTTGCTGTGGTTCCATCCATTTGCTCAGCACACGTAAACTGAAAAGTCCCACTTACTGGGTGACTGTATCTGCAGGTAGGTGAATGCACTGTGGGGCCTTCATATCTATGTGTCAACAGTGTCGGAGTGGGACACCAGGGGACCACCAAAAAACCTTAGACTAGGGGCCCACTCTCAGTACTATGACTCTCCTCACTCAACCTCTATTCTCCTGGTCTCTTTTCTTTACATACTATAATTGATTATTCCATCTGTTTTTGTCATAGAATTAGGGAATGGCCATGAAATAGGCCAAATGTTTAGCAGCACAAGGACCCACCGGGACTTTTCCTGGTATCCCGGTGGGCAAAACCAACACTGTACAGGGGCCGATTCATGAAGCTCGAGTGAAGGATTCGAATTAAAAAAACTTCGAATTTCGAAGTGTTTTTTGGGCTACTTCGACCATCGAATGGGCTACTTCGACCTTCGACTACGACTACGAATCGAATGATTCGAACTAAAAATCGTTCGACTATTCGACCATTCGATAGTCGAAGTACTGCCTCTTTAAAAAAAACTTCGACCCCCTAGTTCGGCAGCTGAAAGCTACCGAAGTCAATGTTAGCCTATGGGGAAGGTCCCCATAGGCTTGCCTAAGTTTTTTTGATCGAAGGATATTCCTTCGATCGTTGGATTAAAATCCTTCGAATCGTTCGATTCGAAGGATTTAATCGTTCGATCGAAGGAATAATCCTCCGATCGTTCGATCGTAGGATTTGCGCTAAATCCTTCGACTTCGATATTCGAAGTCGAAGGATTTTAGTTCCTAGTCGAATATCGAGGGTTAATTAACCCTCGATATTCGACCCATAGTGAATCGGCCCCTGTGTGTCAAGCAAAAAGATATAGGACATTTTTAATTCAAACCTCACCAGCTCTCAATTCACTTCTACAGACTTTTTATGGAACCTGTATTTATATAGGGTGAAAATAACGTTTGTCACAGTTTATAACAGGGAAAGTCCCCACCTCCGTATGAACATGTCTAGAGCCTTGACAAATATTCCTTATATTCTCATAAATCAACATATAATGAAATTCATCTGTATTCATCTGTTTTTGTTGAATATGTACCTAGAATAAATATCGAAAAAGAGTGAAATCGCTTAAGAAGCTGCTTATCAGATCTGCTTGTCAGATCTGCTGAGTGGGGTGGAAAAAAAACCCCACTCTTGAATATTATTTTTGGGTTACATTTATATATTCTTTACAAAATGACAGTTAGCAGTACGGTATTCTGTAGTTGAAATTTGAATTGAAATTCATTTTTCGCTATGATTTGCACAACATTTTTACTTTTAAAAAAAAGGGCATTTTTTTAAAAAAAAAATTCTTATGAAAGTCACTGCCAAGGTTTTTTTTTTAACATTTATTTATTTTTTTTAAATTCCAATGGCATTTTTTTTAGGGTGGAAAAACAATTATTTATGGCCCAACTATTTCTCCTCTTCTTCTCCTGACTCAACCTCTGTTTCTCTTTTAGGGATGGGCGGATTTTTTCGGCTTGTTTCGCCGCGGAAATGACACCCGTAGATTTGTATGTCATTGTGCGTCAAAATAATTTCCATGCGCTGCAAAAAATTTTTGACGCCCATAAACTTTAATGGGCGTCAGCGACATTTCGCCTGCGGTGAATTTTTGGCAAAGCAAAACAGACCAAATCCGCCTATACCTAATCTCTTTTCTTTTTATTCAATAATCTATTATTTAGCCTCTGTGTTCATATACAGAAGTAGGTAATGACCATGAGACCTTTTATCCTCAGGCGTGAGCCCTCGCAGTGGTGTGGACAGGGCCAGACTGGGGGGCCTGGGGCCCACTGGGACTGCTGTCCAGGGCCCCCCTACTGCGACACCGTGTGGCACAAATTGTTTTTATCATAGGGCCAGCAGATCAGGAGAGGTCTGGGCCGGCAGGGGCCCATGAGGGCTCGGGCCCACCAGGTTTTTCCCAATGTCCCTCCAGCCCAGTCCGACCCTAGGTGTGGAGGCAGGGTGCAATATATTGTACAGTCCAAGAATGGGTGCCAGTGATTCTTGAACAATAACTGAACTACTTTATTAAAACAAATCCACAAGGGAGAATAATGCAGCTATAAGAGACAAAATCAATAGATAATCAAATAGACTCACAATACAGAACAACAGAAGAGTCTTCGCTCTAGTAGCACTTGAGTGGGGATTATCACACTGTCCTCTGATGTGGAACCCAGGTTGGAATCTATCTAAATCCCTATAACCTTGTTCCCTGTCTAGTCAACAATGCCCTTGGTACTCTAATCCCTGTTTATCCCCTCTGTGGAACCCAGAGTTGCTCAATATAGGAAGCCCTACTCCTGACTGGTTCTCCTGACCTAGAGAGACTATTAAAGGGTCTAACTGATACTCACTGATACAAGCTGCCAGTGAGGAAGCCAACAGTGAGGAATATGCCAATAAGGAAGCCAACAGCAAGGAAGCTGCCAGTGAGGAAGCCAAAGGCAAGGAAGGTGCCAATGAGAAAGTTGACAGTGAGGAGACTGATAGCGGGGAATCTGACAGTGAGGAAGCTGACAAGCAAGAACCTGACAATGATAAAGATACTAGTAATGAGGAGTCTGATAGTGAGGAACCTGAAAAAGAGGAGGCTAACAATGAGCAACCTGACAGTGAGGCAAAGGTTAGGATACAGATTGTCGGATTGTCAGGAAGCAGGCTGGGTCAAACACGGATAATCAGATCAGAATTCAAAGACAGACGCACAAGGCTCAGGAAACCACAAGAACTAAGTTCTACCACGGGCAAATGGCTGTACAATGAATGGCCCTTTAATAGCACATAATAAACACACCAACATGCCTGCGCCTTTAAGAGGCGCGCAGGCGCGCTGCGCGCGCCCTAGAGACAGCGTGGTGCCAGCGCTTAAGGACCATGCGGCGGGCGTCCCCACCGATGGCGTGGCGGGCGACCCCACCGCACAGGTACTTTCTTTACACATAGAGATCAGTCAGTTGCGGAATGCCATGTCATCAGTCCTGCCCCAAGACATCACTAGTCTGCCGCTGACATCACCTGCCCCTGCCCCTGACATCATAAGAGACAAAATTGTGGCCAAGACAAAAAGTCGCCATAAGAAAAAACTCCCATTGACTTTAATGCATTTGGACAAAAAAGTCACCAAGACAAAAAAGTTGTGGCCAAAACAGGACAGATTTGCTTATCACTAGTGTTTTTTCAGAGGAAAACTTGATTAGATTCGAATTGAAGTTTTCAAGTTGGGACTAATCGATCAAATTTTAGACGTTCATTTTTTTTCATAAGTAACATACCAATCGAATTATGAATACATTTATTAGAGTTTCAAAAATTTCACATTTCCCATAGACTCCAATGGAAGAAAAATAAATGTTGCACGTCAAAAAAAAATTGATACGCGTCAAAAAAAAATTGTGTTTTTTTTCAGAGGAAAACTCGATTTGATTCGAATTCGATTCAAGTTTTTGAGTCGGGACTATTTGATCGAATTTTAGACATTCAATTTATTTCATAAATAACTTACGACTCGATTTGTGAATAAAATCAAATTTATTAGAGTAAATTTCACATAGCTCTAAAATTCGACCTTTGATAAATAACCCCAAGAGCCGAATTTCCCGATTTTGACCTGGAAATTTGTTTCTGCTAGACCAGAAAGCACTATTGCGGCCCTCCATTGACCCACTCCAATGCTGATGCCGATGCAGGATAACATATTGAATTGTCAGCTCTGTCCTGGCTGAATATTTTATAGACTTTATGATGGACTTCTGCTTATCTCTGACCAATACTGTTTTAAAGGGCATGTAAAGGCAAAACAACAAAATCCCATTTTTACTTTCTTTAATGAAAAAGAAACCTATCTCCAATATACTTTAATTAAAAAATGTGTACCTTTTGTATAAGAAACCTGACTGTATGCAGTGACATTCTCCCTTCGTCCCTTCAGGAATTGTCAGACAGTCACTAACTGCTCTGCAGGGAAACAATCATACTTATGAACAGCAGGGGGAGCCCCCACTTTACTTCCCAGCCATGCAGAACTCAAGCAGCTTTGTTTGTTTCCCTGTAGAGCAGTCGGCGACTGTGTAGAGATTTGTATTGGATTTTATTTTTCCCTTTACATCCCCTTTATTGTTTCCAACTCCAGCTGCAGGGACAAAGATCATGGAGCCAGATTTAAACAGATAAACTGGGATTCTATTTGGAGGATTATTTTGCTGCAGCCACTGGTTCTGCAGAGTTGGAGAAAGTTTGTATTAAACAATACAAAAACTATAAAATCTACATTAGATTACATGACAACACAGTGCCCAGTGTAGTCTGTATATTCTGATTATTAATCTTAGTCTTGTTGTATCGGCTTCTGGCAGATATTATTTGACTTGTGCTGTTTTGATCATTTATGACGATCCCTAAGCAGCCCAGACCACACTGAGCATGTGCACAGTCTTGGTCTTGCAAAGATGTATAACAAAGTTACAAGATGGTGACCCCCTGTGGCCAACTTTGAAAGCATAAATTATATGTTTGATTAGGCTTGTGGTGCAGTAAGTTCATGTTTATGTTTAGTATACAAAATACAGCATTTCTAGCCTTATTCTAATTTAGACTTTGCTTCCCCTTTGAGTGTAATAATGATTATGAAATAATAATGAAAGAATGAATGATTGTTGAAACAGTTTTTTTTTTTCATGAATAATTGTAAAAGTATTTTGTTTTTGTTTTTATTCAGTCTTCGGAGTGAGTAAGAGGAATAATATTTCATGTGGTTTCCTGCGAGACGTCATCTCGCCACCTTACAGATCCTGCAAAGAGATTGTTTTTAACATTTTCTGCTGAATCGTAAACCCACAGCAGAATATATTCCCTCTTATCTCACGCAGAATGATATAAACACCATCTAAAAATAAATAATAGCAACACAAAAAAAAAATTCTGCATCAGGATTTTACGAATGTTTAACAATCGTATCGCAAAAAAACAAATTCTATTGAAATAAGTGTAGCAAAAATGTCATTGAACAATGAAACCAATTTCTACAGATAAAAGTAATTTAGTTAACATAGTGTGTAATTATTATTCATTAAATTATATATAAAATCTCAAACAAAATAAATCGACACGTTTCTGGCGTGACAACAGAAAATAAAGTCATTAAACCCCTCCCCTCCAACCTGACATTCAAATTTTCTCTTGACAATGTCCAACGCTAAACACAAGGCAACAAAGAAAGAAGAAGAATTTAAAAAAAGGATTATAAACACACAAAAATCTGAATTTACATAAAAAAATCCAACCAAACAAGAATCCATGATTGGACCTTATTTATTATTAAAAAAAACCACTATTTAATCAGATCGGGGTCGGGGACAAACAATAAAATAAATCATACAATTTTTTTTCCGATTTTTTCGGAAATAGTCGGATTTTTGGGCTCATTCCAGCAAAAACTTCCAAATAGTATAGGGACATTTACTTATATACAACCTCGGCAGGTCTGAGATGCCGAATTTTTGAATTCAAACTTTTTCCATCCTCGGGGTATAGTAAATTTAAATTTATTTTAGTTTTTTCCAAAAATTTGGATTTAATAGTAAAATTATTCGTCAATTTTTTGGGTTTTTGCCATTCAGACTTTAATAAATAACCCCCTAAGTAATAATAGTAATTGATAGGAATTGCAGATAAGGCTTAAATAGTTCCTTTTAATGAAAGTGATTTTGGCAATTGCTTTTAATTTTAATTGAATTTAATATACAAAATAACATATATGTGTAGAAAATAATCTAGAATAAAGAAAACAATTAGTGATAGGTGAATTTATTCGCCAGGCATGGATTTGCGGCAAATTTCTGGATTTCGACGATGGTGAATGTTTTCGCGAAAATTCTGTGGGAACATTTTTTCTCGCTCGTCAAAATTATTCGGATGACCATTGACTTTAATGCCTTTGGATTAAATTAGTTGCGCGTGTAAAAATTGCTGCTTGTGTAAAAATTGTCGCGCGTCAATGTCCGTTGATTTCAATGTGTCTAGCAAATTTTTCGCCGTTTCACTAATGTTTCCGGAGTTTCACGAATTTCTCTGCGACAGATTTGCCCATCACTAAAAATAGTGAATCCAGGATTCGGTTCTGGATTCTGACAGGATTCGGGCTTTTTCAGCAGGATTTGGATATGGCCGAATCTTCCTGCCCGGCCGAACCGAATCCGAATTCTAATTTGCATATGCAAATTAAGGGCATGGAGGGAAATCTCGTGACTTTATGTCACAAAACAAGGAAGTAAAAAATGTTTTTCCCTTCCCATCCAGTATTCGGCTGAATCTTTTGCGAAGGATTCAGAGGTTCGGCCGAATCCGAAATAGTGGATTCGGTGCATCCCTAACTAAAAATAATCAGTTAAAGTGCCACTTTAAAGGGATTGTTTCACTTTAAATCAACTTTTGCTACAAATGTATTGTTCTTGTTACTTTTTATTCCTCATCTTTCTATTCAGGCCTCTCCTATTCAAATTCCAGTCTCTTATTCAAATCAATGCATGGTTGCTAGGGGAATTTGGACCCTAGCTACCAAATGGCTGAAATGACAAACTGGAAAGCTGCTGAATAAAAAGCTAAATAACTCAAAAACCATAAATAATAAAACATAAAAAACAATTGCAAATTGTCTCAGAATATCACCCTCTACATCATACTAACAGTTAATTTAAAGGTGTACAACCCCTTGAAATTTAAACATATATATATAATTTTTTTTTATCAATTCTTTCCTATATTTGATGCAAAAAGTTCACTCTTCTTCCCTGGTCTCTAGTGACTGAACCCAATAAAGTTATAGCCAAGCCCCTCAGCAAGTGGTTGAAGATTTGCAGCGTCTTTATACTTCTATAGTATATGGTATATATAGACTTATACAATAAGTCCTTTTATTTTCATTCTCTTGCACATTTCAGTGAAACATTTTTTGACCTTTTGCAGAAAGAGAAATGTTTTCACTGAATTAGATTAGGTGTGAAGAGTTCAACGGAACCGGATCGCTATTAACACAGGATGTGCCGTGTATTGAGTCTCAGATGTAATTGATTCTCACACTCACACCTCTAATGAAAGCGCAAATAACTCAGAGACAATTAAAAATACATTTCACATGACTGAGATCAGTACTAATTACCTGCTCAGTAATCGGGGGTCGGTTACAACAGGGAGTATAGAAAATTTCTAAGGGGCAGATTTACTAAAGGGCAAAATGGCCGTCGCTAGCGTAAATTCACCAGAAATCCAATCCGCAGGGACGTCGCCAATTTTCTAACAGGCGTAGAGGACAATCCGCTACTGAAAGAGACCTTCGCTAGCGCAGTTTCACAACCTATCGGCAGGCGAATTTTCGCTTAAGTGAACAATCGTTACACTAAAGTGCGAATTTTCCAGTACGTTACCCCTTTCGCCCAGAGTTTCTTTCACCAGTTAAGACCTGACGAACTGATAAGATGACGCTACATCCTCCTTAATCTTATGTCAGTGACATCATATCCTGTATGCCGAAAAGTCATAAAAACGAAAAAAAAAAAAAAATATTTTCACATTTAAAAGTTGTGATTGTTAAACATTTTTGTTTTACCTTTTTTTTTTACCATTTGAGGCTCATGTCACATTTGTTTTAGGGTGGGCTCACGTCTAGGGCATTAGAGGATCTTTTGTCTTTATTTTGCTTCCTTGGACATGTGTATTGATGGGCGAATTTATTCGCCAGGCGCAAATTCGCGGCCAATTTGCACGATTCGCCGCCAGCGAATAAATTCACGAAACACCCCCGAAAATTTGCCCGAAAAAATTCACCCGCGTCAAAAAAAAAAATGGCGACGCGTCGAAAAAAAATAACGGACGAAAAATTTCGCGAAAAGGCGAAAAATTCACAAAACGGCGCCGGCATCTCGTTTTTGATGCCGGTGCCCGTTTTTGACGCCGGCACCCGTTTTTTGACGCCGGTGACCGTTTTTTACGCCGGTGTCAAAAACGGGCACCGGCATCAAAAACGAGACAACTGCGCGCAAATTCGCCCATCACTAGACATGTGTAATAATAAGTGGCCACTTCAAGCATTTGCAGCAACATCTCTAATAAAGACGTATATATGACCTATATCATATCCGCACGTAGCGCAGCAATTATTTTGACCACACCCCTTTCTGTGGCCACACCCCCTAATTACCATGTTTGTTTTACAAAATTTGGCAGGTTATGAAAGTTTGAAAATATTTCTCCTTATCTAAACTGTGTTTTTGTGTCTCAAATTTGTTACAAAGCATTTTATTTGCACCTGTTAGCTGTTCTGGGCTCTCTGCTAAAAGCCAATTAAGTTAGAAACTTTGTTTCTTTTTCTGGCTGTTCAGTGCAGAGAAAAGAGGGACTTTCCAGTGCAAATGAGGGACTGCGGGTTGAGCTGTCAAAAGAGGGACTGTCCCTCCGAAAAAGGGACAGTTGGGAGGTATGCCTATATATACCCGCCCTATTCAAATTGACCTAAGTGTTCTAACGAAGTTTCGCTAGGCAGAAATGAATGTTAGCGAACGTTCGCTATAGAATGCTCGTGCTGACGAATTAACGCCAGAAAAACGTCACCAGCTTTAAGCTACCGAGACCTAACTTCGCATTTTAGTGAATTAGCATAGTGGTAGTGTTTTTGCACCTGACTAAATTGTTTGAATTATAGCAAAGTCTTCGCAGGCGAAAATTCACCCTTTAGTGAATTTGCCCCTAAATATTCATGATACTAAGGGGTAAATTTATGGGGAAAAAACATTTTTCAAAATGAATCAGTTAATAGTGCTGCTCCAGCAGAATTCTGCACTGAAATCCATTTCTCAAAAGAGCAAACAGATTTTTTTATATTAAATTTTGAAATCTGACATGGGGCTAGACATATTGTCAATTTCCCAGCTGCCCCAAGTCATGTGACTTGTGCTCTGATAAACTGATCACTCTTTACTGCTGTACTGCAAGTTGGAGTGATATCACCCCCTCCCTTTCCCCCCCAGCAGCCAAACAAAAGAACAATGGGAAGGTAACCAGATAACAGCTCCCTAACACAAGATAACAGCTGCCTGGTAGATCTAAGAACAGCACTCAATAGTAAAAACCCATGTCCCACTGAGACACATTCAGTTACATTGAGAAGGAAAAACAGCAGCCTGCCAGAAAGCATTTCTCTCCTAAAGTGCAGGCACAAGTCACATGACCAGGGGCAGCTGGGAAATTGACAATATGTCTAGCCCCATGTCAGATTTCAAAATTTAATATAAAAAAATCTGTTTGCTCTTTTGAGAAATGGATTTCAGTGCAGAATTCTGCTGGAGTAGCACTATTAACTGATGTGTTTTGAAAAAAACATGTTTTCTAATGACAGGATCCCTTTAAGACCACATTAATCCTATTGGAAATATTTCCCGCTACAGCTGTACTTTCCTGGAGAACGTTACCGACTTTTTCCCAACGCACAAGGTACTCCCTCTGGGATCCACGAGGAATCCTCGCTGACGAAGTGCCTGGAAATCAGAGACTCTGTTAAAGCTCGTAGGTACTTTATTTATCTGCTTCCCTAAGGATCCATAATATTCTTACATTAAATATCGAACACCTAACAGTGCCAGGGAAGCTTGACTTTAGTTCTTTTGGTCATTTCATTAAGGCAACCAATATTCTACAGTTGTTGTCAGTGTCGGACTGGGATGCCAGGGGCCACCAGAAAACCGTGGGCTACTTTCCAAACTATTATTCCTCCTCTTCTCATTATATTCTTCCATTTTTGTCCCATAAAGAAATAGGGAATGACCATGAAATAGGCCAAATGATTAGAAGCCAGAAGACCACTGACACCTGGGCCCACCGGGACTTTTCCTGGTTTCCCTGTGGCCAGTCCGACACTGATTGTTGAGTTCTGGTGGCCAAACAACAACTGCCAACACAAACTGTGCTTTAAATCAATTATTGTTGAAAGAGAAGGTGGAAAAAAACACAACTTGCCATAATACTACCTTTGCAACGGTTTTGCCCTCATTTTAACTTTTAAACATTTTTGGTTAACCACTATGTGCAACGGTAAATAGATTTGACCTCTTTCTTACTTCTTAAAACTTAAAGAATATTACATGTTGCCTGCAATAAATAAACCCCACATCTGACTGCATAAACTTCAAACACATTTACCGCTGTCTAAATTTTTTAAATAAAAAAAATTCCAGTGAATTTTTTTTTGTAACTTATCATTTTTATTTTGGAGGAAGGTTCATGGGAGGGGTATAGAACAGGGTTCTTCTTAGCTCTTCTAAACTCCAGCGAATACAATGGTCCCCTTCATCAGGGGAAACCTAGTCCTACTTCTTCACTCCTATTTTTAACTGACACTTTGTAGGAATGTCCCTTTAATCACATCTCTACACTACTTCCCCTGAAAGTAGAACAGAAACTATAGGGGTATTAACGTACTATTATGGTCATCTCAATGGAACTCCAAATACCTGTTCTATATTTTCTCCTGTTAGATTCGGAGTCATTTTAGCCTTGGGAAAGGAATACGTTGATGGAATTTGGTGCAATCGTTAATTATTTCACTGGAATTTATGGGAGATGGCCTTCTGGTAATTCGGAACATTCTGACTAATGGGATTCTGGATAACAGATCTCATACCTGCATATACTAGCGGCTCACCTGCTTACAGTACTTAGTACTGGTATGGGGCTTGTTATGCAGAATGCTTGTGACCTGGGGATTTCCAGGTAATGGATTTTTCCATAATTTGGATCTTTGTACAGGTATGGGATCCGTTATCCGGAAACCTATTATGCAGAAAACTCTGAATTATGGAAAGACTATCTCTCACAAGAAGAAGACCGGTGATCTGGAAGATGGCTCCAATGAGCTCTTCTGCGCTTTCTCTGCGCTTTCTCTGCACCAATACGTGAGTAAACTCTTAGGGATAATTTCAGGGGTAACTAACTATGCAGAGGGGGTACAAGGAACTACCTAGGGTATTAAATCTTATTGGGGAGGTTTAGTTCTCCTTTAAAGGTGCCAGGAGAAGCTTTTTCCTGCCCCTGTTAACAAATTTGGTGCTGCCACCTGAGGCGAGTTTTTCAACTCACCTTTAAAGGAGAACTAAACCCCCCTTTAGGCAAAAGTCCCCACTGGCCCCCCTCTGCTGGTCCCCTACCTGCCTCCCCCCTGCTAAGGGGCCGATGCATCAAGGGTCGAATATCGAGGGTTAATTAACCCTCGATATTCGACTGGGAATGACAATCCTGGCAACCCTGACAAAACTGGGATTTTGCGCAAAAAGTTCGAAGGAATAATCCATCGATCGAACTATTAAATCCTTCAAATTGAACGATTCGAAGGATTTTGATCCAATGATCGAAGGATTATCCTTCGACCAAAAAAACTTAGCCAAGCCTATGGGGACATTGGGTTCGGTAACTTTTAGGTGGCGAACTAGGGGGTCGACGTTTTTTCTTAAAGAGACAGTACTTCAACTATTGAATGGAACGATTTTTATTTCGAATCCTTCGATTCGAAGTCGTAGTCGAAGGTCGAAGTAGCCCATTTGATGGTCGAAGTAGCCCAAAAAACACTTGGAAATTCAAATTTTTTTTACTTCGAATCCTTCACTTGAGCTTGGTGAATTGGCCTACTGACCGCATTGGATTACTGACCGCACATGCAGAGTCAGTGCAGCGGAGTTCACAGGCGCCATCTTCCGGCGCTTCAGAAATCTTCGGGTCTTCTTACTTCCCTTTGGCAATTTCCGTCACTTCTGGAAAATGCGCAGTTGTAACGAACCTGTAAAACTGCTCCGACACGCCGATCCCTTCACCGAAGCAAAGAAGATGGCGCCTAGTGAGCTCCGCTGCGCTGACTCTACATGTGCGGTCAGTAATTTAATTAAATTTCCAGTTTTTAAACTGCACATTTGCGCTCTCCACAATTGCACTTTCCTCACTAGCGTTGTAGGAAAGGGAAGCGCAAAGGGGGGTGCAGCATTGCAGGAGCTGTCTCAGAAACACCCCTAAGAATAAACAAAATAGAACAAATAATGAACAGATATCTATATATCTATGCATCGCATGCAGGGCCAGGCCAAGTCGACTGGGGGTCCTAGGCAACCCCCCGGCTGGCTACCATAATCCCACTATGCTCATGGGCAACTGATCACATCCTCACATGCACCATAGCAGCAGAGAGGAGAGAGGGAAGGGAGTGCGGCAGAGGGGAACAAACACAGACTAGGGGGCAAATTCACTAAGCAGCGAAAATGCGCTAGCGATGCCTTCGCCGCAGTTCGCCAGGGCGCCGCTAATTCACTAAAATCCGAAGTTGCGCTCAGGGAGGTGAACGGTAGCAAAGTTGCGCTAGTGTTAATTCATCAAGCAAAGCGAAGTTGAATGGACGTATATGTAGCAGCAAATACATTACACTACACAAGCCTGGGAAACCTTCATAAAAGCTGTTATTTTGCCCTATACATGTGCCCAGTGTATAGTTTAGGTGCCATATGTTAGGAAATGTAGGGGGGAAGGAGGGTACCCCCAAAAAAATGTACGATCTTTTTCAGCCTATCACCCTTAAAAAAGGAAAAGACGCCAGCGTTTTTGGTGACTTTTTTTCAACTTTTTTTGAAGCAAGCCCTATCTACTCTATTGCACTTCGCCTGGTCTCAGTTGGCGAAGGCAAGTCTGGCGCAAGAGTTAACGTTCATGAAAATCCGCAAGTTAGTGAATTAGCGTAGTTACGTCCCTTCGCCATAGCGCAACTTCGCCTGGCGTAAGGGTGCAAAGTAGCGCTAGAGTAGGTCCACTTCGCTAGCGAATTTACACCAGCGCCCGTTAATAAATCGGCGAAGTAACGAAATGACGTCACGCTGGTGAGTTTGCGTTAGTCACTTAGGAGTAGACAGGAGGCACTTTAACAGGTACCTGCCCAGCACCCCCTTATTGTTGCACCCTAGGCAGGTGCCTCTTCTGGCAACCCCTAATTCCAGCCCTGCTCCCATGTGCAGTTCACCAACGGCTGAAAGAGAAGAACTGAACTGTGAGAATTACAAAGAAGAAATTTGCTCCTCTCTGAAGCCTCTCATGGACTTTCTCCTACCTCTACCTCTTCCTCTGCCAAAATGGGTTACCGCCTTTCCATACTGCTCCTCCCTAATCCCAGTGTTTCTGTAGGATCAGGCTAAAATTTGGGCTGTACTTCCCAGCCTGTCCCTGGTGGTCTATTGGATTCACTTGTATCCCACTTGCTGTGTGGCTGAATGTGCTGGTGGCTCTACAAGGAATCTGTTTGCCACTAAAGATCCCAGTGATACAGTCTCTCCCCACCTTCCTGATATACACAGCCCACGTTCCTTATATAATGTACATATATTTATACATATACACATATCATTATTGGATCCCATGAGACAGACACCCCATTGCCCCAGTTTACTCATCGGCTCCCTATACCAACATAGACGTTCATCCCATGTGAGCAGATCAGCACCATTGTATGGATGAAGAAGATGTAGACGATTCTAACAGATTATCAGGAGTATTTCAATAAAAACTGAGAATGATGAAAGGAGTGCAAAGTAAGTGGGTCTGACATGAATACGATACAGGAAGTTCTATTCTTTTGTTCTATGTGGGAAGCTAAAAGTAGACTTGCTGTGACATATATATATATATATATATATAGTCAAATACAAGAGTCCTCTGCACTCAACCCATTATCAATATATTAAGACAGCGACATTTTGTGCATACTGCTACTGAAAAATGCCTTACCCTTTAAACAAAACAGGGATTGTTTGTCCATATATTGCAATATATTTAAGCTGGCCAACTACGTCAAAGTATTTTGTGGTCACAGCCTCATTGCACCCCCGCCTAATGGTTTTTAAAAAATAGTGGTGAGCACAACTTTCCCTTGTTTGTTATATATATATATATATATAATATATATATATATATATATATATATATATATATATATATATAAATATAGTTACAGGTTTAGCTGAGAGAAGCACAACAGCAGAAGCTTCAGGTGTAAATGAGTTATACAAACCCCTCTATCTGCAGAGACCATCGCTGGCGTCTATATGAACATATCAAGCCTATAGGTGAGTCCGGTCCGGTTCATGGCTTTAATATTTTAATCTTCAATATAGAATTGACATGTGCATTGTTTTATGATAAAAAGAAAGTTAGAATATGTTTTCCATATGAGACAGACAGTGTGACACATTGCACATAGTCACTCTTTGTGATTTTCTGTTCTGTAGACCCATTATCCAGAAAGCTCCGAATCACGGAAAGGCCATCTCCCCTAGATTCCATTTTATCCAAAATTTTTTTAAAACTTGATTTTTCTCTGTAATAATAAAACAGTATTTTGAACTTGATCCCAACTAAGATATAATTAATCCTTATTGGAAGCAAAACCAGCCTATTGGCTTTATTTCATGTTTATATGATTTTCTAGTAGACTTAAGGTGGCCATACATGGGCCGATAAAAGCTGCTGACAGACCGAGTCGGCAGCTTATTGGCCCGTGTATGGGGACCCCCGATGGGCTTCCCTGATCGAGATCTGGCCGAAAGTCGGCCAGATCTCGATTTTATGGGACTAAAAATCACGTCGGATTGCGGCCGCATCTGTTCGTTGATGAGGTCCCACGATCTGACCGCCCGTAAAGCCACCGTTAGGATTCGGTCATTGGGCCCTAGGGCCCATGATCAGATCAGCCCCATATTGCCCTGATATCGCCAAACGAGCAGATCTCTCCATGTATGGCCACCTTTAAGGTATGAAGATCCACATTATGGAAAGATCCGTTATCCAGAAACCTGTTATCCAGAAAGCTCCGAATTACGGAAAAGCCATCTCCCATAGACTCCATTATATAGTGTAAAATATAAGGATATTATAAGTTACCGAGGAGTTTCATGACCATATAAAAGTACGAGGCCGAAGGCCGAGTGTTTTTATACAGGTCATGGAACTCCGAGATAACTTCTAATATCCTCATATTTTACAACTGGGGGTACTTTATTTATTATAATACACAAGTTTCAGTGAGTCATGTGACAGAAATGACATCAGAACTCACCGTTTATAACTGATGACATCAGAACTCACCGTTTATAAGGATATAATTTACAAGATATTCATGGCTTTTGTGTATTATATATATACACACACCTTGGGTTGCCAGACAGTAGGAAGGAGAGGATTTAATAAGTTTATTTTGCATTTCTATTTTATTCTGACCTTTGAAGGTTTTTAAAATACCTGCAAGAGATATGATAAGGCCCCTCTGTAATGTGTGTAGGAAGTTTTTACATAGTTCCTATGAATGGCTGCCAATACTTCCAAAACATGAAATGTTCATAATGAGTCACTTTACACTGAGCAGTTGGGCTCTTCACAAAAATAGGAGCTGACTAAAATGTTCCAATGAAAAATAAAATATTTTAACCTTTCAGCTCAACCCACTCGACTTTAATGTGAAGCAAACGTTAAACCTGGTAAATAGAGCAGTTCACTGGTGAATATAAAGCAAGATCCATCTTCTCCCTCAATATCTGAGCCACTTCTGAATATTAAGGGAGGTGTTTATCAAAATCTGAATTTTTCTGATTATTTTATTAAACAAAAGTCAGACCAAACTAGAATCCACGATGTGACCTTACTTATTATTAAAAACGTATGATTTATTCGGATCGGAGAGAAACTCAATAAAATCTAGCAAAAACCCAAACAGTTTTTTATTGTTTTTTCCCCCCCAATCGCTCGGTTTTGCTTCCAATAAGGATTAATTATATCTTAGTTGGGATCAAGTACAAGCGACTGTTTTATTATTACCGCGTGCGTGTTTACCTAAGAAAACTGGAAAAATGTATTGACTCGTGTATAAGCCTCATGTCAGATTTCAGAATGTCAATTGGGGGACACTGGGCAGGTACCTGTTACTGTCTGTGACTGACTGTGTCGCCGCCCGGATTTCAAAACCCCGGCAATCTGTCACAGTAAAACGTACTGCTGTGACTGCCTGTGTTACAAAAACCATGAGTAAGCCGAGTTTGAGTTTTTCAGCACATTTTGGGTGCTGAAAAACTCGGCTTATACGCGAGTATATACGGTACACAGAAAAAGGAAATCATTTTAAAAAATTTGAATTATTTCATTATAATACACAAAAGCCATGAATATCCTGTAAATTATATCCTTATAAACGGTGAGTTCTGATGTCATCAGTTATAAACGGTGAGTTCTGATGTCATTTCTGTCACATGACTCACCAAAATTTGTGTATTATAATAAATAAAGTACCCCCAGTTGTAAAATATGAGGATATTAGAAGTTACCTCGGAGTTCCATGACCTGTATAAAAACACTCGGCCTTCGGCCTCGTACTTTTATATGGTCATGAAACTCCTCGGTAACTTATAATATCCCTATATTTTACAAAAGGGGGTACTTTATTCACTATATAATGGAGTCTATGGGAGACAGCTTTTCAGTAATTATGAGCTTTCTGGATTATGGGTTTCTGGATAACGGATCTTTCGGTAATTTTGATCTTCATACCTTAAGTCTACTAGAAAATCATATAAACATGAAATAAACCCAATAGGCTGGTTTTGCTTCCAATAAGGATTAATTATATCTTAGTTGGGATCAAGTACAAGCGACTGTTTTATTATTACACAGAAAAAATAAATCATTTAAAAAAAATTGGATTATTTGGATAAACTGGAGTCTATGGGAGACGGCCTTCCAAATAACGGGTTTCCATATAACGGATCCTATACCTGTAATAACAAATGCTCACACTGATCTATTGTTATATGTTTATCGTTTCCCTTAACCTCATCATATTCGGATGTTCATCAGTATCTACATTCATTGGCGGCTTCTGCTTTAGAGTATGAAATAAGGAGTCACATTCTGTTCCTGTTTCTGGGTAGAACCATTGGTGGGGGGGGGGGGGGTCTCAATCAGTTAAGCAGGTGGGTACAACCTCTTCTTGTTTCACTTGCTGAATTAACTATTTTTATAACTGTGTGAGAAGGAAGAAATAGCTAACGTTGCAGATGGAAAGATTAGTCATTCAGGTTCTTTTCTTTCAAAACATCTTTTATGGTACATTTTATATATACGTATATATATATATATATATATATATATATGTGTGTGTGTTTCCGGCTCAACTGACATTTCTTCCTTGATCCCATCAGCTCAAGTAGCAACTTCTCAGCGATACCCCTGGATCCCTAAAGTTCATTGCTCAATATAATCTCAGTTCCACCATTGTTTCCTGGGCTTCTGAATCATGTAAGTCCCCATCTAAGTTTATATACACACGGTTCTCTGCTTCTCTTTTGACATCTCTGATGAAGATTACACAGCTTGTATATTTTAAGAGTACTATGGGTTTGTTTGGTCTTTTATTGTATATACAGGTATGGGATCAGTTATCCAGAAACCCGTTATCCAGAAAGCTCCAAATTACAGAAAGGCCGTCTCCCATAGACTCCATTACAATCAAATAATCCAACTTTTTAATAACTATTTCCTTCCAGTAGCTTCTACTTGATCCCAACTAAGATATAATTAATCCTTATTGGAAGCAAAATCAGCCTATTGGGTTTAATTAATGTTTACAGGATTTTCTAGTAGACTTAAGGTATGAAGATCCAAATTACAGAAGGATCTGTTATCTGGAAACCCCCAGGTCCTGAGCATTCTGGATAACAGGTCCCATACCTGTACTGTATTTGATCTCTTTGGGTAATCTATACATTAGAATTCCAGAAGTTAATTGATTGAATGGCTACCAAGGGAGAAGATGCATTGACAGGGGGTCGCACTTTTGTGTCCAAAAACCTCTCCTTTGTATACAGGCATGGGATCTGTTATCCAGGCTGCTCAGAACCTGGGGCTTTCCGGATAATGGATCTTTTCATAATTTAAGTCTTCACATCTTGTCTACTAGAAAATCGTGTAAACAGTAAATAAATCCAAAAGGCTGGTTTTGCCTCAAATAAAGATTTATTATATTATAGTTTGGATCAAGTACAAGCGACTGTTTTATTATTACAGAGAAAAAGAAAATTATTTTTTAAAATTTGGATTATTTGGATAAAATGGAGTGCAGGGGAGACGCTTTTTCCATAATTCAGAGCTTTCTGCATAACAGGTCCCATACCTGTATTTCTCTGTATACAGATGTAAGGGATGCCACATTTTGTTTTATTATACAATACAGAACACCAGTAAGGTCATTATATTCCTTTTTAAGTAGGATCTACCATGATGTTCATTTCTATGCATGAGAAACAATTCTTCTCAATTTCCAAACAGAAGAAGACCCAAATCCATGATATAGTTCACATTATTTAAAGCTCTGGTGGAAATGATCTGAGCTGTACTTGACATCTAATTATTAATATTTACTGTAATTCAACATCTAAACAATGGGCCAAGTGACTATCAATCAAAGGGTGCCAGCCATCTAGCTTGCCAAACTCAGCCTCAGTTCTACTGCGTCAATAGAGAAAAGCCAAAGGGAACAAACCCTCAATAATTATGATGGACCCCAATTCATGAGTTCTGATTACTTTTCATGCAAAACTCTATTCCACGGGAACCAGAAATGGTCTGGAAGATAAAGAGGAAACCAGTTGCCTCCCATTCTACATTGTGTTCTCTTTCTCTTTGGAGAGGGACCCAGGGGGCAGTCTCCTCTTGACTGTGTTTATACAGTAGGTGACAACTCATGCGGCTCCCCCAGACACTCCCAGGAATGGTTTATATAATGACTGAGGCTGCCAGAGGTTCTCCCAATAACTACAATGACGCATGGACAGCTTTGTCTACCAAGGAAAATTGCCTTCCTTGTGGGTGACTTAGTGCCCAACCATAAAGTTTCCTTGTTCTGCATGAGGATCACTGAGCCCAAACCAAAATTGTTTTCTATTGCAAATAATTCACTCTACCACGTAAAATGTTATTCTTGAACCAACAAATTAATTTTTTTTGCTAACTGTAATATTGTGATGTGGAGGAGCCATCTCGGTGCCTGACCCTGAGCTTTGAGAAGGAGCCAGCACTTTGAGGCAGCTTCTGTTTCTCCCCTTCCCAATGGGTTTTTGCTGGTTGGGTGCTATTCTAGTCTACCACTAGGTGGGGTTAGCAATGCAAACAAATCGTTCAGCAAAGGTGTCAGGGAGCTGCTGTCTGGTTAACTGCCCATTGTGTTGTTGATGGGCTTCTGTGGAGGAAAGGGAGGGGGCAGTGTCAGATTGGGATGTCATAGGCCACCAGAAAACCTTAGACCATTGGCCACTTTCCAAACTATAATTTCTCCTCTCCTCACTCAACGTCTTTATTCTACTAGTCTTCTATCTCTACATACTATACTCTATTCTTCAATTATTAAAGCCTTTAAAGCATACCTCCCAACCATCTCGTTTTGAGCGAGACAGTCCCACTTTGGACAGCTCAACCCGAAGTCCCGGATATGTACTGATATGTCCCGGGTTTTTCTTTGATCTGTTGCACGGAACTGTCAGAAAAAGATACAAAATTTCTAACTTAATTGGCTCTTGGCAGAGAGCCCAGAATACATACTTAACATACTTTTGTAATGGTTTTAGATAAGATAAGAACTTACACAGCTGAAAGGGTAATTAAACTTCATTAGCAAAACTGTAATAACACATAAAAACCACAGAAATGTGTTCAAACTTTCATAACTTGCCAAATTTTGTAAAATTGACATGGTAATTATGGGGTGTGGTCACAAAAATGGGAGTGGTCAAAAAAATTTTGTCCCTCTTTCTGTTTCCAAAATGTTGGAAGGTATGTTTAAAGAAATAGAGAATGACAAGGAAATAAGCCACATGGTTAGCAGCATGAGGGACCACTGACACCTGGGCCCACCGGAGTTTTCCTGGTGTTCCGGGGGGCCAGTCCAACACTCAGAGGGGGTGATATCACTCCAACTTGCAGTGTAGCAGTAAAGAGCGACTGAAGTTTATCAGAGTACAAGACATATGACTGGGGGCACCTGGGAAACTAACAATTTGTCTAGCCCCATGCAAAATTTCAGAAGTAAATATAAAAAATATTTATTTGCTTTTTTAAAAAACGAATTTAAGTGCAGCATTGGTGCTTTTTTTTAAAAAAAAATCTTTTCGTGTGACAGTATCACTTTAATCTTGCAAAAATGCCCCCTTCTGTATTTCCATGAAATAATCTGATTTTTAGAAATACCCTTGGCCAACAAAATATACTGACATTACTTCAAAGAAATATCTTCCTCCAGACTGTATGGGGAAGTACAAATAAAGTCAATGTATCATATCTGATCTGATCATTGTTTCTAGTTCTAGTTCAACCATTAAGCCAAGGTACAATACCACAGACAAATAAAATACATTATAGAGATTCCGATTTTATATCTATTTTATAGAATCAGATTTTTACATAATGTTTAAGAACTAAAAAAATAGGAAGTTTTATTGGGTCAGAAGCAAGTTGACATTTCTCTGCAACAGATAAACCAAAGATGAGAGGCCAACAGATGTGCATTGATTGTATAGACACTGAGAGTTGGGGATTATCACATCCAAACTTAAGGGGCTGTTGCTGCTGAATTGTGCTTAGTACAGAGGAATACCTTTGATGCCATAGTTTTATGGGATCTCTCTGTACAGACTATGAGCAAACTTAGGGGACTGTTCCTGCTGAATTGTGCTTAGTACAGGGAATACCTATGCTGCCATAGTTTTATGGGATCTCTCTGTACAGACTATGAGCAAACTTAGGGACTGTTCCTGCTGAATTGTGCTTAGTACAGGGAATACCTATGCTGCCATAGTTTTATGGGATCTCTCTGTACAGACTATGAGCAAACTTAGGGACTGTTCCTGCTGAATTGTGCTTAGTACAGGGAATACCTATGCTGCCATAGTTTTATGGGATCTCTCAGTACAGACTATGAGCAAACTTAGGGGACTGTTCCTGCTGAATTGTACTTAGTACAGGGGAATCTATGCTCCTTTCAAGTAAGCATCTGATTGGTTGTTATGAGTAACTAGACCATGTTTGCTTTCACCTATAAGCTTTTAGATAATACACATTGTATCCCTGCTCTCTCTACAGGAAGGTTGTGCTGCCGAAGAAGTGTTATTAAATTAAAGATGGCAGCTCTGTATCTTGAAGCAATACCATTACTTCTGGCAGTGGGTAAGATTTAAATGTTCCATCTGATCTGTGTGTTTGCACCCTCCATGTGTTTTTTTAAATGCTTAACATTTATTGTTTAGGGAAGATGATGCAAGGATATAGAGAGCTGCAACATTTGAGAGATGTCAAATACCCCCAAAATCTGCCACATGCAATTATATTTGCTTGTACTGAGTTACCACCTTTCCATTGGATGAAGTTCAGGCAGCGAGCAGGCCATGACATCACAGGGGTGTGGCAGTGATGTCACAGGTCGGAATTTTGGTGCAGAGAGGAGGGACCATGAAGTCAGGGGTAGGATTATGACATGGAGAGCGCTGAGAGAACAGGGAGAGAGACCTATCCGTTTTTCCATATTTGGAAAACCGGGCAAGAGGTTTTGATCCGGACAGCTCTTCCAAAAACAGGTAGCAACCCTATATGTAACTCAGGTTCAACCCTCTTGTTATGACAAACTTAGGATTTATATAGGGGCTGGCATTTGGGCATGTGCCAATCTCCTAGATCAGTCCATTTGGTCTTATGGATGATCATTATCAAATCTGACTGCTCACGCTGGTACCCAAAATACATGTACATTTTCTTATTCTATTGGAAACGACATGGCAGAATTCTAGCTGTCTGATTGGCTGTCTTTTGCCTATTTTGTTTGGAACATGTTGCCTAAAGCACTGCACCCTTGTGCCTAAAGAAAGGCTCACAGACGTCACTCACATGGTGAACACCGTAAATTATACCAGGCAGCATTTATTTATTTGATGACAAACCACATTCACATTTGTGTCCATTTTGGCACATTGGGCTCAATTGTGGTGGGATCAGGGCAGTCATGTCAAGAGAAAGGTCTGTTTGCCTTTGCAACAACGGCAGAATTCTGGCAAAAAAAAACAAACCTGTGAATTTAGGGGAAAAACATGGAGATTGTGCTTAAAATTGCACTTTATATACTGCGAACTTTAAACAGGTTTTTAAAATCTGAAAAAGTTCAGCAGCTTTCCCAAAACCTTCCTTAAAGGGGACCCGTCACCCAAACAAAATTATTCCAAATCCTATTTTATCATGTTAGTCAAGCAAAATGAACTTTAATTACACTGTATAAATTATTTGAATCTTGTTTCCATCAGTCTGGGAATTCATAATTATAACAAGCAGGCAGGAGCCATTTTGTGGACACTGTTATTAAGGCAAGCCTTGTATCATCTCAGAATCTTGTTTGTGCACCAGGGGACAGGGACCCAATTTCTATCCCCATGCACTGGTTACACAATTAAATCGTTAAGAGAGCTGGGGGAATGTGGGGAGAGCAGTGACATCTAGGAAGTGCTGAATGGAAAGTGAAAGTAATTGTTTGCCCCACCTCTATGCCTAGGCATAGAGGCGGGGTAGGCAATATTTGATTGACAACTGATATTTTTAAATGAGTTTACAACAGCTATGAATACTTTAATAAAAAAAAGAAATTGGCTTTCATGTTTAATTTAAAAAGGACTTTTATTATACAGTTTTTTATGTCTGGGTGACGGGTCCACTTTAACTCCCACGGGGGTTTCCTCAATGACGGCTTAAGCTGAAAGCCTCAATCAGTTATAAATCCCCCTCCCATGTCATAAACATGTCCATTAAAATCCTCTTGCCAAATACACCCTCTTTTAAAGCCTTCTTTTTTCTTCTCCTCCAGTTCACACACTCTGCGATATCATAGTAGACCAAGCCCCGTTTGCTTCAGGGCTCATCGGCTCAACCGCCAACTTGCCGTGCCATTTAATTGATGCTAAAAAGCAAGTGATCAGAGCACATCCCTACTGGTTGTTGCAGAAGCCGAACCAATCAGAAGTGACGCTGTATCCTATCAAGCCCGATGAGGTGACCCGTGTTCAGCTCAGCAATGAGAAGGAATGGAAAGACATGTCAATATTCTTATCCAATCTGCAACTTTCAGATACAAGCAAATATATATGTCGTATATCGGTGCTTAAAGGGTCAGAATCCCTCTTTAAGCCAGGAAATGGGACAATGCTCTATGTTCATGGTAAGCAGATATAAAAGAATTTTATTACTATAAAATACCCAATGAAATACAGGTACCGAGCATGCTTTTTTTGTAACTTTAAAGCTATTGGGTCAGATTGAAATTACCTGTTCATAGAAACCTTAAACATTTTGACCTCACCGGCCAACTTCTGAATTGCAGCACTGTAATTGTTCAGCCCTTGGGTTGGTTGAACACCTGAGTTGGTTGATGACTAAATACACATCCAAATTGCCAACATTCATTATCTGTTGGTCCATTTTCCCATACTTATCAACTAGTTTCAGTTTTAGTCTATCAGCTGAATTTGTACAGCTGTAGATGAACATCAACTCAGCTTATTCTGACATTACCTCTGATGTACCTGATGGAAGCCCACCAGAAGTAAAGTTATAGAAGCAGTTAAAGAAAGCACCATGATCAGGCCAATGGTAGTAAACTAAATAGAGTTCAAATACAGTTCTCCATAATATCTTGTCATCTCTTTGGTCTTTAGGCTTCTCAATGGAAAGTCATAATTGTTGTTATTGAGTCTATTCATCATATAGCTTGTCATTACCTTACATTTTTCACTCATGCTTTCAAATCATAATCAAATTTTTATGAGGAGTGGGTATTCTCATAATATGTCTATTATAAAGAAGCTTCAGCTTGGTAATTTGTGCCTCTGGTAGAAGAGCATGCTTGATCTGGGCAAGTATCATCCATTTATTGGGTTTTTCTTACCAACCACACACCATCATAAAAGCTATAAATTAATCATGCCCCTCTAACCCATTCAATTATTCAGGCATAGAACTTCATTGCCCCATTTTGACCACAACGCTTTTGAAAAGACTAATGCTCCTTTTTTGCTGTCAATGTTAGATTTTCAGATTCAGAGGCCTGTTAGGATATTTGGAGTGTAACATACAGTAACTGGTTGTTTATTTCATGCTAAGGTCCAATCCAAATGGATTTCAACTACTCACATGTTATGTGTAAGACTCAAGTCCAGATGGCAGAAACAGTGAGCTTTGTTTGGAACTTTCCATTCTGGGACACGTTACATTGGGAGGAGCTCAGTAGCAAACAACAGAATCCAGATGGTTCATTTTGGATCAGCAGCCATGTTACCCTTCAGGGCCATTGCACAGCCAAGAGGAATGTGACATTGAGTTGTTCACTGAAAAACAACATGGGATACGTCATTGATAAGCAGAGTGTTGAGGTTCGTTGTCCAGGTAAAGAAAAGGCTGATTACTTGAATTTACAGACAATGGGAAGGGAGAAATCTACAATATACAGTTTCACATTCCCCAGAGGTCTACCCCAGCTTCCACTTTATAAAACATGTAATGGCAAAATGAAGAAATTAAACCATGAAGTGAGAAACAGAACCATTTACAACAGAAACTCAGAAACTCTGAGTTTATGCATTATTTGTATCCTAATGAAAAAGCCTGCAAGTGCCAGGCTTGAGGGGGACTTTAAGGGAAATCTAAAGGGGAAGTAATCAGTCCTTCTCCTTGAGATGGTGCAGAGACAAAACAGACTGGAGGTCAAGGCAGGGCAAGGGGACAGGAGAAGCAAGAACCTGTGTTCAAGCAACAATGCTCAGCTGAAATGAGCAAATTCACGAGGAACCTTCTGGCTGAAGTCCTGACGTAGTGATTAGAGAATAGTGGCCAATAACCAGAAGGTTCCTCGTTCAAATCCCAGTAGAGCCTTACAGGGACCCCAAACATTATTAAGCTACTTAATGTTGCACAAAGAGTGTAGGCAAGTTGGCACCCACTTATGTTACAATCTCAATAGTATCCCACAGTTTGTAAACCATGTAAACGTTAAGGGATGCTTGTTACCAGATTTTAATTGACATTATTTTTTGGTTTTGTTCATACAAAGCTCCAATAGAAATGGATTTCAACAACACCCATGTATCATGTTTAAATCAACTTCAAGAAGCACAAAATATCAGTTTCGTGTGGGACTTTGGACCCTGGAAATGGATGAAAGGACCAGAGCTCAGTAACCAAAGGCAGAACCCAGACGGCTCATACTGGATCAAAAGCATTGTCAGACTTCATCACGAGAGGTGCACCACCAAAGCAAATGTGACGCTTAGTTGTTCACTCAGGCACAGCTTAGGGTTCACCCTTCAGAACCAGAGTATTGAGGTTCCTTGCACAGATAACAACACAGGTACATTTTTGAATTTTAAAAGCTCATTATTTATGACCAGCCAAGCTTTTTTAGTTTTTTGTCAGGGAAATAAAAAACCTGCTTGACAGGTATTCAAAGGAACAAACCATACAAGAGATTAGGAACTCTCATGTGTTTTTAGTAACCTCAAGTAATTCTTAGACCTGAGGGCTCAGGTACAGTATGTCTAAATTGGCCCTCTTGTTTAGAAGGATATAATTTACAGGGTATTCATTAAAGGGATACTGTCATGGGGAAAAACATTTTTTTCAAAATGAATCAGTTAATAGTGCTGCTCCAGCAGAATTCTGCACTGAAATCCATTTCTCAAAAGAGCAAACAGATTTTTTTATATTCAATTTTGAAATCTGACATGGGGCTAGACATATTGCCAATTTCCCAGCTGCCCCACGTCATGTGACTTGTGCTCTGATAAACTTCAATCACTCTTTACTGCTGTACTGCAAGTTGGAGTGATATCACCCCTCCCTCCCCCCCCCCAGCAGCCAAACAAAAGAACAATGGGAAGGTAACCAGATAACAGCTCCCTAACACAAGATAACAACTGCCTGGCAGATCTAAGAACAACACTCAATAGTAAAAACTCATGTCCCACTGAGACACATTCAGTTACACTGAGAAGCAAAAACAGCAGCCTGCCAGAAAGCATTTCTCTCCTAAAGTGAAAGCACAAGTCACATGACCAGGGGCACCTGGGAAATTGACAAAATGTCTAGCCCCATGTCAGATTTCAAAATTGAATATAAAAAAATCTGTTTGTTCTTTTGAGAAATGGATTTCAGTGCAGAATTCTGCTGAAGCAGCACTATTAACTGATTAATTTGAAAACATTTTTTTCCCATGACAGTATCCCTTTAAGCACAATTTCTTCAGATGCAGCTGCTTTTTAATTTTGCTGTAAATTATACAATTTGGTTAATTAAGAATTTTAATACCTTACGCTCAGATTATGGCGAACCTGGAAAACACAGTTGTAACTAACATATTTGTTGTATTATTTGTAGGTGGTTCACAGCCTAAAGGACACCACCCAGTTCTCTTTTTCTCTCTGCTGTTGGGAAGCACCTTGCTGATCCTGTTATTCGTGCTCCTCTTATTCTACAGAAGGAGGCAATCTCGAAATCCAAGACAGAGATTAAAGGTTCACGTTCCCTATAATGCTGTACGTTAACAGTCAATGGCTCCCAATACTCTGCAAGTACAGGGAGAAGCACAGGGGCTTTTGAACTTCAGATTTCTTTCCTCCAAGGAGATACTTTATTTTTGCTTGGTGCATATCAAAGAGCTTTTCCTTAAGATATTTCCCTGGTGTGGCACCCATGCCAACCTCTTTGCCTTTCCTTTGTTTTGACGAGTAGATGCAGAGAGTTGGATCACACCAATTATTTATGGTGGGAACTTCTTATTTTTTCCCCTATAGGCTTAGAATCATGAATAAATGAGTGCTTGTAACTTGACTGTTTGGAATAGCTAAACCCTTCACCGAGCTTCATGGATTTCAATTATCAGAACTTCTGAGCAAGCCAAGAGGACTCCATGTTGAATTATGTGACTGAGTTGTGTAAGGAATAGAAATGATCTAATTTATATAATCCGTGTATAGAATTATATTTCATTCATGACTGGCCCACTGTCTCCTCTATGTTTATTTTCTGTGTACTTTAAATTCCATGCCATTCTACAACTAAAACTATGCATTGTAACCAACGAGGACGGCTCATTGCACAATTATTTGCTTCTTATTATTGATACAGCATGTTTTTTACCCACAATGCAGATTGATTTCTTATAATATCAGCCTAATTGTGACCATGGGTTGTGTCTTTCACAATTCAGATATGGCAGATAGTTTGTGTTTTTTCACTTCCCACAGATAAACTACATGGTACCCATGAATTAAAGTTGGCCACGCACATACCACTAAACATTTGTATCGTATGATCTTTGCCCGGCTGATCCCAATAGAAATCTATGTTCCATGGATACCAGTTTGTTCCTTGATCGGAGGACATGTTGGAAAATATAATCCGCCAGTGTGTGATATTTGCGTGTCGGCAGAAAATGAGTTGCAGCTCCACTTTACTTCCTGCTGTTCTAGTCATGCGTCAAACAGAACAATACAGTGTATGGCAACTTGTATGGTACTGAACTTACTTTTTTATCTATTGTTTAAATATGAAATTTCTTGCACTAAACAGAGAAAAGACTACAATTTTGAAAAAAAGAGGGGTTTGTTTGTACAGAGCTCATTATAGCAGAGGTAAAAACCAAATAATCAAATTACATTAAAAGCATTCATCAAAAGAATAGGCAGAACGCATTTTCAACACAAGTGCTTATTACTGTGCCGCAGTTAAACAAAGGGGAAGATAGGTGTATATTGATCTTTTAAAAGGTTAACAAAAGATATTTGAAAGCAAATAGAAACTCAACCTAATGGAATGTGGTTTTCCCCAAACACCTGAAAAATATTTTTCAATCCAGCTGTCAATCACCTGAAACCACATTCTTTTAACTGTCAAGTAGAAAACAAAAGAGCGTTTCTGATGTGTCATGGCTCTAAACAAAAGTCATTAACGCCCATCTGGTGTTCAAAAGCACAATTTCATCCTGGGTGTTCAAAAACATAGTCACTTCCTGGGTGCTCAAAAGCATGTTCCCGTTTTTGGGGGCTCAAAAGTATGATCTCTCCTTGGTGCTCAAAAGCACGAGCCCCCCCTGCCTGTTCCAAAGCAGGAACCACTTTCTGGTTGTTCAAAAGTATGAGCCCCTCCTGGGTAATAAAAATAATTATCCACTCCTGGGTGTTTAAATGCATGAACCCCTACTTGGTGTATGACCTCCCTTGTGGTGTTAATAGGGTGTTTAAAAGCATGATACCTTGCATAGAGGACACTCCACCAGCCAGTGATAATATTGACTTATTTTTTATTGTATTTTTACTCAAGCCTGTGCCAGATGGTGCAACTATTCATGGGTTTTCATAGTTTTCTTCTGGCACCAGCACAAAGAGGGAGCCCTATAGGCACTGGCCCCATAAATTCCACTCATAGAGATAATAATAATAATAATTAGCAGCTCTGCATTCAGATTCTACTACAGATAACAGAAAACCTGCAAAACTTGCCATTAGAGATTTCAGCGATCAGGAAATTCTATACAAGTACCTCATACTGTTCCTGCGTATCCATGTCTTAAAAAATGTGCCCTTTAGTGCTCATTCAGTAAATTCTTGCATCCAGGATAGAGAGCTTGTTGCTGGTAGGTACAAGCAGCCTGTTCTTACTGCCTCCTGTAACTGACTAGTTAAATGGGAACCAGGGAGAAAGGCTGCTGGTAGGAATCTGTAAAGTGGAAGAGCCCAACTAGTCCTGGTTTTCACCATCGCCCTTTTGGGGCCCCAGACTTACTGCTGGGTTGCCACAAAACTTCAGAGACCAGTTTTCCAAAATGTAGTAGAAACTTGGATCAGGCAAGAGACATGGTCAAAAACAGGCAAACGGGCAAGGGCAGGCGGCAAGAATCGTAGTCGAACAGGCAGAGGTCAGGAACCAGGAATAAGCAGTAGTAAAATGCTTGAGCAGGATCTGCACACAACCAGAAGCCAGCTTGGGCAAAGAGGGAATGACAGAAGGGCCTTAAATAGCTAGTAATTGGCGCCAAAACAGAGGGGAAGTGAGGAAAGAGCAGGAAACAGTATCTCCCAAAACCAAAATGGCGCTATTTGCCTCAGAATGCCAGAATTGCCAGTCTAGTTCTCCCACTAAATCTTAGATTTGGACAATGATCCAATAGGTCTGTTGAATCTAGAACCTATGAGTCAGTGCGGTGAAGGTAGGAGAGAGCATTGGTCCAGTGGTGCGCCTTATATCTCCATTCTGAGTGCAAGACCTGCGCCCGAGGTGTAAATGGTGGGGAATGTCCCAAAAGCACAAAAACATAACATTTTGCCTGTTTTCTGCAATTTGAACCCTGCTCTACCCTTCATAAATGACATCTGAATAGGCCTGATAACCCAGGACTGAACAATCTGCCAGTGCTTCATCTAGTCCATGGCTGGGGCTTTCCCAGATCTGCAGACAGTAGGTGCCACAACTGCTTCTACCTTCCAACCAAATCTCTTTATTATTAGGACTTTTAGTACTACACGACCATCTAATGGATGTTAATAACCAAAAGTAACAAGAACAAGTTAACGTCTATGTGGTTACACATTTATTGGTCACATCTGAGACACCCAAGATATAGAAAGCCAAGATGTTGAAAATGGTGCCTCTCAGAGTTCTTCACATCCAGTAAAATGTAGCCTGTGGTTTAGAAACTTTGTAGGACCCATCCCTGCAAATGACATAAATAAATCATATTTAGCTTATACAGGTGTGTCACCTGTTATCCAGCATGCTCGGGACCTGGGGTTTTCTGGATAATGGATCTTCCCATAAGTTGGTCTTCCAAGTCTACTAGAAAACTATGTAAAAAGTAAATAAACCCAATAGGCTGGTTTTGCCTCCAATAAGGATTAATTATATCTTAGTCGAGATCAAGTACAAGCGACTGTTTTATTATTACAGGAGAAATGGAAAATGGAAATGGAGTCTATGGGAGACGGCCTTTCCATAATTTGGAGTTTTCTGGATAACTGGTTTTAGAATAATGGCTCCCATACCTGTATAGATACATAAGGATGAAGCAAGCGGCAGAGCTCTTGACACAATTAACAAAGTTAATAACAAAAGTGTTTTTGAAGGATACCAGGGAGTAACTGAGTGTATGACATCTATAATATCTAGAACCCATTTGCTATTGACTCTGGGTGCTACAATCCCTGGTCACATAAAGCAAAGAACTACAGGAGATGAGCCGGATAAGCATTACAGGGGGGTAAACTAAATTTGCCAAATAACTTGTGTGGCTTCATCTCTTTCCGTCAGTGAAAAACTGAAAATGTTGACAGGCAGTTTTCTAAGAAAATTGTTTCTACTGAAACCCACAAGTTGTAGAGCTCAGGTACTATCTTAAAACCCCAGTCCCAACAGTGACGCACATCACCCAAGAGAAGCGTTGAAGTGAAGACTATGTTCGTGACCTGACTGTCTGAAGCTGCTGAAAAGAGGTCATCTAAAGAGGTCACAAACATTGGGCAAACATTTGTTTTTTCTGTAGCACAAATACTGCGATGCTGGCAGAAGGTGAACAGAAGCTATAATAGTGATGGGCAAATTTGTCCCGTTTTGATTCGCAACGAATTTTGCGAATTTCTCCCGAAATTCGTGAAACTGGTCAAAAAATTTGCAAAATGCTACTTTTGACGCACAATGGGCGTCCGTTTAATTGTAGCGAACTGTCGCCGGTGTCAAAAAAAATTGAATTTTGAGACAAATTCGCAAATTTATTCGCCAGCGGCAAAACGCGGAAGTTCACAGCGAATTCGCCCCATCACTACCTTTCATTTCTTCATGTGTTAATGTCCCACGCACCCTCCCACAAGGGGCACCAGCTGATTAAATCTTATGGTTTTGACAACTGCTTGAAACATCTACATGTGATGCGCTTGATCACTCTCTCCTGATACAGATTCTGTATTCACTTTGTATCTGTAACCAGGCTGCATCTTGACTCTCTTTCTAAATGATCATTCACTGTCTCTTAAACTTACACCTCAGCTCCACTTAATATAGGGGTGCCGCAAGGCTTTGTACTTGGTCCGTTGTTGTTCTCCCTGTACTCTCTGTATTTGGGATCCGCTCAATTGGCTTTAATTATCATCTGTATGCTGATGTACCCAAATATATTTATCCAACAGCTGAAACAGAGGCTCAGGTCTCTAACTGCCCCCTAGCACTCTCCAACCGGATAAACCAGCACCACCTCAAGCTAACTAAAACTGAACTAATCATCTTTAAATCTAAGCCAGTCCCACTCCCCCATTTACTATCTCTATTGATGGCAGGCTCATTAACCCTGTCAGCTTAGCATACTGTCTGGGGTTGATCTTTGACTCTTCTCTCTCCTTCTCTGATCATATTAACACCACTGTCAAACCTGTCACTTTTTCTTACGCAATATTGCGAAAATCCGTCCCTTCCTTTCACCTGATACATCCAAGACGCTCATGCATGCTCTCATCCTATCCCGACTAGATTACTGTAACCTTCTACTAACTGGCCTCCCTAACTCCCATCTCTCCCCTCTACAGTCTGTATTACTTCTGTAACTTTTCCTCATAAACCTCATAACCCTTCAGTCCTCTGCACTTAACTACATCTCATCTCTTGTTTCTCTATATCCTCCTGGTGAAACCTCCGCTCCTCTCAGAGCTAACGCTTTGTTGTACCCCTACTTCTGTCTTGCTGCTCCTTATATTTGGAATATCATTCCTGAATTTCTCCTGAGAGAATCCTCCCTCGATGTCTTTAGAACTAAACTCAAAGACTCCCTCTGGGAGCACCTGGATAACACTTGAACTGGCACTTATATGACAGTTTCACCCACTGTAATCTACAGCACTTTAATACCCCTCCAAATTGTGTCTGTAAGTTACCCTCAGAAACGGAACTAGAGGGGGGTGGGTCCTGGCACAGGACGCGCAGCCGGGCCCCCGCCCCCCTCCGTAAACCCGGAACTGGCCGGGATATGCACGGCGCGTGGACTGGCAGGGGGCCCCTGAGGGGGTGCGGGCCCTGGCCCGCTCGCACCCCCTGCTCCCCCGGTAGTTCTGCCCCTGGTTACCCTCCTATTTAGACTGTAAGCTCAACGGGTAGGGTCCTCCATCGTTTTGTCTCCTTTACACTCAGGGGCACATTTACTTAGCTTGAGTGAAGGAATAGAATAAAAAATAGTTCAAATTTCGAATGTTTTTTTTGGCTACTTCGACCATCGAATTGGCTACTTCAACCTTCGACTACGACTTCGACTTCGATTCGAACGATTCGAACTAAAAATCATTCGACCACTCGATAGTCTAAGTACTGTCTCTTTAAAAAAAACTTCGACCCCCTACTTCGCCACCTAAAACCTACCAAACCTCAATGTTACCCTATAGGCTAACATATATATAGGTTATATTATATATATATATTGATCAAAGGAATTTCATTCGATCGATGGATTAAAATCCCTCGAATCGTTCGATTCGAAGGATTTAATCGTTTCGATCGAATGATTTTTCCTTCGATGGTTCGATCGTACGAATTGCGGTAAATCCCTCGACTTCGATATTCGAAGTCGAAGAATTTAACTTCGACAGTCGAATATCGAGGGTTAATTAACCCTCGATATTCGACCCTACGTAAATGTGCCCCTGAGTGTAATTATATTTGATATTTATGTGAATTGTATTTCTAATAATGCACTTATTGTTACTTATTATTGCAGTGACCCCTGGTTTGTTACTAATGATTTATTGTTTTGCTGTACAGTGCTATACAAATAAAACTATATACACATATATTACATGTTGAACACAAGAAGGTGCTCAGAGGAGTGGTAAAATATTTTCAGGATTCCTTAGCAAGTCCTGGCAGGGTACAAAGTTGCTCCCTTATTGCAGGTCCTTTTATAAGAACTTACTTCTACCGTGAACCTACACAACATTTCTCAAACAAAGTTCTACAGTTTCTGTACGAGAAATGATGGGGAATGTTTCCTGGAATCTTCTCCCCTGAAGACTTTCCCTCACAAGTAAAGCAGCTTTGTAAAACCAAAACGACTTCCTCGCCCTCAGGTCTCACAATGTGTCTTACAAGTTTACCAGAAATAAAAAATGAAATTCTCACACGAGATCTTTGATCTTCTCCTACACGAACAGGAAGAGCAGCGAGAATTGTAACTTAGACTCGGGAGGTGAAAACCCGATACAAATTCTGAATTATGGGACGGCCGTCTCCCATAGACGCCATTTTATCCAAATATTCCAAATTTGAAAAAAAATGATTTCCTTTTTCTGTGTAATAATAAAACAGTCGCTTGTACTTGATCCCAACTAAGATATAATTAATCCTTATTGGAGGCAAAACCAGCCTATTGGGTCTATTTAATGTTTACATGATTTTCTAGTAGACTTAAGGTATGAAGATCCAAATTACAGAAAGATCCATTATAAGGAAAATCCCAGCTCCCTAGTATTCTGGATAACAGGTCCCATACATGTACTGTGCACATCTATAACTGTCTTGCCTGGGAGAATGGAATGTACAATGGTGTATGTGAGTCTCTAGAACGACTTTGTCCGGTCACAATTAATGCTATTGCTGGATCTGTATAGCACAATAATGTCCACGTGTGATCAAACGATTACTGGTGAGACCTTGGGTCTTTCACAACATTACTGGTATTTGTGTTAAGCAAAGGAACTTGAGGAAGGATAGGTACATATCATGCTATGGGCTTTTAATACATAGTAACATAGTAAGTTAGTTTGAAAAAGGACACACGTCTATCAATTTAAAACTTTTAAGTCTATATTTAACCTGCCTAACTGCTAGTTGATCCAGAAGAAGGCAAAAAAAATAAAATAAAATAAATTTGAAGCATCTCCAACAGAGGGGGGGAAAATTCCTTTCTGACTCCAAAAGGGAAGTTAGATCAGTCCCTGAATTAACTTGTCCAGGGATGATTTTGGGGCTGCTGCTCCCCCTCTTCTACTCAGCGTCAGAGCAGGTCAAACGTGGGAAGCATCGCTAGTGCAATGAGCGCAATATCACTCTCTGCACTAGCAGAGCCAAATTTCCGTTTTAAAACCTCAAAATTCTGCTCTTAAAGTTACAAGAGAAAGCTTTTTGCCACCCCTTGTAATTGGCCGCTCACTGCCGCCTGAAGCAACCCTGACTTGTACTATGAGCTATCTCCCATATCCCTGTATTCCCTCACTTGCTAAACACCATCCAACCCCTTCTTATACCTATCTAATGTATCAGCCTGTACCCCTGATTCACTTCCCAGCTCTCCCTGTAACACCCCTTTCCCTCCTCTAATCTCATTGGCTCCCTCCTGTCTGCTGGGAGGAGCTACTGGTGAATAAAGCATCCGACCCTTCCTTGTACCTATCTAATGTATCAGCCTGTACCACTGATTCACTTCACAGCTCTCCCTGTAACACCCCTTTCCCTCCTCTAATCTCATTGGCGCCCTCCTGTCTGCTGGGAGGAGCTACTGGTGAATAAAGCATCCGACCCTTCCTTGTACCTATCTAATGTATCAGCCTGTACCCCTGATTCACTTCCCAGCTCTCCCTGTAACACCCCTTTCCCTCCTCTAATCTCATTGGCTCCCTCCTGTCTGCTGGGAGGAGCTACTGGTCAATAAAGCATCCGACCCTTCCTTGTACCTATCTAATGTATCAGCCTGTACCACTGATTCAGGGAGACAATTCCACATCTTCATGGCTCTCATTGTAACAAACCCCTTCCCAATATTTAGCTGGAACCTCTTTTCTTCTAATCGGAATGGGTGACCTTGTGTCAGCTGGAATGATCTAAATCATTAGAGAGATTATTATATGATCCCCTTATATATTTATACATAGTTATCATATCACCCCTTAAGCGCCTCTTCTCCAGCGTGAACATCCCCAATTTGGCCAGTCTTTCCTCATAGCTAAGATTTTCCCTTTACCAGCTTAGTTGCCCTTCTCTGTCCCCTCTCTAATACAATAATGTCCTGTTTGAGTGATGGAGACCAAAACTGTAGGGCATATTCTAGATGGGGCCTTACCAGTGCTCTATACAGTGGGACCCCCTCCTCCCGTGACTCTCTGCCCCATTTAATACAACTCAAGACCTTATTTGCCCTTGATGCTGCTGACTGGCATTACTTGCTACAGACAAGTTTATTATCTACAAGGACTCCAAGCTCCGTCTCCATTATGGATTTGCCTAGTGCAGTCCCATTAAGGGTATAAGTGGATATTGTTACATCCCAGGTGCAGGACTTTACATTTATCAACATTGAATCTCATTTGCCACTTAGCTGCCCAGATTGCCAGTTAGTCAAGATCCTGTTGCAAGTGCCACATCCTGGATGGAATTAATTGGGCTGATAGTTTTGTGTCATCTGCAAACACTGATACATTACTTACAACACCCTCCCCTAAGTCATTAATGAACAAGTTAAATAAAAGTGGATCCAATACCGAGCCCTGAGGGACCCCACTAAGAACCTTACTCCAAGTAGAGAATGTACCATTAACAACCACCCTCTGTACCCGATCCTGTAGCCAGTTTCCTATCCATGTGCAAACGACTTCATTAAGCCCAACAGACCTTAGTTTAGAAAGCAGTCGTTTGTGGGGCATGGTATCAAACACTTTGGCAAAATCCAAATAGATCACATCTACTGCCCCCCCCACTGTCCAGCATCTTACTTACCTCATCTTAAAAAGCAATTAAATTTGTCTGACATGACCTATCGTTCATAAAGCCATGCTGATTGCTGCTCATAATGCCATTCACAACATTTTCAATGTGATCACTTAACAAGCCGTCAAATTTTTTTGCCCACCACAGATGTCAAACTTACTGGCCTATAATTGCCAGGCTGAGACTGTAATCCCTTTTTAAATATTGGAATAACATCAGCTTTCCTCCAATCCATAGGTACCATACCAGATGAAACAGAAAGGGAGAGAAAATCAGAAAATTGGGGGCGATCTAAAACCAAACTAAGCTCTTTTTGAACCCGGGGGTGTATTCCATCTGGCCCTGGTGCCTTGTTCAAAATAGTTTTATTGAAGCTTTATGAACCAATTCCTGGGTGAGCCAACAGTGCAGACTCATCTATTGTATACACTGGAGAAAAAAACTGATTTAGCAAATTTGCCTTTTCTGGATCGGTTACAACTATACTGGTACCATGATTTAAAGGAGCCACACTCACAACTTGCATCTTTTTACTATTAATATGATTAATAAACATGTTGGGGTTATGAAATTGTGCTTCATTGTAGTAAACTGTTAAAGAACACCAGCTGCCCAAATCTGTGTCCTACAAGGGTGGTAACATGCAAAAATGTCACACATTCAAACCAAGGACAGTTTCAAGCCATGAACAAAGATTTGACGTTATTTACTGGAAAACTGGAATGACCAGACAGAAGGCTTTTCATTTAATTCTGGGACAATAGAAAGGAATGTCCAGGGAGTAAATCAGCTCGATGACTAAGATCAATGGCTTTCTGTTCAATTATGATAGTTCTCAACCCTTCACACATTCTATAAAGTATTTAGAGGGAGTATGTGACAGTTACTAAGGAGCTCACATTCTAATCACAATTGTACTCTGGTTTATTTGTCCTGCTCATGTGTTTGCAATGTATGTTGGACTGTAGCCATAGACTCTGACGCTCTGAGACTGTTTGGTTGACAGGTAAAAGCTCAAATAAACTTTTTTGAATGTAACACACAATGGACTCAATGGAAGGAGCAAACGGACACAATTCATTAAAGGAACAGTAACACCAAAAAATTAAAAAATTTTTTTTCATAGAATGAAAATATAATATAGTGTTGCCCTGCTCTGGTACAAGTGGTGTGTTTGCTTCAGAAACTCTACTATAGTTTATATAAACAAGCTGCTGTGTAGCCATGGGGGCAGCCATTCAAGCACAGGATACACAGTAGATAACAGATAAGTACTACTATAGTTTATATAAACAAGCTGCTGTGTAGCCATGGGGGCAGCCATTCAAGCACAGGATACACAGTAGATAACAGATAAGTACTACTATAGTTTATATAAACAAGCTGCTGTGTAGACATGGGTGCCACCATTCAAGCACAGGATACACAGTAGATAACAGATAAGTACTACTATAGTTTATATAAACAAGCTGCTGTGTAGCCATGGGGGCAGCCATTCAAGCACAGGATACACAGTAGATAACAGATAAGTACTACTATAGTTTATATAAACAAGCTGCTGTGTAGCCATGGGGCAGCCATTCAAGCACAGGATACACAGTAGATAACAGGGATATCCTGTGCTTGAATGGCTGCCCCCATGGCTACACATCAGCACAATAGAATAGAACAGAGAAGAACAGGTATGGGACCTCCTATACCGAATGCTCAGGACCTGGGCTTTTCTGGATGAGTGATCATTCTGTAATTTGGATCTTCATACCTTAAATCTTTTAGAAAATCATGTAAAAACAAAATAAACCCAATAGGCTGGTTTTACTTTCAATAAGTATTAATTATATCTTAGTTGGGATCAAGTACAAGATATTGTTTTATTATTAAAAAATCCTAAAGGTTCTAGATTTTAGCAGTGACTGTTTAGGGTTCTCAGGCATTGCTGGATATTGCCCATTGGGTGAAATCTCTGATCTACAGGGAACAATTCTGCACTATAATAACTATAATAACTATAATAACTATAATAACTTAAATTCCATCGTGACTTGTGCCACAAACAGCGGTGGCTTCAGGGAGAACTGTGCCGAGCTGATTTATAGAAATGGAATGAGGAAACATACGTGAGATGATTAACAAAGTGTAAAAAATAAAAATGTATCAACATATTAGAAGAAACGCAATAAAACCACTGGGTTTCAAATAAATTCAAGAGTATTAGTGGAATGCCCTGCCTGGGGATCCTGTGATCGCAGGTTCTATTAATGCCTTAAATATCCAAGACTATTGTAGAAAATCTGTATATACAGTATAGTTATATATGCGAGTGTATTGTTAAGTCTGTACAAGTATGTGTATATGTGTATATGTGTATATGTGTGTATGTGTTTCATAATGGAATGAAGCTTTAGGGTAGGGCAATGTATATGCTATTGCTTAGCTGTAACTCAACTGATCCCCCTGTGTTACTGACAGTTTCCCCTGTGTTACTGACTGATCCCCCTGTGTTACTGACAGTTTCCCCTGTGTTACTGACTGATCCCCCTGTGTTACTGACTGATTCCCCGTGTTACTGACTGATCCCCCTGTGTTACTGACAGTTTCCCCTGTGTTACTGACTGATCCCCCTTTACTGGACTGATCCCCTGTTTACTGACTGATTCCCCTGTGTTACTGACTGATTCCCCTGTGTTATGGACAGTTCTTGTGTTACTGACTGATCCCCTGTGTTACTGACTGATCCCCTGTGTTACTGACTGATCCCCTGTGTTACTGACTGATCCCCTGTGTTACTGACTGATCCCCTGTGTTACTGACTGATCCCCTGTGTTACTGACTGATTCCCCTGTGTTACTGACTGATTCCCCTGTGTTACTGACTGATTCCCCTGTGTTACTGACTGATTCCCCTGTGTTACTGACTGATTCCCCTGTGTTACTGACTGATTCCGCTGTGTTACTGACTGATTCCCCTGTGTTACTGACAGTTTCTCCTGTGTTACTGACTGATTCCCCTGTGTTACTGACTGATTCCCCTGTGTTACTGACTGATTCCCCTGTGTTACTGACTGATTCCCCTGTGTTACTGACTGATCTCCTGTGTTACTGACTGATCCCCTGTGTTACTGACTGATCCCCTGTGTTACTGACTGATCCCCTGTGTTACTGACTGATTCCCCTGTGTTACTGACTGATCCCCTGTGTTACTGACTGATCCCCTGTGTTACTGACTGATCCCCTGTGTTACTGACTGATTCCCCTGTGTTACTGACTGATTCCCCTGTGTTACTGACTGATTCCCCTGTGTTACTGACTGATTCCCCTGTGTTACTGACTGATTCCGCTGTGTTACTGACTGATTCCCCTGTGTTACTGACTGATTCCCCTGTGTTACTGACTGATTCCGCTGTGTTACTGACTGATTCCCCTGTGTTACTGACTGATTCCCCTGTGTTACTGACTGATTCCCCTGTGTTACTGACTGATTCCCCTGTGTTACTGACTGATTCCCCTGTGTTACTGACTGATTCCCCTGTGTTACTGACTGATTCCACTGTGTTACTGACTGATTCCGCTGTGTTACTGACTGATTCCCCTGTGTTACTGACTGATCCCCCTGTGTTACTGACAGTTTCCCCTGTGTTACTGACTGATCCCCCTGTGTTACTGACTGATTCCCCTGTGTTACTGACTGATTCCCCTGTGTTACTGACTGATTCCCCTGTGTTACTGACTGATTCCCCTGTGTTACTGACTGATTCCCCTGTGTTACTGACTGATTCCCCTGTGTTACTGACTGATTCCCCTGTGTTACTGACTGATTCCTCTGCATTACTCCATTAAACCCCAGTGCTACTATTTGTTATTAGGAAAACATTTACTGAAAATGAAGCCTGAGGAAGTTATTTATGTTAATGTACAAGACTCAGTGAAATAAAATTTACAGGTAGGGAAATGTCTATTCACTGGTTACATTTGTACCCGTACCCTTAACTTTCTGTTCACAAACAACATAATTCTGATATTTTTCTTTTAAAAGTTTATCGACAGAATGTGCTGAATGTTCCAAGATTTGTATCTTCTTGGCAGCTCACATAATCCTGTCCAATGCATTTTGCTCAGGGCTAATTCCCTTCCCCGAGATAAAAAGTTTATCTTCCTCCTACAGAGATTTGATCTATGGATATTTCTACAAACTGCCCCTTTAAATCGCTACAATGGTGAAGACTTGACTGGTTGGTTGTCCCAAAATCACTACAGCCCCACACTGATATGTTCTTACAGCCTTTCAGTTTCAATGTAAGAAATGAAGAGAAATACAGTAATATGACAGATAGAACACAAACAGTCACTTCATCAGCAGGTGCCGAAAGTGTTGGATCACTTGGTTCTGAACATCTAGGGGCCGATTCACTAACTTCGAGTGAATGATTCGAAGTAAAAAAACTTGGAATTTCAAAGTGTTTTTTTGGCTACTTCGACCATCGAATGGGCTACTATGACCTTCGACTACGACTACGACTTCAAATCGAAGGATTCAAACTAAAAATCGTTCGACTTTTCGACCATTCTATAGTCGAAGTACTGTCTCTTTAAGAAAAAACTTCGACCCCCTAGTTCGCCATCTAAAAGCTCAATGTTAGCCTATGGGGAAGGTCCCCATAGGCTTTCCTAAGTTTTTTTTGATCGAAGGATAATCCTTTGATCATTGGATTTAAATCCTTCGAATCGTTCGATTCGAAGGATTTTATCGCTCGATTGAAGGAATAATCCTTAGATCGTTCGATCGTACTATTTGCGCTAAAATCTTTTAATTCCCAGTCGAATATCGAGGGTTAATTAACCCTCGATATTCGACCCTTTGTGAATCGGCCCCCTATTGTTGAAAGCAGCGCACTCCTGGGCCTTTTTCAAAATATCGCACGTTTCCAGACCGCAAGTAAAACCATTATTCTTTATTTAAACATCCGATTAATTACAAACAGCGTCTGAAGTGGTTCTGAACTCATGTTCATTCAAGTCTCTGGCCCACCGTCTCTCATTCCAGATCTGTAGTGATGGGCGAATAAATTTGCCAGACAAAAATTTGCGGCAAATTTCCACGTTTTGCTGCAAGCGAATTAATTAAACTGCGGGCGACAGTTCGCCGGTGAAAAATCCACTGCATCAAAGAAAAATTGCTGCGCGTTAAGAAAGATTAGCGCATAAAAACTGTCAGCCTGTCATAATTATTCAGACGCCCCTAGGGGCAAATTCACTAAGCGCCGAATGCTAGCGTTAATTCGCTAGCGTTTGTCATTTTCGTTACTGCGCAAATTCACTAACGAACGCTGGCGTAGTTTCGCTAGTGTTACTTCGCACCCTTACACCAGGCGAAGTTTCGCTACGGACGTAACTAAGCAAATTCATTAACTTGCGCAGTGTACTGAACGCTACCTTTTACGCTAGACTTCCTTCTCCACCTCAGACCTGGCGAAGCGCAATAGAGTAGATAGGGATTGTTTCAAAAAAAGTCAAAGTTTTTTATAAGTCCCAAAAAACGCTGGCGTGTTTTCTACATTATGAGTGATAGGCTGAAAAAGATCGAAAATTTTTTTGGGGCTCCCCTCCTTCCCCCCTACATTTCCTGACTCATGGCAACTTACCTAGACAGTGGGCACATGTGTAGGGCAAAATAAACATTTTATTTGCTGATTTGAAGGTTTTCTAGGCATTTGTAGTGCAGATACGTATTCCTCCATTGAAATTTGAATTTGGCGCCGTATGCAAATTAGCCTTCGCTAGCGTAACTTCACTTTACATAGCGAATCAACGCTAGCGCAACTTCGCAACCTTACGCTACCCCTGAGCACAACTTCGGATTTTAGTGAACTTGAGGAGCGCTGGCGAAACTACGCCTGGCGAAGTGCGGTGAAGCGTGGCAAAGTTGCGTCTGGCGCAACTTCGCATCTTAGAGAATTTGTCCCCTAGACTTTATGCATTTGGACCAAATAGCCGCATGTATAAAAATTGACACTCGCGTCAAAATTATTTTGACGCCCATTGACTTAAATGTGTTTCGTGAAATTTTCGCGGCACAGATATTCTTTGTCATGTGTAAACCATCTAGCCTGCTCACACTTGCTGCTCCTCAATGGGATCTAACCTAAAAATACATGCTGGACATGCCAGACTAGCAATATATTTTCTGGGGTCACTACCCCACTACTCTTCTTGTCTGCCTTTGCTAACTCAACCCTGAGGCATAGCTTTATAGGGCAACATTCTGCCTAAATATTTGTACAAGTAGCTTCTGTACCCACGGGGTCTTGCCAAGGAACAAGTGCTACTGACTGGCTCCTGGTGTCCATCAATCGTCATGATATTAGACATTTAACACTGTAACAGGAGTAATTCTTGGCCATGGAAGTAACCGGATAGAATGGTGAAAGCTCGAGTTACTAGTGCTGATAGTGTCATCTGATCCTTCTGTAATGCTGATAGAATGCAAAGTGCAAGGGCTCAGAAGACCAATTTTACTTTAAGGGGTGGTTATTTGTCCTTTTTATTAAAGGAGAGCTAAAGCCTTTTAGCAGTAAAGATCTGTGTCTCCAAAGATGCCCCAGTAGCTCCCCATCTTCTTTTCTGCTGATTCACTGCACATGCTCTGTGCTGCTGTCACTTACTGAGCTTAGGGAGCCACTCACAATATACAGTACACATAGAATAGAAATGTCACAATATAAGGCTGATTAGAAATTAATACACATAATTACTACATGGCAGCACAGAAACCAGTGCAATTAGCATCAGAATTGAATAATCAGCAAACCTGTAGCATCAGCTTATATTACAGCCAGGGAAGCTCATTTTCTGCTGGATAATTAGTGACGAGCCCTAAGCTTAGCTTCTCAACAGCCAATCAGAGCCCACTGAGCATGTGAGTGTCACAGACACTTTCCAAGATGGTGACCCCCTGTGACAAGTTTGAAGTCCTGGATCATTGCTGCTATTGACAAGCTCAAACTTTAGCCTCGTGCAATAAGTTCACTATATAAAATATGGCAATTTTAGGATATCAGTCTCATTTAACATATTAAAAAAAACTCTTATCATCATGTAGACCCCTGTCCTCTGTACTCATTTTCCATTAAAATAATCTCCTTTTCATTTACAGTTTTGTTGAGTCCAGTCTTTGCTAAAGATCTAAGTAATCTGTTGGCCCAGTCTATGCAGGTGTGAAGCGTAAGATTGAATGTTAATATAATGGATGCAAGATTATTAGATTTCTATGTACACTTCAGTCTAGTAAGATTATGATATGAGTATGATATGATAGGAGTATCAAGAAACAAATACAAACCTCATAATGCGTCCAAGAAGAAATCTCTGGTATGAACTCAAACGATCATTTCATTGGAACCTCACTACTATTATAGTCTGGCTATTCTACTAGTATAATCTTGGAAACCATGAATGTCAAATACAGAATTCCTAATTCTAATGGGTCAGTAGCCCCCTATTAATAACCAGCCAGACTGCTATGGACTTTCTATATAATGTTAGTGGAATGTGAGTGTAACTTAATACCTTTACGACAAACTTGAATTACCTGTTTAATGACCTCTCACTAAGTCCAACCAGGAAGAGGTGAAAGAATTCTTATAACATAAGAACGCAGAAGAGCAAATTCTCCTTTCTAGTTTGTCTCTGATTCATTTTGTGCGAGGACTGAAGCGCGGTCATCTTTCCTTTCTTTACATACGGCCAACTCAGGTAAGATCCCAAATCCAGCTTTTGTAGGAATTTCTAGATGGCCGGGGAGGGAAAAAAATGCCTGTAAAATTATTTTCACAGGGAATTTTGACAAATTAAAATGAAGAAATCCAAATTTGTGATTCATCAAAAATGTGAAAATCGGGTTCTAAAAAGGCATTCATAGCTTGGATTTGATTGTATTGTGTCTGCAAATAATATTTCAAGGCTGCAAAAGTAATTTTTCTATAGGGAAACTTTTTATTTTATAATTACTTAGGGAGCAACGAATGACCCCTGTTTATCACTTTAATTAAATCCAGTAGTTTCCTCGTTATCTGTTATCCTGGCTTTTTGGTAACTTGGGAAATGAGACTAAAATGAAAAGATTCTTCCCTTATTCAGCTCTATGATAAGCATCTGAAATCACCTGGACTACTATGCTTTCAAGCAACATTCAACCGATAACTTATTATATTTAAGGGGGCTTTGAAATTTTACTGTAGAAGTGAACAGGGGAGAGTCTCCCCAAAAAAAATTACAAAATGACAAATTATGAAAGAGACAGGAACAAGCAGGACTGGAGCAGAACTAGAGGCGTGAGGAGCTCCAGGCAGAGAGTTGATCCGTAGACCAGTCAATGACAGGGCTTTGTTGCCTGAGCCAATGTAGCCCAAAATGATTGTCAGGACACAAGGGAGGTTTCTTCATTTAATTATGATTTTGGCAAATGTATTAATAGGAGTTTTTTTCAATAATGGCTCATGGTAATCCTCTGATTAAACCCAATAGCTCATTGCAATACTTTGATAAAGAACTGTATTAAAAATACAACACAAAGAACTGTTCTACTGTTGAACCCGATGTCGTATGTTGAGCCCAATATAATTGTGTATAACAAAGCTTTGTATCATAGTATACAAGGCGGCCTTATAATCCATGATCCTGTATAGTGAAGCGTTGTGCAAGAGAAATCATGGGAAGGAATCAACTCGATGGGGCAAATTCACTAAGATTCGTAGTTGCGCCAGGCGTAACTTCGCCGCACTTCGCCAGCGCTCCGCAAATTCACTAAAATCCGAAGTTGCGCTCAGGGGTAGCGTAAGGTTGAGAAGTTGCGCTAGCACTGATTCGCTAAGCGAAGCGAAGTTACGCTAGCGATGGTTAATTTGCATACGGCGCCAAATTCAAAGTTCAATGGAGGAATACGTAGAATCACTACACAAGCCTGGGAAACCTTCAAAACATCAAATAAAATTTTTATTTTGCCCTACACATGTGCCCACTGTATAGGTAAGTTGCCATGAGTTAGGAAATGTAGGGGGGAAGGAGGGGAGCCCAAAAAATTTTTTCGATCTTTTTCAGCCTATCACCCATAATATAGAAAAAACTCCAGCATTTTTTGGGACTTAGAAAAAATTTTGACTTTTTTTGAAGCAATCCCTATCTACTCTATTGCACTTCGCCTGGTCTGAGGTGGCGAAGGAAGTCTGGCGTAAAAGGAAGCGTTCAGAACAATGCGCGCTTTAGTGAATTTGCGTAGTTACGTCCGTTGCGCAAATTCACCAGGCGTAAGGGTGCAAAGTAACACTAGCGAATTTACGCCAGCGTTCGTTAGTGAATTTGCAAAGTAGCGAAAATGCCCATCGCTAGCGAATTGACGCTAGCGTTAGGCGCTTCGGCGCTTAGTGAATTTACCCCAATGACCTAATACTTGTTCATTATTCTCATATGTATTATGTTTTATGATTTCTGCAGCCCTTATCAGACTCTCCTTTATTGTAGCTAGGGGCACAATATGCTATTCAGGTACCAGTTAGCTAAGATAAGATCTCTGCTTGGGATGTGCTTGTTGGGAGTCTGGCCAGATCCTGATGAGCGCATGGGAAGCAAGATCTGTTATTAACCAAATCATTGTATATCTTCTTACTAAATGACTATATGAGCTCATTGTTTGCTAAGCCTATATAAACTGGGGGTCTCCATTCGTTCAGTTGAGATTCACCTGTGGGGATAACGCGTGCCCGCGCAGGGTCTTCTGGAGACCGTTTGAGCCTCGATCTGCAGACTGTTCAGGGATCTCCCAGTCGTATAGGCAGAGAGGGGGGCTCGCATACTTTGCTCACTCGGTAATGTATATCTTCTTCATTCTATGTCTGTAATAAACCTTTGCTTATACGTAGCTGGTGTGTTTGAATTACTTCCGAGAGACTCATAGAACCACAATTAAAACATTGACCATGAGTTGTAAGCCTTATAATTAGCCTTTAAAGATTGGCATAATCTGTAAGAATAAAATACGGAACCTATGAATATTCTCTTAGACCATAAATAGTTGGAATACATTTTCTATGCTAAAAGACCAAGCCCTTGTCAAGCTAGATGGGCATTATTCTTCTCTAGGTTCAACTTTGTTATTTCCAACAGACTTAGTTCCAAAACATCCAGATCATTGGCTTCCAAAGAGGCTTTCACTGTCCCTTCCAGCCCCATTATTCCCCGTGAGCCAGTGATTGCTCTGGAATTCCTGGTTTGTTTGCCTGGACAAGAAGGGTTGTCTCAAGTGCCATGGGAGGCTTAGGCACCTCGCACAAATTTTTTCCTTGCATGTGTCAAAATAAATTAGACGACCACCTTGAAATCCAACAGTTTCAACAATGCAATAGGAACAAAAAGGGATTTCCCGTCCATGGCCAAGGAACAGGGCAGGAATCCCCAACCAGTGCCTCATGAACAACATGTTGCTCACCAACCCATTGGATGGTGGTCCCAGTGGCCTTAAAGCAGGTGCTTATTTTTGAATTCCTGATTTGGAGGTAGGTTTTGGTTGCATTGGCAATCAGAGCCTCCTGTAGCTGCCAGGCTACATTGAGTCAACATTGAGGCAACATTGAGGCTACATTGAGGCTACATTGAGGCAACATTGAGGCTACATTGAGGCTACATTGAGGCTACCAAATAGCCAGTTCGCCTAGGAACTTTTTTCATGCTTGTGTTGTTTCCCAAATCTTTTTACATTTGTATATGGCTAACAAGGAAAATAGGTTGTACCCCCCCCCCCAGAATAGGGTAGCTCTGATATTAGCCATTAAAGCAGAGATTTTGCTACAAAAATATGGCCAAGCAATGTAGCTAAAAATGTATGGATTGCAATTGATGTGCAGCAGCTATAGAGCACAATAGAGACTGAGGGTCAGATGCATGAACGCAGGCAAAGTGTGCATGAAAATATAACTAAAACTACAGCTATTTCTCAGCACAGTCAATGTTTGAGTATAAATCTGATCCGCTGCCACGGGTAAAGTTACACCAGCTGTAGACTTGGCCACGCATATGTCGAAACAACAGCTTAAGCGGTTTAACATCATGTCGTTTCCTAATACTATTGTCTTTTATTTCGATTCTGATAGTGAGCCATGCAGTCAAAACAAAGAATGGGAAATGAGAGCCGGATATTTTGAATCCTGAAGCTACAAGGCAAGTGAATTTTTATTTGAAGTAAGTTTACTGCAAAGCTGGTCCGTAGAAAGGAGTAATATGTGTGTTTATTATATAGTAAGTCCACACACACATACAGCAAATGTGATTTGAGAGAACTATCAATACTTGTCTCTCAGAAAATCAACAATTGCATCAGTCTCACCAATCTACACTAATCTATACACTAATCTATACACTAATCGGGGCTGAAATGTGCTGCCCCCTATTGAAGTCATAATGGGAGAGCAGAACGTGATCTTTATAGGCAGCCTGTATAGACTAATCAAGTTCTACACGATTGTGTGTAAACATAAATTATCAACTACAAAGTCATCCGTAGGTCATAAATGTAATTTAAATGAATTTTAATGAAGAGTAGGTCCATTATGATGAAATTTGCAGTATACACTTATTTGTAAGTCGGTGATTCTTTTCCTACTTTATTGGTCAGATGTAAATCTATTTGTATGGTTGATCTAGTGTATACGGTGTTTGATGTATTGTACATTGCTGTAGAATAGGGTGCCGGTTTCCAAATACATAATAATAATAATACTTTACATTAATTATATTGTACCGGTACATCTTCAAAAGTAAGAACATAAAGGAAAAGAATCTATTCTAGCTCCCCACCCTACACTAAAGGTAAAGTTCTAATCACAGCTGATGGTTGAAATGTTTTGCCCCTTGTACTCCACTTTGATAGTAACATACAGAAAATATATAGACAATAATATGTTAAGCATTTAACATGTAAATATGTTATGAGAAGTTTAAGAGCCCCCACAGATTTCCTAGCGCCCTCCTAAACTGGTTGGATTATTTATGACCTTTCCATTTAAGAAAATCCAGTGTTAAAGCTCATGCACAGGGTAATCTTTAACCTCATAAAGCAGGGGTCACAATTATAGGTATGGGACCTGTTATCTGGAATGCTCGGGACCTGGGGTTTCCAGATAACTGATCTTTCCGTAATTTGGATCTTCGTACCTTAAGTCTACTAGAAAATCATATAAACATTAAATAAACCCAATAGACTGGTTTTGCCTCCAATAAGGATTAATTATATCTTAGTTGGGATCAAGTACAAGCGACTGTTTTATTATTACACAGAAAAAGGAAATAATTTTTAAAAATGTGATTATAATGGAGTCTAAGGGAGACCTTTCAGTAATTTGGAGCTTTCTGGATAATGGGTTTACAGATAAGGAGACCCATACCTGTATATAGAATATTTCTCTTCAATTACAACAATCAAGGCAGCCATTGTGGTCAGACTAGTATGCCAGGGCAGAAGGTTATGTGGTTTGCCCACATGTGCTATGGATTGAAACATTGAGTCTAGGGATGCACCGAATCCACTATTTTGGATTCGGCCGAACCGAATCTGAACCCTAATTTGCATATGCAAATTAGGGCTGGGAAGGGGGAACATTTTTTACTTCCTTGTTTTGGGACAAAAAGTCACATGATTTCCCTCCCCACCCCTAATTTGCATATGCATATTAGGATTCGGCAGAAGGATTCGGCCTAATCCGAATCCTGATGAAAAAGGCCGAATCCCGAACCGAATTCTGGATTAGGTGCATCAATAATTGAGTCTGTACCTTCAGCTCTTGTGTTTGAGGCAAGTCAGTTATCCTCTAGCTCAATGTCTTCTTAGAAATGTAAATCCTAATATTGAAAGGATCATGTCTAAACCCAAAAAGAAAGGAAGGACTTTCTCCAATCTCCAGGATTTATGGTCCTCACTAACAGAAGGGCATGGGGGGATGAGGGTAAACATTCCAGGACCCCAAAATCTCCTGCATCTCAATGTGAAATATTATGTGTTTTCAACCTTAGTGCCATGGTAAACTCATTACTCATTAATGTCTTATTCTCTTGTAAAGGTGTGCCAGAACACATGCATGGTTGAAACCAGACCATTCATACAACCTTCATTTATCATGGCTCTTCAGAGTATTTTATTGCTTCTTCTAGTAGGTGAGTCAATGAAGTCGCATATAACACATTGTTTCTGTGATAATATACAGGGCAAGTTTGTGTAAGCCATGATTTAGTTAGAGAGAAAGAGAATTGCTTGCATAGGAAAGTTACATTGTTTTTCATTTATCTTCATCGTTAACAGCAACATCAACATCAAGTACAACTGAAGCAACTAATATAACAACAGAAGCACCAACAGGTATAACCATTGATTCTCTACATATTATATGGCCATAATGAAACCAGCATTTGTTTTATCTTGTTTACTGTTGGCACTGTTTACAATTTTGTATGTAAAAGCAACACTCGAGTATATGTCCAGGTCTGTGATTAGGTAGTTAATTTGTTTCAGGGATTCTTAATGGGATTCTGCCATAGGAAAACAAGCATTTTTTTACAAAATACATTAGTAAATATTGCTCCTCAAGCAAAATCCTGCATTTGAAATCTGATATATGGCTAGATATGTTCTTAGTTTACCAGGTTCCCCCAGCCACGTGACTTGTGCTCTGATAAACTTCTCTCACCCCTCCCTTTCCCCCGAGCAGCCAACTGGAAGATAACAAGAGAACAGCTTTCTGCCACCTGCTAAAATGCCCCATCTAGTGGTAGATATGAGAATAGCACTCAATAGGTCAACCATGACTCCTCCAGCTATACTGATTAGAAGACACAATAGTTCATCAGTTTATCTGCAAAACATTTCCATTGCTAACTCTTTCTAAAAGCACAGGATCAGGCACAATGACCTGAGTTGGCTGCCTACACACAAATATTGCAACTATAAAGTACATTTATTTGTTCAAGCGTAAAATGTTAAAATGTAGAAACTTGCAATAATAAAATCTATACCAGAAAATCATGGCAGAATCCCTTGAACTGGTGGGTCGGAATACGAAAATTGGTTCTCCATGCTAAAATAATGTAAAAATTCTTCCTGCAAAAGAAATGTGCTAGAATTACTATTAGCATTATTTATTTATATATTTGATATCTGTTATTTATATCGCAAAACTGGCCCATTTCAGTCCATTGAGGGAAGGGTAAGGAAAGCACGATCTGTGAGTCAAAGTGAAATTTGGCAACTTTTTATTTTATTAACGATTATTCCTTCGATCGAACGATTAAATCCTTCGAATCGAAGGATTTAAATCCAACGATCGAAGGAATATCCTTCGATCAAAAAAAATAAGGAAAGCCTATGGGAACCTTCCCCATAGGCTAACATTGAGTTTGGTAGCTTTTAGATGGGGAACTAGGGGGTCGAAGTTTTTTCTTAAAGAGACAGTACTTCGACTATCGAATGGTCGAATAGTCGAACGATTTTTAGTTCGAATCCTTCGATTCGAAGTCGAAGTCGAAGGTCGAAGTAGCCCATTCGATGGTCGAAGTAGCCCAAAAAACACTTCGAAATTCTACGTTTTTTTACTTCGAATCCTTCACTCGAAGTTAGTGAATCGGCCCCTAAGAAGCAGGAAGAATTAGATTGAAATTTAGAAAATGAAATTTCTTGAAGACAGTTATGAACATTGTTGGGGTAGATTATAAAAAATGTCTATGATTTGATTGCAGCCGAAATGATTTTTGGCTTAAACATTTAAAATAAATCAGATTGCATTAGGTTTATGCAAAACCAGTTGTTATGAATCAATCTAAAAGTTTTATTTTGATAATGGTGATCAATAGTGATGTTTATTGAATTGACTAGAACATTTCTTTTAAAAAGAGGAGTCTGTTCCCATAATGTTCTGAGGGAATGACCATCACAGACCAACTGTTATCTTGGCTAGTGTGTGATAACAAATTCTGATAATAGATTTCAGTGGCATTTCTAGAGATCCATTGGCCTATTCCTACATTGAACAACAAACACAATGTTACTCCTTGAGAGAAATTGTAAGAAACATGTAGTTGAGCACAGACAGTCATGTCCATCTCAGCCATAATGCAGCTGACATGGAACCAAACTTGTAAAGAATAGTGATGGGCGAATTCGCGCCGTTTTGCTTCAGGAAAAATTTGCGAAACAGCGGCATTTTTCCGACACTGGCGGAAAAATTTTTTTTTGCCGCCGGCGAATTTTTCGCACGCGTTTCGCTAATTTATTCGCTGGCGGCGAATCGCGCAAATTTCGCCACGAATTCGCCCATCACTTGTAAAGAATATTGTCTAACAAAAAGGCACCCCGCCACCATAACAATTATTTTATGGTTCCTGAATTCCCTATAGTGTTTCATTCCACATAAGGCAGGAGCCACCGGACTCCCACCCTCACCCTCTATTTCTTATTATGTCTCTGTGCCAGAAATGATAAAGATAAGAGTTTTTGGCTGAAGCCTTCAACATAAAGGACTTGTTCTTAAAGCCAATTAATGGCATTTAAAGGAGAACTAAAGCTTAACAAAATAAGTAGGTAGAAATGTTGTACATTATGCTTTGTGCTTCTGTACCAGCCCAAGGCAACCACAGCCCTTTAGCAGTAAAGATCTGTGTCTCCAAAGATGCCCCAGTAGCTCCCCATCTTCTTTTCTGCTGATTCACTGCACATGCTCTGTGCTGCTGTCACTTACTGAGCTTAGGGACCCACTCACAATATACAGTACACATAGAATAGAAATGTCACAATATAAGGCTGATTAGTAATTAATACACATAATTACTACATGGCAGCTCAGAAACCAGTGCAATTAGCATCAGAATTGAATAATCAGAAAACCTGTAGCATCAGCTTATATTACAGCCACGGAAGCTCATTTTCTGCTGGATAATTAGTGACGAGCCCTAAGCTTAGCTTCTCAACAGCCAATCAGAGCCCACTGAGCATGTGAGTGTCACAGACACTTTCCAAGATGGTGACCCCTGTGACAAGTTTGAAGTCCTGGATCATTGCTGCTATTGACAAGCTGAAACTTCAGGCAATACGTTCAGTATATAAAATATGGCATTTTTAGGGTTTAGTTCTCCTTTAATTCCTGGTGGAGTCTTCAGGGTGAGTGTAAATGAATAAATCCTCACTTAGACTTACTAGAAAGGCTTAGGTCTAATGGCAATGATAAAGAATATTAAATGGTGGATACTAGTGATTGGCGAATATGGGCCGTTTCAGCGCCGGAGTCTCGTTTTTGAAACTGGCATCTGTTTTTGATGCCGGCGTCTGAAAATTGCGCCGGCGTCCAAAAAAAACGGGTGCCGGCGTCCATTTTTTTTGACGCTGGCGAATTTTCACTGGCGAAATTTCACGGCGGTTTCACAAATCGCGGGAATTCGCACCTGGGGAATAAATTCGCCCATCACTAGTGGATACATACAGGAAAGGGCCACTCTGGATACAACACACAAGAGTGGAGGAATTGCAAGAAACATACACAACAGTCTCTAGCACCTTAAAAGAGTAAATTATTCTATTTCCTGATGTGCATCTCGCTGACAGATTGTATTGAATTTCTTTTTAAATCAAACAGTAGCACCTTGTCCCCCTGGTTCTGAGTGGTCATCCTGCGTAGCGTGTGGTTCTGATTGTGCCTCTCTACATGTGGTCTGTACTGATGTCTGCCGAGAAGGGTGTAGGTGTTTGGAATACGGATATGTCTTCCATGAAGGTTCCTGTATCCCGCAATCTGACTGTCCTACAGCAGGTATGTCTCCATTTATTCTTGTTCCCAGTTTTCTTTTTTCTCCTATATTTTGTTTCCTCCTCTTTCACTCTTTTTTCTCTTTTTCCATTCTGTACCGTTTCATTAATTTGTAACAATAATATTCTATGTGCCATCTCCTGCCATTCCAGTGCACTTGTCTTTTAACCTGTTTCCTCTACTCTCTGCCCATAGAGTTACATTTAGGGCGATGGCACAAACACAGGGATCTTTGTCTTTCATAGGAAATCATCACTACCCGTGAGCAAAAATCTCCCAAAAGCACCTTAAAATAACACTTTAAAGTGAAATAAACATATATTCTTTGTTATTAGAGCCCACAACAGAGGTAACATCGCCCCCAGAGTGGCTGCTTTCATCAGAAATCCCTACAACAGGTATTTTTTATTTTCTTCTCTCTTCCTCTCCATGCACTTACCCTTTTTGACTTTGAGTAGGCAGAGTCGGCTCTTGCGCAATCACAGAGGGGGCACAGTTCTTAGGGGGTTACATTTAGGTTGACGGCACAAGGGATATTTGTCATCCATGGGAAATCTTCACCACCCACAAGGGACAAATCTCCAGACAATACATCTGCATTGGTGTTGCAGGGAATCTCTGGCACCAAAACATATAAACATCCAAAAAAACAGAAGGCCATTTTTGGCAAATGTGCAATGTGTAATATGTTTTAAGAGCCAGCGATTCCCAATGACACCATTACAAAAATATTTTCCTTTACTATTCTGCATGCAAATAAACATTCAACCATCAACCATACTATGGCTGCCTTCTTCAGAAATCCCTATAGCAGGTATTTTTTCTCTCTTCCTCTCTGTGCAGTTAACCTTTGTGATTAAGGTAATTTGGGTAGGCGGAGTAGGCACCCACGCAATCACAGAGGCACTTCTCAGGGGGCATAGAGTTACATTTTGGGTAATGGCACAAAGAAATATTTGTCATCCATAGGAAATATTCACTACCCAAGAAACACAAATACCTTTCCATTGGTTACATAGTTAAAAAAGGCCAACGTTCATCAAGTTCAACCCCTCCAAATGAAACCCAGCGCAGATACCTACACACACTCACACTGACCCCTCCATACACGCACATAAACCATACTGTATGTATATATATATATTTATATATATATATATATATATATTAGGGATGCACCGAATCCACTTTTTTGGATTCGCCCGAACCCCCGAATCCTTCGTGAAAGATTCGGCCGAATACCGAACCGAATCCGAACCCTAATTTGCATATGCAAATTAGGATTCGGATTCGGTTCGGCTGGGCAGAAGGATTCAGCCGAATCCGAATCCTGCTGAAAAAGGCCGAATCCTGGCCGAATCCCGAACCGAATCCTGGATTCGGTGCATCCCTAATATATATATGTATATTGACAAATATCTATATAATTGTAGATTTTAGTATTACAATAGCATTGGATAAAGTCATTAACAGAATCAGCATCACAACATCACCCGGCAGTGCATTCCCCAACCTCACTGTGATGAACCCCCTACTCTGCTTCATATGAAGAATTCTTTTCCTCTGAAGGGGGGGCCTCTGGTACAGTGATCTTTTTTACAAGTACTCATGTATAGGTGCAGAGTAAGAGCAGCAGAACTTATGGGCAGCATCTTCCAGCTTCTCTGTATTCTTCGGGAAGTGAAACCCACATTGGTGCAGAAACCAGTTGGAGCAATCTTCCGGTTAGTGGCAAAAGTGCCGGATATTGCCTAAGGGAAGGTAGAGACTTTGAAGGAGACCCAAGAACTGGAAGATGTTGCCCATGAGCTCTGCTGCTCTTGCGCTGCATGGATTAGAGGCACTTTCAGGGGTAATCACCTATGCGGGGGGGGGGAGCAGAGAAGTGGGACTATGTAGGGTAGTGGGTAGGGGTTTTTATTATTGGGGGGTTTAGTTCTCCTTTAATGGCTTCCCCCATGACTATACAGCAGCTTTCAGTATATAAACTATACTAGACTTTCTGAAGCAAAAACAGCAGTCTTACCAGTATAGGGCAACACTACTATTTTAATTACTTTGATACACTTTCAGCTTTTCATGTTACTGTTCCTTTAAGGACTGGAGCCCATCGTCTCGTTTTTGACACTGGCGTCCGTTTTTGATGCCGGCGTCTGAAATGCGCCGGTGTCCAAAAAAAAACAGATGCCGGCGTCCATTATTTTTGACACTGGCGAATTTTCACTGGTGAAATTTCACAACGGTTTCACGAATCGCTGGAATTCGTGCCTGGCGAATAAAGTCACCCATCACTAGTGGATACATACAGGAAAGGGCCACTCTGGATACAACACACAAGAGTGGAGGAATTGCAAGAAACATACACAACAGTCTCTAGCACCTTAAAAGAGTAAATTATTCTATTTCCTGATGTGCATCTCGCTGACAGATTGTATTTGAATTTCTTTTTAAATCAAACAGTAGCACCTTGTCCCTCTGGTGCTGAGTGGTCCTCCTGCGTAGCGTGTGGTTCTGATTGTGCCTCTCTACATGTGGTCTGTACTGATGTCTGCCGAGAAGGGTGTAGGTGTTTGGAATACGGATATGTCTTCCATGAAGGTTCCTGTATCCCGCGATCTAACTGTCCTACAGCAGGTATGTCTCCATTTATTCTTGTTTCCGGCTTTCTTTTTTCTCCTCTATTTTGTTTCCTCCTCTTTCAGTCGATTTTTTTTTCTCTTTTTCCATTCTGTACCGTTTCATTAATTTGTAATAATAATATTCTATGTGCCATCTCCTGCCATTCCAGTGCACTTGTCTTTTAACCTGTTTCCTCTACTCTCTGCCCCATAGAGTTACATTTAGGGCGATGGCACAAACACAGGGATCTTTTGTCTTCCATAGGAAATCATCACTACCCGTGAGCAAAAATCTCCCAAAAGTACCTTAAAATAACACTAAAGTGAAATAAACATATATTCTTTGTTATTAGAGCCCACAACAGAGGTAACATCGCCCCCAGAGTGGCTGCCTTCATCAGAAATCCCCACAACAGGTATTTTTTATTTTCTTCTCTCTTCCTCTCCATGCACTTACCCTTTTTGACTTTGAGTAGGCAGAGTCGGCTCTTGCGCAATCACAGAGGGGGCACAGTTCTTAGGGGGTTACATTTAGGTTGACGGCACAAGGGATATTTGTCATCCATGGGAAATCTTCACCACCCACAAGGGACAAATCTCCAGACAATACATCTGCATTGGTGTTGCAGGGAATCTCTGGCACCACAACATATAAACATCCAAAAAAACAGAAGGCCATTTTTGGCAAATGTGTCATATCTTTTTAGAGCCAGCGATTCCCAATGACACCATTACAAAAATATTTTCCTTTACTATTCTGCATGCAAATAAACATTTTTTTACAGCAGAGGAACCAACAACCCTACTATGGCTGCCTTCTTCAGAAATCCCTATAGCAGGTATTTCTTCTTTTGATTAAGGTAATTTGGGTAGGCGGAGTAGGCACCCACGCAATCACAGAGGCACTTCTCAGGGGGCATAGAGTTACATTTTGGGTAATGGCACAAAGAAATATTTGTCATCCATAGGAAATATTCACTACCCAAGAGACACAAATACCTTTCCATTGGTTACATAGTTAAAAAAGGTCAACGTTCATCAAGTTCAACCCCTCCAAATGAAACCCAGCGCAGATACCTACACACACTCACACTGACCCCTCCATACACGCACATAAACCATACTGTATGTATATCTATATATGTATATTGACAAATATCTATATAATTGTAGATTTTACTATCGCAATAGCATTGAATAAAGTAATTAACAGAATAAGCATCACAACATCACCCGGCAGTGCATTCCCCAACCTCACTGTCCTCACTGTGATGAACCCCCTACTCTGCTTCATATGAAGGATTCTTTTCCTCTGAAGGGGGGGCCTCTGGTACGGTGATCCTTTTTACAAGTACTCATGTATAGGTGCAGAGTAAGAGCAGCAGAACTTATGGGCACCATCTTCTGGCTGTGGGGAAGTGAAACCCGTATTGGGACATACGCAGTTGGAGCAGTCTTCCGGTTAGTGGCAAAAGTGCCGGAAATTGCCGAAGGGAAGGTAGAGAATTTGAAGAAGAACTGGAAGATGGTGCCCATGAGCTGCTGCTCTTGCGCTGCATGGATTAGAGGCACTTTCAGGGGTAATCACCTATGCGGGGGGGGGAGCAGAGAAGTGGGACTATGTAGGGTAGAGGTTAGGGTTTTTTATTATTAAGGGGTTTAGTTCTCCTTTAATGGCTTCCCCCATGGCTATACAGCAGCTTTCATTATATAAACTATACTAGACTTTCTGCAGCAAAAACAACAGTCTTAACAGTATAGGGCAACACTACTATTTTAATTACTTTGATACACTTTTAGTTTTTCATGTTACTGTTCCTTTAAGGACTGGAGCCCAAAAAGGCAAAATTGTGTTTTCATCCCTTGAGTTAATGCCCTTTTATTATACAAGACAGAACTTTATTTGCTTTAGTAGCCACAGAATGACACTGCCCAGAATTAGACAACTTTTATCTACAAAAACCGCAAGATCCTTCTCATTTCAGGAAACTCCCAACACACTGCCATTTAGTGTATAACTTGCATTTATATTATTTTTGCCAAAGTGCATAACCTGCATTTATCAACATTGAACCTCATTTTCCAGTTTGCTGCCCAGTTTTCCAGTTTAGACAAATCACTGTGCAAAGTGGCAGCATCCTGCATGGAACCTATAGTTCTGCACAATTTAGTCTCATCTGCAAAAATAGAAACAGTACTTTCAATGGCCACCTCCAGGTCATTAATAAACAAGTTGAAAAGCAAGGGACCTAGTACAGAGCCCTGCGGTACTCCACTAACAACACTGGTCCAATTAGAAAATGTTCCATTTACCACCACTCTTTGTAGTCTATCTTTTAGCCAGTTCTCTATCCAGGTACAAATACTATGTTCCAGGCCAACATTCCTTCATTTAACCATAAACCATCAATGTGGTACAGGTATGGGACCTGTTATCCAGAATGCTTGGGACCTGGGGTACCTTAAGTCTACTAGAAAATCCTATAAACATTAAATAAACCCAATAGGCTGGTTTTGCTTCCAATAAGGATTAATTATATCTTAGTTGGGATCAAGTACAAGCTACTGTTTTATTATTACAGAGAAAAATTAAATCATTTTTAAAAATTTGGAATATTGGGATAAGATGGGAGACTTTCCATAATTCAAGCTTTCTGGATAACTGGTTTCCGTTAATGGATCCCATACCTGTACTGTATAAAATGCTTTAGCAAAGTACATCAAATCCACAGCATCCCAGTCGAGGTCCATGATCCCCGCCTCATAAAAACGAATTAAATGAATTTGGCAAGATCTGTAACACATAAAACCATGCACAAAATCCCAGCATCCTAATTGGTAAAACAGTCAAGTATATTATCCGTTAATTCTCCCTCAAAAAACATTCCTATCCTTACAACTGACATCAGACTAACCGGCATATAGTTTTGAGGCTAAGAACAGGACCCATTTTTGAATAGCGCACCATATTAGCAATTCACCAGTCTTTTGGCACCATGACTTGGCAAACCCATTACCCCAGTCAATGTCTGGATAATTGAAACCACCCATAATAATAACTAGTTGTAAAGTCACCTCCATTTGTTATAGTAGCTGGGCCTCATTCTCGTCACTTATACAAGGTGATTTGTTGCTTACACCAATGATAATAGTCTTTGTCTAGGAACCCAAATCCTTCCTTTTTACACCAAGACTTTAGCCACACATTTAGCTCCCTAAGCTCCCAGTCTTCCTAAACTTGCACATGGCACAGGCAAAATTTCCAAAAAATTACACTGGACCTTCTGTTAATCTTGGAGCCTAGATCCCTGTACTCTTCCATCTACCATTAATGTTGTCTTTAGTACCAATATGAACCAAGACAACTGGATCATGCCCAGCCCTATCAAATAATTTGTTTACCTGATCAACCACATGCCGAACCCTGGCACCAGGAAGGAAGCAAACTGTTGTGGTGTAACATGGTATCTCTGGCACCAAAACATATGAATTGCATAACTTCTGAAAATTCTAGGAGAAGGCCATTTTTGGCAAATGCTCCAACACAAAGGTATTTTCCTTCACTATTCTGCATGTAAAAGTGTACAAATAAACATCTTTTCTTTCTTATCAGAGACAACAACAGAGGTACCGTCACCCCCAATATGGCTGCCTTCATCAGAAATCCCTACAACAGGTAATGTTTGTTCTTTTTTTTTTCTCTTCTTCTCTATCCGCTTTCCCTTTCTGAATGAAGCACTGGAACTAGGTGGTAGATTTATAATCATGGTTCAGGTTCTAGTATATTAAGCTAACACTGTCACTTCTTAGTTGTGATATTTGTATAAAAGGTTTTTTTTACCCCAATATTTTTTTCCCCAGCTATCCCTAAAAAAACCCAAAAAAACGATTCCACCGATAACCTAGTGAGCTTTTTATTTTGTTATAAACATTATTGTCAAGAAAACACAAAAGTGGAGAAAAGAAGATGTAAAAAAATTCAATCTTGATATACATAACATTACTTGTTTGTTTGGGGTATAATAAGAGAAATAAAAGCAATATCTTACTACCGGTTAATCATGTTGTGATATAATTTTTCTGCAAAGCACATTCTACTTGCATGTACTAATTGTGTAGTGATGCTGTACCCCAAGAATCTTTCAAATGGATTATTCTGCTGCCCTGATCTAGCCATAAGATGGAATAAGCAATGTGAAGCATCCCTCTGAAAATAATTGATATTACAATTTATAAAATTGGTTTTGAAAGGGGAAAGAAAACACATGATTTTATTTAATCTTTTTCATTTCATTAGCAGAAACCACAACATTAACAATCTCTGACACAATGGAACCAGTTTTGGACACTACACAGGAAACTTCTCCAACAGGTTTCGCTTTTGTTTCTGTTTCTTTGCTCTTTTCCCGTTGTCTTTGAACAGTCACATCGTATTCCATTGTTTATGTGTATTTACCCTGTGACCATAAATAAGATCATATTTTTAAAAAAAAATTTAGACATAGCAAAGTTGGTTGGATTTATTCAAAAATTTGGATTGCTCCTTTTGACTTTTTTTTATGAAGCTTCATTTTTCAATGAACATATTTCATTTTCAATGTACAGGTATGGGATTATCCACAAACCTATTATCCAGAAAGCTCTCAATTAACAGGAATAGGGGCAGCTTCATTAAAGAGTCGCCATCGACTGTTTCGCACCACATCGCCAGGCAAAAATTTGTTACCACTACGCTAATTCACTAAAATGCGAAGTTGCGTCCTGGGTGCCGAACACTTGCGACTTTTTCCTAGTGTTACTTTGGCAGTGCGAGCGTTTCAAATCAAAATTATGATAGCGATTGCTTCTGCCTAGTGAAACTTTGTTAGTACTCTTATGCTTAGGTCAATTTGGATAGGGTGGCTACATTTAAGTCATATGGACGTCTTTATTAGAGATGTTGGTGCAAAAGCTTGAAGTGGCCACTTTTTATTATTATTATTATTATTATTATTATTATTAACATGTATTTACATAGCGCCAACATATTGCGTAGCACTGTAAAGTAAATGTGATTATACAACTAAATCCCATGAATTATATACATAGAACATATGGAGTTACATACATCACTATCAATACCAGTACAAAAGGTGAGGAAGGCCCTATGCAATAGAGCTTACACTCTAAAGGGAAGGGAGTAATACACAAGGTGTGGGAGTGGGCAAGATCGAATTAAGTGGGTGAGAAATGTGGTACTGTATGTGGTGTTGTGTTTGGTAGTTAAGCAGAGTGAGGGGAGGCTTCTCAAAAGAAGTGCGTTTTAAGAGATTTCTTGAAAGCAGAAAGGTTGGGAGAAAGTCAGACAGACCGTGGGAGAGCGTTCCAGAGGAGGGGTGCAGCCCTTGCAAAGTCTTGAATGCGAGCATGTGAGGAGGTAATGAGAGAAGAGTTGAGTAGCTGGTCAGTAGAGGAGCGTAGTAAGCGGTTGGGTGAGTATATAGAGATGAGTTCAGAGATGTAGGGTGGGGCAGAGTTATGAAGTGCTTTGAAAGTCAGTGTCATTAATTTGAATTTGATTCTGAAAGGTAACGGAAGCCAGTGCAGGGATTGACAGAATGGCGAGGCAGAGGAGGAGCGGTTGCTGAGGTGTATGAGCCTCGCAGCAGTGTTCATTATGGACTGGAGAGGTGACAGTCTCTGGAGGGGGAGGCCAATTAAAAGAGAGTTACAGTAGTCTAGACGCGATATGATGAGAGAGTGAATAAGAATTTTGGCAGCGTCTTGGGTGATAAATTATCGTATTTTGTATATGTTCCTTAGGTGGAAGTGACATGATTTAATAAGTGACTGGATATGAGGAGTGAATGACAGGGCAGAATCTAGGATAACCCCAAGGCACCGGGCCTGGGGAGAGGGGGTGATAGTGGAATTGTTAACTATGATGGATACTTCCGGGATGTTACTGGTGTTAGTTGGAGGAAAGAGAACCATTTCAGTTTTAGAGAGGTTTAATTTAAGGTAGCTTTGCGACATCCAGGTAGAGATAGCGGACAGGCAGGAGGAGACGCGAGTTAGGAGTTCTGGGTTGAGATCAGGAGACGAGAGATAGAGGTGGTAGTGGAAACCATACGAGTTGATTAATTTGCCGAGGGAGGAAGTATAGAGGGAGAATAGTAATAGTAACTTTTCATTATACAAAAGACAAAAGAGGTGCTATAATGCCCAACACACTAGCCCACCCTAAAATGTATGTTCAATGGCCCTCAAATATCTGGGGAAAAATGTTAACCTGAAAAAGTTTAATAGTTAGGACTTTTGCAGGCAATCCCACTTAAAAAAAGGAAAAGTCGCCAACATTTTTACAACTTCATTTTAGCAGTTCGCCTGGTCTTAGGTGGCGAAGTCAACTCTGGCGAAAGGGGTAACGTTCAGTAAAATCCACACTTTACTGAATTTACGGAGTAACGACCGTTCTCCAAAACGAAATGTCGCCGCTGGGAGTGTGAATGTGCCAGACTCAGCACATTGTAATCTAGATATATATATATATATATATACACACTAACAGGAATATAGGCATTCATGAAACAGGAGACAATGGGTGCCTGGGTGCAGTCAGCAAAGGGTTTCATGTAGATATCTAAGAAAGCCGCACTCTTAGGACTTATGCTTAATGAGTCATATAGTGGGACATTCACAAAGATTCGTTATTGCTCCAGCGTCTGCTTCGCCGCGCTTCGCCAGGCGTATTTTCGCCAGCGCTACGCAAATTCACTAAAATCCGAAGTTCGCTCAGGGGAAGCGTATGGTTGTGAAGATGCGCTAGTGTTAATTCGCCAAGCAAAGCAAAGTTACGCTAGCGATGCTTAATTTGCATACGGCTCCAAATTGAAGTTACAATGGAGGTATATGTAGCATCACTACACAAGCCTGGGAAACCTTCAAAACAGCAAATAGAATTTTTATTTTACCCTACACATGTGCACACTGTATAGTTAAGGTGCCATGAGTTAGGAAATGTAGGGGGGAAGGAGGGGAGCCCCAAAAAAAATGTCGATCTTTTTCAGCCTATCACCCATAAAAAATGAAAAACGCCAGCGTTTTTTGGGACTTAGAAATTTTTTAAACTTTTTTTGAAGCAATCCCTATCTACTCTGTTGCACTTCGCCTGCCGAAGGAAGTCTGGCGTAAAAGGTAGCGTTCAGAATAATTTGCGCGTTAGTAAATTTGCGTAGTTACGTCCGTTGCACAAATTCGCCAGGTGTAAGGGTGCGAAGTAACACTGGCGAATTTATGCCAGCATCCGTTAGTGAATCGGCGAAATAACGAAAATTCTCTACGCTGGCGCATTCACGCTAGCGTTAGGCGCTTCGTCGTTTAGTGAATTTGCCCAATAGTGTTTCTATAAAACAGACTAAAACCATAAAAATCTTAAAAGGAAATAATTTTTTGGTTTTACATAGAAATATCTGATTCTACAGATCAAAATGAAACCATCTGTACTTGCAGAGACTCCTTCTCCGCCCGACCCCAACTAAGGCTCACACAGCGATCCAACCCCTCTCTCAACGTGTTCCATTGCTCCATTGTGAAGTCTATAAGTAGAAAAGCTAATAAAAACCATCTGAAATAATAATTTTTAGTAGATTGGGATTTATCTTCTAAAAAATCTCAAATATTCACCAGTAATAATCCCAGTTGTGGAAAAATCTTTAATCCGGAAAATTTAGGTCCCAAAAAATAGATTCCATACTTATATGTAGAAAAGATAATAAAAACCATCTGAGCTTTCACAAATAAACATGTAAATAAACTTGTTTTGCATAAACACAGGGCCGGAACAAGAGGTAGAAAGGGTAGGTAGATAGGGTGCAAGTTAAGGGAGGGCACTCTTCCATCCACTATGTGTTTCTCCATAGAGCAATGGGGATGAGAGTGGCTAGTGCAAGTGGTTTTGGCAAAGTCCATGTAGGAGAGGGAGTGGGTTTTGTTTCTGTTATCAGAGGACCTGCCATTGGGGGCAAAAGTTTGCTGAGGGTGGACTTGGGCGACCAAATGTTACGACCTACCTCTGCATAGACATTCCTATTTCCACAAACTGAAAGGAAACAATGGTAGTCTGTGCTTGCAGAAACTGTTTTCCATCATCCCCCAAGGCTCACCTTTTCATGCAACCCATCCCTTAGTATGTTCCATTTTGAAATGATGGATTCTGGGACATTACATCTGTGGACAGCAGAGGGAATCAAGTATGTCTTTGTAAAAAATACATACATTTATATCAAATGCTTTAGCAAAGTCTAAGTAGATAACATCCACTGCCACCCAGACTCTATCCTTCTGCTTTTAATATAGGACTATTGAACATTTAAGATCAGAAAACTTAAATTAAAAAACAGAATATAGATATTGCATTTATGCTACATTTTTAGATATTGTATATGCTGAAGAGCAGGGGTCCCCAACCTTTTTCACCCGTGAGCAACATTCAGATTTAAAAAGAGTGGGGGAGCAACACAAGCACGGAAAATGTTCCTGGGTGATGCCAAATAAGGGTTGTGATTGGCTACTGGTAGCCCCTATGTGGACTGGCAGCCTACAGGAGGGTCTGTTTGGCAGTACATCTGGTTTTTATACAACCAAAACTTGCCTCCAAGCCTGGAATTCAAAAATAAGCTCCTGCTTTGAGGCCACTGGGAGCAACATCCAAGGGGTTGGAGAGCAACATGTTGCTCACGAGCTACTGGTTGGGGATCACTGCTGAAGAGAATGACAAAATAAAATGATTTCCACTCATTTAAAAAATAATCTTTGTTCATCAGAATCCACAACAACGGAGACAGCAATGATGGACTGGCCAACAACAACAACAGGTACATTATCTGCAGCTTTCAGCTGTCCCGTACCTTAAAGTGACAAGAATTTGTGTGATTAGCTGAATTGCTTAATCAAATTTTGTGATTAGTTTAATCTAAAGATTCAACCAAACCTGAATCCTGCAAAAGGGATTGAAATTTACTGGTGATTTACTTTATTACCAGTAGGAAAGTATTTTTAGGATATTTGTCCCCAATTGTAGCCAATTTGAAAGATAATATCCCATATATCCTATAGAACCACACAACTCACCATACAGTTGCCCCTAGGCAGTGAGCCTTAGCATGTTAGTGAATTTATCGTAGATAGATGCTGAAGAGAATGACAAAATAAAATTATTTGCAGTAATTAACACAAATGATCTTTGTTCATCAGAGTCCACCACAACAGAGACAACAACAATGGACTGGCCTACAACAACAACAGGTACAATATCTATAGTTTTTAGCTGTCCAGTACCTTAAATTAACCTTAAATTAACGTAAATTTGTGTGATCAGCTGAATCATGTCTCACGTGAAATTTTGTGATTGGCTTAATCTAAACATTCAAACCAATCTGAATCCTGCAACAAGGATTCATATTTACTGGCAATTTACTTTATTGTGTGTGATTTGGCACCACAGAGAGTGGCTAGTGCAGACAGTGGCTAGTGCAAATGGTAGTAGCAAAGTCCATGTAGGAGAGGGAGTGGGTTTTGTTTCTGTTGTCAGAGGACCTGGCATTGGGGGCAAAATTTTGCTGAAGGCGGACTTGGGCGACCAATTGTTGTGGCCTACCTCTGCATAGACATTCCTGTTTCTACACACTGAAAGGAAACAATGGTAGTCTGTGCTTGCAGAAACTGTTTTCCATCATACCCCAAGGCTCACCTTATTATGCAACCCATCCCTTACTATGTTCCATTATGAAATGATGGATTCTGGGGCATTACATCTCTCTGATTTACAGATAATCTGTAAACCACCACAGTGGACAGGAGAGGCAATCAAGTATGTCTTTGTAAAAAATACATACATTTATTTCAAATGCTTTAGCAAAGTCTAAGTAAATAACATCCACTGCAACCCCAGACTCTATTCTCTCCGCTTTTGAAATAGGACTACTGAACATTTGAGATCAGAAAACTTAAATTGAAAAAGAATATAGATATTGCATATATGCTACATTTTTAGATACTGTATATGCTGAAGAGAATGACAAAATAAAATGATTTGCAGTCATTTAAAAAATAATCTTTGTTCATCAGAATCCACAACAACGGAGACAACAATGATGGACTGGCCTACAACAACAACAGGTACATTATCTGCAGCTTTCAGCTGTCCAGTACCTTAAAGTGACAAGAATTTGTGTGATTAGCTGAATTGCTTAATCAAATTTTGTGATTAGTTCAATCTAAAGTTTCAACCAATCCTGCAAAAGGGATTGAAATTTACTGGTGATTTACTTTATTACCAGTGGGAAAGTATTTTTTCCAAAAAAAAAGTTTGCTGAGGGTGGACTTGGGCGGCCAAATGTTATGGCCTACCGCTGCATAGACATTCCTGTTTCCACACACTCTGAAAGGAAACTATGGTAGTCTGTGCTTGCATAAACTGTTTTCCATCACCCCCCAAGTTATGGATTCTGGGACATTACATCCCACTGATTTGCAGATAATCTGTACACCACCACTATGGACAGCAGAATGAATCAAGTATTTCTTTGGAAAAAATACATACATTTATATCAAATGCTTTAGCAAAGTCTAAGTAAATAACATCCACTGCCACCCAGCCTCTATCCTTCTGCTTTTGATATAGGACTACTGAACATTTGAGATCAGAAAACTTAAATGAAAAAAATAGAGGTTGCAATTATGCTACATTTTTAGATACTGTATATGCTGAAGAGAATGACAAAATAAAATTATTTGCAGTCATTTTAAAAATATTCTTTGTTCATCAGAATCCACAACAATGGAGACAACAATGATTGACTGGCCAACAACAACAACAACAACAGGTACATTATCTGCAGCTTTCAGCTGTCCAGTACCTTAAAGTGACAAGAATTTGTGTGATTAGTTGAATTGCTTAATCAAATATTTAATTAAATGTTGTGATTAGTTGAATCTAAAGATTCAACCAAATCTGAATCCGGCAAAAGGGATAGAAATCTACTGGTGATTTACTTTATTGCCAGTAGGAAAGCTTTTTTAGAAGATTTGTCCCCAGCAGTATTGTATTGCAGATTTTTAGAAGGAGACAAATCTAAAATAAATATGCTTCTAAAAAAATCCCAACTATTTCACAATAGTAATCCCAATTGTGGAAAAAACTCTAATTCAGAATATCTAGGTCCCAAAAATCCGAAATTATAGATCCCATACTTATATGTAGAAAAGATAATAAACACAATCTAAACTTCAATGAATAAACATACCCTTTTTTTGTTTTACATAGACATTCTTGATTCCACACACTGAACGGAAGCCATGGTAGCCTGTGCTTGCAGAAACCATTTCCCACCATTTCCCACCACCCCCAAGGTTCACCTTTTCATCTAACCCATCCCTTGCCTTGTTCCATTGTGAACTGGGATTTCATGTCCCAGAATCCATCAGTTCACAATAGAACAAGATGAGGAAGGGTTTGCATGAAACTGTGAGCATAAGGAAAGGGGTGATTCTTACTAGTAACTTGGCTTTCTGTGGAATCAGGTATGTCTTTGTAAAAAATACATACTATAAAAAATAACATCCACTGCCACCCCAAACTATCATTCTGCTTTTGATATAGGACTACTGAACATTTAAATGGGTTGTTCACCTTTAAATTAACACGTAGTATGATGCAGAGTGTTACATTCTGACATAATTTGCAATTGGGTTTTAATTTTTATTATTTGTGGTTTTTGAGTTATTTATCTTTTTATTAAGCAGCTCTCAAGTTTGCAATTTTGATAATCTGGTTGCTAGGGTCCAAATTACCCTAGCAACCATGCACTGATTTGAATAAGAGTCTGGAATATGAATAGGAGAGGGCCTGAATAGAAAGATGGGTAATAAAAAGTAGCACTACCAATACATGTATGGCCTTACAGAGCAGATGTCTTTTTAGATGGGGTCAGTGACCCCTGTTTGAAAGTTGGAAAGAGTCTAAGAAAAAAATAATTCAAAAACTATTAAAAATAAACCATGAAGGCCAATTGAAAAGTTGCTTAGAATTGGCTATTCTATAACATACTAAAAGTTAACTTAAATGATCCATCCATTTAAGATCAGAAAACCTAAATGAAAAAAAATGTTTTTATTAAAAAGTTTTTATAATAAACAGGCTCCTTAAAGTTGGCAAATACATATTTATTCAATCCAAGATTCAATCCAATTTACAGTGTAATAAGTAGAACCCCCATTTCACAAGGGACTAGAATAACAACTTGTAAAAAATGTTTAAGTCTAAGTAGATAACATCCACTGCCACCTCACAGTCTATCCTTCTGCTTTTGCTATAGGACTACAGAACATTTGAGATCAGAAATCTTAGATTAAAAAAATACAGATTGTATTTTTGCTACATTTTTCTCAAACCATGAAGAAAACATGATTTTTAATAAACAGGCTTTTAAGAGATGCCAAATACATTGTAAGATTTTAGTGCAAGAGCTGGGGAATGTATTGCATTAGCCAATTTGAAGGATAATATCCCATATATCCTATAGAACCACACAATTCACCATGCAGTTGCCCCTAGGCAGTGAGCCTTAGCATGTTAGTGAACGTATGGTAGATAGATGCTGAAGAGAATGACAAAATAAAATGATTTGCAGTAATTAACAAAATGATCTTTGTTCATCAGAGTCCACAACAACGGAGACAACAACAACAGGTACAATATCTATAGTTTTTAGCTGTCCAGTACCTTCAATTAATGTAAATTTGTGTGATCGGCTGAATCATTTCTCACGTGAAATTTTGTGATTGGCTTAATCTAAACATTCAAACAAATCTGAATCCTGCAACAAAGATTCATATTTACTGGCAATTTACTTTATTGTATGTGATTTGGCCCCACATTAGAGTAGATTTGTAGAGGTAGACAAATTTGAAGAAAATATTTTTCAAAAAATCTCAAATATTCACCAGTGGTAATCTCAGTTGTGGAAAAACATTTAATCTGAAAATCGAGGTCCCAAAAATCTGAATAATAGATCCTACATATTTATATGTAGAAAAGATCAAAAAACACATATGAACTTCCATGAATAAACATGTAAATAAACTTGTTTTGCATAGACACAGGGGTAGAAAGAGTAGGCAACTGCCCAGGGTGCAAGTTTAGAGGGGGGACACTATTAAAATGAGACAAAATTGCACTCTCCCTTCCACTATGTGTTTCTGCATAGAGCAATGGGGATGAGAGTGGCTAGTGCAAGTGGCAGTGGCAAAGTCCATGTAGGAGAGGGAGTGGGTTTTGTTTCTGTTGTCAGAGGACCTGGCATTGGGGGCAAAATTTTGCTGAAGTCGGACTTGGGCGACCAAATGTTATGGCCTACCTCTGCATAGGCATTCCTGTTTCCACACACTGAAAGGATACCATGGTAGTCTGTGCTTGCAGAAACTGTTTTCCATCATACCCCAAGGCTCACCTTTTCTTGCAACCCATCCTTTACTATGTTCCATTATGAAATGATGGATTCTGGGACATTACATCTCTCTGATTTACAGATAATCTGTAAACCATCACAGTGGACAGCAGAGGCAATCAAGTATGTCTTTGTAAAAAATACATACATTTATTTCAAATGCTTTAGCAAAGTCTAAGTAAATAACATCCACTGCAACCCCAGACTCTATTCTCTCCGCTTTTGAAATAGGACTACTGAACATTTGAGATCAGAAAACTTAAATTGAAAAAGAATATAGATATTGCATTTATGCTACATTTTTAGATACTGTATATGCTGAAGAGAATGACAAAATAAAATGATTTGCAGTCATTTAAAAAATAATCTTTGTTCATCAGAATCCACAACAACGGAGACAACAATGATGGACTGGCCAACAACAACAACAGGTACATTATCTGCAGCTTTCAGCTGTCCAGTACCTTAAAGTGACAAGAATTTGTGTGATTAGCTGAATTGCTTAATCAAATGTTGTGATTAGTTCAATCTAAAGTTTCAACCAATCCTGAATCCTGCAAAAGGGATTGAAATTTACTGGTGATTTACTATATTACCAGTGGGAAAGTATTTTTTCAAAAAAAAAAGTTTGCTGAGGGTGGACTTGGGCGGCCAAATGTTATGGCCTACCGCTGCATAGACATTCCTGTTTTCACACACTCTGAAAGGAAACTACGGTAGTCTGTGCTTGCAGAAACTGTTTTCCATCACCCCCCAAGTTATGGATTCTGGGACATTACATCCCACTGATTTGCAGATAATCTGTACACCACCACTATGGACAGCAGAATGAATCAAGTATGTTTTTGGAAAAAACTACATACATTTATATCAAATGCTTTAGCTAAGTCTAAGTAAATAACATCCACTGCTACCCCAGACTCTATCCTTCTGCTTTTGAAATAGGACTACTGAACATTTGAGATCAGAAAACTTAAATTAAAAAAAGAATATAGATATTGCATTTATGCTACATTTTTAGATACTGTATATGCTGAAGAGAATGACAAAATAAAATGATTTGCAGTCATTTAAAAAATAATCTTTGTTCATCAGAATCCACAACAACGGAGACAACAATGGTGGACTGGCCTACAACAACAACAACAGGTACATTATCTGCAGCTTTCAGCTGTCCAGTACCTTAAAGTGACAAGAATTTGTGTGATTAGCTGAATTGCTTAATCAAATATTTAATGAAATGTTGTGATTAGTTGAATCTAAAGATTCAACCAAATCTGAATCCGGCAAAAGGGATAGAAATCTACTGGTGATTTACTTTATTGCCAGTAGGAAAGCTTTTTTAGAAGATTTGTCCCCAGCAGTATTGTATTGCAGATTTATAGAAGGAGACAAATCTAAAATAAATATGCTTCTAAAAAAATCCCAACTATTTCACAATAGTAATCCCAATTGTGGAAAAAACTCTAATTCAGAATATCTAGGTCCCAAAAATCTGAAATTATAGATCCCATACTTATATGTAGAAAAGATAATAAACACAATCTAAACTTCAATGAATAAACATACCCTTTTTTTGTTTTACATAGACATTCTTGATTCCACACACTGAACGGAAGCCATGGTAGCCTGTGCTTGCAGAAACCATTTCCCACCATTTCCCACCACCCCCAAGGTTCACCTTTTCATGTAACCCATCCCTTGCCTTGTTCCATTGTGAACTGGGATTTCATGTCCCAGAATCCATCAGTTCACAATAGAACAAGATGAGGAAGGGTTTGCATGAAACTGTGAGCATAAGGAAAGGGGTGATTCTTACTAGTAACATGGCTTTCTGTGGAATCAGTTATGCCTTTGTAAAAAATACATACTATAAAAAATAACATCCACTGCCACCCCAAACTATCATTCTGCTTTTGATATAGGACTACTGAACATTTAAAGGGGTTGTTCACCTTTAAATTAACATGTAGTATGATGCAGAGTGTTACATTGTGACATAATTTGCAATTGGGTTTTAATTTTTTATTATTTGTGGTTTTTGAGTTATTTATCTTTTTATTCAGCAGCTCTCAAGTTTGCAATTTTCATAATCTGGTTGCTAGGGTCCAAATTACCCTAGCAACCATGCACTGATTTGAATAAGAGTCTGGAATATGAATAGGAGAGGGCCTGAATAGAAAGATGGGTAATAAAAAGTAGCACTACCAATACATGTATGGCCTTACAGAGCATATCTCTTTTTAGATGGGGTCAGTGACCCCTGTTTGAAAGTTGGAAAGAAACTAAGAAGAAAATAATTTAAAAACTATGAAAAATAAACCATGAAGGGCAATCGAAAAGTTGCTTAGAATTGGCCGTTCTATAACATACTAAAAGTTAACTTAAAGGTGATCCGTCCCTTTAAGATCAGAAACCTAAATGAAAAAAAAACTTTTATTAGAAAGTTTTTTTTAATATACAGGCTCCTTAGAGTTTGCAAATACATATTTATTCAATCCAAGATTCAATCCAATTTACAGTGTAATAAGTAGAACCCCCATTTCACAAGGGACTAGAATAACAACTTGTAAAAAATGTTTAAGTCTAAGTAGATAACATCCACTGCCACCTCACAGTCTATCCTTCTGCTTTTGCTATAGGACTACAGAACATTTGAGATCAGAAATCTTAGATTAAAAAAATACAGATTGTATTTTTGCTACATTTTTCTCAAACCATGAAGAAAACATGATTTTTAATAAACAGGCTTTTAAGAGATGCCAAATACATTGCAAGATTTTAGTGCAAGATCTGGGGAATATATTGCATTAGCCAATTTGAAGGATAATATCCCATATATCCATATATCCTATAGAACCACACAATTCACCATGCAGTTGCCCCTAGGCAGTGAGCCTTAGCATGTTAGTGAACGTATGGTAGATAGATGCTGAAGAGAATGACAAAGTAAAATGATTTGCAGTAATTAACAAAAATGATCTTTGTTCATCAGAGTCCACAACAACGGAGACAACAACAACAGGTACAATATCTATCGTTTTTAGCTGTCCAGTACCTTCAATTAATGTAAATTTGTGTGATCAGATGAATCATTTCTCTTGTGAAATTTTGTGATTGGCTTAATCTAAACATTCAAACAAATCTGAATCCTGCAACAAAGATTCATATTTACTGGCAATTTACTTTTTTATATGCGATTTGGCCCCACATTAGAGTAGATTTGTAGAGGTAAATTTGAAGAAAATATTTTTCAAAAAATCTCAAATATTCACCAGTGGTAATCTCAATTGTGGAAAAACATTTAATCTGAAAATCCAGGTCCCAAAAATCTGAATAATAGATCCTACATATTTATATGTAGAAAAGATCAAAAAACACATATAAACTTCCATGAATAAACATGTAAATAAACTTGTTTTGCATAGACACAGGGGTAGAAAGAGTAGGCAACTGCCTAGGGTGCAAGTTGCACTCTTCCTTCGACTATGTGTTTCTGCATAGAGCAATGGGGATGAGAGTGGCTAGTGCAAGTGGCAATGGCAAAGTCCATGTAGGAGAGGGAATGGGTTTTGTTTTTGTTATCAGAGGACCTGGCATTGGGGGCAAAAGCTTGCTGAGGGCGGACTTGGGCGACCGATTGTTATGGCCTACCTCTGCATAGACATTCCTGTTTCCACACACTGAAACAATGGTAGTCTGTGCTTGCAGAAACTGTTTTCCATCATACCCCAAGGCTCACCTTTTCATGCAACCCATCCCTTACTATGTTCCATTATGAAATGATGGATTCTGGGACATTACATCTGTGGACAGCAGAGGGAATCAAGTATGTCTTTGTAAAAAATACATACATTTATATCAAATGCTTTAGCAAAGTCTAAGTAGATAACATCCACTGCCACCCAGACTCTATCCTTCTGCTTTTGATATAGGACTATTGAACATTTAAGATCAGAAAACTTAAATTAAAAAAAGAATATAGATATTGCATTTATGCTACATTTTTAGATACTGTATATGCTAAAGAGAATGACAAAAATAAAATGATTTGCAGCCATTTAAAAAATAATCTTTGTTCATCAGAATCCACAACAATGGAGACAACAATGATGGACTGGCCAACAACAACAACAACAACAGGTACATTATCTGCATCTTTCAGCTGTCCAGTACCTTAAAGTGACAAGAATGTGTGTGATTAGCTGGATTGCTTAATCAAATTTTGTGATTAGTTGCATCTAAAGATTCAACCAAACCTGAATCTTGCAAAAGGGATTGAAATTTACTGGTGATTTACTTTATTACCAGTGGGAAAGTATTTTTTCCAAAAAAAAAAGTTTTCTGAGGCTGGACTTGGGCGGCCAAATGTTATGGCCTACCGCTGCATAGACATTCCTGGTTCCACACACTCTGAAGGGAAACTATGGTAGTCTGTGCTTGCAGAAACTGTTTTCCATCACCCCCCAAGTTATGGATTCTGGGACATTACATCCCACTGATTTGCAGATAATCTGTAAACCACCACAGTGGACAGCAGAATGAATCAAGTATGTCTTTGTAAAAAATAAATACATTTATATCAAATGCTTTAGCAAAGTCTAAGTAGATAACATCCACTGCCACCCAGACTCTATCCTTCTGCTTTTGATATAGGACTACTGAACATTTAAGATCAGAAAACTTAAATTAAAAAAATAGAGGTTGCATTTATGCTACATTTTTAGATTCTGTATATGCTGAAGAGAATGGCAAAATAAAATGATTTGCAGTCATTTAAAAAATAATCTTTGTTCATCAGAATCCACAACAACGGAGACAACAATGGTGGACTGGCCAACAACAACAACAGGTACATTATCTGCAGCTTTCAGCTGTCCAGTACCTTAAAGTGACAAGAATTTGTGTGATTAGCTGAATTGCTTAATCAAATTTTGTGATTAGTTCAATCTAAAGTTTCAACCAATCCTGAATCCTGCAAAAGGGATTGAAATTTACTGGTGATTTACTTTATTACCAGTGGGAAAGTATTTTTTCCAAAAAAAAAGTTTGCTGAGGGTGGACTTGGGCGGCCAAATGTTATGGCCTACGGCTGCATAGACATTACTGTTTCCACACACTCTGAAAGGAAACTATGGTAGTCTGTGCTTGCATAAACTGTTTTCCATCACCCCCCAAGTTATGGATTCTGGGACATTACATCCCACTGATTTGCATATAATCTGTACACCACCACTATGGACAGCAGAATGAATCAAGTATTTCTTTGGAAAAAATACATACATTTATATCAAATGCTTTAGCAAAGTCTAAGTAAATAACATCCACTGCCACCTAGACTCTATCCTTCTGCTTTTGATATAGGACTACTGAACATTTGAGATCAGAAAACTTAAATTAAAAAAATAGAGGTTGCAATTATGCTACATTTTTAGATACTGTATATGCTGAAGAAAATGACAAAATAAAATTATTTGCAGTCATTTTAAAAATATTCTTTGTTCATCAGAATCTACAACAATGGAGACAACAATGATTGACTGGCCAACAACAACAACAACAACAGGTACATTATCTGCAGTTTTCAGCTGTCCAGTACCTTAAAGTGACAAGAATTTGTGTAATTAGCTGAATTGCTTAATCAAATATTTAATGAAATGTTGTGATTAGTTGAATCTAAAGATTCAACCAAATCTGAATCCGGCAAAAGGGATAGAAATCTACTGGTGATTTACTTTATTGCCAGTAGGAAAGCTTTTTTAGGAGATTTGTCCCCAGCAGTATTGTATTGCAGATTTATAGAAGGAGATAAATCTAAAATAAATATGCTTCTAAAAAAATCCCAACTATTTCACAATAGTAATCCCAATTGTGGAAAAAACTCTAATTCAGAATATCTAGGTCCCAAAAATCCGAAATTATAGATCCCATACTTATATGTAGAAAAGATAATAAACACAATCTAAACTTCAATGAATAAACATACCCTTTTTTTGTTTTACATAGACATTCTTGATTCCACACACTGAACGGAAGCCATGGTAGCCTGTGCTTGCAGAAACCATTTCCCACCATTTCCCACCACCCCCAAGGTTCACCTTTTCATCTAACCCATCCCTTGCCTTGTTCCATTGTGAACTGGGATTTCATGTCCCAGAATCCATCAGTTCACAATAGAACAAGCTGAGGAAGGGTTTGCATGAAACTGTGAACATAAGGAAAGGGGTGATTCTTACTAGTAACATGGCTTTCTGTGGAATCAGGTATGTCTTTGTAAAAAATATATACTATAAAAAATAACATCCACTGCCACCCTAAACTATCATTCTTCTTTTGATATAGGACTACTGAACATTTAAAGGGGGTTGTTCACCTTTAAATTAACATGTAGTATGATGCAGAGTGTTACATTGTGACATAATTTGCAATTGGGTTTTAATTTTTTATTATTTGTGGTTTTTGAGTTATTTAGCTTTTTATTCAGCAGCTCTCAAGTTTGCAATTTTGATAATCTGGTTGCTAGGGTCCAAATTACCCTAGCAACCATGCACTGATTTGAATAAGAGTCTGGAATATGAATAGGAGAGGGCCTGAATAGAAAGATGGGTAATAAAAAGTAGCACTACCAATACATGTATGGCCTTACAGAGCATATCTCTTTTTAAATGGGGTCAGTGACCCCTGTTTGAAAGTTGGAAAGAGTCTAAGAAGAAAATAATTCAAAAACTATTAAAAATAAACCATGAAAGCCAATTGAAAAGTTGCTTAGAATTGGCCATTCTATAACATACTAAAAGTTAACTTAAAGGTGATCTGTCCCTTTAAGATCAGAAAACCTAAATGAAAAAAAAATGTTTTTATTAGAAAGTTTTTTTTAATATACAGGCTCCTTAGAGTTTGCAAATACATATTTATTCAATCCAAGATTCAATCCAATTTACAGTGTAATAAGTAGAACCCCCATTTCACAAGGGACTAGAATAACAACTTGTAAAAAATGCTTTAGTAAAGGCTAAGTAGATAACATCCACTGCCACCTCACAGTCTATCCTTCTGCTTTTGCTATAGGACGTCAGAACATTTGAGATCAGAAATCTTAGATTAAAAAAATACAGATTGTATTTTTGCTGCATTTTTCTCAAACCATGAAGAAAACTTGATTTTTAATAAACAGGCTTTTAAGAGATGCCAAATACATTGCAAGATTTTAGTGCAAGAGCTGGGGAATGTATTGCATTAGCCAATTTGAAGGATAATATCCCATATATCCTATAGAACCACACAATTCACCATGCAGTTGCCCCTAGGCAGTGAGCCTTAGCATGTTAGTGAACGTATGGTAAAATCTCAAATAATCACCAGTAGTAATCTCAGTTGTGGAAAAACATTTAATCTGAAAATCCAGGTCCCAAAAATCTGAATAATAGATCCTACATATTTATTTGTAGAAAAGATAAAAAAAAACATATGAACTTCCATGAATAAACATGTAAATAAACTTGTTTTGCATAGACACAGGGGTAGAAAGAGTAGGCAACTTCCTGGGGTGCAAGTTTAGAGGGGGGACACTATTAAAATGCGACAAAATTGCACTCTCCCTTCCACTATGTGTTTCTGCATAGAGCAATGGGGATGAGAGTGGCTAGTGGAAGTGGCAGTGGCAAGTCCATGTAGGACAGGAAGTGGGTTTTGTTTTTATTATCAGAGGACCTGGCATTGGGGGCAAAATTTTGCTGAAGGCGGATTTGGGCGACCAAATGTTATGGCCTACCTCTGCATAGGCATTCCTATTTCCACACACTGAAAGGATACCATGGTAGTCTGTGCTTGCAGAAACTGTTTTCAATCATACCCCAAGGCTCACCTTTTCATGCAACCCTTCCCTTACTATGTTCCATTATGAAATGATGGATTCTGGGACATTACATCTGTAGACAGCAGAGGGAATCAAGTATGACTTTGTAAAAAATACATACATTTATATCAAATGCTTTAGCAAAGTCTAAGTAGATAACATCCACTGCCACCCAGACTGTATCCTTCTGCTTTTGATATAGGACTATTGAACATTTAAGATCAGAAAACTTAAATTAAAAAAAGAATATAGATATTGCATTTATGCTACATTTTTAGATACTGTATATGCTGAAGAGAATGACAAAATAAAATGATTTGCACTCATTTAAAAAATAATCTTTGTTCATCAGAATCCACAACAACGGAGACAACAATGATGGACTGGCCAACAACAACAACAGGTACATTATCTGCAGCTTTCAGCTGTCAAGTACCTTAAAGTGACAAGAATTTGTGTGATTAGCTGAATTGCTTAATCAAATTTTGTGATTAGTTGAATCTAAAGTTTCAACCAAACCTGAATCCTGCCAAAGGGATTGAAATTTACTGGTGATTTACTTTATTACCAGTGGGAAAGTATTTTTTCCAAAAAAAAAGTTTGCTGAGGGTGGACTTGGCGGCCAAATGTTATGGCCTACCGCTGCATAGACATTCCTGTTTCCACACACTCTGAAAGGAAACTACGGTAGTCTGTGCTTTCAGAAACTGTTTTCCATCACCCCCCAAGTTATGGATTCTGGGACATTACATCCCATTAATTTGCAGATAATCTGTACACCACCACTATGGACAGCAGAATGAATCAAGTATGTTTTTGGAAAAAATACATACATTTATATCAAATGCTTTAGCAAAGTCTAAGTAGATAACATCCACTGCCACCTAGACTCTATCCTTCTGCTTTTGATATAGGACTACTGAACATTTGAGATCAGAAAACTTAAATGAAAAAAATAGAGGTTGCATTTATGCTACATTTTTAGATACTGTATATGCTGAAGAGAATGACAAAATAAAATTATTTGCAGTCATTTTAAAAATATTCTTTGTTCATCAGAATCCACAACAATGGAGACAACAATGATTGACTGGCCAACAACAACAACAACAGGTACATTTTCTGCAGCTTTCAGCTGTCCAGTACCTTAAAGTGACAAGAATTTGTGTGATTAGCTGAATTGCTTAATCAAATATTTAATGAAATGTTGTGATTAGTTGAATCTAAAGATTCAACCAAATCTGAATCCGGCAAAAGGGATAGAAATCTACTGGTGATTTACTTTATTGCCAGTAGGAAAGCTTTTTTAGGAGATTTGTCCCCAGCAGTATTGTATTGCAGATTTATAGAAAGAGACAAATCTAAAATAAATATGCTTCTAAAAAAAAAGAATATAGATATTGCATTTATGCTACATTTTTAGATACTGTATATGCTAAAGAGAATGACAAAATAAAATGATTTGCAGTCATTTAAAAAATAATCTTTGTTCATCAGAATCCACAACAACGGAGACAACAATGGTGGACTGGCCAACAACAACAGGTACATTATCTGCAGCTTTTTGCTGCCTAGTACCTTAAAGTAACATGAATTTGTGTGGTTAGCTGAATTTTGTGATTAGTTGAATCTAAAGATTTAACCAAATCTGAATCCTGCAAACGGGATTAAAATTTACAGATGATTTACTTTATTGCCCGTGGGAAAGCATTTTTAGGATATTTATGCCTAGCAGTACTGTAGATTTATAGAGGGCGTCAAATCTAAAATAAATATGCTTCTAAAAAAATACCAAATATTTCACAATAGCAATCCCAATTGTGGAAAAAACTCTAATTCAGAATAACCAGGTCCCCAAAATCCTGAATAATAGATCCCATACTTATATGTAGAAAAGATAATATACACAAACTGAACTTCAATGAATAAACATACACTTTTTTGTTTTACATAGACATTCTTGATTCCACACACTAAACGGAAACCATGGTAGCCTGTGCTTGCAGAAACCATTTCCCACCACCACCAAGGCTCACCTTTTCATGCAACCCATCCCTCGCCTTGTTCCTTGTTGTGATCCGGGGCTTCATGTCCCAGAATCCATCAGTTCACAATTGAACAAGACAAGGAAGGGTTTGCATGAAACTGTGAGCGTAAGGCGAGGGTTGATTCTTACCAGTAACATGGCTTTCTGTGGAATCAGGTATGTCTTTGTAAAAAATACAAACATTTGTAGCAAATGATTTAGCAAAGTCTAAGCATATAATATCCACTGCCACCACAAACTAGCATTCTGCTTTTGATATAAGACTATTGAACATTTCAAGGGGTTGTTCATTTTTTTGGTTTTACACAGAAATATCTGATTCTCTGCAATCTGATTGCAGAGACTCTTCCTTCTCCCCACCCCACCTAAGGCTCACACCGTGCTCCAATCCCTCTCCCTCACCTACTTCCATTGCTCCATTGTGAAGTCTATACGTATAAAAAGCTAATAAAAGCCATTTGAACTTCCATGAATAATATATATATTTTTTTGTTTTACATAGACTTATCTGATTCCACACACTGAAAAGAAATCATGGTAGCCTGTGCATGCAGAAACCATTTTCTGCCACCCGCCAAGGCTCACCTTTTCATGCAACCCATCCCTAGCCTTTTTCCATTGTGAAATGATGGATTCTGGGATTTTACACCCCCCTGCTTTCCAGAGAATTTGTGCACCACCACTATGCAAAGCTGAGGGACTTAAAGGGATACTGTCATGGGAAAAAATATTTTTTTCAAAATGAATCAGTTAATAGTGCTGCTCCAGCAGAATTCTGTACTGAAATCCATTTCTCAAAAGAGCAAACAGATTTTTTTTATATTCAATTTTGAAATCTGACATGGGGCTAGACATTTTGTCAATTTCCCAGCAGACCCAAGTCATGTGACTTGTGCTCTGATAAACTTCAATCACTCTTTACTGCTGTACTGCAAGTTGGAGTAATATCACCCCCTCCCTTTTCCCCCACAGCAGCCAAACAACAGAACAATGGGAAGATAACCAGATAACAGCTCCCTAACACAAGATAACAGCTGCCTGGTAGATCTAAGAACAACACTCAATAGTAAAAACCCATGTCCCACTGAGACACATGCAGTTACATTGAGAAGGAAAAACAGCAGCCTACCAGAAAGCTCTCCTAAAGTGCAGGCACAAGTCACATGACCAGGGGCAGCTGGGAAATTGACAAAATGTCTAGCCCCATGTAAAAAAATCTGTTTGCTCTTTTGAGAAATGGATTTCAGTGCAGAATTCTGCTGGAGCAGCACTATTAACTGATTCATTTTGAATCCCAGTTGTGGAAAAACCTTTAATCTTGAAAATCCAGGTCCCAAAAATCTGAATAATAGATCCCATACCTATATGTAGAAAAGATAATAAACCCGTCTGAACTTCCATGAATAAACATACATTTTTTTGTTTTGCATGGACACAGGGCAAGAACAAGGGGTCGGAATGGTAGGCAACTGCCTAGGGTGCAAGTTAAGGGAAACAGAGAAAAAATGTCACTCTTCCTTCTACTATGTACTTTTGCCAGATCAATGAGGAAGGGAGTGGTTAGTGCAAGTGGCTTTACACAGACATTCCTGATTCCACACACTGAAAGAAAACCATGGTCGTCTGTGCTTGCAGAAACCATTTCCCACCACCCCCAAGGCTCACTTTTTCATGCAACCCATCCCCTGCCTTGTTCCATTGTGAACTGGGACTGAATGTCCCAGAATCCATCAGTTCACAATGGAACAAGGTGAGGAATGGTTTGTATGAACTGTGAGAGAAAGGGGAGGATTGGTTCTTACCAGTAACATGGCTTTCTGTGGAATCAGGTATGTCTTTGTAAAAAATACATACATTTGTAGCAAATGATTTAGCAAAGTCTAAGTAGATAAAATCCACTGCCACCCCAGACTCTATCATTCTGCTTTTGATATAGGACTATTGAACATATAAAGTGGTTCATCTTTAGATTAACTTGTATTATGATGCAGATATTCTGACACAATTTGCAATTGGTTTTCATTCATATTATTTGTGGTTTTTGAGTTATTTAGCTTTTTATTCAGCAGCTCTCCAGTTTGAAATTTTGCTAATCTGGTTGTTAGGGTCCAAATTACCCTAGCAACCATGCATTGATTTGAATAAGAGTCTGGAATATGAATAGGAGAAGCCTGAACAGACAGATGAGTAATAAAAAGTAGCAATAACAATACATTTATGGCCTTACAGAGCATTTGTCTTTTTAGATGGGGTCAGTGAAACCTGTTTGAAAGTTGGAAAGAGTCAAATAATTCAAAAACTATTAAAAATAAACCATGAAGGCCAATTGAAAAGTTGCTGAGAATTGGCCATTCTATAACATACTAAAAGTTAATTGATCCGTCCCTTTAAGATCAGAAAACCTAAATGAAAATTTTTATTAAAAAGATTTTTTTAATAAACATTGCAAGATTTTAGTGTAAGAGCTGGGGAATGTATTAAAAGTTAACTTAAAGGTAATCAGTCCCTTTAAGATCAGAAAACCTAAATGAAATAAAAAATTTTATTAAAAAGCTATTTTTTAATAAACAGGCTCCTTAGAGTATATAGATATATTTATTCAATCCAAGATTCAATCCAATTTGCAGTGTAATAAGTAGAACCCCCATTTTACATGGGACTAGAATAAAAACATGTAAAATCAGGGAAATTTATTATGCATAATATATATGTGGGACCGCAAAAAAGTGAGGGGAAAAAATCAGGTGATGTAAAATTGAGGTTTCACTGTATTCCATAAACCTGCTCTCTCCCTCTCACCCACACAATTATTATATCATACAGTTGCACCTAGGCAATTAGTATGTTACTGAAAGCTGAATAAAAAATGATTTTCATAAATTTATTTAAAAAAATCTTTTTGAAGCAGAAACCACAACAATGGAGACAGCAACAACAAGGACGACCTGGCCTACACCAACAACACTCTGGCCTACATCAACAACGACACCAACAACAGTCAGGCCTACATCAACAACAACAACAACACCAACAACAGTCAGGCCTACATCAACAACATCAACAACACCAACAACAGTCAGGCCTACATCAACAACAACGACACCAACAACAGTCAGGCCTACATCAACAACATCAACAACACCAACAACGGTCTGGCCTACATCAACAGGTACAATATCTGTAGGTTTTAACAGTTTAGTACATAAAGTTACATGCATTTTAGTGATCAGCTGAATCTGAAAAAAGGGTTAGGATTTTTAGAAGGCGCTGAACCTTACTGATACAAACGACTGAATGTGATGTATGTCTGGTAACCCATCATGAATGTGACTTTTCAAGTCCTTTAACAATTCTTATTCTCAAGCACAGATGAGAGGTTGAATAAGTAAGTTCCTGTTAACTTGAATTTCATTAAATTTAGCAATGCTCATTTATTTTCAAGATGGGTAAGGTGTTAGAGCTCAGTGTTGCATACCAATGGAATTGTCAGGACCCGAAGGCACAACTTGCAGTGCGGACCAAGGAGGAAGCAAAGTATAAATAACACAGTTCTTGGTACAAAGGGTTTAGGCAGAAGAGTCTTCAATCCAGGCAAGGGTCAATTCAGGCTGCAAGGTTTCAAGGTCAATATTCAGGCAAAGGTCGAAGATCAGGAATTCAGTAAATAATCACACCCAGGAACACTAAGTAGTAGAACCTATGATACAGGCCTCTGGCGTCCTTTTATGGTCAACTTTTCACACCAAAACGTGCGAGATGATGTCACACGTCACACGCTGACGTTGCTCGGTGAAGCTGCACGTTTTGACGCTGGTGTCAGATTATGGAAAAAATAATGGATACCTTTTAGGTAGAAAACATTGGAGACACCAGCATTAACAGTTACCAAAAATGATAATTTCTTAATTTATTTAACAGCAACACCTACAACAACTTCAGCAAACAAAACTACAACAGGGCCATGGACCACAGTTACTCCTCCTTGTAAGTATATCCTCATATAGCCCACCATTATCCCACAGTTACAACTGCTTTTATATACAATACCCAAATATTCCCTATAATTGGATCCAATAGTTGTGAGTGAACTTTTAATGTATTTCTCTTATGAATTGGTCACAATGAGCCTCTGTAGTTGAGCTGAACCTCATTGGAGACCAGGGGAATCCCACAAATCTAAAATATTTCCAAAACAGAAACCGTCTATAGCTCCCAAGTCAAACAATAAATATTCCATATTGTTTAGGTAATGAGTGACCATATACTGAAATTTATACCAATATTTATTAAAGCATCTGTAACACATTCCCACCCATTATTAATCATTGCACGTCTGTTCCATGTGATGCAAGAGCTGTACCTGCTGAATGATTGGCTGTAGTTGAGTGACAGTTAAGTGACTGCCGGTTTGTGTTTCTGTGATACCTTTGGCTGGTGTGGGAAGTTACCAATTCAGAGAAACTAAGAACCAACAAAGCCTGCCTCTATTTTGTTCGAAGTGGGGAGAAATTGACAAATCAGAAGAAGATGAAGAATGCGCCGTCTACAATGAAGCATCTTTAATTCAGTTTAGCGTGTGCTCCACTAGTTATGTCGCCAAAGAGAAAACCTACAGATGATATAAAATCCCCCAGGCCCTATTAAAACTATAGAAGGTTATAGATATAAAAATAGAGTAAATGTCATTGTTAAACAAACATTTTACTAAAGTGCGTTCGACAGCCTCACCGTTTAAACTACAGTATTATAAAAATGTTCCACCACTTTATTTCTTAATATGACACCTAGATCTTAGCATCGTTTTTTTGCACGTCGTATCGTCGGGGACAGTTAATTAGGTTATTTACAATGGGTGACCCTTTACTAGTGCAAAGTCACTAAAGAGTCCAAAAGTTGAAGACAACTGGATAAATATGTAACGCAAGTATTTTTGGAACCTCTTATAGTGTTCTCTAATTTAAAATGAGACTGAACAATAGTAACACACTATTACACATGTATGTGCGTGCCAACCTGTATAAAAACAAAAAAGAGTTCAAGTTGGAATGTGATGTACATTTTTTTGTGCACTTGTCCAGTATAAGGTAAGTGTAAGGGTAGGGGTCACCATTGGGTCTAAAGCCTTAAGCACCCCTGAATAAATGGGTAAGTATATATTTCACAATTGTTTGCATTGTCTTTTTGCGCCAGGTTAATGCTATATGCGTTAAAATTAATGGAACGTGTTTATCACAACTCCAAGGTTGTTCATTCACCCGAATTTCAGAACTAGGTTTGAAGTTACAGTTATTTTGCAGAGAATTGTCTCTAGTTAACAAGGTCAGAAAAGAGGGATCTTCCTAAAGCTCAGGTTTTAGTGATATGCGTCCGGCCTAAAGCTCGTGTGTCCAGTGGGCTTGGGCCGACCTCGTGTCCTTGGGGCGTGGGCGGGTTCTGGCTAATAATAATAATAGGGCAGGCCCATCCCATTCTGTGACATCACAATGGGTAGGGTGGGCACAGGTAAATAAGAAGGGGAGTATGCCAGGTAAGGGTGGGATGTGAGTGTTGCCAGATCGGGTTAGGGTTGGGTTGAAATTTAGTTGACCAGCACATGACTATTCTGTATGTACTTGCATTTGTACTGTACCTTTGTACTGTGTGTATATGTGAAGATATGGTCTGTGTATTATCTTTATGACATTCAGGATGTGCTTCTTAGAGGTAAGCCCCCTGTTAGCCTTGGGGATTGTCCTAGCAAAGGACAAGGGGATGAGCTCCCCTACAATTTTTTTTCAACAGACTGAGGAAGGACCTTGTCGTGGTTCTGTTGCTCACAATTTGTGGATTTCACTGCAACCAGGAACTCCCACTGATACTGTTGGACTATTCAGTTCTAACAAATGCTACGCATATTCTGTAGAACATATCCTTATCAACAGGCCTGAGAGTTGGCAACGGTTATATGACAACATATAGTCACTTGTGTCATGTGACTCTGAAATATTATATCATAAACATTAGTGCCGCCCATGAGGATATGCATGAACCCTTTTGCCCTTATATGGTCAATGAACTTCTTTTTGAACTTCTATTTTTGAGGTTGAGAAAAAAAATGGCATTGTGAAAAAATGATATTTATAAACGGGAAAAAAACATGATTCTGTTAGTTTTTTTCACAGTAACAAAGACTTGATTAGAAAACTAAACTCAAACTTATTTCAATGTTGATCATTAGGGATGCAGCAAATACACTATTTTGGATTCGAGCAAATCCCTGAATCCTTTGTGAAAGATTTGGCTGAATACTGAACCAAATCCAAATCCTAATTTGCCTATGCAAATTAGGGGGCGGGAAAGCAAAAAATTGGGAAAATATTTTTTCCTTCCTTTTGTGACAAAAAAATCACGTGATTTCCATTCCCACCCCTAATTTGCATATGAAAATTAGAATTTGGTTCAGCCAGGCCCAAGGATTTGACTGAATCCAAATCGTGCTGAAAAAGTCAGAATCCTGAACAGAATCCTGGATTTGGTGCATCCCTATTGATCATACATTTGCCATTGACTTCTGGTGCATCTTGATTGGTTTCAGGTGTCAAGATTTTTCCTTTTTTAAACGTCTGAATTTCATAAAACTTATTTTTTTTCACAATCACGCATTTCGCTGTGACCTTTTGTGAAAAAAAAATGGCATGACCTACTCCAAGAATGTCCCAGTAGTGAAACTGGAGTACAGTGTGCAGTGTGATCCACAAGTTGTGCTAACGCTTCCTACAATTCAGGGAACAAAGAAAAACCTAATATGTCAGTTGTGGAAGAAATCTGCCCTGACCTGACCCTGACCTGTTTTTTGACCCAAGCCTATTTGCTCGACTACACTCTACTCTTTCTCTTATACCTTTCACAAGTTTCAGTTCCATTGCCTGCCCAGAACCATCTCCTTGGATCTCTCACTTGGACCTGGTGGCCTCCTAATAGTGGAGGGCTCCCCCCTATGTGAAAGGTGGTAGTTATAAGCAGAAGCGTAAGCTGTGACCGGGACCTTGGCGTCTGTTCTGGGTCTTTGGATATCGAAATGTGACAGTAACGTAAAAAGTAATAACAGGAATTTCCATTGGTGGTTCCTGCATTCCCACTTGTATATACAGTACTTCCATGAGTGGTTCCAATATCAATAATATTTGCTCTAGAACACGAGATGTTTACAAACACAGCTGTCAAACTATCACTGCTGTAGTAATTGGTAGCCTGGCAGAGGTTTTCTGTGGCACAACCACTCACTGATTCTGTAGAGAAAAAAACATTTTACGTATAAGTCACAGAAGGAACCTTTGGAACTTAGTTTAAACATGGTAACTTGTCTCATGTTAAGTAAATAAGTCTAACACTTAATTTAAAATAAAAGACTTGACTTTCTTTTTTTTTTCAAACTTGTTTTTATTATAGATGATAAAGTAAAATCAAATGAAATACTTATACATGTGGAGATTGTGGTGATTATGATTTCAAATATAAAACATTTCAATAGACTTGACTTTCTTAATGATGCCAATGCAGCTTGCACGATGGCTACAAACTGGCATAACTTTTGTGTATTATTGGATGTATTATCGAAGGGCTTTTACTGGCATCTGATGCTTTTTTTAGGCATTTTACGAGACATAACAAGGATCCGTAAATTCTGCGGAAAATCCTGCATTGTAGAGAAAAAATATGGCACAACTCACTGTTTTTTGCCATAAGTAAATGAAGCAGATAGTCTTTTGTCTATAAAATGTGATACAACTATCACATGGGCGGATTTGCGCCGGTTCCCCGAAAAATTTGCGAATTTCGCAAAACGGCGAAAAATTAACAAAACGGCGCCGGCGTCTTGTTTTTGAAGCCGGCGCCCCTTTTTGACGCTGGCGCCCTTTTTTTTTACGCCGGTGGCCGTTTTTTATGCCGGCAGCCGTTTTTTTCGATGCCGGCGAAAAAAATTTTGACGCCAGCGACTTTTTTCACGCCGGATTTTCGCGGGCGTTTCCAATTTATTCGATGGCGGCGAATCGCACAAATTTGTCGCGAATTCGCGCCTGGCGAATAAATTCACCCATCACTATATACAACCCCTCCAACAACCGGAATTACATGAGATTCAATTTTATCTCAATATTTTATATCTGCCATTGAGGTCAATAAAAACATTGTGAAATAATTTTCAAATGGGAAGAAGTTATAATTTGCTGGTGTTTTGTTGTTGCTCAGCTTCTGGAAGGCAGTAGGTTGGCCAGTGCTATTAAAGGTCTACGATACTTACAGATAAAGAAACAAATGTAAATAAATTAAAGTTTACCATTTGGCACTTATTGCAAGTAACAGTAGGTCCCATTCCCTGCGCACAACTGGGTCTCACCAATCAAACAGCTGGATGACCCTGAGGAGATGCAGGTTGGGCACCATAATCCATTTGGTTGTGTATTATAATCTGCCACTGACAATAAGGACAGATAAAAGGTTCATAGGTTTGCTTTATAGAAAGGTAATGTAATAATATGTATAAATGATGCCCCATAACACAAAGTCATGAACCTAAAAGTTACTGGGCATGCAAAGATATATCAATTAAAGTACAGGAACAGTAACATCAAAAAACTTAAGTTTTGAAAAGTAATTAAAATATAATGTACTATTGCCCTGCATTGGTACAAGTTCTGTGTTTGCTTTAGAAAGACTATTATAGTTTATATAAACAAGCTGCTGTGTAGCCATGGGGGCAGCCATTCAAGCACAGGATACACAGTAGATAAGAGATAAGTACTACTATAGTTTATATAAACAAGCTGCTGTGTAGCCATAGGGCAGCCATTCAAGCACAGGATACACAGTAGATAACAGATAAGTACAACTATAGTTGATATAAACAAGCTGCTGTGAAGCCATGGAGCAGCCATTCAAGCACAGGATACACAGTAGATAGATAAGTACTACTATAGTTTATATAAACAAGCTGCTGTGTAACCATGGGGGCAGCCATTGAAGCACAGGATACACAGTAGATAACAGATACGTACTACTATAGTTTATATAAACAAGCTGCTGTGTAGCCATGGGGGCAGCCATTCAAGCACAGGATACACAGTAGATAACAGATAAGTACTACTATAGTTTATATAAACAAGCTGCTGTGTAGCCATGGGGGCAGCCATTCAAGCACAGGATACACAGTAGATAACAGATAAGTACTACTATAGTTTATATAAACAAGCTGCTGTGTAGCCATGGGGGCAGCCATTCAAGCACAGGATACACAGTAGATAACAGATAAGTACTACTATAGTTTATATAAACAAGCTGCTGTGTAGCCATGGGGGCAGCCATTCAAGCACAGGATACACAGTAGATAACAGATAAGTACTACTATAGTTTATATAAACAAGCTGCTGTGTAGCCATGGGGGCAGCCATTCAAGCACAGGATACACAGTAGATAACAGATAAGTACTACTATAGTTTATATAAACAAGCTGCTGTGTAGCCATGGGGGCAGCCATTCAAGCACAGGATACACAGTAGATAACAGATAAGTACTACTATAGTTTATATAAACAAGCTGCTGTGTAGCCATGGGGGCAGCCATTCAAGCACAGGATACACAGTAGATAACAGATAAGTACTACTATAGTTTATATAAACAAGCTGCTGTGTAGCCATGGGGGCAGCCATTCAAGCACAGGATACACAGTAGATAACAGATAAGTACTACTATAGTTTATATAAACAAGCTGCTGTGTAGTCATGGGGGCAGCCATTCAAGCACAGGATACACAGTAGATAACAGATAAGTACTACTATAGTTTATATAAACAAGCCACTGTGTAGCCATGGGGGCAGCCATTCAAGCACAGGATACACAGTAGATAACAGATAAGTACTACTATAGTTTATATAAACAAGCTGCTGTGTAGCCATGGGGGCAGCCATTCAAGCACAGGAGACACAGTAGATAACAGATAAGTACTACTATAGTTTATATAAACAAGCTGCTGCTCTCTACATCATACTAAAAGTTACCTCAAAGGTGAACAAACAATTTAAGCCGGCCTATAAGCTCCTCCTATAGCCATTCTATTGTGCTATGATCAACAAGACAAGGGCTCATGCATGTTTAAAAAAAACATGCAGGCAATGGTGTGTGGCTCTGTCCTTGCAACAAAAAAATTCATAATCCAAAAGAAAAAATAATATAATTGTAAGTTGTAAAATGGTCCCTCACTTGGACAACCCATGTCCAAGGGTTGCCAATCAATTTTTTCAATATGCAAGATTCCAAGTGGGATGAGGCCAATTTTTTAGTAAAGCAGTAGCTCAAGTCTTGATAAGTTTTAAAAACTTTATAAGGACATACATAAGCCTAACGCGTTTCGTGGCACTTACTCATAGGCTCATGTATGTCATAGGAATTCAAGGAGCATTGTTAATTTTCATGGCTTGGTTTCCCCCTTCTCATTTTTCAAAATGAGGATGAATTGGGTCATACTGTATTTGACCTGTCCAATAAATGCTAAACTAAAATATCACTCAATATTCAGTGAAAACATGTGAAGTGATGTAATTGAGATAGAACACGTCAACCAGTGTGAGAGAGTTACGGCTATGTGTATATGTGGGTGTGTGTGGGAGACAGAACAAAAGCAACAGAGAAAGAATGTCTGTGTGATATGTCATCAAGGGTGGGGCAAATTGAGAAATATACAAGGAATGTTGTTAATTAAGAGACATTAAAGTGGACCTGTCACCCAGACACAAAAATCTGTATAATAAAAGTCCTTTTCAAATTAAACATGAAATCCAATTTCTATTTTTTATTTATGCATTCATAGCTGTTGTAAGCTCATTTAAAAATCTCAGCTGTCAATCAAATATTGTCTGCCCCTCCTCTATGCCCGTGGCATAGAGGCGGAGCAGACAATTACTTTCACTTTCAATTCAGCACTTCTTAGATGTCACTGCTCTCCCCACATTCCCCTGTTCTCTTTACCATATAATTGTTTAACCAGGGCATGGGGACGGACATCAGGTCCCCCATTCTGGTGCACAAACAAGATTCTGAGATGATACAAGACTTGTCTTAATAACAGTGTCCACAAAATGGCTGCTGCCTGCTTGTTATAATTATGAAATCCCAGACTGAAGGAAACAAGATTCAAATAATTTATATAGTGTAATTAAAGTTCATTTTGCTTGACTAATGTGATAAAATATGATTTTGGATAATTTTTTTGGTTGACGGGTCCCCTTTAATTAAAAGACGTAATTTGTTTTGGTTGCAGTGGAATCCACAAGTTGTGCTAAGGAATCCTAAAATATAAAATGATAATGATAAGTCTTATATGTCAGCTGTGGATTAACGGTGCCCTCAGTGTTCTTCTGGGGTGAACCCTCAGTCATGAAATCTACTGCTGTACCTTGTTCTGACTGGTGTAAGGGGTGGTTAAAAGCGATACATCACCCATACCACTTCAGAGCCCCTACTATCGTAATAGGAATGTTCTATAAACAACTAAATCTACCAAGTATAAAATAAAGGCTTTATGAATAGTGATGGGCGAATAAATTCAGCAGGCGCGAATATGCAGAAAACATCTGCGTTTCTAATAAATTAGTGAAACTGCAGGGAAAATTCGCCGGCGAAAAATCCTCTGTGGCAAAAAAAATTTGGGCACGTCAGAATAGTCATGCATAAAAATTGTTGCCGTGTCAGAATTATTCTGATGCCTATTGACTTTAATGCAGTTGGACAAAATAGGCGCTCATATTAAAATTGTAGCGGGTGTCGAAATTTACGCACGTCAAAATAATTTTGACGCCCATTGACTTCAATGCATTTTGCAAATTTTTGTCATTTCCCTAATGTATGGATTTGAAAATTTCACATTATCAACAGGCACATCCCTAGTAATATGGACGCCTAAGTGGGTCTTGGGAACCATGAGGTCTGGGTCCATTACTTTAGCCCAAACAAGCAGGCTGGAAGGGAATGGTTATTGTGATCCTAGGAGCATTGGCCCTAGTAAATAGATTAGCAGTACTGTGTCATAGATCCCTCTAGGAGTGATAGATAGCTTAGGTAGTTGAGCAGCTCAAAGCTCCAACGAGGAGACATTATAGGGATTAAGATCCCGGGTACTAATAGCCCAGAAGTAGGGACAAAGTGTTGAGACTAGGGATGATAGGAATTCCCCTAGATGCCAACTAAAGAGATCCTGAAAGCTGGTTGTACCTTTCACACTACTGCTACCTCTGCTGACATGAACCCTTGCCTATAGGGATCCAGCCCAATGGCTGTTGCTGTGAGAATTTGCTTCCTTTATGCTACTTATTCTGTGCTCTGCATACTTTTTTGTGGATCTGTGCTATATTGTTAATAAATCTGCTGTTCTGTTTAAGCATCAAAGAACTACTGGCGCCCATTTATTGTGCGATTGCACCTGGTTACAGTTGCACTACACCCTGCCTCCACCCCATTGCGAGGGCTTACCCCTGAGAGAGAGGGCCTCATTTGTGGTATTACCCCACACTGAAAGTAGCTAAAACTGACCACAGTAAAGTCTACTTTACTATAGCGCTACACTAATACAATCCAAAATTCTTACTAATTATAGGACAGTAAAAGTCCTTCACAATTGAGAAAAGGGAAGATTGTATCATACTTACCGTGATCTTCCTTTCCTGGACACTCCATGTCATACTTACCGGGATAGCCCCGCCCCAGTGCTCCCATCAGAAGGACCCTCCCCAAAGCTTTAAAAGCCCAACCCCACCCCCCAGTCCGGTGTCTCGTAATAAGCTTCTAGAAACTACCGAAAAAGGGATGGGAAACCTGACATGGAGTGTCCAGGAAAGGAAGATCACGGTAAGTATGATACAATCTTCCCTTTTCCTGGACACTCCATGTCATACTTACCGGGACTTAGCAAGCTAATATCCCAATGGGAGGGAATTTGTTACACATAAGGAAGTGGCCGAGTATAATCTATACCAGATAAAACTCAGAAGAATGAAACCCCCAAAGGTGGACCAAAATCACCTTGTGGAAATCTGTGAACTCTATTTTCAGAGGAAATGGACTGGAAGAGAATAAAAGGAAATAGTACTCCTTAAAGGAACCCACACCAAAGTAATGATACCGAGTGTGAAACCAGCATGACAATTACATTTAAAAAGAGAGAACTCTCTCTTATTAAATAGAAGCGGATAGGAACCCAGAGTAACACTTCTACATAGTCTTACTCCTACTACATACCAGCACGTTTATTCCAACCGCATAACATCCACAAGAGGACTCTTGGAAATGGCTCAAAAGCATGGTACCTGCAAAAGAGGATTTAGTAGGGGGAAGAAAAAATACCATCACTAGTATTCTACATGACCCCGCTTTGTATGACACTACCGGTACATGGCATCACCTAGTGTAGTTCCCAGTCTCTTTAATACTAAGGAACCTGTATTTATTCCAGACCATAACCAATACACCTCTCAATGAGAGGTCCGTAGAATGACTTATGGAGAAGGAGTGCTGCCAATGTGGGAATACCTTACCTGCCCTGTGAGGTATCTAGAAGCATTCTGCAGTCTGTACAGATTGAAATTGTTTTTATCTTTAGCTCATGATCCAACACCAAACAAGACTGGATAGTATTAAGATCAGCGTGCCCTGGAGTAGACCAGGTAAAAGAAATGCCTGCAGATATGCATAACCTTGCTATGATACAGTCCTCGAGCCTTCACAGATGTGACCTGTACATAGCTGGAGTTATTGTACCCCATAGATTGGGCCTATAAACAATCTGTATGGCCTGCTCCCATGAGTTTACCATATAGGAAGAAATTTGAATGACTCAAGGAAGTATTACAACCAACAATACTGCTAGAGATTGGTTATTCTCAAATCCCCGGACATGGACAGTACCATCCTTAAGTGTTCAAGATTAAAATTAATCTAGGTATGGAGATATAATTATTTACCTATTATTCTGCAATGGAACTCCCCTACTAACCATACATGCATGTCCAAGCCTGTTGGCAAGAGATGCAATAACCAGGACCTTGCCTAAGGCCGATACTGCAGCCTTGGTCTAAAAGGATAAAGTGTATAAGACCCTTTTTATAGCTTGATGTTAAGCCCTATGATACTTACCTCAACTAGCCAGGCCAGTCTATGGTGGTGTAAAAGGCTAAACCCAGAGTAACATAGCCCTTTAGAAAACCCAGCATGCCAAGATTGCATGCTTCCTGTCCACCATATGGATTAACATTACAGAATAGCCTGTTATAACGAACCTGTGGATCAAAACTTTTAGCTATAACTGAATTTATGGAGAATACCTAATTTTACATCCAGCTTTATATGGTACCCATTAATATAATATGTCCCATGAATATATAGTCCAAGAGCTGACCCCTATTGTATTGGAGACAAACTAAATAGGTCTGTACTATAAAATACCTCATTGCAAAGCTCTAAAACCCTGTGGCAGTAGTGAATACAGTATACAGTATGTGACCAGATAAGTTGCACCCCTGTAACCAAGAAAGAGATCCTGATGAATATCATACGAGTTTTATAAATAGACCTTGATTTATCATTGGAATATACCGAACATCTATCTTGCCTATAGTTGAATGTAAGCAAATATATGGACCACGTTGACTTCAAAAGTTGTGGTCTAAAAGTTCATGTTATAATACAGCCATTGTATAATACCTACCTGCTGTTTGACTATTGCATAACACCCATATGCAATATAGTCGTATACCTTTAAACCAGAATTGGCCACTACTCTCACACCATCTTTGTAACGGTGCATAATCCTATATATTACATAGCATTTATATGAATCAGAATTGGCCTTAGCCAATCCATTTAGACAAGATACATGTCTACATCAGTTACCACCTTTACTGTATCTGTAACCCATATACCGATTGTGGAATACTTACCGGGACACAGTCCCCTAAGCCATTATGGACTGCTGTAAATAAGGGTATAATACTTATCTGCAACACAGCTGACGTACTTAATTAAGTTCATAATACCTATATCTGACTTGGCTAGCGCCTTTAAGTCAGTCTTGGCTGCTGTTATCAGCAAGCATACTTTACCCTATTGGCTTATTTGCAAGAGTAATCCATGCTTATAACCTAAATCAAAGTTGCTTGAAACAGACATGACCCAGGGATACTGGAGCCTTAACTTGTGTTACTATGCTTACATACAAACCTGAAGGTTATATAGGCACCCTCCGGAAATGCCTAGAACCTTACCACACCCATTACTCATCAGTTTAACATTTACCTTCAGTTTGGTTGTTCTATTGATTGGTGTCCAAACCAGAGAGATGTATAGCATGTTCATTTACTTTAGTTATAACCTTAGTAAGCACCAAAGCCACTGAAATGTTTAAGCATATACATACAGTAAGGTTATAGTAGTGACCAGTGGCTGGCCCAATTAGTGTATGACATGTGCATTAGTATGTGGTTATTATAGCCAGCTCCGAACCACTGATGTTACCCCATCTACATTCAGTTTGGTGTAATATTAAAAAGTGCCTATACCAAAAGTGTCTAACATGTACATTCATATTTGGTTATTAAAACCAGCTCTGGAACCACTAAAAAGTTTCCACATATACAGTCAGTTTGGTTACCACATAATGCAGCAACAGGCCCAGAAATGTATAACATATGCATTTGTATTTGGTTATTCAAGCTAGCTCTAGAATCACTGAAATGTTTCACATATACAGTCAGTTTGGTTACTGCCTTATGCAGCGACAGACACAGAAATGTATAATATATGCATTTATAATTGGTTATTCAAGCCAGCTCTGAAATCACTGAAATGTTTCCACATATACAGTCAGTTTGGTTACTGCCTTATGCAGTGACCGGCCCATAAATGTATAACATATGCATTTGTATTTGGTTATTAAAGTCAGTTCTAAAATCACTGAAATGTTTCCACATATACAGTCAGTTTGATTACTAGAAAATGCAGTGATAGACCCATAAATGTAGAACATATGCTTTTGTATTTGATTATTCAAGCCAGCTCTAGAATCACTGAAATGTTTCCACATATACAGTCAGTTTGGTTACTGCCTTATGCAGTGATAGGCCCATAAATGTATAACATACACATTTTGTTTCCACATATACAGACAGTTTGGTTACTGCCTTATGCAGCGACAGGCCCATAAATGTATAACATATGCATTTGTATTTGGTTATTAAAGCCAGCTCTAGAATCACTGAAACAAACAATCAGTTTGGTTGCAATATTCAGTAGTGCCAGGACTAGGAATTCCTACATAATGCAGACAGAGCACTCGGCCCAAGAGTAAAGAGGCCCCTTTCTCTGGCTGCCCATCCCAGCTAGCCAGTATCCACATACACACACATATACACACGCATATACACACATATATAAACACATATATATACTGGCTAAACAGTTTACTTCCTTCCATACAGCAATGTCTAAGCTTCTAAGCTAGCTAAATCAGAAGCAGTGTAGAAGAAGTACATGTTAATTTAGTTCACAAACCTATACTATAAAGGAAAGAGTCGTAACACAGAACCTTACCTGATGTTTCAGATAATCACTCTGAGCTGCTAAGGGAGGGGTTGGGAGGGGATCTACCTGTTCATTAACTGAACCTGAACACTGACCTCCAGAGTAATTACACAATTACCTCCAGCTGCTGTTAACCGAACCTGCAGATCAACATAGTATTCTCAGCGCTCAAATAAGAAGGCTAACATTGTATTTGCAACATTCACATCACATATAGACAAGTCTTGCCTTAATGCTGCTTTCAGACCCTGCAGATCATCATTGCATAGAACTGCTCTCAGCTGCTCTCAGCACGTAGAAACAGTTTTGCATTATCACTGCATTGCATTATCATTGCTCATAGAACGTATATATCAGCCTTGCAGCTGCACAGTTCTTCCAATGGCCAACATGGCTCATACTTTTTTAAGAGTTAGGAGACTCTGGAACAAGGTGGCATTCTCAGCTTAAATTTAGCTTTAAACTGCCAGTAGATTTAAGACCTCAGGGTTTTCTTTTATTTAACCCTGGAAGCTGCCAATTACCTCAACCTTGGGAAAGTCTTTTGAGGGAGGCAGCTGGCTCTGACACCTAAATTCCTCCAGAAGAAAAAAATAATACCCCCATGTGGGGGAAAAAGGAGAAGGAGGCCATAAGGTTCAGGCCGCTAACTACATATTTGTCATCAAAATAACGTACCTAACTGCCACCTCCCTCTCCCATCCGTAAAAATCATAAAGGGTGTATGAGCCATATACCCCAATGCCGCTGGACGCTTTTTAGACATGCCCAGGTAGGCATACGGATGGGGGGACATAGCACTTGCCACAGACCTGGATGTAATCAGGCTGGAGGGCACATGGATCAAGGAAAGCAATGATATTAGCCACAGTAAAAACTGTGCCTACCTGATCCAGATGTTTAAACACTGAAGATTCGACCTGAGGTAATGTGCTTAGGGGTAAAAGATCACCAGGACCAACCCGAGTCCCTAGGACGCTAACAGCAGCCCTACTGCTTCCCCAAGGTTAAAAAGAAAACTTGCTTCTAACAGGAGCAAAAAAAAAAAACTGAAGCAGAAGGAAAAAAAGACACCGGACTGGGGGGTGGGGTTGGGCTTTTAAAGCTTTGGGGAGGGTCCTTCTGATGGAGCACTGGGGCGGGCTATCCCGGTAAGTATGACATGGAGTGTCCAGGAAAGAAAGTTTCTCACTTATCGGATAGTATAGAGGTGTAGTTAGTAAAATAAATTTTAATTGAAAGGAAAAAGCAGTAAACCCCTGCTCTCCAATTATTAAGCAATTATTCCAATGTGTAGGTTAATTAGTTCAATAGTTATTAAAGTGCAATGTGCCAACCACTCTAATTAGAGTAAAGGTGCCAAATTAATTCTGTGCCATAACTTGTATCGATTAATCTATGAGTTCAAGTAATTAATAACTCCAATATTAATCGGATTAAAAACAATTCATTAAACTGCCTGTGCTGAAATCATTCCATTAAAAAAAGTCCTTGTTTTAAAAGGCAAATTCGCGAAATTCGCGAAACGGCAAGAAAGTCGTGAAACGGCACCGGAGTCTCGTTTTTGACGCCAGCCTCCGTTTTTTTGGCGAAAATGCGCCTGTGTTCAAAAAATAGACACCGGCATCAATTTTTTTTGACGCCAGCAAATTTTTACGCCCGTTTCACAAATGTATTCGCCAACGGTGAATGCGCAATAAATTCGCCCATCATTAATAATAACATAACCTTGCATAAAACAATGTATTACCTCCCTCCCACTCTCCCTCTCTAGGTTGAACTTTAAAAGAGGTTGTGCTTGAGATTTAGATATGGTGGAAGTATTTCATTGTGTCTGGACATTGTGTGAAGTGAAATAAATAAAAAAAAAGTATAGAATCTGTTATCCAAAATGCTCGAGACCTGGGGTTTTCCAGATAACCGATCTTTCCTTAATTTGGATCTTCATACCTAAATTCTACTAGAAAATCATTAAATAAACCCAATAGGCTGGTTTTGCCTCCAATAAGTATTAATTATATCTTAGTTGGGATCAAGTACAAACTACTGTTTGCCACACTCTCTGATGTATATTCCCTGGCCTGCAGGGATTCAGCCTATACTGGTTCTGTGAGTATATGCTACCTTTATGCTGTCTGATTGTTCTATACTCCATTGTGGATATTTGCAATGTGCTATGTTAAATAAAGACAGTTCATTGTTTAAGCGTTAAAGAACTACTGGCGCCCATCATTGTGCTATAGCACCGGTTACAGTTGCACTACACCCTGCCACCACCCCTGCTGCGAGGTCTTACCCCTGAGAGAGAGGGCCTCATTTGTGGTATTACCCCACACTGATAGTAGCTAAAACTGACCACAGTAAAGTCAGTTTACTATAGCGCTACACTAATATAATGCTGTGTTAATGTAATGCTAATTTGCATGTTCTATACTGATCTGTATGTTCTTTGAGCAGACAAGGTGGTTCTGCAGGTTCTGGGAGCAGCAGCTGTAGGTAATCAGGTAATTACTCTGGGGGTCAGTGTCACGTGCAATTAATGAGCAGGTAGATTCCCCTCATAGTTACATAGTTACATAGTTACATAGTTAAATTGTGTTGAAAAAAGACAAAGTCCATCAAGTTCAACCCCTCCAAATGAAAACCCAGCCCCATACACACACCCCTCCCTACTGTCACATAAATGATATATACCCATATCTATACTAACTATAGAGTTTAGTATCACAATAGCCTTTGTATTATGTCTGTCCAAGAAATCCTCCAAGTCCCTCTTATAGTCATTAACTGAATCATCACCCGGCAGTGCATTCCCCAACCTCACTGTCCTCACTGTGATGAACCCCCTACTCTGTTCCTTTAAATGAAACTTCTTTTCCTCTAGTCTGAAGGGGAGGCCTCTGGTACGTGATTCTCTTTATGGGTAAAAAGGTCCCCTGCTATTTGTCTATAATGTCCTCTAATGTACTTGTAAAGTCTAATCATGTCCCCTCACAAGCGCCTTTTTTCCAGAGAAAACAACCCCAACCTTGTCAGTCTCCCCTCATAATTTAACTCTTCCCTCCCTCTAACCAGTTTAGTTGCACTTAGTCTCTGCACTCTCTCCAGCTCATTTATATCCCTCTTAAGGACTGGAGTCCAAAACTGCCCCCATACTCCAGATGAGGCCTCACCAGGGACCTATAAAGAGACACAATTATGTTTCATCCCTTGAGTTAATGCCCTCCCCCTCCTTCCCTGAGCAGCTCAGAGTGGTTCTGTGTTATAACTCTGTTATGTTATTATAGAGTTTTGTTAGTTAAAGTAACATGTACTTTTATTCTGCTTTCTGAGTCTAGCTAGCTAAGAAGCTAATGCAATGCTGTATGGGGTAGAACAATGTTCAGCCAGTGTATATGTGAGTGTATATGTGAGTGTGTATGTGAGTGTATATGTGAGTGTGTCTGTGAGTGTGTCTGTGAGTGTGTATGTGAGTGTGTATGTGAGTGTGTCTGTGAGTGTGTATGTGAGTGTGTCTGTGAGTGTGTCTGTGAGTGTGTATGTGAGTGTGTCTGTGAGTGTGTCTGTGAGTGTGTATGTGAGTGTGTATGTGAGTGTGTCTGTGAGTGTGTCTGTGAGTGTGTCTGTGAGTGTATATGTGAGTGTGTATGTGAGTGTATATGTGAGTGTGTATGTGAGTGTGTCTGTGAGTGTGTATGTGAGTGTGTCTGTGAGTGTGTATGTGAGTGTGTCTGTGAGTGTGTCTGTGAGTGTGTATGTGAGTGTGTCTGTGAGTGTGTCTGTGAGTGTGTATGTGAGTGTGTATGTGAGTGTGTCTGTGAGTGTGTCTGTGAGTGTGTCTGTGAGTGTGTCTGTGAGTGTGTATGTGAGTGTGTATGTGAGTGTGTATGTGAGTGTGTCTGTGAGTGTGTCTGTGAGTGTGTATGTGAGTGTGTATGTGAGTGTGTATGTGAGTGTGTATGTGAGTGTGTATGTGAGTGTGTATGTGAGTGTGTATGTGAATACTGGATAGTGGGAATTGCCAGAGAGACTGGCCTCTTGACTCTTTTGCAAAGTCCTCTCAGTCCACATAATGGAATAACCATATATGAAGGCACAGGTTATACATTTCTTTGGTCCTGCCACTGTTTAATATTACAACCAAACTGAATGTATATACTTCCAGTGGCTTTGGGGCTGACTAAGACAATAACCAAATATTAATATACATGTTATACATTTCTCTGGTTTAGACACCAATTAATATAAGAACCAAACTGAAGGTGTGGGTTAAACAGCTCAGTAATTAGTGTGGGAAGGATTAAGGCATTTCCAGATGGCGCCTATACAGCCTCCAGGTTGGTATGTCAGTATGGTAATATAAGTGACTGCTCCAGTGGCCCCGTGTCATGTTTGTTTTATATAACATTTGAGTCAAGTTATAAGCAGGGATTACTCTTGCAAATAAGCCATTTGAGTATCATACACTGGCTAAATGTAGGAACTAAGACTGGCTTAAATACGGGATCCAAGTCAGGTATAGGCAGTATAAATTTATTTAAATGCAGCAGCTATGCTGGGGATAAGTGTTATACTCTTATAATACACAAAAGCCATGAATAGCCTGTAAATTATATCCTTATAAACGGTGAGTTCTGATGTCATCAGTTATAAACGGTGAGTAGTGATGTCATTTCTGTCACATGACTCATTGAAATTTGTGTATTATAATAAATAAAGTACCCCCAGTTGTGAAATATGAGGATATTATAAGTTACCTCGGAGTTCCATGACCTGTATAAAAACACTCGGCCTTCGGCCTCGTACTTTTATATGGTCATGAAACTCCTCGGTAACTTATAATATCCTTATATTTTACAATAGGGGGTACTTTATTCACTATATATACAGCAGTCCATAATGGCTTAAGGGACAGTGCCACGGTAAGTATGTTTTTGTAGTATTTATTTGTAGTTTTGCAGTATTATAACAGCTGATTTGCAGGCCACAACCATTGAGGTATATGTGGTGCATAGTCCTGACATTCAGACTTGTTGGCTGGTTGAGGGGTAGTAATCAGCCATAGGGAAGTCACTAATTACAATAAGTGGTCTATGACTGGACTTTATGCTTATTTTGAAAAAGAGTGATATACTGTTTCCAGCCTTTTGCGATAGTGTAGGTCTTGGGCTAAATAGGTGCTCATATATATATATATATATATATATATATATATATATATATATATATATATATATATATATATAACCCTAACCCTAACCCTAACCCTAACCTAATATATATATATATATATATGAGCACCTATTTAGCCCAAGACCTACACTATCGCAAAAGGCAGGAAACAGTATATCAGGGATAAATCCACCAAAGAAGATCCGCACTCTCAGGTCTTATGAAAATAATAAAAAGTTTTATTGTTTTAATGCGACAACATTTTGGCTTTTCTCACTTTCTACACTAGTCAATGCTGTTTATCTGTAGTGTTCTACATATCTGGGGCATGTAGAATTCTACTGATGGAATGTTTATTCCCCCCTACTAAGTCATCTTGTGCAGGTACCATGCTTTTGAGCTGTTTGAGCTTTTGAGCTGTTTGAGCTTTTGAGCTGTTTGAGCTTCTGAGCACTTATGTGGTTGGTACACGGTTGGCAAAGCTGCGCTGGTAAGTAGTGGGAGTGTGACTCTGGATTTCTATCCACTTCTCTTTTAACTTCTCTTTCAGTGGAGGTAGTTCTCTCCTTGCAGGTGGAAGCTTCACACTCCGTATCATTACTTTGGTGTGGGTTCTGCCTCTAAAGAGTCCTGTTTCTTCTTTTTCTCTGGCAGTTCGTTTCCTCTGTAGAAAGAGTTCAGAGGTTTTCTACAAGGTGTTTCTCGGTTCACCTGTAGAGGTTTCATTCTTCTGAGTTTTATCTGGAATAGATTACACTTGGCCAGGTTTCTTTTTGTGGAACAATTACCCATTGGGGATATTGGTTTGCTACGTCCCATTATGTATCACATGGAGTTATCCAGCGAAATGGAAAAATTGTATCATACTTATTGATTTTTTTTTTATTGCGAGACACCGGATTGGGGGTGGGGTTGGGCTTTTAAAGCTTTGGGGAGGGTTCTTCTGATGGGAGCACTGGGCGGGGGCTATCCCATTACGTATGACATTGTATGAGTGTCACGATCGCCGTCCGGAGCAGTTCCAGGATCTCCGGGCGGCGCGTCCTCCCCTGCCGGTGTCGCTCCCAAAATGGCGGCGCCCATGGCTGCCACGTGGGTAGCGGCGCTGGCGCGATGACGTCAGCGCACTGACGACGGCGCAAGGACGCCAATGATGTCACTATGGCATCAAATTCAAATATAAAAACGCTACCAAGACGCCAGAATGGCGCCCAAGTATAGGAAACATTTCCTGAGTGTATCCTGGGTTCCCTGTGAACTGCCATTGCTGAAATCTTGTTCCTGATTATTATCCTGACCCTTTGCCTGGAATTTGGACTTTGCTGATATCTGCCTGCCCGTGAACTCTTGCCTGGATTCTGACTACTCCTTTGATTAACCCTTTGGACACCGCAAACCTTGCTCCCTCAAGAGGGCTTCCTCCTCGATCCTGACTACCTCCCTGGAGGGAGCTCCCGGCTCCCTGACAATGAGCTGTCAGACTTTCTCCTTCTTTCCAAACCTTTAAGAGCTCTTTAAAGACCCACCTTTTTAAAGAGGCTTATTCAATGTACCTTAATTAATCAATCATTGCTTTATCATAAATCCCAATTGTTTCTAAAATCCTAATGTCTCAGTTGTACCCTTATGTTTACTTTGTAAACTCTAATTTGTAGGGTCCTCTAATCCTATTGTACTCTTTAACCCTTGTTTGTTATCCTCCATTTATTCCCTGTTTGTTATAACTAAGGTAAAGCACTGCGTATATTGTCGGCGCTATATAAATAAATGATGATGATGACATGGAGTTGTCCATGAAAGGAAAATTACGGTAAGTATGATACAATTTCCCCATATTTGAACTATGAGATACAGAATTACAATCTTTTTTCACCTTTGTGGAACAGGCACCTTTAATGAGGCAGCAAACAGGCAATATGGTTTTTAACTGAACAAAATGTAATTAACTACATAATGTACAATATTATTATTTTAATATAGAACATTTATTAAGGGGCAGATTTATCAATGGTCGAAGTGAAAATTCGAATTTAAAAAAATCGAATTTCGAGCAAAATTTTGTGTACTTAGACTAGGGAATAGTCCCAAAATCGTACGAATCGAAGGAATAGTGCATTCGATCGAATTTGATTTGTTTTTCCCCCCAAAAAAATTAGATTTTTCAAATTCCACCAATTGACTCCAAATGGGTTCTAGGAGGTCCCCCATAGGCTGAAACAGCAATTTGGCAGGTTTTAGATAGCAAATAGTCAAAGTTGAATTTTTAAAGAGACAGTACATGATAAATTTCGATATTCGAATTTTCTAATTTTTTTCAAATTGAAATCGAATTTGGACTATTCCCCAGTCTAAGGGGCAGATTTATCAAAGGTCGAGGTGAATTTTCAAATGAAAAAAATTCGAACTTCGAGCTATTTTTTGTGTTCTTTGATTGAGGAAAAAAAATTCGACTTCAATCATTAGCCATCTAAAACCTGCTGAATTGCTTTTTTAGTCTATGGGGGACCTCCTAAAACCCATTTGAAGTCAATTGGTGGACTATGAAACATCAAAGGTTTTTTGGGAAAAACTTTGTCTCGAATTCGATCAAATGCGCTATTCCTTTATTTCGTATGATTCGAATTTGGCAGAATATGGACCAATTCAATTTAAAACTGACCTATTCAACCAAAAAAACTTTTGGTTGGTCTTTTTGAATTCGAATTTCAAAGTTTTTTTCAATTCGAATTTTTTTCATTCAAAATTTCACCTCGACCTTTGATAAATCTGCCTTTGACCATTCACCATCTAAAACCTGCCAAATTGCTGTTTTAGCCTATGGGGGACCTCCTAGGGCCTATTTGGAGTCAATTGGTGGACTCAAATCAAAAAAATGTTTGGAAAAAATTCAAATTGAATTCGAACGAATGCAGTATAACTGCGATTTGTAAGATTCACATTTAATAAAAAAGGGGCCTATTCAGCCAAAAAAAACCTTCGATTTAATGTTGGTTGGTATTTTTGAATTCGAATTGCGAAGTTTTTCAAATTCAAAATTTGACCCTTGATAAATCTGCCCCTAAATGTTCATGTTGATCCTATTACAATCTAAAATTCTTACCAATTCTTATAGGAGAGTAAAAGTCCTTGTTTTAACAGTGGCAGCTACAATTCTGGAGAACAAATTATTAGATTTTAAGAAAAATAACATGCAGTTCCATGACAATACAAGAGTAAGAGCAATGAAATTCTTTATATAATCAAGAAACTCGGTGTTGGCTTACAGAAGCCTTAGCAATTATGGTTGGGGGAACATTAATCTCTCTATAGAGACACATTGTATGGTTTTGAAAAGACTAAGCTATAAAAACAATGAAAATTCTCTAACTCCTCGGTCTAAATGAGGAAATAAAGTTTGCCTTTAGGTGTTCTTTGTTTCCTCACTGCAAGTTCCCCCAAGGCTGACACTCCGCTTCACGTGTGAATAAACCTTCTTACACGCCAATAAGTGAAAGTGAGGGTAGTTTACCATAAGTTTAAAATTGTGAAAGTGGAGAACATAAATAGAAACAAACGCGTGATTGGTACAGAGAATCCCATATTGAAATATTTGATGGCTTTCAGCTACAATATACTTGTTCACCAGATGCCATAAAACCCTGTGAGTGGAAAGGCTTCATAACTGCTGATGCAAAAATATGTTTGTAGCAATGTCCCTGAGCTTCTGACCACTGTAGTGGTGACTAGTGACTAGTTATAGATGTGTCTATGTCTTCTTTATTACTTTAACACTGTGCTTAGTCCAACCTTTACTCATATTAAATTCCTTCATAGCCTGTCCGATGTTACACTCTTCATTTAAACAGACTTGTTCTTAAAAAGGGTCCACTGGAACCATTGTAGACAACAATTCTAAGGGGCAGAATTATTAAAGGTCTAGGGGAATTTTCGAATTTTGAGCTATTTTTTGTGTACTTCAACAAGGGAATAGTAATATAAATCTCTACACAGTCGCTGACTGCTCTACAGGGAAACAAACAAAGCTGCTTGAGTTCTGCATGGTTGGGAAGTAAGGCTGGGGCTCCCCCTGCTGTTCATAAGTATGATTGTTTCCCTGCAGAGCAGTTAGGGACCGTCTGACAATTCCTATCCACAGCAGTAAATGAAGAGGGAATTTCACTGCACACAGTCAGGTTTCTTATAAAAACGGTACAGATTTTTTAACCAAAGTATATTGGAGAATCTTTTTCATTAAAGAAAGTAAAAATTGTTTTTAGGTTTTTTTGCCTTTACACGCCCTTTAATATTGATAAATTGCATCCCTTTCTGTCTCAAGCATCTTCTAAAATACTCTATCCTGCCTGGTCTTAGCAACCTTCTACTAACCAGACTATTGGACTCTCCTCTCTTCTCCTTTTCAGTCATTCTTAAATACTACTTCTACAATTATCCTTCTTACCTACTTGTGTTTAATATGTACCCTGTTATAGTTACTTTAGGACAGGGATCTTTGTTCTGTAGTGTCTCTTAGCTCATGACACTTAATTTTTGCAGCTCTGTAGCTATTTCCATTTATGTAATACAGTGATTGTCCTCCCTGATTGTGCTCCAGTCTTCCCCTTGTCCAGGACCATGAGAGCAATGACCTCACACACATCAGAACTTGGAGAGAAATTCAAAAAAATAGTATGTTCTAGAAGACCCAGCTCCAAAGACCAATTATAAAATCCCTAGGTGCATTGTACAATTACAGTATATACGTATGTTAATTACTCTTTGGACCCTGACTTTGGTGCCTGGGTCATGATGACTGCCAGCTCCAACCTCTGCCTGAGTTCTGATATGAGACCATGTAACTCTATAGATTCTGTACATTGGACTTTGGCTTGTTCTTCTAATGTCTTGATTTGTTTCCTGCTTATTCCATTGTTTGTATCATTTGTATTCTCCCTAACCCTACTGTGTTGTTAATTATGTTGGTGCTTATAATAATAAACTATAATAATTAATGATTGTATTGTGTAATCTGCACTGAAATCACTGAAAGGCATGAGTAATAGATGTTTAACCCAAACACATTGATACCTAAGGAGACAACAGACACATGACGGATGAAAGGAATACTACAGTAAATCAGTATGAACCCTGCCCCGTGAGACAGAAAAAGCATGATGGAGCCTGAGAGCCTGAGGCAGGAGGCCTTAGTAGGAGGAGATGTTCTGTAAGGTAGGGCTGGCAATGGATACATGGCTAAAATGAAAGGAATTATACATCAGTGGGCTGTTGCAATCCATTTCTTTGACTTATAAATGAGTGAGCACCCTACCCAGTGACATATTATGGGGGTGTCTGGTGTTAAAGAGCCTGGGGTAGAACTGTAAAACAAGTTCTATAAGGCAGGTCTAGTAAGTGTTAAGGCTGGTTCCTGCAACATTTTTCCCTAGGAGTGAGAGATCAGAAAAAGGTAGTTAGCAGAGTAGTTAGATGCTGAGCTGAGAGGAGCAAAAGGGTTAGTACAGTAAGGATCAATCACCAGTGTATAGGTTCATGGATAGAGAGAATCCAAGAGGCAAACCACAGCAAGATCCTTGTATTCTGGGTACAAGAATCCTGTTCATGAGTACTAGTGTTGCCTGTGTATGCCCATGCCATCAGGTAAATAACTATAATGTATTATGTACCATCCTGAAATAACTTACAGTATAAGAGCCCGTTGATCAGAGCCTGTTGCAAAGTTCCAGCAAACAGTCAAATACTTGTGTTTTAAGAGTATGGGTGCACTCACTTGTCAGTTGACTATTGAAATTATGCATCTGTGCCTTTTAGGGACAGAGGGGAATATTGAGAATTTTGTCCATGTCCTGTCACGGTTGGCACCCTAAATTCAGAACCGATGCTAAGCACCCTGTTTTCGGCTGTTGCTTCCGCCAATAACAGCCGCCTTTCACCTCAGGAGGAGCCCTCTGCTAATTGGATGCCACCAGGTCTTATTAAGAGAAGTGCTAAGCAAGGGTTTCTGAACAAGCAAAGGGGCACAACTGTCTTTTGGGAAGATGGTCAAGGCGTAAACAGAATCGTAGTCATATCAGGCCGGGTCGGGGCAGGCAGAGGTCAAACCGGGAGATCAAACAGCAGGGATACAGAAGAAGCAAAGTCAGATATCAGGCAGGGGTCAGGATACAGATGTGAGAATCATCAAAAGCCAGGCAGGGGTCACAACAGGAATCAGAATCAGATAAACAGAATAGCTCTAAAGCTCAGAAGGACAAGGAAACAAGATCCTATAACGGGCACCTGAGAAATCCAAAAGGCCCCATTAAATACATTCAAATTTTGTGCCATTCTGACGCCAGCGCGCATGCGCCTATAAATAGAAGCAGTACGCGCGCGCCCTAAGAAGCCGGCATTTGGGACACAGAGGAGCTGCGTGGCAGCTGCCACACCGCTAGACCACCAGAGAGGTGAGACATGACATGTCCACTCTCATCTACTGTGTGTCTGCAGAGACAAAAACAATAAAAAATGACCAATCAATGGGTTGCCTGGAATGGGTTTATTATACAATTAATATACGGTATTTAAAGGTGACATTTCTCTTAAGGTTTACTTCAAGATAGTAATTGTTGTTGGTGTTTTTTTGCTTGTGCAGATAATTCACGTGTTGAAATGGCTTGTGTTCCATCCATGCACAAGTTTTTCCTAGCAGCAATAGTTGGATGAAGAAAATACAAGTCCTAAAGATGGAGCAGACTTTATTAAAGCATGTGGGACACACAGCCTCACCTTTCCCAATGCTGTGCCCCAGATGCATCAATCAATTCTGTTCATCTATCGTGGCTTCCCATAAAACAAAGAATATCTTATAAACTCCTCATAACCTTCAAATCCCTTCATTCCTCTGCACCTCACTCAATCTCTTGTCTTTTCAAATGTTCCTGGCCAAATCCTCTTCTCCTCTCAGAGCAACAACTTGGTCGCATCCCCCACTACTTTTTCAGTTGCCCAACTTAAACACTTCTGTCATTCTTGAATTCTTCAGGAGAGCATCATCCCTCCTATCTTCAGAACTAAACTTAAATACTCCTTCTTGGAGCACTCGCATAACATCTGACCCAGTTCTGGCACTTGTATTGCAGTATCAACCATTGTAACCTGCAGCACTTAATATCCCCCTATTTGTGTCTGTAAGTTACCCACCCACTTAGATTGTAAGCTCTATAAGCACGGACCTCCTTTCTCTTGTCTTTTATTACACTTAACTAGTGATGGGCGAACCTATTCACCAGGCATGGATTCGCGGCCACGAAATTGGTGCGCTCATAAAAATTGTCACGCATCAAAATTATTCGGACACCCAATGACTTTGATACATTTTGCCAAACTAGTTGCGCATAGTATTATAATTATGGGACTGGACAGGGTGTTGCGCATATGAAAGTTGACACTCGCTTCAAAATGATTTTGAATCCCATTGACTTCAATGCATTTTGTGGATTTTGTGGGACAGATTTGCCCATCACTACACTTAAATCATAATCTAAAATGCAACTGTACTTTTTATTTATTTATAGTGTTTATTGTAATTACCCCTGTTCATTTTTTATTGCCCTGATCAGCAGACATAAATACAGTAGTGCTATACACTAAAAATATACAGACCGTACCTCAAGAACTTGAGTTGACTCGATTCAAAATTGAAGTTTAAAGGGATTCAGTCATCATTGTAATGGTGTAGGTTTTATTTCTAAATGACACTGTTTACACTGCAAATAATTCACTGTACAATATAAAATGTCATTCCTGAACCAGCAAGTGTATTTAGCTGTAATATTGGTGTGTAGGTGCATCTCAGCTCATTTTGCCTGGTCATGTGATTTCAGAAAGAGCCTGCACTTTAGGATGGAACTGCTTTCTGGCAGGCTGTTGTTTCTCCTACTCAATGTAACTGAATGTGTCTCAGTGGGACCTGGATTTTACTATTGAGTGTTGTTCTTAGAGCTACCAGTGAGCTGCTATCTGGTTACACTCCCATTGTTCTGCTGGTAGGCTGCTGGGGAAAAGAAAGGGGGTGAAGTGATATCACTCCGACTTGCAGTACAACAGTCACTGACTGAAGTTTATTGGAGCACAAGTCACATGACTGGGGCACCTGGGAATCTGACAATATGTCTATCCCCATGTCATATTTCAAAATTAAATCTAAAAAAATCAGTTTGCTCTTTTTAAAAACAGATTTCAGTACAGAATTCTGCTGGAGCAACTGATGTATTTTGAAAAAACATGACAGTATCCCTTTAATACCAAAAGGCAAATGTTGTAACAATAAAGACAATAGTTCAGGGTGTGGGGAAGGACAATCAACATTTAGGCGTACAACTGTGCCCCGCAGCCTGAGAGCTTTGTTCCAAATACGTAAAGCGGATGTGCACTGTGGCAACACCAACATGACTGAATGTATTTGCACATAACCCACATAGTATTATAATTATGGGACTGGACAGGGTGTTGGCTTCATGATCATTGATTGACAAGTTTCTATGGTTCTGCGCCTACAAATCTGACATCAGAAGACTTGCATTGCAATTTATTTATTCATGTCATTTCTTGGTGATAGTGATTAGTATTTGATATATTTTATTTTTTGCGACAAGCCATGGAAAAGGGGACACTCCTTTTTCTCCTTTGTTTTTAAGGGTTAGGGATGGGCCAATTTGTCCCGTTTCGATTTGCCAAAAAATTCACGAATCTCCCATGAAATTCACGCAAAGGGAGAAAAATCAGCGGAGCGTGAAGTTTGACGACACGACAATTCCAACGCCAGCTACTTTTGATGCACATTAACGTCAATGGGCATCCGTTAAATTGACGCTGATGTCCAAATTGATTATGGCGTTGGAATTTACAGAATTTATTCGCCGCCTCCAAAACGCGCAAATTAAACATAAATACGTGCTTGCCAAATAAATTTGCCCATCACTAGTTAGGGTTTGATATTAAAATATGTATTCGAGAACTGTGATTATATATTGAAGAAGACTTGCAGCATCTGACCACTGACCTAAGAAAGGAAATAGCCCAGTTTAACCCCTTTGGAGCCTGTTTCTTGTGCATATGAGGCTGACCTTTTGCTTTATTAGTGTCTATATGTATTAGTGCAAACACCTCGGACATCTAGGGGCAGATTTATTAAGGGTCGAAGTAAAAATTCATATTCGAATTTTTTTTTTTTTTTGGTCAAAACTCTCAAATTCGAATTGTGAATTATCCAAACTCGATTCCAAGTTTTAATTTGTATTCCGAGATTTATCATACTCTTGCCCTTTAAGAATTCAAATTAGCCTATTCGCCGCCTTAAACCTCCCGAATTACTATATAAGTCAATGGGAGAGGTCCAGGAATCAATTTGATGATGTTTGCAGCATTCCTGACATTTGAGGGTTTTTTTCAGAGAAATTCGATTTCGAGTTTTCGGGTCGATTCAATTCGTCCAAGCTGAGAAAATTTGATTTTATTAATACATTTCGATTGGTCGAATTTCAAATTCATGGGAGGTTTAAAAAACTCGCATGAATTCGAAATTCTATCCTTTACAAACTTGGTTTGCTAACTGCTCAGTGTACTGTTGGTTAATATGGTACAATACATTAATAAGTGCCCTTGATCTAGAGCTACACTCACTAGCATTGTAAAATGGATTTGTACGATCAACTGTAAAATACAGATGTGCTCAGTCAACATGTTGGTCCCTTGGATTTCAATCCAAGTACAGATATGGAATCTGTTATCCAGAAACCCATTATCCAGAAAGCTCTGAATTACAGAAAGGCCATTTTCCATAGACTCCATTATAATGATCCAGATTTCCTTTTTCTGTAAACAGTAACTTGTAATTGATCCCAACTAAGATATAATTAATCCTTATTGGAGGCAAAACCAGCCTATTGGGTTTTTTTAATGTTTACATGATTTTTTAGTAGACTATATAAGACATGAAGATCCAAATTATGGAAAGATCCCTTATCTGGACAACCCCAGGTCCTGAGCATTCTGGATAACAGGTCCCATACCTTTGTTGGTATTAGCTCACATGACAAATCTGGCATATCCCTACCAATCGTGTTGTCACAGAGATTGAGATTGGGGTGCTGGTAGGTGGCAGAGACTATCCTCTACCACCCACCAGGACCCCAATTTCCCACTACTGGGGTGCTAAGGGATGCCTTACAAAGTGACCATCCTCCAGGAGTTTGCCTCCTTAAACCTGCTTGGCTTTTGATCACTTGTATGCAAGTAGCATTTAAAAGGTCGATAAAGAACAATTTAGGGGAATGCTTTATTTGGGTCACTTGTTGAATTTCATACATATCTGACTCCTTTATACAACAGTCACAACCACCACCTCTATAGGGGTTATTTATCAAAGTCCGAATTTATCTCAATATTTTCTGAAAAAAACTCAGACCAAATCCGCACAGGCTTTTTGGGCTTATTTATTAATACACTTTCCCGAAAATTTTGTTTGCTGGAAAAAAATCGTGAAAAATCTGATTTTTTTTTCACCCGAAAACCCTGAATTTTGCCTGAAAACTAGTGATGGGCGAATCTGTTGTGTTTAATTAGTGAAATTCACGAAACGGCAGAAAATTCCCAAAACGCTGCCGGCGTCTCGTTTTTGACGCCGGCGTCCATTTTTTTTGAATGCCGGCAAATTTTTCCAGGCAAATTTTTAATTATCCAGCGCACATCAAAAAATCATTGGGACTTCTCCCATTTGCTTATATGCAACCTCGACAGATCTGGAATGCTGGATTTTTAGATTCAGACTTTTCCATCCTCGAGGTTTAATAAATTCTGAAAAATTAGCGATTTTTTTAAAAGTTCGATTTTATAAAAAAAAAACAATTTTTCGTGATTTTTGCATTCGGAGATCAGTCAATAACCCCCTATGACAGCTACTTGTGTGTATTACTGTTTATAGTTACACTATTGATCATAGTTATGTCCTTCATCATATAGCCCCAAGCTCTGCTATTGCACAAATGCTCACGTTTGTATGAATTTGTATTTGGCTTGATATGATCCAGATCTATCCCTCAGATCCAGGTGACAGCCAAAGGCTCATTCTAAGCATTGTTTTATTATAATGATTACACACCCAGTGAGTTTTGTAACCTTTCCACCAATCACTGCTCAGTATGGTCAGAAACATATTTAAGATGAATCTTTGCGTTTAGCAGTTTATATCAAATACACTTGGTGTGAGAACGGGAGAGGTGCCCGACTGTATAAAGTACATCACATCAGGTAAGAATAAGAAATAATTCCCATATTTATTCCTAGACTGAGAGGTTGGCAGAACTTCATATATTATAGTAGGACTAGGATGTAATCATTGGGGAAGGTGGATTTGGGAAGTGTCAATCAACCATCGTCTCTTTTTGAAATAAAACACCGGGTCTTCTACATCGACATTTAAAGCAAAGTTTTTAGTTTAAATGCCACATCTTTAAAGGGCTGGTTCACCTTTAAGTTAACTTTTAGGGGCCGATTCACTAAGCTCGAGTGAAGGATTCGAATGAAAAATACTTCGAATTTCGAAGTATTTTTTGGGTACTTCGACCATCGAATGGGCTACTTCGACCTTCGACTACGACCTTCGACTTCGATTCGAACGATTCGAACGAAAAATCGTTCGACTATTCGACCATTCGATAGTCGAAGTACTTTCCCTTTAAAAAAAACTTCGACCCCCTACTTCGGCAGATAAAACCTACCGAAGTCAATGTTAGCCTATGGGGAAGGTCCCCATAGGCTTGCTAAACTTTTTTTGATCGAAGGATTTTCCTTCGATCGTTGGATTAAATCCTTCGAATCGTTCGATTCGAAGGATTTAATCGTTCGATCGAACGAAAAATCCTTCGATCGATCGAACGAACGTTAGCGCTAAATCCTTCGACTTCGATATTCGAAGTCGAAGGATTTCAATTCGAGGGTCGAATTTCGAAGTATTTTTAACTTCGAAATTCGACCCTTAGTGAATCTGCCCCTTAGTCTGTTACAGAATGGCCAATTAGTGAATCTGCCCCTTAGTCTGTTACAGAATGGCCAATTCTAAGCAACTTTTCAATTGGTCTTCATTATTTATTTTTTATTGGTTTTGAATTAATTGCATTTTTCTGCTCTTTCCAGCTTTCAAAATATAAATTGTCTCTGAATAGTGATGGGCGTATTTATCGGGCAGGCGCGAATTTGCGGCAAATTTGCGTGATTCGCCGCCGGCAAATAAATTTGCGAAACAGCCAAAAAAAATTGTCGCCGGCGTCCAAAAAACAGACGCCGGTATAAAAAACGGACGTTGCATCAAAAACGGGCGTCGGCGTAAAAAAACAGGCGAATTTCTATTTTTTTCACAAATCACATTCTTTTTCTCTAAAGATTTGTGGTTTTCCCTATACAACTCTAAAAATGAATGGTTTCTAAAGCTTAAAACCCATATTTACTAACATTTGGATTATTTTTTTCACAAATTATATTTTTTTTCTGAAATTTTTTGTTTCTATTACATTTTTAATTTATTAAATGAAAAAAACCATGAAACACTAATACAAAACTTTGCCAAGTAAAAGCAGGTCCTATAGAAGTCAACTGGAACTGCGCTAATCCTATTGGAGCCATTCAGACTTTTTTCTGATTCTTTTGCTATTAATTGTCCGAAAAACTTTTAGAGGTTTGAGAGGTTTTCTTATTTTTATTCGTATTGTTCAGCTTTTTTTCCATTTGTACTTTTTATATTTGGATCTTTTAATAAATTTCATGGCTTTTGTGGTTTTAGAGAAAATTAGTTTATTCATGGTTTTAAAAATCTAAAAAACTACTAAAATGAGACTGTTGATAAATGGCCCTCTCATATAAAAACTTTGCCAAGTAAAAGCAGCCGAGGTTCTATAGCCAATGGGAGCTGCATTGATCTTATTGGACCTTTTTTTAGCCATTCAGACTTTTAGAGGTTTTCATATTATTTTTTAGAGCATTGTTCTGTTTTTAATTTGTTTGTATTTTTTATAATTGGATCTTTTAATACATTATAAGGCATTTGTGGTTTTAGAGAAATGGGTTTATTCATTATTTTAAAAACTTCTAAAACCAATGAGAATGTTGAAAAATTGGCCTTGTCAGAGCACAAATTGCTTCTCTCTCTTCTTATCTAACATATTAACAAGTACAGGTACAGAACCTGTTATCCAGCATGTGGCTTTCCATATAACGGATCTTTCTGCAATTTGGATCTCAATACAGAAAGCTTACTAAAAAATCATGGAAACATTAAATAAACCCAATAGGCTGTTTCTTCTTCAGATAATGAAAATGTGCAGGCAAGCACTCCAAGGTCTCGTGGGCTAAAATCATCAAAGTTTATTTCAGTAGATTAAAAGAAAGATTGTTGTCCTGACGCGTTTCGTATCAAAGATACGTAGTCATAGGCATCTGCTGAAATAAACTTTGATGATTTTACCCCACGAGTGGACCTTGGAGTGCTTGCCAGCAAATTTTCGTTTGGACGCATATAACCCACAGCTACGGGTTCGGGGCGATGCATCCGGGCCACTCATCTTTTTTGGTGAGTGCAGGCTTTCCCTAATCTTCTGTTTATTTGATATAGAGTGTTGTGTGTAGTGATGGGCGAATTTATTCGCCAGGCGCAAATTCGCTGCGAATTCCCGCGATTCACCGCTGGCGAATAAATTCGAGAAACCGTCGAAAAAATACACCAGGGAAAATTCACCGGCGTAAAAAAAATGGATGACAAAAATGGACGCTGGCTTTCTATAATCAGTTGCCTCATAAAAAATTGGAGGTCGGAAGGGAATTTATTTTCTTCTTCAGATAACGATGAATTAAATTGGTGTGGATGAATTACAAGCTACTGTTTTATAATTACAGGGGAAAAGGAAATCAATTTTAAATAATTGGATTATACGGATAAAATGGGAGATGACCTTTCTGTTATTCGGAGCTTCCTGAATAATGGGTTTCCTAATAACAGATCTCATACCTGTACTAATCTCTAATTCAAAAGCATTAACAAATAGAATTAGGAACTATATAGTAAGCTTTAGAGCAATGGGACTGACCCTCCAAGAGGAGTTCAAGGCCACGGCAGGGGGTCAGCCTAAAGAATGCAGTAAAGTTTTTAATGGAGCCACACACGAGCATTTGATGCAGTTGGTGAGCTTCCCCATATATTTAACACACCAAAGTATCAATGTTTCTGGGGGTGCAAACCGTTTGTGAGGCTTCGTTAAAAACTCTCCTGCATTCTAAGGACCTAGTCGGCCAAATGGAAAGCCTGCACCACCATTGCAGTCTATATTTGAATTACAGGCGTGTGATTCATTTTATTCTACAGGCTCAGTCTAAAGGCCAGTTAGGATGAGAGTTAGGGTGAGAGTTGGGTTTAAAACTTGGGGGCCCATTTACTTAGCTCGAGTGAAGGAATACAATAAAAAAACGTCGAATTTCAAATGTTTTTTTGGCTATTTCTACCATCGAATTGGCTACTTTGACCTTCGACTATGACTGCGACTTCGAAACGACCATTCGATAGTCGAAGTACTGTCTCTTTAAAAAAACTTCGACCCCCTACTTCGCCACCTAAAACCTACCGAGGTGCAATGTTAGCCTATGGGGAAGGTCCCCATAGGCTTTCTATCAATTTTTTGGTCGAAGAAAAATCGATAGATCGATGGATTAAAATCCTTCGAATCGAACGGTTCGAAGGATGTAATCGTTCAATATAACGATTTTTCATTTGATCGAACTATTTGTGGTAAATCCTTCGACTTCGATATTCGAAGTCGAAGGATTTACATTCGGCAGTCGAATATCGCGGGTTAATTAACCCTCGATATTCGACTATATGTAAATCTGCCCCTTGATGTTCTATGGCCATATAACTGGATTACTGATACACAATCTTTTCCTATTCTGTATTTATAATGACAATCATGGCCTTAGAGAGTCAGCATTCATCCAGAGAAAGTCCTGATTTCTTGGGGGTCCATGGACTGAAATTAATAGATCTATAGATTGAAACGGTGAAGGTGCAATATCTACTTATAATACACAAAAGCCATGAATATCTTGTAAATTATATCCTTATAAACGGTGAGTTCTGATGTCATCAGTTATAAACGGTGAGTTCTGATGTCATTTCTGTCACACCAGTAAACCCCCGATTCTCTAAAGAATCGTTAATGAAAGAATGGTAACAACAGTGAGGCAGCAAAATGCGATGGGTGCTGATTCACTCTCCATCCCCAGGCAGCAACTGGCGACGCTAATTTGTGGGGATGTAGAGTGAATCTGTGCCTATTGCTTGTTATTACCTATCTGCTATTAGAATTCTTAAATTTTGAGTTTATTGGTAGTAAAGTGTTACTGAAAAATTTCTTTATAAACAACATTTTTGTGAAAATGTTCTCCTGTCCTTGAATGAGTTTCTCCCTGGTGAGCTGTACTTAAAATCTTGACTTTAACATCAGATGAACGCTGCACTCTTGAAATGCAACATAAAGTTGACCATGACCAAACACAGGCTTAGATAGGTAAATGCCGACTTTATCCAATGTTTGTCCTTGTGATTTGTTGATTGTCATGGCAAATGCAGCCTTAATGGGGAATTGTCGTCGTTTAAGTTTAAAAGGTAATTGGAAGATGTTTGGGTTACGGCCGATGTGCGGCGAGTTTAGCCCGAGTGTGGGCGGGTCCGGCGGGGCCTGAGCATCTCATGTAAGTCCGGCAGTGACATTGGGAAGATGTTCGGGTTACGGCGGGTGTGCGGCCGGGCGGCTTGGGCGGAAGTGCTGGCCGGTAACGTCTAGGAGCAGGCAGTGACGTATATTGCCGGCGCCAGGGGCAGTCAGTAAATCAGTCAGTAAGTCCGGCAGTGACATTGGGAAGATGTTCGGGTAACGGTGGGTGTGCGGCCGGGCGGCGAGTTTAGCCCGAGTGTGGGCGGGTCTGGCGGGGCCTGAGCATCTCATAGATCCTAACCGAAGTTGCGTGCGCATCTGCCTCCCCGCCACTCGGGACATAGATAGGCCTTCGATTAGTATATAGGATACTCCAGAGATGATGCTGCTGCTGCTGAGAAATGTATCAACTAATGCAGCAAATTGGTAACATTTCAGAGTCTACACCTGAATTAATGAGCTGCCAGACTCAAAGGGCTTCAATTTTGAAAAGAGGGTAAAAAATACAAAATGGAAAGCAACTGGAAAAGTCTTTATTTCTGAAACAATCTGAAACCAACTGAACTGAAAGGAAGAACAGCTTGGAAGGTGAACAGCCCCTTTAAAAGTTTTACAATATCATTTTATTTTGCTGCAATTTGACGACATGTGCAGTTTCTCCTCAGAAGGGGTCAGTGGGATCCTGTCAGTGCTGGAATGCCGGGGAATGCTGGGAGAATGCAGGAGAAGGGGAATCTGATAGGTCAGGGTTATTCCCAGTTAATATAAGCTCTTATGACTTGATTACCATTTACACGGGTTTCTTATTTCAGCCTCTGGCATAACCGAGTGTTTAGGAGGTATCTTTCTGTCAGGCATAGATAGAACCAAGTACCAACACGTTTGCTGCTATTTCTCTGCGACTCGATCCAAATGACCTTATTCATACAGCCCAGGCTGCAAAGAAACCTTCCTGAGGTACAAATTAACACCGGGTACAACTTTCGACGTTGCTGCAAATCATACCAATAATAAGGTATCTGCGCAGGCCTTATCAAGTTGCGTGCGCATCTGCCTCCCCGCCACTCGGGACATAGATAGGCCTTAGATTAGTATATCGATTAGTATATAGGATTACTTTAAAACATTTTCATTTTTTGATGTTACTGGTCCTTTAACTTGAGCAAGCCTCTGTGTGTTACTTAATATCAGTCCTTACAAAATGCCCCCCTCCCCTACACACACACACACACACTCGCTACCTTTTGCTTCTCTCCCGTGTCTCACGCGCCCTTCACCTACACCGACTGTCTCTCACCTGTGACGCAAGCCTGCCCCTGCTTCTTCAGTTCAGACACATCGCCCTGGTTCGGCTTAAGGAGTAAGCAAGAGCGGACCACAGGCCTCCGCTGCTCACCGACCCCGGCTCTCCATCGCTGCGCACTTGACAACGGAAATTACGTATCAAGCGCTGTAAAAAATGCGACCCGATCGAAACAGGACTAACAAAGCTTCGGTTCCGCCCTGTTGCAACTTAAAATCACCTCCTATTGGCTTGACTTAGCAAACCCTCGGGGTCTGTGTAACCACGCCCCTACAGCGAGGAGAATGATGAGATCATGGCGCTGCTGAATGGCTTATGCTTGTGAATGAAAGCGGCTCTGATTGTGCGCATCTGCCTCCCCGCCACTCGGAAGTTGCGTGCGCATCTGCCTCCCCGCCACTCGGGACATAGATAGGCCTTCGATTAGTATATAGGATGACTCACTGAAACTTGTGTATTATAATAAATAAAGTACCCCCAGTTGTAAAATATGAGGATATTAGAAGTCACCTCGGAGTTCCATGACCTGTATAAAAACACTCGACCTTGTGTTTTTATATGGTCATGAAACTCCTCAGTAACTTATATAATGTTGAACTAGTGTAGGACTATTATGGCTTTACTGGGAACATAGTGATTTATGAATTGGGGTATTTTGCACCTGTTTCTATGAGCGTCTACATATAAGTCCTACAGCTTGTTGGGGCTTTAACAATGAAGTTTATAGTAAGTTAAAAGAATATATTATTTTAAAGATGGCAAATAAAGGATGTGTGGTCATATCATTCTCTTCTTATGGTGTAAAGCTGTTGAATCCCCACAAACAGCTTGAGAGATCCAAATTAGCCCTCCCCTTCATGTCCTGGACAAAGAACACACACAGAGTTCAGTGTTTACTGGGGGCCATTGGACACATGCACTAAATCCTGGAAATACAGGAATAGAAGGATGTGAATTCAAATCTTTGTTTTTCAGACTTATCTTCTCCTTAATTCTGAAAATAATAAACACATGAAGCATTCTGGAATTACGAGTTCATAATTTTGGAAGGTAACCACATCACCAGTCCAGGTCTCAGTATGGAACTCACCACCATCTTTGTTCTTCTTCTGCTGGGTGAGTCAGTAAAAAAAACCTTTGGTGCCTCCAGTGACAGTTATCCCATTGCTCCTGTTTTTAGGATTATAGCACATAATTATCAATAGGTGAGAAAGGTAACAAAACAACATTCTAAAATAATCCCAAATGCAGTTCTCTCATATTGGGACAAATTTACTAAAAATTCCCCAGCGACGGCTTCACAGGCAGCGCAACACTTCGCCAGGCCAAAATTCACTCAGACAACGCTTATTCACTTACATGCAAAGTTGCGTCCAGGGCGCCGAATGCTGCGCTAGTGTTAATTCGGCAAGTAGAGTGAAGTTGCGCTAGCGTTGGCTAATTTGCATACGGCGCAAATTTAAAGTTTAATGAACATATTTGTTGCAGCAAATACATTACACTACACAAACCCAGGAAACCTTAATAAAAGAAAATAGATTTGTTATATTGTATATTGCCCTACACATGGGCCCAGTGTATAGTTTATAGTCACTTCGCCCTTTAGTAAATTTGCCCCAAAGTCTTTTTAAAGGACAAGGAAAGGCAAAAAAATAAAATCCCATTTTTACTTTCTTTAATGAAAAAGAAACCTTTCTCTAATATACTTTAATTAAAAAATGTGTACCGTTTTTATAAGAAACCGGACTGTATGCAGTGAAATTCTCCCTTCATTTACTGCTGTGGATAGGAATTGTCTGATGGTCCCTAACTGCTGAGGGGAACAATCATACTTATGAACAGCAGGGGGAGCCCCCGCCTTACTTCCCAGCCATGCAGAACTCAAGCAGCTTTGTTTATGACAATCCCTAAGCAGCTCAGACCACACTGAGCATGTGCAGGGTCAGGGTCAGGCCAAGATGTTTAACAAAGTTACAAGATGACAGCCCCCTGTGGTCAACTTTGAAAGCATAAATCATTAGTTTGATTAGGCTTGTGGTGTAGTAAGTTCATGTTTATATTTAGTATACAAAATACAGCATTTCTAGCCTTATTCTATTTTAGACTTTCCTTGTCCTTTGAGCTTTTGAAGGATATATTAAGGACCCCATAGACGCAAAGATTTCTCTTGCGGAACGACCGATTTTAGCGAAGTTTGACCAATCCTTCAAAATTATGGTGCGGTTAGTGGGATTCGAATGATCGAACATCTTACGATTTTTCGGCCGACATCTGTCAGGAAATTGATCGGCCAGGTTAAAAAATCTGTCGGTCCCAGTGAAATCTATCTGCCAAACAGGCAGCTCCCCTTTGTTTTCCTGGCAAATTGGTCTTTTTAGTTGATGGACAATTTCGTACAATCGTTATGAAATAATCGTGGTCTCACGATGATAATCGGATCTTTTAAAAATCTCAACATCTATGGCCAGCTTAAGAGAGCAGCTTTCTCTTTTCTGCGATGACTACACATAAAGCCTCTCCTTTTTCTTTATGCGTTGCCATTCATTGGTAGAACCTTTTTCACCCATAACCTTGTTACTATCATGGAAATATACAGTTAGCCACATTTTCAACCTGGTTATAGCCCTTGTGGGTTTTCCTTATGTTACTTTTTACATTTCTCTTTAGTACCAAGCACAATACAACAAACAACAAATGGGAGTCAAGTCATGTATGGAAATGGTAATTACCCTTTATTAATGATTTCATTATGTTGTACAGTAAGTTGGTTCTATTATCAGTTGGTCCAAGCAATTTAAGATGCAGTGTTCCTTGGTATTTTACAAAAAATGGTAAATATTACAAATAGCATAATAAGGAACAAGAACTTTTTTAAAATTCAAAATTGTATCATATTTATATTGACATTGTAATTGTTTTGGCCACAAAATATATTTGACTAATTGAATTTGTCTCTGTAAAAGGAATGCTGTAAACACAAAACCAAAACAGTTTTGTAGCTACAAATTTATTTTTACAATACATGAATACATAAATCAAAATTAATTTTGTGGACACAAAAAATTATTTTGTAGTCACAAAATGAAACGACAACACAGAATAATTTTATGGTAACAAAACAAATGTAGTCATAAAATATTCTTTTTTTTTGTATATAAAAATGAGTTTTGTTACCAAAAATGTATTTCTATATTCATGGAATGGTTTTAAGACTATTTACTAGTGTTCTAAAGTAATGAAATATGAGTTGCTGCTGCCCTGTGCTGGTAAGACTAGTGTGTTTACATTAAAAATACAAATATAGTTTATATCAGTGATCCCCAACCAGTAGCTGGTGAGTAACATGTTGCTCTCCAACCCCTTGGATGTTGATCCCAGTGGCCTCACACCAAGTGCTTATTTTTGAATTACTGATTTGGAGGCAAGTTTTTGTTGCATAAAAAAACGTGTGTACTGCGCTTTGTGTAGGTTTACAGTCCACATAGGGCTACCAAATGGCTAATCACAGCCCTTAGTTGGCACCCCAAGAACATTTTTGCTCCCCAACTCTTTTTACATCTGAATGTTGCTCAGGGGTTCAAAAGGTTGGGGATCCCTGGTTAATATAAACAAGTTTAGTAAATTAGAGTATTGTTGCACTAAATCATTGACTTTACGTCTTGTTGACCTGAGGTTGAATTGGATTAGTTAAATATCTACTGCCCTTCTATTACATCTATATGCTAAGGCTTTCAGAGGGGGTTCTCCTTTCAGGCCAAACCGTTACTATGTGAAAGTGTATTTATATATCCCTTAGCTCTTCTCTATCCATATGGCCCTGGACTTGATTTTGTCAATCCAAAAAATGATGAAGGCACATCAGGGTCAATAGAGCTCTCCATGAATATTCCACTGTTCGGAACGTCCTTCTCATCATTGTTTGTAAGTACAGTGCCGAGTTCTGTTCCACTTAGCACAATGTTATTTCTGCAAGACCAGGACCAACCAATGTAAACAAGCAAGCCTTTTGCCATTGTTGGTTGTTTTAACATCACTTTGAAGATCTTGAAATAAAGATACCTGTAGTTAGTATCACATGAATAAAAACTTTCTTATCTTAAAGGAACAGTTCAATGTAAAAACAACAACTGGATAAATAAATAGGCTGTGCAAAATAAAACAAGTTTCTAATATACAGTAGTTAGGCAAAAATGTAATGTATAAAGACTGGAGTGACTGGATGTGTAACATAATAGCCAGAACACTACTTCCTGCTTTTCAGCTCTCTAACTCTGAGTTAGTCATTGACTTTAAAGGGGGCCACATGGGACATAAATGTTCTGTTTGTTTGCTTTTGATCCTTAGTATGCAGCTCAGATGCAAAAACAACAGTTATGACCCATTTGCCCTCACCCCCAAGTCACTGATTGGTTACTACCTGGTAACCAATCAATGGAAAACAAAGCAGGAAGTAGTGTTCTGGGTATTATGTTACACATCCACTCACTGCAGCCTTTATACATTACATTTTTGGCAAACTAACTATATTTGATACATTTTTTTATTTTGAACAGCCTATCTATTTACCCAGTTTTTATTTTTACACTGAACAGCTCCTTTAACCTAATAGTTTATTATGTGAGAGCATTTCATAAGGCTATTTATATTTTCTTTATTATGTTTCTTTTGATAGGTCTGTATAGACCCTAAAGTGATTCTATTTTGTATAATAAAAAAAAGTAGAACCTGGTCTATCACTTAAAGGGCACCTGTTGGGAAAAAATATTATCCCCAACAAAAGGTGCGGGCTTTTTAAATTGCCCCCAACCAGCAATAGGCCACCCGCACCAGGAGGGAACTCCCAGTACAAGTGGCCATATTGGGGTACACACATGCGCATAATGAAAGAATACCACAACTTGCTCATTATGCGCATGCGCCTTACACAGCATGACTGCTTGCACCAGGAGCTCCCTCTCAATGAGTGAGTGTCCTAGCAATGGCGGGGGCAATTTATTTTTTTTAAAAAAGGAATGTTGGCCGCACCTTTGGTTGGGGATAATATTTTTGCCGAACAGGTGCCCTTTAAGTGGCAAAACCCATGACCAAGATGCTAATTTCTAAATATCATTTCACATATCTGAGTCAGTCAAGAAACAAACATCATAAAAGTTATGTTTTGATTTAGAAAAACTGCAGAATTAAAATCACCATTAAAATTATTTATTCATGATACTATAACATTTTGATCCTTTTTTGACCCAACAGGTTAACAACAATGGTATAATTTCATTTATTTCACCTATGAATACTTACATGCCAATCTGTCATCTCCCGAGTATGTTAGGGAATCCCTTCCTTGCCCCTTTTTATGCTGATGTGGACAACACGATACAAGGTGACGTATATTACCGTCAAAGCACAGATGCAGCACTACTGTCCCAAACTACAACTGACATTAGAAGATATTTCCATAATACCAAATTCTCTGCTCAGTGGGTCTTTGTGGCAACGTGGCATAAAGTCAATTATTATGGATCTACCTCCAGCAAGGTAATGTTGATATGTATATTTTAGTACCATTATGGCCAATAGCTTTAGTGTAGCCTTAAAACCAACTTCAGTACTCTTGGATACCAAAATCTTAGCCTTAACTAATTCAAAAAACTGCAGATAGAACAGGAACTGCCACAGAGTTTATAAGAAACAATATAGTATCTTCTAACTGGCTGCCATCTTGGATAAAGTGGCTGTCATGGAGTAAGACAAGGAGTAGTGTAACAAACAAAATGTTTAATTCTTGACTAACTAGACTTGCATGATAATGAGCAACACCACCATGTATGTGACATATATTGAGAAATACAGCATGCCAAGAAAATATGCCCTGATTCAAATGCAGAGTACACATTAAGGGGCAGATTTATCAAAGGTTGAAGTGAAAATTCAAATTTCTAGCTAATTTTTGTGTATTTCGACTAGGGAATAGTCCAAATTCGATTCGAATTTGAAATTTTTCATGTACTGTCCCTTTAAAGGGCATGTAAAGGCAAAACAATAAAATCCCATTTTTACTTTCTTTAATGAAAAAGAAACCTATCTCTGATATACTTTAATTAAAAAAATGTGTACCGTTTTTATAAGAAACCTGATTGTATGCAGTGAAATTCTCCCTTCATTTACTGCTGTGGATAGGAATTGTCAGACGGTCCCTAACTGCTGGGCAGGAAAACAATCATACTTATGAACAGCAGGGGGAGCCCTCACCTTACTTACCAACATTTCAGAACTCAAGCAGCTTTGTTTGTTTCCCTGTAAATCAGTCGGCGACTGTGTAGATTTGTATTGGATTTTATTTTTGCCTTTAAATCCCCTTTTATGTTTGTAACTCCAGCTCCAGGGACAAATATCATGTAGCCAGATTCAAACAGATAAACTGGGATTCTATTTGGAGGATTATTTTGCTGCTGCCACTGGTTCTGCAGAAACTATAAAATCCACATTAGATCACATGACAACACAGTGACCAGTGCAGTCTGCATATTCTGATTATTAATCAGATGATCTTGATGTATTGATGTATTGGCTTCTGACAGATATTATTTGACTTGTGCTGTTTTGATCATTTATGACGATCCCTAAGCAGCCCAGACCACACTGAGCATGTGCACAGTCTTGGTCTTGCAACAATGTTTAACAAAGTTACAAGATGGTGACCCCCTGTGGCCAACTTTGAAAGCATAAATAATTTGTTTGATTAGGCTTGTGGTGCAGTAAGTTCATGTTTATGTTTAGTATACAAAATACGTCATTTCTAGCCTTATTCTATTTCAGACTTTCCTTGTCCTTTAAGAATTTGAATTAGGCTATTTGCCATCTAAAACCTGCTGAATTGGTGTTTTAGCCTATGGTGGACCTCCTACAATCAATTTGGAGTAATTTGGTGGACTTTTGAAAAAAAGTCAAAGTGAAAATTCGAAATTTGGAGTTGTTTGGAGACATTGTGAAAATCTAGGTATTTTTGGTGAAAAAACTCAATCGAATTCAATCTGAATTTGATTCGAGTTTCCGATCCCATTGACCCGAGTTTGAAAAATTTAATTTATTTGAAAAATTTAGATTGGTTATTTTGTTTTTCGAATTTTGAGTTCGTGGAAGTTTATGGGAGTTTTTACAAACTCGCATGAACTCGAAATGCGACCCTTGATAAATCTGCCTCTAACTATACTTTGACACTCAGAGGTGTGCATAGAGATTTTTCATAGGAACCTTGGTTGTCACTACTAATGCCTTGCTAATGCCTAGTTTAGGGGCATCTCTAAATATGGCCTTCACATGATATCCCAGAACTTCATGATGGTTGCACAGTGCATAATCAAACACATAATTTCCCTTATATACCTTACCTGGTCAGACTCACACAACAGAGCTTCTGAAAGACTTTAACCAAAGAAAGAATGAACTATCTTAACTTCTAAGTAAACCTTTTAGACAGATGTAATCATACACTGTTGGCAAACCTCAGGCTCAAATTGAAAAGATAAAACCCACATTCTTGAAAATGCTGTGAAATATACAACACATTACAATGATCAATACACATGTCCTGGTGCCAAGTTTTAATAGTAATCTGTGAAATTGCATATATGTTCATGGTTATATTGTTTATAGGCTGCCAACTCGTTGCCTTGTAGTGAGATTTTGGTTCTACAGGCTGATCATCCCCCGTTGAGGTATTTTTTATAGCCGATAAATGGGCAAGACTAAGGGGCAGATTTATCAAGTAAAAAAATTGAAATTCGAAGCAATTTTTTGGATACTTCGAAGCAATTTTTTGGATACTTCGATCATCGACTTTGAATTTACTTCGATTTTGATTCGAAGTAAAAATCGATAATCGAAGTACTGTCTCTTTAAAAAACTTCAACTTCAGTACTTCGCCAAATTAAACCTGTCGAAGTGCTATGTTAGCCTATGGGGACCTTCTACAACCATTTTGTAAGTCTTTACACATCAAAGTAAAATCGTTCGATCGTACGCTAAAATCGTTTGAATAGTTCGATTCAAACGATTTTACTTTGATCACAGGATGGCCAATTTTGCTGAAAAATACATCAACTTTGATATTCGAAGTCTGAGGGGCCCATTTACTTAGCTCTAGTGAAGGAATAGAATAAAAAAACTTCGAATTTCGAATGTTTTTTTTGGCTACTTCGACCATCAAATGGGCTACTTCGACCTTCGACTACGACTTCGAATCGAACGATTCAAACTAAAAATCGTTCAACTATTCGACTATTCGATAGTCGAAGTACTGTCTCTTTAAAAAAAAAAACTTCGACCCCCTAGTTCGCCACCTAAAACCTACCGAAGTCAATGTTAGCCTATGGGGAAGATCCCCTTAGGCTTTGCAATCTTTTTTTGGTCGAAGAAAAATCGTTCGATCGATGGATTAAATCCTTCGAATCGTTCGAAGGATTTAATCACTCGATCGAACAATTTTTCGTTTGATCGAACGAATTGCGGTAAATCCTTCGACTTCGATATTTGAAGCCGAAGGATTTACATTCGGCAGTCGAATATCGAGGGTTAATTAACCCTCGATATTCGACCCTATGTAAATCTGCCCCTATGTATTTCAATTCGATGGTCGAATTTCGAAGTATTTTCTACTTCGAAATTTGACCCTTGATAAATCTGCCCCTAAGACATATTTAAGGACATAAGGTTAAAAAACTGCATATATGTTCCATGTTTTAGCTATATAGCTACTTCCGGCTCAGAGTAAAATGACTGTGAATAAGTAAAATTACCAATGAAAATAGTTGAGTTAATTAGTTAATTCAAATCTTAATTCAATAAAGATCAGGTTTTGGCAGGTTCTCTTATCTATAATTATGAATATCAGTAGAATAAAAGAAGAGAGACAGAAAATAGTAACATACTGATAATTACTGGGGTAAATGTAATCTACAGCACTTTTTAAACTTGGCACTTAAATCAGACCATCATAAGAATATTGATTGTATATCTAGATGAAATGATGAGCTAATGAATTCTTAGATAAAGGAACAGAGGTCAAATTGGTTATGTTTCTATAATGGTAGAAAATATAATGGTAGAAAATGTGCCAGTATCAGTATACAGTATGTGCTTGCAAATTGGGGAAGACATAATAAATCACAATTAGCCTTACTCATTATGGTTAGTGATGGGTGAATCTGTCCCATTTTGCTTCGCCAAAAAATTTACAAAACTCCAAAAGAATTCGTGAAATGGCAGAACTTTACAGGAGCAACATTTTTACATGCACCACTTTTTTTGTTCAAATACACTTAAGTCAATGGGCATCAATTATTCTGATGCACAACAATTTTTACACAAGTGACTTTTTTTGTCGCAGCAAATTTTTTCACCAGCAAATTTTCACAGCAGTTTCGACAAACAGTTTGCAGAAATTCGTCGCAAATCCACGTTTGACGAATATATTCTCCTATCACTATTATAGTTTCCCTTTTAGGTGAACACATTCCAGGCTGTGCTTACTACAGATCGAATCTAACTTTTGTCATGTTTAACTATGGAGAACATTCAGTGGCCACCTGAAGATACAGTGGCTTGGTAAGTATGGAGTAAGTATGGAAAGGGAACATTTTCTCTGTAGAATATTTTTGTTAGTTAGTGCTCTGACTGTACCCTTTCCTACTTAACTGTAATCAGTACTACATATGCGTCCAAGTTATTGCTCTTTCTGGCCAGCATCTCTCACTGGAAAGATTTGTTTCAGCAAGAATAGGGTTACTCAAATTTTTCAATCTCCCTTTGGCAATTTACACCAGGGACTAAAAAATTAGTAGGGTTTTAAAGAAGTATTTAGGAAAAAACCAATAAAATTATTTAGTAACTATGCACTGAAACTACTAGGACCTCCAGGTCCATTTTGTAAATCATCTAGGGGAATAGTACAATTAGGGGCCCATTTACTTTACCATTTACCTTCGAGTGAAGGAATAGAATAAAAAAAACTTTGAATTTCGAATGTTTTTTTTGGTTATTTCGACCATCGACTACGACTTTGAATCAAACGATTCGAACTAAAAATCGTTCGAATATTCGACCATTCGATAGTCGAAGTACTGTCTCTTTAAAAAAAACTTCGACCCCTAGTTCGCCACTAAAACCTACCAGTGGTGCCATGTTAGCCTATGGGGAAGGTCCCCATAGGCTTTGTAACAATTTTTAGGTCGAAGTAAATCGTTCGATGTTTCGACGATGGATCAAAATCCTTCGAATCGAATGATTCAATGTATTTAATCGCTTGATTGAACGATTTTTCATTCGATCTAACTATTTGCGTTAAATCCTTCGACTTCGATATTCGAAGTCGAAGGATTTACATTCGGCAGTCACCCACTTTTTATTCATTCCTATGAAATTTTAAGGGGGTTGTTTACTAAACTCCGAATGCAAAAGTCACGAAAAATTGGATTTTTTAAAAATCTAATTTTTTCTGAAATTTTTTAACCCCGAGGATGGAAAAGCCTTGAATCTGAAAATCCGACATCTCAAACTGTCGAGGTTGCATATAAGTCAATGTGCGCTGGGTTTGGAGTGTTATACAGACTACTTAACTTACTATGTTACTAATGCATTGAATACCTTAAATCACCTCAAATTTGTGAGTTTACAAGCTCAAAAAAAGAGAAATTTTCAAAAAAATCTTGAATGAAAAAATGGCTTGAATTTTACCAAGGACAACTCCCACTGATTTCTACATTAACTTGCAAGCTTTTAGATGCTGAAGTTCTACATTTTGTTTTTTGTACTTAATAAAAAACTAAGCATTTGATTTTTCAAAACATAACGTGAATTTGTGAAGTTTTTGTGGCAAAAATTTGAATTTGAATGTTGATCAATCACCCCCTATGTCTTTCCTAAGCAATGAAAAGTTTCTTTCTGAGACTTAACATTAGAAAAAAAAAAATTGGCAATACGCACATGCTCCTTTAAAAAAGAAATGGAGTCACATGGTCAGACATCATAAATTTCAGAACATTATGCAAAAAAAAAAACAAAGAATACTAAATAACTGGTAGTGTGTTTATAAACACAGCAAATAAATATAAACATCTTTTCATTGGGTCTAGTCTTTGCATTAATACTACAGATACACTTCTCGTTGATTTCTATGCCATCTAAACAAGTTTTAGTTGGCGTAAACTTGCGACGTCGTTGATTTTGCTCAGTTGCAGTTGCAACCATGACTTGACACAATTTTACACAAACAGTGGCAAAATCTCTGTGATACCTGACCATGGTTTTCAATAAAATGGTATCTTGGGAGCAGATTAATCAAGGGTCGAATTTTGAAGAAAATACTTCGAAATTCGACCATCAAATTGAATTACTTTGACTTCGAATATCGAAGTTGAAGTTCTTTTTGATCGAATTTGGCCATTTGAGGTTGAAGTAAAATTGTTTGATCGAACGATTAAATCCTTTGAATTGAAGGATTTCAGCATCCTTCAATTCAAAGGATCGATCAAACGATTTTTCTTCTACTTCAAAAAACTTGGAAAACTGCTCTAGAAGGTCCCCATTGGCTAACATAGCACTTCGGCAGGTTTTATTGGCGAAGTATTGAAGTAAACGTCAGTACTTCGATTGACGAATGATCAAATATTCAAACTATTTTACTTTGAATCGAAGTCGAAGTCGTAGTATCCTATTCGATGGTCGAAGTATCCAAAAAATTACTTTGAATTTCGAATTTTTTTACTTCGACAATTCCCTCGAAATCACTTAGACGCTTGATAAATCTGCCCCTAAGTGTCCAAAATTCCTATTTCCTCTATTGCTAGTTTTCATTTCATGACAATACCATAGGACAAATGACAAATGCCAGACAGACTTCATTGTTTTTGATCGCTAAGGTACTAAATCCTGTCATAAATAGAACAAGTGCCTAGGGACTTTTTAGCTTTAATTGTGAGAATACAGGTATGTGATCTGTTATCCAGAAACCAGTTATCCAGAAAAGATTTATGGGAATCCCTTCATCGACAGACTGCATTGTAATCAAATATTTCAGAATTTTCTAAATTTTCTTTTTTTTTTATGAAAATAATAAAATATTAGTAGTAGAGGCAAAGCAATCCTATTGGGTTTATTTCAGTTTAATTATTTAATTATTTCTAGCAGATTTTAGGTATTGTCCCATTTCGGTTTGCCAAATAATTTGTTATTACGGCAAAAAAAAAAAAACAAAACGGAGGGAAAATTTTCCAAACGCATTGAAGCCAATGGGCGTCAATATAATTTGGATGCGTCACATATGCACGCCCAAATTTTGATGCACAACAACATTTTTTTGTCGCAGCAGATTTTTTGCCGCAGTTTTGCTAAAAAGTTTGTGGGCAAAACACGGAAATTCGCAGCAAATCAGCCTGGCAAATTTATACGCCTATGTATGGTCTATACACTAGGTATGGTTTTCCAGATTACAGAAAGACCCCATATGACAGGTCCTGAGCATTCTGCATAACCAGTCCCTTACCTGTATTAAGTACTTGCCCATTATTTTATATAATATATAATATTATATATATATATATATATATTATATATAAGAAAAAGGAACCGCACACACAGGTCTTTATAGTGCAAACAAAGAATAGTAGGCTTTTTACGACGTTTGGCTCCTATACTCGGCCGTCATCAGGAAGTGAAACCCCACACACACCAACCTTTAAACCTCAAATGGCGCCAACAATGCAGGATGTGACTCAAATAGAATATGGGTATAAAAACAATACAATGTGTCGTGCGCTGGACATAGTGTGTCAAGTTATGTGCCAGTGAATACTATGTGTCAGGAGCCCAGAAGTGTCGTCTCTGTGAGTATCAAATCAAGCGCCTACGAAATAAACTTAATAATTCTCCACTGAGTGCTGCATCCCTTCGTGAGTTTGTGTCCAGCCATTATGGTTGGCCCGGTGCCTGCATTAAGGGGCGAAATCAGTACTACACATGTGCGGTCCCTCTCATGGGGTAAGTGGTCTCCTGGTTTTTATATTGCGCTCACGCATAATGGCTGGACACAAATCACGAAGGGATGCAGCACTCAGTGGAGAATTATTTTAAGTTTATTTCGTAGGCGCTTGATTTGATACTCACAGAGATGGACACTTCTGGGCTCCTGGACACATAGTATTCACTGGCACATAACTTGACACACTATGTCCAGCGCACCGACACATTGGTATTGTTTTATACCATTTCCTATGATGTCACATCCTGATTGTTGGCGCCATTTTAGGGTTTAAAAGGGTTGGTTGTGTGTGGGGTTTCACTTCCTGATGACGCTCGAGTATAGGAGCCGAAACGTCGTAATAAAGCCTACTATTCTTTGTTTTGCACTATAAAGACCTGTGTGTGCGGTTCCTTTTTTTCTTATTAATTACTATTTATAACCAGCACCCAGGCATCAACATATAAGTGACAGGTGCACTAGCTTTGTTTTATATATATATATATATATTATATATATATATATATATATATATATATATTGATTATTTATTGAAATTACTGTGTTTTATAAGATTCAATCAACAGGATCTTTGTGTTCCCCAATAGGCTGGTGTTGACAGTGGCAGTAGCACAGGATCCTATGAAATACCTGGGTCTTTGTCTTCCACAAATTATAGTGTCTCATCCACGAGTAAATGGGGCTTTTCTGGACACTGGGCTTTCCAAGTGAATGATCTGATTCCTGGAGTATCAAATGAACTATTAGTAAGTTAAAACAATCTATTTAATGAATAAATTCATTACTGATCATGACTTCTTGAACTGCTGCTTTTAGACTTCTACTTCATTGGCTTCCAATGTTTATTTTTCTACATAAATGTTACTTACTCTGCTTGCTGTTCTACTTATACCCCGGTGCAGGGTGTGGATCCATTATCGGGAAGCCCTTTATCCAGAAAGCTTGAAATTATGGGAAGGCCATCTTTTACAGACTCCATTTAATGAAATAAGTCACATTTTTAAAAATGATTAACTTTTTTCTCTGTAATAATAAAACATTACTTGTACATGATCCAAACAAAGATACTGTATAATTAATCCTCATTGAAAGCAAAACCAGCCTATTGGGGTTGATTAATGTTTAAATGATTTTTTTAGTAGACTTGAGGTATGAAGATCAAATTATGGAAGATCCATTACATGTATGGTGTTTGTTATCCAGAATGCTCGGGACCTGGGGTTTTCCGGATAATGGATCTTTTTGTAATTTAGATCTCTGATACCTTAAGTCTACTAGAAAATCATATAAACATGAAATAAACCCAATAGGCTGGTTTTGCCTCCAATAAGGATTAATTATATCTTAGTTGGGATCAAGTACAAGTGACTGTTTTATTATTACACAGAAAAAGGTAATTATTTTGAAAAATTTGTATTATTTGATTATAATTTAGTGTACTTTATGTGAAACGGCCTTTCTCTAATTTTTCCTTGTGGTGGGGGGATTTTAGACCATACATACCTGGGTACCCAGGAAGGTTACCCATAGAGACCTCCCACACGACCAGGGCATTGGTTACTTACCCCAAAACATCCAGTAGTGATGGGCGATTTATTTGCCAGGTGCAAATTCGCGGCAAATTTGCGCGATTCGCCGCCAGCGAATAAATTCGCCCAAAAAATTCAAAAAAAAACGGGCGCCGGCTTCAAAAACGAGACGCCGGCGCCATTTCGCGAATTTTTCACCATTTCGCAAATTTCGCGATAAATTCACGAATTTTCCGGCAAAGCGAAACGACGCAAATTCGCCCATCACTACATACCAGCTTTGCATGTTTTCCGAGGGCGTGGGGGAAAAAGCTAAAAAAAACCTGCTACGCCACTAAAAGTTTTTTTTAAAGGTAACTTTTTTTTTATTGATTTTAAAACATCCATTTAGCAAAGACCATTACAGTTCAGGGTGTATAATAAGTAGAAGCGACAGTGAATGACACTTTAGTAGCATATAAACAATATTTCAATACAGTAAGGAGCAACATACAAATGTGAGTGAATTTTTAGTTTAGATCCGCATCGCACCATGGTGTCCAAATTTTTTCATATTTGGACTGCGTCCCTCTGGCTTTATATGTCAGTTTAATTAAGGGGAAAGCATTGTGAACCAACTGAGAAACTGGAATATTTGAAAAAAATTCTCTTACAATGTATGTACCTTATACTTTTTAAGGATTTGCCCTGATAAGTTTTACTAGAATTGTGCTTTTTTTATCCACCCCCTATTAACTTTTTTATCTTTTCATGTGCTAAAACTACAGTAGGAAATTGTTTACCTATTTTTACACATCTTTACAAAATCTGCCCTTCATTTCTTTAATGGTGTGGTGTGAATGGATGTATAAAATTGACATTATAAATCTACAATTATGCTTAAATAAAGGGAAACAGTTATTCTATTTGTTTCTTTTATTTTTTCTAAGGCAACACAAAACCCGAGACAGCATTTGTTGAAAGTGACGGTACCACAGAAACACCTGCAGGTACGTAACTGTATTTTTCATGAAACTTAATAATTCGCTATTTTTTTAAAATAATGAATGGCCAATATATATGATCCTAGATACTGTTAAAAATGGGTAAAATATGTTCTAAATACTGTTTTTAAAAAAAAATACATTTTTATTTAATGACACATAATAAAAAAAAGACAGCATTCACTGACTTTACTATAACAAAAACATTACAAATATGAAATGTTATTTTTCTTGTACCAAATATATAAAACTAGAATTTTGTACAAAAAATGAATATATCTTCTGCATTTTTACAATTCTCTTTATTCTTGGTAAACGAATGAATGACCACTATATATAATCCTTGATAAAAAAAAATGGCAAAATATGTTTCTAAATTTTGATTTTTTAATTATTATTTTTTAAAGGTACCCCAATACAAAAGACAGAATTCACTGACAGTGACTTGACTACAGAAACACATACAAGTATGAAGCTTTATTTTTCTGTATTCTTGTGAAGTTAATGAGTTGCCAAAATATGGATAAACCTAGAATTTTGTACAAAAAAAGGGCTATATAATATATAATATATATATATATTATATATATTATATATATATATATATATATATTTAATATTATATATATATAACTACAATATGAAAGGCAGCATTTAGGGGGTTATTTATCAAGGTCCGAATTTATCTCAGTATTTCTAGGGGCCGATTCACTAAGCTCGAGTGAAGGATTCGAATGAAAAATACTTCGAATTTCGAAGTATTTTTGGGTACTTCGACCATCGAATGGGCTACTTCGACCTTCGACTTCGATTCGAACGATTCGAACGATCGAACGAAAAATCGTTCGACTATTCGACCATTCGATAGTCGAAGTACTTTCCCCTTTAAAAAAAAACTTCGACCCCCTACTTCGGCAGATAAAACCTACCGAAGTCAATGTTAGCCTATGGGGAAGGTCCCATAGGCTTGCTAAACTTTTTTTGATCGAAGGATTTTCCTTCGATCGTTGGATTAAAATCCTTCGATCGATCGAACGAACGTTTAGCGCTAATCCTTTGACTTCGATATTCGAAGTCGAAGGATTTCAATTCGAGGGTCGAATTTCGAAGTATTTTTAACTTCGAAATTCGACCCTTAGTGAATCTGCCCCCTAATGTCAAACGTCAACAACTCCGAATTCCTGAATGGACCTTATTTATGAAGAAAAAAGCCAGAAAAAATAGGGTCGGCAAAACTCTGAAAACTTGGGAGCTTTCCTCGAAAATTTCGAATTGTTCGGAGTTTTCAGCAAAACAAAGTTTTTTTGAGTTTTCTGAGTTTTTTGCGCCAAAACCCGAAAATCAACGGATATTGGAATGGGAAATCCGCACAGACACTGGAACCTTCCCTATTGATTTATACATGACTTGAGAGCTTTTAGATGCTGGGTTTTCGATTTTCGATATTTAGACCATCCGACTTTAATAAATCTCAAAAAATGTGTAGTTTTTTTTCTCAAAAACTACAAAATTATTTGAGCTTCGGCTATTCAGAGCTTGATAAGTAAACCCTTAGTGTTAGTGAGATGTACTACAGAAACACATACTAGAATAGAGATTTCTCTATTCCTGTAAGTCTACTAAACCAATACGATTGTTTTCTTCACTAAGGATTCATTATAATCTTAAGTTTGGATCATGTACAAGGTTCTGTCTTATTATTAGAGAAAAAAATAAATCCGTTTTTGAATTATTTGATTAAACTGGAGTCTATGAGAGATGGTCTTTTCCATAATTTGAGATTTCTGGAGAACAGGTTTCCTGATAATGGATCCTACACCTGTATATAACTTTATATTTCTCTATTCTTGTGAAACCAATGATTGGCCATACATATATATCTATATATAATCCTAGATTATGTTTAATTATGGCAAAATATTTAAATATTCGTTTTTTTATTTACCGTGATTAGAGAGACAGCAATCATTGACAGTGACAATAGTAACACATACACACATGAAACTTTACATTTCTAGATTCTTGAAATGCTATCTCTTGCATTGGAGTATCTGGAGTATCCAGTATCTATAAACTTAGAATTCTGTTAAAAATGGCAAAATTCTTCTAAATATTGTTTTTTAAATACATTTTTTTATTAAAGTTACCGTGATTAGAGAGACAGCATTCAGTGACATTAGTACAGGAACACATACAAGTTTGAAACTTCATAATTCTCTATTCTTGTGAAACTAATGCCTAAATATTGTTTTTTAAATTATTTTTTATTTAAAGGCACCACAATAAAAGAGACAACATTCTCTGACAGTGATATCACTACAGAAACACATACAAGTATGAAACTATTACTCTCTATTCTTGTGAAACTAATGAGTAGCCAATATATCTATAAACCTAGAACGCTGTTCAAAAAAAGTAATAAAATATCTTCTGTTTTTTTTACATTCTTTTGTATTTAAAGGTAACACAAAGCAAGAGATAGCATTCACTGAAACTGATGTTACCTTAGAAACACATACAAGTATGACATTTTATATTTTTGTATTTTTGTGAAACTAATAGTAGTAGGCCTATATACTGTATATATATTATATATATATATATATATATATATATTATATATATATATTTTTTTTTTTTTTTTTTTTTTTTTAAGGCACCACAATACCAGCAACAGTAATCACCAGAATTGGCATTATTACAGAAACTGCTAAAGGTGGTAAACGTTACATTTCTCTATTTCACTGTGTGGTTGTGTGTTCAGTAGCCAAAAAGATATTCAGTGTAAAATCTGATAAATTCTTTTAAAGTTAAAAACATTGTTAACAAACAATCAAATATAAAAAGTGTAACTAAATTCACCCCATCACAATGCAAACCTAGAATTATGTTCAAACAATGCTCAATATATCTTCTAAATATTGGGTTTTTTCAATTACAATTCTCTTTATTCTTGGGAAACTAATGAATGGCTAATATATATATATATATATATATATATATATATATATATTATATATATATATATATAATCCTAGATTTATTTAAAAAAAAAAATATATATATATATAATCCTAGATTTATTTAAAAAAATTGCAAAATGTTCTAAATTTAGTTTTTTTTTTAATTATCATTATTTTCAAGGTACCACAATAAAAAAGACAGCCTTCACTGACAGTGACTTGACTACAGAAACACATACAAGTATGAAACTTTATTTTTCTGTATTCTTGCCAAGCTAATGAGTGGACAATATATGTATAAACCTAGAATTGTGTACAAGAAAGGGCAATATATCTAATAAATATTTTTTATTCTGTTTTATTTTAGGCACCAAAATACGAGAGACGGCATTTACTAACAGTAACATTACTACACAAACAAGTATGAAACTTTATTTTTCTGTATTCTTGTGAAGCTGAGAGGCCAATATATGTATAAACCTAAAATTGTGTATAAAAAAGGGCAATATATCTTCTAAATATGTTTTATTCTGTTTTATTTTAGGCAGCAACATACGAGAGACAGCATTTACTAACAGTAACGTTACTACAGAAACACAAACAAGTATGAAACTTTATTTTTCTATATTCTTGTGAAGCTTTGAGGCCAATGTATTGACCTAGAATTTTGTACAAAACAGGGCAATATACCTCCTAAATAGTTTTTATTCTGTTTTATTTTAAGGCACCACAATACAAGAGGCAGCATTTACTAACAGTGACATTACTACTGAAACACATCGAAGTATGAAACTTTATTTCTTTGTATTCTTGTGAAGCTATTGAAGGCCAATAAAAGTATAAACCTAGAATTTTGTACAAAACAGGGCAATATACCTCCTAAATAGTTTTATATTCTGTTTTATTTTAAGGCACCACAATACAAGAGGCAGCATTTACTAACAGTGACATTACTACCGAAACACATCGAAGTATGAAACTTTATTTATTTGTATTCTTTGTAAGGTTTACAGCGGGGAGCCTCTGTAACTGCAGTTAGCCACTCCATGGGGAGTGGTATTGCGGAAGCCCAGGGGTGTACCCATAGATTATAGGAGGCGAAGACATGAATAGGTTGAATGTTTAATTGAAACCAGAACATAAACAAAGGCAGGAAAACAATGGGGAACACAGGAGCTTGAAGTACTCACTCAGGAACAAAGTGCAAGGTATTCAGGAACAAGGAATTCAGGCAACAAAGTTTTCAGGTAACAAAGTTTTCAGGTAACAAAGTTTTCAGGTAACAAGGTTTTCAGGTAACAAGGTTTTCAAGGTTCAAGGTTTTCAGGTAACAAGGTTTTCAATGTTTTCAAGGCTCCAGGTTTTCAAGGCTCCAGGTTTTCAAGGTTCCAGGTTTTCAAGGGTCAGGTCGGCAGATCAGGAACAAACAGAATACATTCAATGACTCAGCCCTGAGCAAAGCTCAGGGTGGGGTTTATAAGGGGAAGGTGATTAGGAATGGGAGACACATGAGGGTAAACGAGGTGGGTGGAAAACAGGGAGGAGACATACTGAGAACAGGTAGATACATGAGCATCAGGACAAGAGTTCATGATCAGCCTCAAGAGCCTCCAGAGGCTCACCTGGTAAGTGCAGAGTCCAGGAAAATAGGGATCGAGTCCTGGCTGATCCTGACATTCTTGTGAAGCTATTGAGGCCAATTTATGTATTAAGAATTTTGTGCAAAAAAGGGCAAATATACCTCCTAAATATTTTTTATTCTGTTTTATTTTAAGACACCACAATACAAGAGGCAGCATTTACTAACAGTGACATTACTACAGAAACACATCCAAGTATGAAACTTTATTTCTCTGTATTCTTGTGAAGCTATTGAGAGGACAATAAAGTATAAACCTAGAATTATATACAAAAAAGGCCAATATGTCGTCTAAATATTTTTTATTCTGTTTTATTTTAAGGCACCACAATACAAGAGGCAGCATTTTACTAACAGTGGCAACACTACAGAAACACATACAAGTATGAAACTATATATCTCTCTATTCCTCTAAAATCAATAAATTTCCAATATATACATGTATACAAAACTAGTACTCCCATAAAACAATGGTAAACATATTCTCTAAATCATTATTATCAGTATTTTTTATTTTAAGACATCATAGTACTAGAAACAATACTCATTGCAAGTGGTGTTATTGCACATATAGGTGGTAATCTTTAAATTTCTCTATTTTTGCAAAATGAATGGATGTCCAGTATGTAAACATATACAGAATTCTTGGGACCTGGGATTTTCTGCATAATGGATCTTTGCCTAATTTACATCTTCAAGTCTACTAGAAAATCATGCAAACATTAATGGGCTTATTTATCAAAAAATTTGTAAGGTTTTGAGTTTTTATCTACCTTGAATAAACTTGAATGTTTGCTTTTTATGAAAAAAATCAGAATGTAAAAAACTTGATTGAATGTAATTGTAAAAAAACTAACATTTTTCAAGTTTATAGACTTTAAAAACTAAAATTTGCTAGTTTACAAACTCAAAAACCAGAATTTAAAAAATGGCTTGAAATTTGCCTATGACAACTCCCATTGACTTCTACATGAACTCGTCGGCTTTTATATGCCAATTTTTATTTTGCTTAATAAATACCAGACCTTCGAGTTTTTTGAAAATATAATTAAAATTTGTGAGTTTTTTGTGCAAAAAAATTGAATTGTGGCCAAAATTCTAATTCGAAACTTGACCAATCACCCCTAAATAAACCCAATAGGCTGGGTTTCTGTTCAATAAGGATTAATTATATCTTAGTTGGGATCAAGTGCAAGATACTGTTTATTATTACACAGAAAAAGGAAATCATTTTTTACAAATTTTGAATTATTTAGATAAAATAGAGTATATGGGAGAAAGCCTTTTTGTATTTTGGAGCTTTCTGGATAATGGGTTTCCAGATAATGGATCCATTACATGTACAAACATAAAACATATTGTTTTTTTTTAATTTTTTATTTTAAGGCACCGCAATACAAGAGATAGTATTCACTGAATATGACAATACTACAGACATACACATAAATATTAAACTTCATATTTCTCTTTTTTTTTTTATTTTTTTAAGGCAACAAAATACCAAATACCATTATTATAGAAGAACATACAAGTAATAAACTTCATATTTCTCTATTCTTAAGCAGCTCTGGATGGCACACAGTAAATATTGTATTTCAATGTAAAACTGACTCTTGAAACTATACCCTTTGTGTACTTGAAGAATAAGTTGCTTTAATATATTTCCCTGCTTTAACATTTTCCCAGATTTTACATAATTTTTTCTGATTCCCTAAAAAATGTACAATGGGGGGGTTCTACTGTACTGTATATATATAAAACTAGAATTGTTTTAAATAATGATAAACATATTTGTGCTTGTACTGAAGGTAACCACTATACCAGAGACATCATTCACTAAAAGTAAGGTTATTACAGCAACACAGGTACAGGGGTGTAACTACCGGGGGAGCAGGGGGTGCAAACATACCCGGGACCACAGCCCTTTGGGGCCCTCCAGACACTGCTGCTTTGTCTGCATCTGGGCCCCTGTGATTGTAGTTACATTACTGTACAGGTACTAAACATTATACTTCTTGATTATTACGGAAAAGCAATTCCAGTTGATCACTCCATAAAGAATCAGATAAATACATTTTGGATCAATTAAATATTGATGATCTTAAACTGACCTTCAGTGAAACAAATTTGCGGCGGAACGGCGGAAAAATTTACAAAACACAAATTTTGATGCCCGCGTCAATTTTGAAGCCTATGACAATTTGATGCCTGCGACAATTAGACGCACGTGTATTTTGTCCAAATGTATTAAAGTCAATGGACATCCGAATAATTTTGACGTGCAAAAGTTTTTATGCGCACATCAAATTTGACACTGTGAATTTCCACCGGCGAATTTCACAAATGTATTCGCCGGTGGCGAAACGTGGAGATTCGTCATTAGGGATGGGCGAATTTTTTTTTGCCTTGTTTCACGCAGAGAAATGATGCCCATAGATTTGCGTCAAAAAAAAAAAGATGCGTGTCAAAAAAATGTTGCCGCGTGACAAAACATTTTTGACGCCCATAGACTTTAATGGGCGTCGATGACATCCTGCCGGCGGCGAATTTTTGGCGAAACAAAACGGGTCAAATTCGCCCATCTCTATTCGCCATGAATTTGCACCTGCGAAATTTATTTGCCCATCACGAATTGATATTGCTCAAAGACTTCTATGACATTCTATGGCATTTCCTTACATGTTTAAGGAATCAGAATTATGGAAGGCTCAATCATCTGTTTTCATTGAATTGGCCAAACAGTTTAGTAGGATAATTCCACTGGTTTGATTAAAAAAACAATAATTCACAGTCCTCTCAGTCCACCATAATGGAAATAACCATAATATGATAGGGCACAGGTTATACATTTCTTTGGTCCTGCCACTGTTTAATATTACAACCAAACTGAATGTAATATACTTTCCGAGTGGCTTTGGGCGCTGTACTAAGACAATAACCAGAATATTTCAATATACATGTTATACATTTCGTCTGGTTTAGACACCACATTAAATTATAAGAACCAAACTGAAGGTGTGCGGCTTAAACAGCTCTAGTGATTTAGTGTGGGAAAGGATTAAGGCATTTCCACGATGGCGACCTATACAGCCTCCAGGTTGGTATGTCAGTATGGTAATATAAGTGACTGCTCCAGTGGCCCCGTGTCATGTTTGTTTTATATAACATTTGAGTCAAGTTATAAGCAGGGATTACTCTTGCAAATAAGCCATTTGAGTATCATACACTGGCTAAATGTAGGAACTAAGACTGGCTTAAATACGGGATCCAAGTCAGGTATAGGCAGTATTAAATTTTTTAAATGCAGCAGCTATGCTGGGGATAAGTGTTATACTCTTATAATACACAAAAGCCATGAATAGCCTGTAAATTATATCCTTAAAACGGTGAGTTCTGATGTCATCAGTTATAAACGGTGAGTAGTGATGTCATTTCTGTCACATGACTCATTGAAATTTGTGTATTATAATAAATAAAGTACCCCCAGTTGTGAAATATGAGGATATTAGAAGTTACCTCGGAGTTCCATGACCTGTATAAAAACACTCGGCCTTCGGCCTCGTACTTTTATATGGTCATGAAACTCCTCGGTAACTTATAATATCCTTATATTTTACAATAGGGGGTACTTTATTCACTATATATACAGCAGTCCATAATGGCTTAAGGGACAGTGCCACGGTAAGTATGTTTTTGTAGTATTTATTTGAGTTTTGCAGTATTATAACAGCTGATTGCAGGCCACAACCATTGAGGTATATGTGGTGCATAGTCCTGACATTCAGACTTGTTGGCTGGTTGAGGGGTAGTAATCAGCCATAGGGAAGTCACTAATTACAATAAGTGGTCTATGACTGGACTTTATGCTTATTTTGAAAAAGAGTGATATACTGTTTCCAGCCTTTTGCGATAGTGTAGGTCTTGGGCTAAATAGGTGCTCATATATATATATATATATATATATTATATATATATATATATATAACCCTAACCCTAACCCTAATATAATATATATAATATATATATATAAATATTATATATATGAGCACCTATTTAGCCCAAGACCTACACTATCGCAAAAGGCTGGAAACAGTATATCAGGGATAAATCCACCAAAGAAGATCCGCACTCTCAGGTCTTATGAAAATAATAAAAAGTTTTATTGTTTAATGCGACAACATTTCGGCTTTTCTCACTTTCTACACTAGTCAATGCTGTTTATCTGTAGTGTTCTACATATCTGGGGCATGTAGAATTCTACTGATGGAATGTTTATTCCCCCTACTAAGTCATCTTTTGCATGTACCATGCTTTTTGAGCTGTTTTGAGCTTTGAGCTGTTTGAGCTTTTGAGCTGTTTGAGCTTCTGAGCACTTATGTGGTTGGTACACGGTTGGCAAAGCTGCGCTGGTAAGTAGTGGGAGTGTGACTCTGGATTTCTATCCACTTCTCTTTTAACTTCTCTTTCAGTGGAGGTAGTTCTCTCCTTGCAGGTGGAAGCTTCACACTCCGTATCATTACTTTGGTGTGGGTTCTGCCTCTAAAGAGTCCTGTTTCTTCTTTTTCTCTGGCAGTTCGTTTCCTCTGAGAAAGAGTTCAGAGGTTTTCTACAAGGTGTTTCTCGGTTCACCTGTAGAGGTTTCATTCTTCTGAGTTTTATCTGGAATAGATTACACTTGGCCAGGTTTCTTTTTGTGGAACAATTACCCATTGGGGATATTGGTTTGCTACGTCCCATTATGTATCACATGGAGTTATCCAGCGAAATGGAAAAATTGTATCATACTTATTCATTTTTTTTTTATTGCGAGACACCGGATTGGGGGTGGGGTTGGGCTTTTAAAGCTTTGGGGAGGGTCCTTCTGATGGGAGCACTGGGCGGGGGCTATCCCATTACGTATGACATTGTATGAGTGTCACGATCGCCGTCCGGAGCAGTTCCAGGATCTCCGGGCGGCGCGTCCTCCCCTGCCGGTGTCGCTCCCAAAATGGCGGCGCCCATGGCTGCCACGTGGGTAGCGGCGCTGGCGCGATGACGTCAGCGCACTGACGACGGCGCAAGGACGCCAATGATGTCACTATGGCATCAAATTCAAATATAAAAACGCTACCAAGACGCCAGAATGGCGCCCAAGTATAGGAAACATTCCTGAGTGTATCCTGGTTCCCTGTTAACTGCCATTGCTGAAATCTTGTTCCTGATTATTATCCTGACCCTTTGCCTGGAATTTGGACTTTGCTGATATCTGCCTGCCCGGTGGAACTCTTGCCTGACTACTCCTTTGATTAACCCTTTGGACACCGCAAACCTTGCTCCCTCAAGAGGGCTTCCTCCTCGATCCTGACTACCTCCCTGGAGGGAGCTTCCCGGCTCCCTGACAATGAGCTGTCAGACTTTCTCCTTCTTTCCAAACCTTTAAGAGCTCTTTAAAGACCCACCTTTTTTAAAGAGGCTTATTCAATGTACCTTAATTAATCAATCATTGCTTTATCATAAATCCCAATTGTTTCTAAAATCCTAATGTCTCAGTTGTACCCTTATGTTTACTTTGTAAACTCTAATTTGTAGGGGTCCTCTAATCCTATTGTACTCTTTAACCCTTGTTTGTTATCCTCCATTTATTCCCTGTTTGTTATAACTAAGGTAAAGCACTGCGTATATTGTCGGCGCTATATAAATAAATGATGATGATGACATGGAGTTGTCCATGAAAGGAAAATTACGGTAAGTATGATACAATTTCCCCATATTTGAAACTATGAGATTACAGAATTACAATCTTTTTTCACCTTTGTGGAACAGGGCACCTTTTAATGAGGCAGCAAACAGGCAATATGGTTTTTAACTGAACAAAATGTAATTAACTACATAATGTACAATATTATTATTTTTAATATAGAACATTTATTAAGGGGCAGATTTATCAATGGTCGAAGTGAAAATTCGAATTTTAAAAAAAATCGAATTTCGAGCAAAATTTTGTGTACTTAGGACTAGGGAATAGTCCCAAAATCGTACGAATCGAAGGAATAGTGCATTCGATCGAATTTGAGTTTGTTTTCCCCCCCCAAAAAATTAGATTTTTCAAATTCCACCAATTGACTCCAAATGGGTTCTTAGGAGGTCCCCCATAGGCTGAAACAGCAATTTGGCAGGTTTTAGATAGCAAATAGTCAAAGGTTGAATTTTTAAAGAGACAGTACATGATAAATTTCGATATTCGAATTTTCTAATTTTTTTCAATTGAAATCGAATTTGGACTATTCCCCAGTCTAAGGGGCAGATTTATCAAAGGTCGAGGTGAATTTTCAAATGAAAAAAATTTCGAACTTCGAGCTATTTTTTGTGTTCTTTGATGAGGAAAAAAAATTCGACTTCAATCATAGCCATCTAAAACCTGCTGAATTGCTTTTTAGTCTATGGGGGACCTCCTAAAACCCATTTGAAGTCAATTGGTGGACTATGAAACATCAAAGGTTTTTTGGGAAAAACTTTGTCTCGAATTCGATCAAATGCGCTATTCCTTTATTTGCGTATGATTCAAATTTGGGCAGAATATGGACCAATTCAATTTAAAAACTGACCTATTCAACCAAAAAAAACTTTTGGTTGGTCTTTTTGAATTCGAATTTTCAAAGTTTTTTTCAATTCGAATTTTTTTCATCAAAAATTTCACCTCGACCTTTGATAAATCTGCCTTTGACCATTTCACCATCTAAAACCTGCCAAATTGCTGTTTTAGCCTATGGGGGACTCCTAGGGCCTATTTGGAGTCAATTGGTGGACTCAAATCAAAAAAAATGTTTGGAAAAAATTCAAATTGAATCGAACGAATGCAGTATAACTGCGATTTGTAAGATTCACATTTAATAAAAAAAGGGGCCTATTCAGCCAAAAAAAACCTTCGATTTAATGTTGGTTGGTATTTTTGAATTCGAATTGCGAAGTTTTTCAAATTCAAAATTTGACCCTTGATAAATCTGCCCCTAAAGGTTCATGTTGATCCTATTACAATCTAACATTCTTACCAATTCTTATAGGAGAGTAAAAGTCCTTATTTTAACAGTGGCAGCTACAATTCTGGAGAACTAGTTATTAGATTTTAAGAAAAATAACATGCAGTTCCATGACGATACAAGAGTAAGAGCAATGAAATTCTTTATATAATCAAGAAACTCGGTGTTGGCTTACATAAGCCTTAGCAATTATGGTTGGGGGAACATTTAATCTCTCTATAGAAGACACATTGTATTGGTTTTGAAAAGACTAAGCTATAAAAACAATGAAAATTCTCTAACTCCTCGGTCTAAATGAGGAAATAAAGTTTGCCTTTAGGTGTTCTTGTTTCCTCACTGCAAGTTCCCCAAGGCTGACACTCCGCTTCACGTGTGAATAAACCTTCTTACACGCCAAATAAGTGAAAGTGAGGGTAGTTTACCATAAGTTTAAAATTGTGAAAGTGGAGAACATAAATAGAAACAAACGCGTGATTGGTACAGAGAATCCCATATTGAAATATTTGATGGCTTTCAGCTACAATATCCATGTTCACCAGATGCCATAAAACCCTGTGTGTGGAAAGGCTTCATAACTGCTGATGCAAAAATATGTTTGTAGCAATGTCCCTGAGCTTCTGACCACTGTAGTGGTGACTAGTGACTAGATATAGATGTGTCTATGTCTTCTTTATTACTTTAACACTGTGCTTAGTCCAACCTTTACTCATATTAAATTCCTTCATAGCCTGTCCGATGTTACACTCTTCATTTAAACAAACTTATTCTTAAAAAGGGTCCACTGGTACCATTGTAGACGACAATTCTAAGGGGCAGAATTATTAAAGGTCGAGGGGAATTTTCGAATTTTGAGCTATTTTTTGTGTACTTCAACTAGGGAATAGTAATATAAATCTCTACACAGTCGCTGACTGCTCTACAGGGAAACAAACAAAGCTGCTTGAGTCTGCCATGGTTGGGAAGTAAGGCTGGGGCTCCCCCTGCTGTTCATAAGTATGATTGTTTCCCTGCAGAGCAGTTAGGGACCGTCTGACAATTCCTATCCACAGCAGTAAATGAAGAGGGAATTTCACTGCACACAGTCAGGTTTCTTATTAAAACGGTACACATTTTTTAACCAAAGTATATTGGAGATTCTTTTTCATTAAAGAAAGTAAAAATTGTTTTTAGTTTTTTTTGCCTTTACATGCCCTTTAATATTGATAAATTGCATCCCTTTCTGTCTCAAGCATCTTCTAAAATACTCTATCCTGACTGGTCTACAGCAACCTTCTACTAACCAGACTATTGGACTCTCATCTCCTCTCCTTTTCAGTCATTCTTAATTAATACTTCTACAATTATCCTTCTTATTCACTTGTGTTTAAAATGTACCCTTTAGGTTACTTTAGGACAGGGATCTCCGTTCTGTAGTGTCTCTTAGCTCATGACACTTAATTTTTGTAGCTCTGTAGCTATTTCCATTTATGTAATACAGTGAGTGTCCTCCTTGATTGTGCTCCAGTCTTCCCCTTGTCCAGGACCATGAGAGCAATGACCTCACACACATCAGAACTTGGAGAGAAATTCAAAAAAATAGTATGTCCCAGAAGACCCAGCTCCAAAGACCAATTCTTATAAAATCCCTAGGTGCATTGTACAATTACAGTATATACGTATGTTAATTACTCTTTGGACCCTGACTTTGGTGCCTGGATCATGATGACTGCCAGCTCCAACCTCTGCCTGAGTTCTGACATGAGACCATGTAACCCTATAGATTCTGTACATTGGACTTTGGCTTGTTCTTCTAATGTCTTGATTTGTTTCCTGCTTATTCCATTGTTTGTATCATTTGTATTCTCCCTAACCCTACTGTGTTGTTGAATATGTTGGTGCTTATAATAATAAACTATAATAATTAATGATTGTATTGTGTAGTCTGCACTGAAATCACTGAAAGGCATGAGTAATAGATGTTTAACCCAAACACATTGATACCTAAGGAGACAACAGACACATGACGGATGAAAGGAATACTACAGTAAATCAGTATGAACCCTGCCCCGTGAGACAGACAAAGCATGATGGAGCCTGAGAGCCTGAGGCAGGAGGCCTTAGTAGGAGGAGATGTTCTGTAAGGTAGGGCTGGCAATGGATACATGGCTAAAATGAAAGGAATTATACATCAGTGGGCTGTTGCAATCCATTTCTTTGACTTATAAATCAGTGAGCACCCTACCCAGTGACATATTATGGGGGTGTCTGGTGTTAAAGAGCCTGGGGTAGAACTGCAAAACAAGTTCTATAAGGCAGGTCTAGTAAGTGTTAAGGCTGGATCCTGCAACATTTTTCGCTAGGAGTGAGAGATCAGAAAAAGGTAGTTAGCAGAGTAGTTAGATGCTGAGCTGAGAGGAGCAAAAGGGTTAGTACAGTAAGGATCAATCACCAGTGTATAGGTTCATGGATAGAGAGAATCCAAGAGGCAAACCACTGCAAGGTCCTTGTATTCTGGGTACAAGAATCCTGTTCATGAGTACTAGTGTTGCCTGTGTATGCCCATGCCATCAGGTAAATAACTATAATGTATTATGTACCATCCTGAAATAACTTACAGTATAAGAGCCCGTTGATCAGAGCCTGTTGCAAAGTTCCAGCAAACAGTCAAATACTTGTGTTTTAAGAGTATGGGTGCACTCACTTGTCAGTTGACTATTGAAATTATGCATCTGTGCCTTTTAGGGACAGAGGGGAATATTGAGAATTTTGTCCATGTTCACCGTCATCTACTGTGTGTCTGCAGAGACAAAAACAATAAAAAATTATCAATCAATGGGTTGTCTAGAATGGGCTTATTATACAATTAATATACAGTATCTAAAGGTGACATTTCTCATAGTAATTGTTGTTGGTGTTTTTTTGCTTGGGCACAAGATTTTCCTAGCAGCAATAGTTGGATGAAGAAAATGCAAGTCCTAAAGATGGAGCAGACTTTATTAAAGCATGTGGGACACACAGCCACATCTTTCTCAATGCTGTGCCCAAGATGCATCAATCATTTCTGTTCATCTATCGTGGCTTCCCATAAAACAAAGAATATCTTATAAACTCCTTCTCATAACCTTCAAATCCCTTCATTCCTCTGCACCTCACTCCATCTCTTGTCTTTTCAAATGTTCCTGGTCAAATCCTCTGCTCCTCTCAGAGCAACAACTTGGTCTTTCTTGAATTCCTCAGGAGAGCATCTTCCCTCTGTATCTTCAGAACTAAACTTAAATACTCCTTCTTGGAGAACTCGCATAACACCTGACCCAGTTCTGGCACTTAATATCCCCCTATTTGTGTCTGTAAGTTACCCACCCACTTAGATTGTAAGCTCTATAAGCACGGACCTCCTTTCTCTTGTCTTTATTACACTTAACTAGTGATGGGCGAACCTATTCACCAGGCGAAATTGCCAGGTATATAAAAATTGTCACGCATCAAAATTATTCGGACACCCAATGACTTTGAAACATTTTGCCAAATTAGTTGCGCATAGTATTATAATTATGGGACTGGACAGGGTGTTGCGCATATGAAAGTTGACGCTTGCGTCAAAATTATTTTGAATCCCATTGACTTCAATGCATTTTGTGGATTTCGCAGGACAGATTTGCCCATCACTACACTTAAATCTTAATCTGAAGTGCAATTACCCCTGTTCATTTTTTATTGCCCTGATCAGCAGACATAAATACAGTAGTGCTATACACTAAAAATATACAGACCATACCTCAAGAACTTGAGTTAACTCGATTCAAAATTGAAGTTTAAAGGGATTAAATCATCATTTTAATGGTGTAGTTTTAATTTCTAAATCACACTGTTTACACTGCAAATAATTCACTGTACAATATAAAATGTCATTCCTGAACCAGCAAGTGTATTTAGTTGTAATATTGGTGTGTAGGTGCATCTCAGGTCATTTTGCCTGGTCATGTGATTTCAGAAAGAGCCAGCACTTTAGGATGGAACTGCTTTCTGGCAGGCTGTTGTTTCTCCTACTCAATGTAACTGAATGTGTCTCAGTGGGACCTGGATTTTACTATTGAGTGCTGTTCTTATATCTACCAGTGAGCTGCTATCTGGTTACACTCCCATTGTTCTGCTGGTAGGCTGCTGGGGAAAAGAAAGGGGGTGAAGTGATATCACTCCAACTTGCAGTGCAGCAGTCACTGACTGAAGTTTATTGGAGCATAAGTTACATGACTGGGGCACCTGGGAATCTGACAATATGTCTATCCCCATGTCAGATTTCAAAATTAAATCTAAAAAAATCAGTTTGGTCTTTTTAAAAACATATTTCAGTACAGAATTCTGCGGGAACAACTGATGTATTTTGAAAAAACATGTTTTCCCATGACAGTATCCCTTTAATACCAAAAGGCAAATGTTGTAACAATAAAGACAATAGTACAGGGCGTGGGGAAGGACAATCAACATTTAGGCATACAACTGTGCCCCGCAGCCTGAGAGCTTTGTTCCAAATACGTAAAACGGATGTGCACTGTGGCAACACCAACATGACTGAATGTATTTGCACATAACCCACATAGTATTATAATTATGGGACTGGACAGGGTGTTGGCTTCATGATCATTGATTGACAAGTTTCTATGGTTCTGCGCCTACAAATCTGACATCAGAAGACTTGCATTGCAATTTATTTATTCATGTCATTTCTTGGTGATAGTGATAAGTATTTGATATATTTTATTTTTGCGACAAGCCATGGAAAAGGGGACACTCCTTTTTCTCCTTTGTTTTTAAGGGTTAGGGATGGGCCAATTTGTCCCGTTTCGATTTGCCAAAAAATTCACGAATCTCCCATGAAATTCACACAAAGGGAGAAAAATCAGCGGAGCGTGAAGTTTGACGACACGACAATTCCAACGCCGGCTACTTTTGATGCACATTAACGTCAATGGGCGTCCGTTAAATTGACGCTGATGTCCAAATTGATTATGGCGTTGGAATTTACAGAATTTATTCGCCGCCGCCAAAACGTGCAAATTCAACACAAATATGTGTTTGCCAAATAAATTTGCCCATCACTTCTTAGTGTTTGATATTAAAATATGTATTCAATAACTGTGATTATATATTGAAGAAGACTTGCAGTATCTGACCACTGACCCAGTTTTAGCCCAGTTTTTACCCCTTTGGAGCCTGTTTCTTGTGCATATGAGGCGGACCTTTTGCTTTATTATTGTCTTTATGTATTAGTGCAAACACCTTGGACATCTAGGGGCAGATTTATTAAGGGTCGAAGTAAAAATTCGAATTCGAAAATTTATTTATTTTTTTTTGGTCAAAACTCTCAAATTCGAATTGTGAATTATGCAAACTCGATTGAAGTTTTAATTTGAATTCCGAGATTTATCATACTCTGGCCCTTTAAGAATTCAAATTCGCCTATTTGCTGCCTTAAACCTCCCGAATTACTATATAAGTCAATGGGAGAGGTCCAGGAATCAATTTGATGATGTTTGCAGCATTCCTGACATCAGAGACATTCGATTCGAGTTTTTGGGTCGATTCAATTCGTCCAAGCTGAGAAAATTTGATTTTATTAATACATTTCGATTGGTCGAATTTCAAATTCATGGGAGGTTTGAAAAAAACTCGCATGAATTCGAAATTCTATCCTTTATTAATGTGCCTCTTAAAGGTGAATTTTTACCAACATGGTTTGCTAACTGCTCAGTGTACTGTTGGTTAATATGGTACAATACATTAATAAGTGCTCCAGTCCCTTGATCTATTCTAGAGCTACACTCACTAGCATTGTATAATGGATTTGCTTGATCAATTATAAAATACAGATGTGCTCAGTAAACATGTTGGTCCCTTGGATTTCAATCCAAGTACAGGTATGGAATCTGTTATCCGGAAACCCATTATCCAGAAAGCTCTGAATTACGGAAAGGCCATTTTCCATAGACTCCATTATAATGAAATAATCCAGATTTAAAAATATGTGTTTCCTTTTTCTGTGTAATAATAAAACAGTAACTTGTATTTGATCCCAACTAAGATATAATTAATCCTTATTGGAAGCATAACCAGGGTTTATTTAATGTTTATATGATTTTCTAGTAGACTTAAGGTATGAAGATCCAAATTATGGGAAAGATCCATTATCTGGACAACCCCAGGTCCCAAGCATTCTGGATAACAGGTCCCATACCTGTATTGCCATTAGCTCACTTGACAAATCTGGCATATCCCTACCCATAGTGTTGTCACAGAGATTGAGATTGGGGTGCTGGTAGACGGCAGAGACAATTCTCTACCACCCACCAGGACTAGGGATGGGTGAATTTGAACTGTTTCGTTTCACCAAAAATTTTCCGCCGGCGAAATGTCTCAGACGCCCATTAAAGTTTAGGCGTCAAAAAAATTTTGTCTTGCCTTTTTTTTTTACGCACAAAGCCATACAAGTCTATGGGTGTAAGTTTTGCTGCGAAACAAGGCGAAAAAATTCGCCCATCCCTAACTAGGACCCCAATTTCCCACTACTGGGGTGCTAAGGGATGCCTTACAAGAGTTTGACTCTCCTCCTTAAAGCTGCTTGGCTTTTCATCACTTGTATGCAAGTAGCATTTAGAAGGTCAATAAAGAACAATTTAGGGGAATGCTTTATTTTGGTCACTTGTTGAATTTCATACATATCTGACTCCTTTATACAACGGTCACAACCACCACCTCTATAGGGGTTATTTATCAAAGTCCGAATTTATCTCAATATTTTCTGAAAAAAACTCCAAACCAAATCCGCACGGGTTTTTTGGGCTTATTTATTAATACACTTTCCCGAAAATTTTGTTAGCGGGGAAAATCATGAAAAATCGTTTTTTTTTTTTCACCTGAAAACTCTGAATTTTGCCCGAAAACTAGTGATGGGCGAATCTGTTGTTTTTTACTTAGCCGAATAATTAGTGAAAGTCACGAAACGGTGGAAAATTCACAAAACTCCGCCGGCATCTCGTTTTTGACGCCGGCGTCCATTTTTTTTTTGAATGCCGGCAAATTTTTCCAGGCAAATTTTTATTTATCCAGCGCACATCAAAAAATCATTGGGACTCATATATACAACCTCGACAGATCTGAGATGCCGGATTTTCAGACTTTTCCATCCTCGAGGTTTAATAAATTCTGAAAAATTTGTGATTTTTTTAAAAGTTCGATTTTATAAAAAAAAAACGCAAATTCGGAGTTCAGTAAATAACCCCCTATGACAGCTACTTGTGTGTATTACTGTTTATAGTTACACTTGTTCTATTGATCATAGTTACGTCCTTCATCATATAGCCCCAAGCTCTGCTATTGCACAAATGCTCACGTTTGTAAGAATTTGTATTTGGCTTGATATGATCCAGATCTACCCCTCAGATCCAGGTGACAGCCAAAGGCTCATTCTAAGCATTGTTTTATTATAATGATTACACACCCAGTGAGTTTTGTAACCTTTCCACCAATCACTGCTCAGTATGGTCAGAAACATATTTAAGATGAGTCTTTTGCGTTTAGCAGTTTATATCAAATACACTTGGTGTGAGAACGGGAGAGGTGCCCGACTGTATAAAGTACATCACACTCAGGTAAGAATAAGAAATAATTCCTATATTTTATTCCTAGACTGAGAGGTTTGCAGAACTTCATATATTATAGTAGGACTAGGATGTAATCATTGTGGAAGGTGGATTTGGGAAGTGTCAATCAACCATCGTCTCTTTTTTGAAATAAAACACCGGGACTTCTACATCGACATTTAAAGCAAAGTTTTTAGTTTAAATGCCACATCTTTAAAGGGCTGGTTCACCTTTAAGTTAACTTTTAGTCTGTTACAGAATGGCCAATTCTAAGCAACTTTTCAATTGGTCTTCATTATTTATTTTTTATTGGTTTTGAATTAATTGCATTTTTCTGCTGTTTCCAGCTTTCAAAATATCAATTGTCTCTGAATAGTGATGGGCGAATTTATTGGCCAGGCACAAATTCGCGAAACATCCATAAAACCGGTGTCCAAAAAACAGACGCCAGTGTAAAAAACGGACATTGCGTCAAAAACGGGCGTCGGCGAAAAAAAACGGGTGTAGGCGTAAAAAAAAAAAACGGACGCCGGCATCAAAAACTAGATGCCGGCACCGTATCGCGAATTTTTCGTCGCTTCGCGAATTTCTCGGGAAATTCACAAATGCGCAAATTCGCCCATCACTATCTCTGAATATAACTTTCTACATCATACTATAAATGAATCTAAAAGTGAACAACCCCTTCAAAGATTTTACTGAAGATCATCTTTTCACAAATTGTAATTTTTCTCTGAAATTTTTTGTTTCTATTACATTTTTAATTTATTAAATGAAAAAACCATGAACCGCTAATACAAAACTTTGCCAAGTAAAAGCAGAGCCTATAGAAGTCAACTGGAACTGCGCTAATCCTATTGGAGCCATTCAGACTTTTTTCTGATTCTTTTTGCTAGTAATTGTCCAAAAAAAGGTTTTCTTATTTTTATTTGTATTGTTCAGCTTTTTTTTCCATTTGTACTTTCTATATTTGGATCTTTCAATAAATTTCATGGCTTTTGTGGTTTTAGAGAAAATTAGTTTATTCGTGGTTTTAAAAATCTCAAAAACTACTAAAATGAGACTGTTGATAAATGGCCCTCTCATATAAAAACTTTCCCAAGTAAAAGCAGCCGAGGTTCTATAGCCAATGGGAGCTGCATTGATCCTATTGGACCTTTTTTTAGCCATTCCGACTTTTAGAGGTTTTCATATTATTTTTTAGAGCATTGTTCTGTGTTTTAATTTGTTTGTATTTTTATAATTGGATCTTTTAATACATTATAAGGCATTTGTGGTTTTAGAGAAATGGGTTTATTCATTATTTTAAAAAACTTCTAAAAACCAATGAGAATGTTGAAAATTGGCCTTGTCAGAGCACAAATTGCTTCTCTCTCTTCTTATCTAACATATTAACAAGCACAGGTATAGAAACCGGTTATCCAGCATGTGGCTTTCCATATAATGGATCTTTCTGTAATTTGGATCTCAATACAGAAAGCTTACTAAAAAATCATGGAAACATTAAATAAACCCAATAGGCTGTTTCGTCTTCAGATAATGAAAATTTGCTGGCAAGCACTCCAAGGTCCACTCGTGGGTTAAAATCATCAAAGTTTATTTCAGTAGATTAATAGAAATGTTGTCCTGACGCGTTTCGTATCAAAGTCATAGGCATCTGTTGAAATAAACTTTGATGATTTTACCCCACGAGTGGACCTTGGAGTGCTTGCCAGCAAATTTTCATTTGGACGCATATCACCCACAGCTACGGGTTCGGGGCAATGCACCACTTATTTGGTGAGTGCAGGCTTTCCCTAATCCTCTTTTTATTTGATATAAAGTGTAGCGTGTAGTGATTGTACAAATTTATTCAGCAGGCGAAAATTCGCCGCGAATTCCTGTGGAAAAACAGTCAAAAAAATGCGCCAGGGAAAATTCGCCGGCCTAAAAAAAAATGGACATCAAAAACGGACGCCGGCGTCAAAAACGAGACACTGGTGCCGTTTTATGGGTTTTTTCGCCGTTTTGCGGGACATTCGCAAATTTTTCAGCGAAGCAAAATGCCCCAAATTCGCCTATATCGCCTATAAAATCCTTCGAATCAAACGATTTGAAGGATTTAATCGTTAGATCGAAAGATTTTTCATTCGATCGTTCGATCAAACTATTTGCGGTAAATCCTTCGACTTCGATATTCAGTCGAAGGATTTACATTCGGCAGTCGAAATTAATTAACCCTCGATATTCCACCCTATGTAAATCTGCCCCTTGATGTCCTATGGCCATATAACTGAATTACTGATACACAATCTTTTCCTATTCTGTATTTATAATGACAATCGTGGCCTTAGAGAGTCAGCATTCATCCAGAGAAAGTCCTGGTTTCTTGGGGGTCCATGGACTGAAATAAATAGATCTATAGATTGAAATGGTGAAGGTACAATATCTACTTATAATTAGGGATGTAGCGAACCGCCGATAATGTGTTCGCGAACGCCGTTCGCGAACACCGGCAAAAAATGCGAACAGTTCGCGAACAGTTCGCGAACTTCGAACATCCGAAAATCGTTCGATTCGAACGATCGAAGGATTTTAATCGTTCGATCGAACGATTTTCGTTCGAATTGAACGAAAATCGTTCGATTTTAGCGACCGAATGGTCGAATGGTCGAACGATTTTGACGCGAACGCCTATTGGCGAACGTCGCGCGACGTTCGCGAACTTGCGGCGGACGCGAACAGCCGATGTTCGCGCGAACAAGTTCGCCGCAGAACAGTCCGCGACATCCCTACTTATAATACACAAAAGCCATGAATATCCTGTAAATTATATCCTTATAAACGGTGAGTTCTGATGTCATCAGTTATAAACGGTGAGTTCTGATGTCATCAGTTATAAACGGTGAGTTCTGATGTCATCAGTTATAAACGGTGAGTTCTGATGTCATTTCTGTCACATGACTCACTGAGATTTGTGCATTATAATAAATAAAGTACCCCCAGTAATATATGTAAAATATGAGGATATTAGAAGTTACCTCGGAGTTCCATGACCTGTATAAAAACACTCAACCACGTGTTTTTATATGGTCATGAAACTCCTCAGTAACTTATATATTGTTGAACAAGTGTAGGACTATTTTGGCTTTACTGGGAACATAGTGATTTATGAATTGTGGTATTTTGCACCTGTTTCTATGAGCGTCTACATATAAGTCCTACAGCTTGTTGGGGCTTTAACAAGTTTATAGTAAGTTGAAAGAATATATTATTTTAAAGATGGCAAATAAAGGATGTGTGGTCATATCATTCTCTTCTTATGGTGTAAAGCTGTTGAATCCCCACAAACAGCTTGAGAGATCCAAATTAGCCCTCCCCTTCATGTCCTGGACAAAGAACACACACAGAGTTCAGTATTTGCTGGGGGCCATTGGACACATGCACTTAATCCTGGAAATACAGGAATAGAAGGATGTGAATTCAAATCTTTGTTTTTCAGACTTATCTTCTCCTTAATTCTGAAAATAATAAACACATGAAGCATTCTGGAATTACGAGTTCATAATTTTGGAAGGTAACCACATCACCAGTCCAGGTCTCAGTATGGAACTCACCGCCATCTTTGTTCTTCTTCTGCTGGGTGAGTCAGTAAAACCTTTGGTGCCTCCAGTGACAGTTATCCCATTGCTCCTGTTTTTGGTTAAACATTTTTAAGGATTATAGCACATAATTATCAATAGGTGAGAAAGGTAACAAAACAACATTCTAAAATAATCCCAAATGCAGTTCTCTCATATTGGGGCAAATTTACTAAAAATTCCCCAGCGATGGCTTCACAGGCAGAGCAACACTTCGCCAGACGAAAATTCGCTCAGACAATGCTAATTCACTAACATGCAAAGTTGCGTCCAGGGCGCCAAATGCTGGCGAAGTTGCGCTAGTGTTAATTCAGCAAGTAGAGTGAAATTGTGCTAGCGTTGGCTAATTTGCATACGGCGCAAATTTAAAGTTTAATAAACATATATGTTGCAGCAAATACATTACACTACACAAGCCCAGGAAACCTTAATAAAAGAAAATAGATTTGTTATATTGTCCTACACATGGGCCCAGTGTATAGTTTATAGTCACTTCGCCCTTTAGTAAATTTGCCCCAAAGACTTTTTAAGCTTTTGAAGGATGTTTTAAGGTCCCCTTAGACGCAAAGATTTCTCTTGCTGAACGACCGATTTTAGCGACGTCCGACCAATCCTTCAAAATTATCGTGCGGTTAGTGGGATTCGAACAATGGAAAATCTTACGATTTTTCGGCCGACATCTGTCAGGAAATTGATCGGCCAGGTTAAAAAATCTGTCGGTCCCAGTGAAATCTATCTGCCAAACAGGCAGCTCCCCTTTGTTTTCCTGGCAAATTGGTCTTTTTAGTTGATGGACAATTCATACGATTATTTCCGAGATAATCGTGGTCTCACGATGACAATCGGATCTTTTAAAAATCTCAACATCTATGGCCAGCTTAAGAGAGCAGCTTTCTCTTTTCTGCGATGACTACACATAAAGCCTCTCCTTTTTCTTTATGCGTTGCCATTCATTGGTAGAACCTTTTTCACCCATAACCTTGTTCCTATCATGGAAATATACAATTAGCCACATTTTCAACCTGGTTATAGCCCTTGTGGGGTTTCCTTATGTTACTTTTTTACATTTCTCTTTAGTACCAAGCACAATACAACAAACAACAAATGGGAGTCAAGTCATGTATGGAAATGGTAATTACCCTTTATTAATGATTTCATTATGTTATGTTGTGTTTCAAGATGGTTCTATTATCAGTTGGTCCAAGCAATTTAAGATGCAGTGTTCCTTGGTATTTTACAATAAATGGTAAATATTACAAATAGCATAATAAGGAACAAGAACTTTTTTAAAATTCAAAATTGTATCATATTTATATTGACATTGTAATTGTTTTGGCCACAAAATATATTTGACAAATTGAATTTGCCCCTGTAAAAGGAATGCTGTAACACAAAACCAAAACAGTTTTGTAGCTACAAATTTATTTTTTTACCCACAATACATGAATACATAAATCAAAATTAATTTTGTGGACACAAAAAATAATTTTGTAGTCACAAAATGAAACGACAACACAGAATAATTTTATGGTAACAAAACAAATGTAGTCATAAAATATTCTTTTTTTTTGTATATAAAAATGAGTTTTGTTACCAAAAATTTGTTTGCATATTCATGGAATGGTTTTTAGACTAGAAAAAAATAGGACCTATTTACTAGTGTTCTAAAGTAATGAAATATGATTTACTGCTGCCCTGTTCTGGTAAGACTAATGTGTTTACATTGGAAATACAAATATAGTTTATATCAGTGATCCCCAACCAGTAGCTTGTGAGTAACATGTTGCTCTCCAACCCCTTCGATGTTGCTCCCAGTGGCCTCACACCAAGTGCTTATTTTTGAATTACTGATTTGGAGGCAAGTTTTTGTTGCATAAAAAACGCTTGTACTGCCAAACAGAGCTTTGTGTAGGTTTACAGTCCACATAGGGCTACCCAATGGCCAATCACAGCCCTTATTTGGCACCCCAAGAACATTTTTCATGCATGTGTTGCTCCCCAACTCTTTTTACATCTGAATGTTGCTCAGGGGTTCAAAAGGTTGGGGATCCCTGGTTTAAATAAACAAGATTAGTAAATTAGAGTATCGTTGCACTAAATCATTGACTTTACATCTTATTGTCCTGCCTTTCAAGGTTGAATTGTATTAGTTAAATATCTACTGCCCTTCTATTACCTCTATATGCTAAGGCTTTCAGAGGGGGTTCTCCTTTCAGGCCAAACCGTTACTATAGCTATGTGAAAGTGTATTTATATATCCCTCAGCTCTTCTCTATCCATATGGCCCTGGACTTGATTTTGTCAACCCAAAAAATGATGAAGGCACATCAGGGTCAATAGAGCTCTCCATGAATATTCCTCTGTTCGGAACGTCCTTCTCATCATTGTTTGTAAGTACAGTGCCGAGTTCTGTTCCACTTAGCAAAATGTTATTTCAGCAAGACCAGGACCAACCCATGTAAACAAGCAAGCCTTTTGCCATTGTTAGTTGTTTTAACGTCACTTTGAAGATCTTGAAACAAAGATAACTGTTGTTTGTATCCCATGAATAAAAACGTTCTTATCTTAAAGGAACAGTTCAATGTAAAAACAACAACTGGGTAAATAGGCTGTGCAAAATAAAAAAAGTTTCTAATATACAGTAGTTAGGCAAAAATTTAATGTATAAAGGCCGGAGTGACTGGATGTTTAACACTACTTCCTGCTTTTCAGCTCTCTAACTCTGAGTTAGTCATTGACTTTAAAGGGGGCCACATGGGACATAAATGTTCAGTTTGTTTGCTTTTGATCCTTAGCATGCAGCTCAGATTCAAAAACAACATTTATGACCCATTTGCCCTCACCCCCAAGTCACTGATTGGTTACTACCTGGTAACCAATCAATGGAAAGCAAGAGAGCTGCAAAGCAGGAAGTAGTGTTCTGGCTATTATGTTAGATGTCACTCCAGCCTTTATTGATGACATTTTTGGCAAACTAATTATATTTGATACATTTTTTTAATTTGAACAGCCTATTTACCCAGTTTTTATTTTTACACTGAACAGCTCCTTTAACCTCATAGTTTATTATGTGAGAGCATTTCATAAGGCTATTTGTGTTTTCTTTATTATGTTTCTTTTGATAGGTCTGTATAGACCCTAAAGTGATTCTATTTTGGATAAAAAAAAAATAGAATCTGGTCCATCTGGTGATCTGGTCCATCACTTAAAGGGCACCTGTTGGGCAAAAATATTATCCCCAACAAAAGGTGCTGGCTTTTTAAATTACCCCCAACCAGCACCTAGCCGCACCTTTGGTTGGGGATAATATTTTTGCCGAACAGGTGCCCTTAAAGTGGCAAAACCCATGACCAAGATGCTAATTTATAAATATAATTTCTGAGTCAGTCAAGAAACAAACATCATAAAAGTTATGTTTTGATTTAGAAAAACTGCAGAATTAAAATCACCATTAAAATTATTTATTCATGATACTATAACATGTTTACATTTTGATCCTTTTTTGACCCAACAGGTTAACAACAATGGTATAATTTCATTTATTTCACCTATGAATACTTACATGCCAATCTGTCATCTCCCGAGTATGTTAGGGAATCCCTTCCTTGCCCCTTTTTATGCTGATGTGGACAACACGATACAAGGTGACGTATATTACCGTCAAAGCACAGATGCAGCACTACTGTCCCAAACTACAACTGACATTAGAAGATATTTCCATAATACCAAATTCTCTGCTCAGTGGGTCTTTGTGGCAACATGGCATAAAGTCAATTATTATGGATCTACCTCCAGCAAGGTAATGTTGATATGTATATTTTAGTACCATTATGGCTAATAGCTTTAGTGTAGCCTTAAAACCAACTTCAGTACTCTTGGATACCAAAATCTTAGCCTTAACTAATTCAAAAAATTGCAGATAGAACAGGAACTGCCACAAAGTTTATAAGAAACAATATAGTATCTTCTAACTTACTGCCATCTTGGATAAAGTGTCTGTCATGGAGTAAGACAAGGAGTAGTGTAACAAAGAAAATGTTTAATTCTTGACTAACTAGACTTGCATGATAATGAGCAACACCACCATGTATGTAATACAATTTATTGAGAAATACCACATGCCAAGAAAAGATGCCCTGATTCAAATGCAGAGTACACATTAAGGGGCAGATTTATCAAAGGTCGAAGTGAAAATTCAAATGAAAAAAATTCTAATATTCTAGCTAATTTTTGTGTATTTCGACTAGGGAATAGTCCAAATTCGATTCGAATTTGAAATTCATCATGTAATGTCCCTTTAAAGGGCATGTAAAGGCAAAAAATAAAATCCCATTTTTACTTTCTTTAATGAAAAAGAAACCTATCTCTAATATACTTTAATAAAAAAAATGTGTACCGTTTTTATAAGAAACCTGACTGTATGCAGTGAAATTCTCCCTTCATTTACTGCTGTGGATAGGAATTGTCAGACGGTCCCTAACTGCTCTGCAGGGAAACAATCATACTTATGAACAGCAGGGGGAGCCCCCACCTTACTTCCCAGCCATGCAGAACTCAAGCAGCTTTGTTTATTTCCCTGTAGAGCAGTCGGCGACTGTGTAGAGATTTGAATTGGATTTTATTTTTGCCTTTAAATCCCCTTTACTGTTTCCAGCTCCAGGGACAAAGATCATGTAGCCAGATTTAAACAGATAAACTATAAAATCCACACTAGATTACATGACAACACAGTGCCCAGTGCAGTCTGCATATTCTGATTATTAATCAGATGATCTTGATGTATTGGCTTCTGGCAGATATTATTTGACTTGTGCTGTTTTGATCATTTATGATGATCCCTAAGCAGCCCAGACCTCACTGAGCATGTGCACAGTCTTGGTCTTGCAACAATGTTTAACAAAGTTACAAGATGGTGACCCCCTGTGGCCAACTTTGAAAACATAGATCATTTGTTTGATTAGGCTTGTGGTGCAGTAAGTTCATGTTATGTTTAGTATACAAAATACAGCATTTCTAGCCTTATTCTATTTCAGACTTTCCTTGTCCTTTAAGAATTTGAATTAGGCTATTTGCCATCTAAAACCTGTCAAATTGGTGTTTTAGCCTATGGGGGACCTCCTACAATCAATTTGGAGTAATTTGGTGGACTTTTGAAACAAAGTCAAAGTGAAAATTCGAAATTTGGAGTTGTTTGGAGACATCGTGAAAATCTAGGTATTTTTGGTGAAAAAACTCAATCGAATTCAATCTGAATTTGATTTGAGTTTCCGATCCCATTGACCCGAGTTTGAAAAATTTGATTTATTTTAAAAATTTAGATTGGTTATTTTGTTTTTCAAATTTTGAGTTCATGGAAGTTTATGGGAGTTTTTACAAACTCGCATGAACTCGAAATGAGACCCTTGATATATCTGCCCCTAACTATACTTTGACACTCAGAGGTGTGCATAGAGTTTTTTCATAGGAACCTTAGTTGTCACTACTAATGCCTTGCTAATGCCTAGTTTAGGGGCATCTCTAAATATGGCCTTCACATGATATCCCAGAACTTCATGATGGTTGCACAGTGCATAATCAAACACATTATTTCCCTTATATACCTTACCTGGTCAGACTCACACAACAGAGCTTCTGAAAGACTTTAACCAAAGAAAGAATCAACTGTCTAACTTCTAAGTAAACCTTTTAGACCGATGTAATCATACACTGTTGGCAAACCTCAGGCTCAAATAGAAAAGATAAAACCCACATTCTTGAAAATGCTGTGAAATCTACAACACATTACAATGATCAATACACATGTCCTGGTGCCAAGTTTTAATAGTTATCTGTGAAATTGCATATATGTTCATGGTTCTATTGTTTATAGGCTGCCAACTCGTTGCCTTGTAGTGAGATTTTGGTTCTACAGGCTGATCATCCCCAGTTGAGGTATTTTTTATAGCCGATAAATGGCCAAGACTAAGGGGCAGATTTATCAAGTAAAAAAATTTGAAATTCGAAGTCATTTTTTGGATACTTCGATCATCGAAAAGGATACTATAACTTCGAATTTACTTTGATTTAGATTCAAAGTAAAAATCGATAATCGAAGTACTGTCTCTTTAAAAAAACTTTGACTTCAATACTTCGCCAAAGTGCTATGTTAGCTTATGGCGGCCTTCTCCAACCATTTTCTAAGTCTTTACACATCAAAGTAAAATCATTCGATCGTACGCTAAAATCGTTTGAATCGTTCGATTCAACCGATTTTACTTTGATCACAGGATGGCCAATTTTGCTGAAAAATACTTCAACTTTGATATTCGAAGTCTGAAGGGCCCATTTACTTAGCTCGAGTGAAGGAATAGAATAAACAAACCTTCGAATTTCGAATGTTTTTTTTTGGCTACTTCGACCATCGTATGGGCTACTTCGACCTTCGACTACGACTTCGAATCGAACGATTCAAACTAAAAATCGTTCGACTATTCAACCATTCGATAGTCAAAGTACTGTCTCTTTAAAAAAAAACTTGGAACCCCTAGTTCGCCACCTAAAAGCTACCGAAGTCAATTTTAGCCTATGGGGAAGATCCCCATAGGCTTTGCAATCTTTTTTTGGTCGAAGAAAAATCATTAGATCGATCGATCGATCGTTTGATCGAATGAATTGCGGTAAATCCTTCGACTTCGATATTCGAAGTCGAAGGATTTACATTCGGCAGTCGAATATCAAGGGTTAATTAACCCTCGATTTTCAACCCTCTGTAAATCTGCCACTATGTAAAATTTTTACATGCACCACTTTTTTTGTTCAAATACACTTAAAAGTCAATGGGCATCAATTATTCTGATGCTCAACAATTTTTACACGAGTGACTTTTTTTGTTGCAGCAAATTTTTTCACCAGCAAATTTTCACAGCAGTTTCGACAAACAGTTTGCAGAAATTCGTTGCAAATCCACGTTTGACGAATATATTCTCCTATCACTAATTATAGTTTCCCTTTTAGGTGAACACATTCCAGGCTGTGCTTACTACAGATCGGAATCTAACTTTTGTCATGTTTAACTATGGAGACATTCAGTGGCCACCTGAACATACAGTGGCTTTGGTAAGTGTGGAGTAAGTATGGAACGGTGAACAATTTCTCTGTAGAATATTTTGTTAGTTAGTGCTCTGACTGTACCCATTTCCTACTTAACTGTAATCAGTACTACATATGGGTCCAAGTTATTGCTCTTTCTGGCTAGCATCTCTCACTGGAAAGATTTGTTTCAGCAAAGAATAGGGTTACTCAAATTTTCAATCTCCCTTTGCAATTTACACCAGGGACTAAAAAATTAGTAGGGTTTTAAAGAAGTATTTAGGAAAAACAATAAAATTATTTAGTAACTATGCACTGAAACTACTAGGAACCTCCAGGTCCATTTTGTAAATCTGCCATCTAGGGGAATAGTACAATTAGGGGCCCATTTACTTTACCATTTACCTTCGAGTGAAGGAATAGAATAAAAAAAACTTTGAATTTCGAATGTTTTTTTTGACTACGACTTTGAATCGAACGATTCAAACTAAAAATCGTTCGAATATTCGACCATTCGATAGTCAAAGTACTGTCTCTTTAAAAAAAAAACTTCGACCCCCTAGTTCGCCACCTAAAACCTACCGAGGTGCCATGTTAGCCTATGGGGAAGGTCCCCATAGGCTTTGTAACAATTTTTAGGTCGAAGAAAAATTGTTCAATCGAGCGTTTAAATAGTTTGAATCGGTCGATTCGAAGGATTTTGATCCATCGATCGAACGATTCAAACTATTTAAACGCTCGATTGAACCAATTTTCATTCGATCGAACTATTTGCGGTAAATCCTTCGATATTCGAAGTCGAAGGATTTACATTCGGCAGTTGCCCACTTTTTATTCATTCCTATGAAATTTTAAGGGGGTTGTTTACTAAACTCCGAATGCAAAAGTCACGAAAATTGGATTTTTTAAAAAATCAAATTTTTCAGAATTTTTTAAACCCCGAGGATGGAAAAGCCTGAATCTGAAAATCCGACATCTCAGAACTGTCGAGGTTGCATATAAGTCAATGTGCGCTGGGTTTGGAGTGTTATACAGACTACTTAACTTACTATGTTACTATGCATTGAATACCTTAAATTCACCTCAAATTTGTGAGTTTACAAGCTCAAGAAAAGTGAAATTCTCAAAAATCTTGAATGAAAAAAATGGCTTGAATTTTACCAAGGACAACTCCCACTGATTTCTACATTAACTTGCAAGCTTTTAGATGCTGAAGTTCTACATTTTTGTTTTTTGTACTTAATAAAAATTAAGCATTTGATTTCTCAAAAACATAACGTGAATTTGTAAGTTTTTGTGGCAAAAATTAGAATTTGAATGTTGATCAATCACCCCCTATGTCTTTCCTAAGCAATGAAAAGTTTATTTCTGAGACTTAACATTAGAAAAAGAAAATTGGCAATAAGCACATGCTCCTTTAAAAAAGAAATGGAGTCACATGGTCAGACATCATAAATTTCAGAACATTATGCAAAAAAAAAACAAAGAATACTAAATAACTGGTAGTGTGTTTATAAACACAGCAAATAAATATAAACATCTTTTCATTGGGTCTAGTCTTTGCATTAATACTACAGATACACTTCTCGTTGACTTGTATGCCATCTAAACAAGTTTTAGTTGGCGTAAACTTGCGACGTCGTTGATTTTGCTCAGTTGCAGTTGCAACCATGACTTGACACAATTTTACACAAACAGTGGCAAAATCTCTGTGATACCTGACCATGGTTTTCAATAAAATGGAATCTTGGGAGCAGATTAATCAAGGGTCGAATTTTGAAGAAAATACTTCGAAATTCGACCATCAAATTGAATTACTTTGACTTCGAATATCGAAGTTGAAGTTCTTTTTGATCGAATTTGGCCATTTGAGGTTGAAGTAAAATCGTTTGATCAAACGATTAAATCCTTCGAATTGAAGGATTTCAGTGATTGATCAATCGATTTTTCTTCGATTTCAAAAAACGTAGAAAACTGCTCTAGAAGGTCCCCATTGGCTAACATAGCACTTCGGCAGGTTTTACTGGCGAAGTATTGAAGTCAACGTTTTTTTAAAGAGACAGTACTTCTATTATCGAATGATCGAATATTCAAACTATTTTACTTTGAATCGAAGTCGTAGTATCCTATTCGATGGTCGAAGTATCCAAAAAATTACTTTGAATTTTGAATTTTTTTACTTCGAAAATTCCCTCTAAATCACTTCGACCCTTGATAAATCTGCCCCTAAGTGTCCAAAATTCCTATTTCCTCTATTGCTAGTTTTCATTTCATGACAATACCATAGGACAAATGACAAATGCCAGACAGACTTCATTGTTTTTGATCGCTGAGGTACTAAATCCTGTCATAAATAGAACAAGTGCCTAGGGACTTTTTAGCTTTAATTGTGAGAATACAGGTATGTGATCTGTTATCCAGAAACCAGTTATCCAGAAAAAGATTATGTGAATCCCTTCATCGACAGACTCCATTGTAATCAAATATTTCAGAATTTTCAAAATTTTCTTTTTTTTTATGAAGTAATAAAATATAGTAGTAGAGGCAAAGCAATCCTATCGGGTTTATTTCATGTTTAATTTATTTAATTATTTCTAGCAGATTTTAGGTATCTCCCATTTCGGTTTGCCAAATAATTTGTTATTACGGCAAAAAAAAAAAAAACAAACGGGGGAAAATTTTCCAAACGCATTGAAGCCAATGGGCGTCAATATAATTTTGATGCGTGACATATGCACGCCCAAATTTTGACGCACAACAAAATTTTTTTGTCGCAGCAGATTTTTCGCCGCAGTTTTGCTAAAACGTTTGGGGGCAAAACACAGAAATTCACAGCGAATCCATGCCTGGCAAATTTATTCGCCTATGTATGGTCTATATCACTAGGTATGGTTTTCCAGATTACAGAAAGACCCCATATGACAGGTCCTGAGCATTCTGCATAACCAGTCCCTTACCTGTATTAAGTACTTGCCCATTATTTTCCTATATATATATATATATATATATATATATATATATATATATATATATATATATATATATTGATTATTAATTGAAAATTACTGTGTTTATAAGATTCAATCAACAGGATCTTGTGTTCCCCATAGGCTGGTGTTGACAGTGGCAGTAGCACAGGATCCTATGAAATTCCTGGGTCTTTGTCTTCCACAATTATTAGTGTCTCATCCACAAGTAATGTGGGCTTTTCTGGACACTGGGCTTTCCAAGTGAATGATCTGATTCCTGGAGTTCCAAATGAAACTATTAGTAAGTTAAAACAATCTATTTAATGAATAAAATTCATTACTGATCATGACTTCTTGAACTGCTGCTTTTAGACTTCTACTTCATTGGCTTCCAATGTTTATTTTCTACATACATGTTACGAACTCTGCTTGCTGTTCTACTTATACCCCGGTGCAGGTGTGGGATCCATTATCGGGAAGCCCTTTATCCAGAAAGCTTGAAATTATGGGAAGGCCATCTTTTACAGACTCCATTTAATGAAATAAGTCACATTTTTAAAAATGATTAACTTTTTTCTCTGTAATAATAAAACATTACCTTGTACATGATCCAAACAAAGATACTGTATAATTAATCCTCATTGAAAGCAAAACCAGCCTATTGGGTTTGATTAATGTTTAAATGATTTTTTTAGTAGACTTGAGGTATGAAGATCCAAATTATGGAAAGATCCATTACATGTATGGTGTTTGTTATCCAGAATGCTCGGGACCTGGGGTTTTCCGGATAATGGATCTTTTTGTAATTTAGATCTTGATACCTTAAGTCTACTAGAAAATCATATAAACATGAAATAAACCCAATAGGCTGGTTTTGCCTCCAATAAGGATTAATTATATCTTAGTTGGGATCAAGTACAAGTGACTGTTTTATTATTACACAGAAAAAGGTAATTATTTTGAAAAATTTGTATTATTTGATTATAATTTAGTGTACTTTATGTGAAACGGCCTTTCTCTAATTTTTCCTTGTGGTGGGGGGATTTTAGACCATACATTACCTGGGTACCCAGGAAGGTTACCCATAGACCTCCCACACGACCAGGGCATTGGTTACTTACCCCCAAAACATACCAGTAGTGATGGGCGATTTATTTGCCAGGTGCAAATTCGCGGCAAATTTGCGCGATTCGCCGCCAGCGAATAAATTCGCCCAAAAAATTCAAAAAAACGGGCGCCGGCTTCAAAAACGAGACGCCGGCGCCATTTCGCGAATTTTTCACCATTTCGCAAATTTCGCGATAAATTCACGAATTTTCCGGCAAAGCGAAACGACGCAAATTCGCCCATCACTACATACCAGCTTTGCATGTTTTCCGAGGGCGTGGGGGAAAAAGCTAAAAAACCTGCTACGCCACTAAAGTTTTTTTTAAAGGTAACTTTTTTTTTATTGATTTTAAAACATCCATTTAGCAAAGACCATTACAGTTCAGGGTGTATAATAAGTAGAAGCGACAGTGAATGACACTTTAGTAGCATATAAACAATATTTCAATACAGTAAGGAGCAACATACAAAATGTGAGTGAATTTTTAGTTTAGATCCGCATCGCACCATGGTGTCCACATTTTTTCATATTTGGACTGCGTCCCTCTGGCTTTATATGTCAGTTTAATTAAGGGGAAAGCATTGTGAACCAACTGAGAAACTGGAATATTTGAAAAAAATTCTCTTACAATGTATGTACCTTATACTTTTAAGGATTTGCCCTGATAAGTTTACTAGAATTGTGCTCTTTTCTATCCACCCCCTATTAACTTTTTTATCTTTCATGTGCTAAAACTACAGTAGGAAATTGTATACCTATTTTTACACATCTTTACAAATCTGCCCTTCATTTCTTTAATGGTGTGGTGTGAATGGATGTATAAAATTGACATTATAAATCTACAATTATGCTTAAATAAAGGGAAACAGTTATTCTATTTGTTTCTTTTATTTTTCTAAGGCAACACAAAACCCGAGACAGCATTTGTTGAAAGTGACGGTACCACAGAAACACCTGCAGGTACGTAACTGTATTTTTCATGAAACTTAATAATTCGCTATTTTTTTAAAATAATGAATGGCCAATATATATGATCCTAGATACTGTTAAAAATGGTAAAATATGTTCTAAATACTGTTTTTAAAAATACATTTTTATTTAATGACACCATAATAAAAAAAAGACAGCATTCACTGACTTTACTATACAAACACATACAAATATGAAATGTTATTTTTCTGTACCAAATATATAAACCTAGAATTTTGTACAAAAAATGAATATATCTTCTGCATTTTTACAATTCTCTTTATTCTTGGTAAACGAATGAATGACCACTATATATAATCCTTGATAAAAAAAATGGCAAAATATGTTCTAAATTTTGATTTTTTAATTATTATTTTTTAAAGGTACCCCAATACAAAAGACAGAATTCACTGACAGTGACTTGACTACAGAAACACATACAAGTATGAAGCTTTATTTTTCTGTATTCTTGTGAAGTTAATGAGTTGCCAAAATATGGATAAACCTAGAATTTTGTACAAAAAAAGGGCTATATATATATATATATATATATATATATATATATATATATATATATATATATTTATATATGTATATATATACTACAATATGAAAGGCAGCATTTAGGGGGTTATTTATCAAGGTCCGAATTTATCTCAGTATTTCTAGGGGCCGATTCACTAAGCTCGAGTGAAGGATTCGAATGAAAAATACTTCGAATTTCGAAGTATTTTTTGGGTACTTCGACCATCGAATGGGCTACTTCGACCTTCGACTTCGATTCGAACGATTCGAACGATTCGAACGAAAAATCGTTCGACTATTCGACCATTCGATAGTCGAAGTACTTTCCCTTTAAAAAAAACTTCGACCCCCTACTTCGGCAGATAAAACCTACCGAAGTCAATGTTAGCCTATGGGGAAGGTCCCCATAGGCTTGCTAAACTTTTTTTGATCGAAGGATTTTCCTTCGATCGTTGGATTAAAATCCTTCGATCGATCGAACGAACGTTTAGCGCTAAATCCTTCGACTTCGATATTCGAAGTCGAAGGATTTCAATTCGAGGGTCGAATTTCGAAGTATTTTTAACTTCGAAATTCGACCCTTAGTGAATCTGCCCCCTAATGTCAAACGTCAAACAACTCCGAATTCCTGAATGGACCTTATTTATGAAGAAAAAAGCCAGAAAAAATAGGGTCGGCAAAACTCTGAAAACTTGGGAGCTTTCCTCGAAAATTTCGAATTGTTCGGAGTTTTCAGCAAAAACAAAGTTTTTTTGAGTTTTCTGAGTTTTTTGCGCCAAAACCCCAAAATCAACGGATATTGGAATGGAAATCCGCACAGACACTGGAACCTTCCCTATTGATTTATACATGACCTTGAGAGCTTTTAGATGCTGGGGTTTTCGATTTTCGATATTTAGACCATCCGACTTTAATAAATCTCAAAAAATGTGTAGTTTTTTTTCTCCAAAAACTACAAATTATTTGAGCTTCGGCTATTCAGAGCTTGATAAGTAACCCCCTTAGTGTTAGTGATGTTACTACAGAAACACATACTAGAATAGAGATTTCTCTATTCCTGTAAGTCTACTAAACCCAATACGATTGTTTTCTTCACTAAGGATTCATTATATCTTAAGTTTGGATCATGTACAAGGTTCTGTCTTATTATTAGAGAAAAAAATAAATCCGTTTTACATTTTTGAATTATTTGATTAAACTGGAGTCTATGAGAGATGGTCTTTTCCATAATTTGGAGATTTCTGGAGAACAGGTTTCCTGATAATGGATCCTACACCTGTATATAACTTTATATTTCTCTATTCTTGTGAAACCAATGATTGGCCAATACATATATATCTATATATAATCCTAGATTATGTTTAATTATGGCAAAATATTTAAATATTCGTTTTTTATTTTACCGTGATTAGAGAGACAGCAATCATTGACAGTGACAATAGTAACACATACACACATGAAACTTTACATTTCTAGATTCTTGTAAAATGCTATCTCTTGCATTGGAGTATCTGGAGTATCCAGTATCTATAAACTTAGAATTCTGTTAAAAATGGCAAAATATCTTCTAAATATTGTTTTTTAAATACATTTTTTTATTAAAGTTACCGTGATTAGAGAGACAGCATTCAGTGACATTAGTACAGGAACACATACAAGTTTGAAACTTCATAATTCTCTATTCTTGTGAAACTAATGCCTAAATATTGTTTTTTAAATTATTTTTTATTTAAAGGCACCACAATAAAAGAGACAACATTCTCTGACAGTGATATCACTACAGAAACACATACAAGTATGAAACTATTACTCTCTATTCTTGTGAAACTAATGAGTAGCCAATATCTATAAACCTAGAACGCTGTTCAAAAAAGTAATAAAATATCTTCTGGTTTTTTTTACATTCTTTTGTATTTAAAGGTAACACAAAGCAAGAGATAGCATTCACTGAAACTGATGTTACCTTAGAAACACATACAAGTATGACATTTTATATTTTTGTATTTTTGTGAAACTAATAGCAACAGTAGTAGCCTATATACTGTGTGTGTATATATATATATATATATATATATATATATATATATATATATATATTTTTTTTTTTTTTTTTTTAAGGCACCACAATACCAGCAACAGTAATCACCAGAATTGGCATTATTACAGAAACTGCTAAAGGTGGTAAACGTTACATTTCTCTATTTCACTGTGTGGTTGTGTGTTCAGTAGCCAAAAAGATATTCAGTGTAAAATCTGATAAATTCTTTTAAAGTTAAAAACATTGTTAACAAACAATCAAATATAAAAAGTGTAACTAAATTCACCCCATCACAATGCAAACCTAGAATTATGTTCAAACAATGCTCAATATATCTTCTAAATATTGGGTTTTTTTCAATTACAATTCTCTTTATTCTTGGGAAACTAATGAATGGCTAATATATATATATATATATATATATATATATATATATATATATATATATAATCCTAGATTTATTTAAAAAAAAAAATATATATATATATATAATCCTAGATTTATTTAAAAAAATTGCAAAATGTTCTAAATTTAGTTTTTTTTAATTATCATTATTTCAAGGTACCACAATAAAAAAGACAGCCTTCACTGACAGTGACTTGACTACAGAAACACATACAAGTATGAAACTTTATTTTTCTGTATTCTTGCCAAGCTAATGAGTGGACAATATATGTATAAACCTAGAATTGTGTACAAGAAAGGGCAATATATCTAATAAATATTTTTTATTCTGTTTTATTTTAGGCACCAAAATACGAGAGACGGCATTTACTAACAGTAACATTACTACACAAACAAGTATGAAACTTTATTTTTCTGTATTCTTGTGAAGCTGAGAGGCCAATATATGTATAAACCTAAAATTGTGTATAAAAAAGGGCAATATATCTTCTAAATATGTTTTATTCTGTTTTATTTTAGGCAGCAACATACGAGAGACAGCATTTACTAACAGTAACGTTACTACAGAAACACAAACAAGTATGAAACTTTATTTTTCTATATTCTTGTGAAGCTTTGAGGCCAATGTATTGACCTAGAATTTTGTACAAAACAGGGCAATATACCTCCTAAATAGTTTTTATTCTGTTTTATTTTAAGGCACCACAATACAAGAGGCAGCATTTACTAACAGTGACATTACTACTGAAACACATCGAAGTATGAAACTTTATTTCTTTGTATTCTTGTGAAGCTATTGAGAGGCCAATAAAAGTATAAACCTAGAATTTTGTACAAAACAGGGCAATATACCTCCTAAATAGTTTTTATTCTGTTTTATTTTAAGGCACCACAATACAAGAGGCAGCATTTACTAACAGTGACATTACTACCGAAACACATCGAAGTATGAAACTTTATTTATTTGTATTCTTTGTAAGGTTTACAGCGGGGAGCCTCTGTAACTGCAGTTAGCCACTCCATGGGGAGTGGGTATTGCGGAAGCCCAGGGGTGTACCCATAGATTATAGGAGGCGAAGACATGAATAGGTTGAATGTTTAATTGAAACCAGAACATAAACAAAGGCAGGAAAACAATGGGGAACACAGGAGCTTGAAGTACTCACTCAGGAACAAAGTGCAAGGTATTCAGGAACAAGGAATTCAGGCAACAAAGTTTTCAGGTAACAAAGTTTTCAGGTAACAAAGTTTTCAGGTAACAAGGTTTTCAGGTAACAAGGTTTTCAAGGTTCAAGGTTTTCAGGTAACAAGGTTTTCAATGTTTTCAAGGCTCCAGGTTTTCAAGGCTCCAGGTTTTCAAGGTTCCAGGTTTTCAAGGGTCAGGTCGGCAGATCAGGAACAAACAGAATACATTCAATGACTCAGCCCTGAGCAAAGCTCAGGGTGGGGTTTATAAGGGGAAGGTGATTAGGAATGGGAGACACATGAGGGTAAACGAGGTGGGTGGAAAACAGGGAGGAGACATACTGAGAACAGGTAGATACATGAGCATCAGGACAAGAGTTCATGATCAGCCTCAAGAGCCTCCAGAGGCTCACCTGGTAAGTGCAGAGTCCAGGAAAATAGGGATCGAGTCCTGGCTGATCCTGACATTCTTGTGAAGCTATTGAGGCCAATTTATGTATTAAGAATTTTGTGCAAAAAAGGGCAATATACCTCCTAAATATTTTTTATTCTGTTTTATTTTAAGACACCACAATACAAGAGGCAGCATTTACTAACAGTGACATTACTACAGAAACACATCCAAGTATGAAACTTTATTTCTCTGTATTCTTGTGAAGCTATTGAGAGGACAATAAAAGTATAAACCTAGAATTATATACAAAAAAGGCCAATATGTCGTCTAAATATTTTTTATTCTGTTTTATTTTAAGGCACCACAATACAAGAGGCAGCATTTACTAACAGTGGCAACACTACAGAAACACATACAAGTATGAAACTATATATCTCTCTATTCCTCTAAAATCAATAAATTTCCAATATATACATGTATACAAAACTAGTACTCCCATAAAACAATGGTAAACATATTCTCTAAATCATTATTATCAGTATTTTTATTTTAAGACATCATAGTACTAGAAACAATACTCATTGCAAGTGGTGTTATTGCACATATAGGTGGTAATCTTTAAATTTCTCTATTTTTGCAAAATGAATGGATGTCCAGTATGTAAACATATACAGAATTCTTGGGACCTGGGATTTTCTGCATAATGGATCTTTGCCTAATTTACATCTTCAAGTCTACTAGAAAATCATGCAAACATTAATGGGCTTATTTATCAAAAATTTGTAAGGTTTTTGAGTTTTTATCTACCTTGAATAAACTTGAATGTTTGCTTTTTTATGAAAAAAATCAGAATGTAAAAAACTTGATTGAATGTAATTGTAAAAAAACTAACATTTTTCAAGTTTATAGACTTTAAAAACTAAAATTTGCTAGTTTACAAACTCAAAAACCAGAATTTAAAAAATGGCTTGAAATTTGCCTATGACAACTCCCATTGACTTCTACATGAACTCGTCGGCTTTTATATGCCAATTTTATTTTGCTTAATAAATACCAGACCTTCGAGTTTTTGAAAATATAATTAAAATTTGTGAGTTTTTGTGCAAAAAAATTGAATTGTGGCCAAAATTCTAATTCGAAACTTGACCAATCACCCCCTAAATAAACCCAATAGGCTGGTTTTCTGTTCAATAAGGATTAATTATATCTTAGTTGGGATCAAGTGCAAGATACTGTTTTATTATTACACAGAAAAAGGAAATCATTTTTACAAATTTTAATTATTTAGATAAAATAGAGTATATGGGAGAAAGCCTTTTTGTATTTTGGAGCTTTCTGGATAATGGGTTTCCAGATAATGGATCCATTACATGTACAAACATAAAACATATTGTTTTTTTTAATTTTTATTTTAAGGCACCGCAATACAAGAGATAGTATTCACTGAATATGACAATACTACAGACATACACATAAATATTAAACTTCATATTTCTCTTTTATTTTTTATTTTTTTTAAGGCAACAAAATACCAAATACCATTATTATAGAAGAACATACAAGTAATAAACTTCATATTTCTCTATTCTTAAGCAGCTCTGGATGGCACACAGTAAATATTGTATTTCAATGTAAAACTGACTCTTGAAACTATACCCTTTGTGTACTTGAAGAATAAGTTGCTTTAATATATTTCCCTGCTTTAACATTTTCCCAGATTTTACATAATTTTTTCTGATTCCCTAAAAAATGTACAATGGGGGTTCTACTGTACTGTATATATATAAAACTAGAATTGTTTTAAATAATGATAAACATATTTGTGCTTGTACTGAAGGTACCACTATACCAGAGACATCATTCACTAAAAGTAAGGTTATTACAGCAACACAGGTACAGGGGTGTAACTACCGGGGGAGCAGGGGGTGCAAACATACCTGGGACCACAGCCCTTTGGGGCCCTCCAGACACAGCTGCTTTGTCTGCATCTGGGCCCCTGTGATTGTAGTTACATTACTGTACAGGTACTAAACATTATACTTCTTGATTATTACGGAAAAGCAATTCCAGTTGATCACTCCATAAAGAATCAGATAAATACATTTTGGATCAATTAAATATTGATGATCTTAAACTGACCTTCAGTGAAACAAATTTGCGGCGGAACGGCGGAAAATTTACAAAACACAAATTTTGATGCCCGCGTCAATTTTGAAGCCTATGACAATTTTGATGCCTGCGACAATTAGACGCACGTGTATTTTGTCCAAATGTATTAAAGTCAATGGACATCCGAATAATTTTGACGTGCAAAAGTTTTTATGCGCACATCAAATTTGACACTGTGAATTTCCACCGGCGAATTTCACAAATGTATTCGCCGGTGGCGAAACGTGGAGATTCGTCATTAGGGATGGGCGAATTTTTTTTTGCCTTGTTTCACGGCAGAAATGATGCCCATAGATTTGCGTCAAAAAAAAAAGATGCGTGTCAAAAAAATGTTGCCGCGTGACAAAACATTTTTGACGCCCATAGACTTTAATGGGCGTCGATGACATCCTGCCGGCGGCGAATTTTTGGCGAAACAAAACGGGTCAAATTCGCCCATCTCTATTCGCCATGAATTTGCACCTGCGAAATTTATTTGCCCATCACGAATTGATATTGCTCAAAGACTTCTATGACATTCTATGGCATTTCCTTACATGTTTAAGGAATCAGAATTATGGAAGGCTCAATCATCTGTTTTCATTGAATTGGCCAAACAGTTTAGTAGGATAATTCCACTGGTTTGATTAAAAAAACAATAATTCACAGTTTAGATAGGTAGAAATCCAGACCAATTCAAGGCGTGCATAGTAAAGACAGAAGTACAATGCATGACATGCTGAACTGAAATGTCTCAATTTTGCCTGCTTTGGTTTGTGTTTTCTTTGATGAAAATGTTCCTATAGTCTTTAAGCATCAGATTTATCAAAGGTTGAGGTGAATTTTAGAAATTAAAAAATTACAATTTCGAGCTATTTTTTGTGTACTTCGGCTATAGTTCAAATTTGATATGAATTTGAAAAAATTTGAAAATTTGAATATAGAAATTTATCATGTACTGTCTCTTTAAAAATTCGAATTCGACCATTCGCCATCTGAATTGCTGTTTTAGCCTATTTGGGGTCAATTGGTGGACTTTGAAAAATCAAGGTTTTTTGGGGGAAATTCGATATTACTTTGATTCGTAAGATTCAAATCCAAATATAGACCTATTTGATCAAAAACAGACCTATTCGGCCAACAAAAAACCTTCTAATTCATTTCGGTTGGTCTTTTTGAATTCGAATTTCAAAGTTTTTAAAATTCGAAATTCGACCCTTGATAAATAATTATAGAAATAAAGGTGTCCATTCAATACCATTTGATAATTATTTCATGTTATGTTGTTAATATTATGTTTTCTATTTTTCCCCTACATTACCATAGAGCTGAATTTTGTTTATAAAAGGACTTACTATGAACATTGAAGTAAAATATAATCCCTCCTTTTTTCTTTTAAGTCCAGACCACAATTCAACCAACTAAGAACCCAATACACACCCTAGTCACCGATGCCAATGGTATGAAACCTTTTTTTTCATATCTTACTTATGTTATGATATTGCCTTATTGACATGCCATATAACAGAATTGAAGTCTACCAAGCAATTAGAATTATATAGATAACAATGGTGGCGATACCATTTTTGTTGTCAATATTTTGGGGATTTTAGGGGCTGACTCCATATTGTCTGATGTACATAAAAAGTAGACTATGTATTACTTTTACCTATAAGGTTTCAGAGAATTTTTATCAGTGCACTGCCCTTAGCAAAAATTCAACTGCCAACTGCACTACACCTTCACGGAAGGGAAATTGGGCATTTTGTGCCATAGTCTCCCTAGTGGTTTCAGGTATTTTGAGTGCAAAATTATGAGAGGATTGTGATTATCAAAATGGTCTGGTAAAATAGCCCTAAATATAAACAACCATTGTTTTTTGCAGCGACAAAGACACATCTTGAGGCTATATAATTGTCTGTTACGCACCACCTATAATGACATTTTTGACAATAAAAAATGATGATAACATTGACACCTAGGGGCCGATGCATCAAGGGTCGAATATCGAGGGTTAATTAACTCTCGATATTCGACTGGGGAATGAAAATCCTTCGACTTCGAATATCGAAGTCATAGGATTTTGCGCAAAAAGTTTGATCGAACGATCGAAGGAATAATCCATCGATCGAACGATTTAATCCAACGATCGAAGGATTATCCTTCGACCAAAAAACTTAGCCAAGCCTATGGGGACCTTCCCCATAGGCTAACATTGGGTTCGGTAGCTTTTAGGTGGCGAACTAGGGGGTTGATGTTTTTTCTTAAATTCGAATGGTTGAATAGTTGAACGATTTTTAGTTCGAATCCTTCGATTCGAAGTCGTAGTCGAAGGTCGAAGTAGCCCATTCGATGGTCAAAGTAGCCCAAAAAACACTTCGAAATTCTAAGTTTTTTTACTTCGAATCCTTCACTTGAGCTTGGTGAATTGGCCCCCAAGAGCCCAATTTAAAAATGCTCGAGCCTTCAGTTAGAAAACCAATCTAGAGTTCCTAAACTGTCATAATGGTTTCTTCCTTTGAATACCTCAGCTTCCTGCAGATTGGAGTCATCCCCCCATCAAAAAGCTTGGCAGGATTTAGTTATAGAGCTTTTCATTTTTTTAAAAAAAAAAAATTATCAGGGAAAAAACCCAGATTGGCAGGAAGCCAAGGTATTCAAATGAAGAAGCCATGTTAGAATTCAGGAATTCTCACATTTTTGTACCCAAAGGCTTGAGTATTCTTGAATTGGATCTTCAATGGTTCCTAGACGTAGGGGTTAACCTCCATATACATCTGAAACTGTTGAGGGGGGGAGGGAATGGAGGAAGTGTAACCCTATTTTTAAGCAATTTATTTTTACTTATTTTATATTTAAGGTACAACTTCACTAGAGACAACAATCACTAAAAGTAAGATTACAATGGAAATACATACAGGTACAAAATATTATATCTTGTATTTAAAAAACAGTGTGTTTAATGCCAACAAATGTAAAAAATATGTCTTAAAATTAAACACTAGTTAATAAATTGTGAGGCTGAGCTTCCCCACAAATCATGTACCTAAAGCCTGCAAAATTGCTGTACACTGGAGTTAAGCTATAATAGTACTTGAAATGTTTAGAAAGAAAGCCATACAATTAAAGTTGTCATGTAGAATCTGGCATAGTAATATTTTCCAAAAACTTCCAAATATTTCACCATCTTCAAAATGGTTTCTGTTCAAGACTTTTAGATTTGTCCTTTTATTGTTCTATTTCTTATTTACATCCTCACAACTGCTTCAAAGACTTTTTTTTCCAAAACATCATAAATCTTCCTTCCAACTTTGTCTATTCTTTTGAAAGTAATGGGTGTCCAGTATTTAAAGAGGGTTACTTATCAATGTCCATTTTTTTCTGGTCGGACTTTTAAAGGGTTAAATCACCATTTTTTCGTACAAAAAAATCAAATTTATTTAAGTCTCAATAAAAAAATATCCAAATCAGACCTGCCAAGTTCATGTAGAAGTCAATGGCAGATGTCCCATTGATATCCTGATCTGCACTGGGTTTTGTTCAATAATCCAAAGATTTCAAGTTTTCGGGCATCAAAACCGGAAAAGTCACAGTTTTCTACAACAAATCCGAAAAATACGTACAATACGAATTTGTTTCATAAATTTTATCGCGTTTTTTTTCCCCCGAACAAGAAATTTTTTGCACAAGTGCTGATTTGGCCGGAGTACTTTTCAGAAAAGTCAGAACTTTTCGGATTTTGATAAATAACCCCCTAAATGATTGATGTAAAAAAAAATTATTAGATTGATCTAATAAAAAATTATTTCCTAATGTACTTTAATGATTTAATAGTTTATATTGGACATCTAAAAGTGACTGAGCTATGTCATGGATTACAGTATATAGTAAGCATGGAGGAAGTGTGAATAGCATGCTGGAACTGAAAAAATAGTATCTCAATTTTGCCTGCTTTTGTTTGTATTGTCCTTGATGGTATAATTTCTAATATTTTTAAAGGTTCTTTTAAGATGAATGTGCCCACTCACCATAATTATATAATGGCTAGTGATGAGCGAATTTGTGCCGTTTCGCTTAGCCGAAAAATTAGCGAATTTTGCGTGAAATTCGCGAAACGGTGAAAAATTTGCAAAACGGCGCCAGCATCTTGTTTTTCGACGCCGGCGAAATTTTTTTTTGATGCCGGCGAATTTTTCCGGGCGAATTTTCGCTGCCGTTTCGCAAATTTATTCGCTGGCGGCGAATCGCGCAAATTTGCCGCGAATTCGCCCATCACTAATAATGGCAATATATAATTATTATTTTGTTAATATTATGTTTTCTGATATTTACATTCATTACCAGAGAACTGGCATGTAATACATCTCTACATGTTCCTTATGAAATGACTTATTTTCATATATTACTAATTATATAGTGAATAAAGTACCCCCTCTTGTAAAATATAAGGATATTATAAGTTACCGAGGAGTTTAATGACCATATAAAAACACGAGGCCGAAGGCAGAGTGCTTTTATACAGGTCATGGAACTCCGAGGTAACTTCTAATATCCTCATATTTTACAACTGGGGGTACTTTATTTATTATAATACACAAGTTTCAGTGAGTCATGTGACAGAAATGACATCACTACTCACCGTTTATAACTGATGACATCAGAACTCACCGTTTATAAGGATAAAATTTACAGGATATTCATGGCTTTTGTGTATTATATGATATTACCTTATTGACATACCATACAACAGCATAGAAGTTCATCAAGAAGAAATATTTTACTGAAAAAAAAGACACAGCCTTAGGGGAAGTTAAAGATTTATTTGGGAATTGAGGTGGGAAATCCTGAAAGATTTTAATCAATTCAAATGTTTTCACATGTATAAACACTTTCCTTACTGTCAGTAAAGTAATTAAGTGGCACCTATATCCAAGCAGACAAATAATCAGAATGTGACTGTTTTGAACAATTAAATATATCTTAGTATTTGGGGTGATAGAGCACAGCTTCTCTATTTTAAATGTAGTTGTGAGTTTATTTTTGTAAGATATTTATATATTTCTTTTATTTTCAGCTTCTGCTACAGTACAGACAAACACTGCATCAACAGCTGGGACACTCAGCACTGGTAATAATCTTATTTTTGGTTTTTTTAATAACCTATGCCCTGTTGCAATATATTTATTCACATTTTTTCTTTTATGTTTAGCACTGGAAAGAACCTCCAACTCAGCTGGAACAACTCAAGGAACGTTTGCTACTTTTATATCTATATACTGTATATACTTATTTTTTCTGTCATGATTTTTATAGTGTAGTTTTTATTTCTAAATTATACTGTTTACACTGCAAATAGTTCACTCTACCTTTTATTCCTGAATCAACAAGTATATTTTTTTAGTTGTAATATTGGTGTGTAGGCAATTTCAGTTCATTTTGCCTGGTCATGTGCTTTTAGAAAGAGCCAGCACTTCAGGATGGAACTGCTTTCTGGCAGGTTATTGTTTCTCCAACTCAATGTAACTAAAGGAGTTGCAGTTGGACATGGATTTTTACTATTGAGTGTTACTCCCATATGTACCAAGAAGATGTTATCTTGTGTCAGAGAGCTGTTAGCTGGTTACCTTCCCATTGTTCTATTGTTAGGCTGCAGGGAGGAAAGAGTGACTGAAGTTTATCAGAGCACAAACCAAATGACTGGGTGCACCTGGGAAATGGAAAATATGTCTAGCTCCAAGTCAGATTTCAAAATTGAATATAAAAAAATCTATTTGCCCTTTTGAAAAACTGATTTCAGTACAGATTTCTGCTGGACCAGCACTATTAACTGATGTGTCATTAAAAAAAAACGTTTTCCCATGACCAAATTCCTTTAAATACATTGTTTTGCTATATATAATGAATCATTTCGCCTACTGTAAAGATATTAGAAATAATTTTAGGACCATTATGTTGGAAGGATAGATTGGAAGATAGACATGTTATTTTTTTTTTTTTTAAACTGATGATATGAACTGTTATTATTTTTTGTTGTTGAGTAGTTGAAATATTTAAAGTATTTATGAAATTAGCATTTTGGATTTTTTGAAGTCCAGATATTAGTATTATTTCTGTTGAAAGTTGAATCATTTTGAATTGTGTTTTTTTTCTAGTAAAACTGGTTTGTTTATTGTCTTAAAGTTGTTATTATATAGCTTTTTCAGTACTTCTATTACATATCAAAACAGTGAAGATGGACCTTTTAAAAGTAACACTAATGGGCCTGATTACTAACATTCTGATTTCCTTTTTTTCTCAACGAATCATATTTTTTGTCTATAACTCAAAAATGTTAAATGTATTAAGTGTAAAACCACAAAAAAACTCTAATACAAAACGTCTCCATGTAAAAGCAGTTGAGTTCTCATAGAAGCCATTTAGACTTTTATCTCGATATTTTCTGCTACAAACTCTGATCAAATCCGCTCGGGTTTTTTACGCTCATTTATTATTGCATTTTCCTGAAAATTTGCTTTGCAGGAAAAAATCAGATTTCACGTTTTTTTCAGATTTTTCCTTCCGATTTTCAGAAACCCAGTGCATATCAAAAAATCATTGGGACTTCTCCCATTGACTTATATGCAACCTCGACAGGTCTGAGATGCCTGATTTTCAGATTGGACTTTTCCATTCTCTGGGTTTTATTAAATTCTAAAAAAATTGTGATTTTTTCAAAGTCAGATTTTTTAAAAATAATCATGAATTTTTCGTGAATTTTGCATTCAGAGTTTAGTAAATAACCCCTAAGTTCGAACAAAGGAAACAAAGCAAACAGTACTTAAAGGAGACATTTCGTATAATACTCATCTTCTAGTATAATATCCCCCCTTACTTACAATATGTAATGAAGCAGAGTAAAAAAACGGTTTAAATATTTTACCTCCTATTATATCAGAGCTGCAGAGAGATCCTTTCTCTTCGAAGTCTAGGCTCAAATGAAGAGTGGGAGTGTCTATACATTCCCCCACAGGACGTGGTCATAGCTTTTAATTGACAGGCTGAACTCTGTATTAGCAGGAAAAACTCCTCCCTTGTTCGTCCCTGTGTGTCTCCTTTCACGAATTGCCCATATCTGTATCATCAATGGCGACAATTTGCCCTTTAGTAAATCTGCCCCATAATGTTTTAGAATTGCATGTAAGGGAAGGCAGAAGGCAGCTGAACACTGCAGGCAGGAGCTGATCTGGGTGGGTTGGGAACCGAACTCTGGGGGGGCAGACAGGAGGAAGGGTTATTATTATTATTATTAACATGTATTTATATAGCGCCAACATATTGCGTAGCACTGTAAGGGTGCAATGTGGGCAGGGAGGATTGGAATGGGAGCCTAGCACTCCGGGAAGACAGAAGGAAGGTGCCAAACACTGCGGGTAGACAAAATGGACTGCACCAAACATTGCGGGCTGTCAAAAGGGAGTGTGATGAACATTGCGGGTAAGCGCAATTGAGGGAGGGAGCTGTGCATCGAACAGGCAGGTCAGCTTGGCAGTACAAGAGGGAGCCAAAGCGAGAACGACAAACATTTATCACAAGACCCTTCTAACTCTGCCCACCCTGTCCACAGTGTAGGTATGAGCCCTTGATTCTACAAGTGAAAGTGCTGGCGGCTTCAGAGACGGAGTCAATGGTACACTCCAGCACACTCCACATGCCTAGCTAACAGGCGAAATCCACCAATGACCAAAACACTCATCTCATCTTACCTTTACATTCTCCTGAATTAAAAAAATATGCTTTTCTTGGGTCATTATCACTGGACGGTGTGGGGCCCTGAAGTTCATTGAATTATACATCTGATACACCAGGAATGGACACCGGGTAAACAGAAACACACCTGGTTTTCCACCAAGCATAGTCTTCCTCCAGCAAACATATTGGGGCACATTTACAAAGCTGGAGTGAAGGATTCGAATTAAAACGGATTTCGAAGTGTTTTTTGGGCTACTTCGACCATCGAATGGGCTACTTCGACCTTCGACTACGACTACGACTATGAATCGAACGATTCGAACTAAAAATCGTTCGACTATTCGACCATTCGATAATCGAAGTACTGTCTTCGACCCCCTACTTCGGCAGCTAAAAGCTACCGAAGTCAATGTTAGCCTATGGGGAAGGTCCCCATAGGCTTGCCTGAGTTTTTTTGATCGAAGGATATTCCTTCGATCGTTGTATTAAAATCCTTCGAATCGTTCGATTCGAAGGATTTAATCCTTTGATCGAACTAATAATCCTTCGATCGTTCGATTGTAGGATTAGCGCTAAATCGTTCGACTTCGATATTTGAAGTCGAACGATTTTAGTTCCTAGTCGAATATCGAGGGTTAATTAACCCTCGATATTCGACTCTTGATGAATCGGCCCCGAAGTGTGTTTATTCCTTTTTACTCTGTTTGTTGTAAAGTGGTGCTGGGTGGTGTCATCTTTTATTTTTTATAAAAATACCCCAAAAGGTTAATAGGAGAGTTCTATTTTAAAATGCACATCTACCCCACAGAAAAGTAAATTGGGATAAGGTCAATTTCAGCAAGTCTGAGTTGGAGTACTTATCAGGGTTTAATAAATCACAAAAAAATTGAGGTTTTTTTCTACGAAAAAATGGGCCATAACTCATACATTGTACATCTTTATTATGGGGCAGATTTACTTAAGGTCCAATATCGAGTGTTAATTAACCCTCGATATTTGACTGTCAAAGTTAAATCCCCATAGGCTAACATTGACTTCGGTAGCTTTTAGGTGGGGAACTAGTGGGTCGAAGTTTTTTCTAAAAGAGACAGTACTTCGACTATCGAATGGTCGAATAGTCGAACGATTTTTAATTCGAATAGTTCGATTCAAAGTCGTAGTTGAAGGTCGAAGTAGCCCATTCGATGGTCGAAGTAGCCAAAAAAACATTCGAAATTCAAAGTTTTTTTTCTTCTATTCCTTCACTCGAGCTAAGTAAATGGGCCCCTATATATCATATTATATTCATATTTTAAGTTTATCCAGAAAATAAAACAAGATAAAGGATGAAATAATCCTTAATTTAAAACTTGGCAGCAGCAGGAGCATAAATCGCAGTTTTAATCAGCCATATAAGAACAGGACAGAGTGTAGGTTGGGACACGTATCAGATGCAACCTCCAGTGGCTATTGTTTCTTGGATCCAGTCTATGTAGTTGCAGATTTTTGTATATATTCCCGGTTTGTTGGCAAGCCCACATGGGTTATTTCCCCAAGATGTTATGCCGTGAACCATAGAATTGCATACTAATGGTCCTCCAGAGTCCCCCTGAAAGAAAAGCAAGTATCTATAAGGCTTCGGACATTTTGGACATTTTTACATGTGACTAAATTAAGGAATTTTGTAAAACTCATGTGCATCCCATCAGAATTCTGTTTTCAGTTGACTTAAGCCCATGAGAACATTGAAGTGGTCCTTGAAGTCAATAGGCATTTCTTAGAAGTGTTAGACAGGTTTGTTACTAATTATATCCAGTTATTAAACAACTGCAAACTACTGGGGAGACTTGCTTCTTTTCCCATTCTTAATGACTCAAAATCCATCAGTAAAATAAATAATGGATTTGATACTGGATCTGTGACAAGTATGACCCAATACTCTAATCTAGTGACGAGCAAGATTTTTCACCAAGTTTTGCAGCAAACATGACGCCCATAGACTAATGGGTGAAAAAAATTGGCGCGCAATTTGCCATCCGTCAAAAAACTTCGCCCATAAACTTTGATACATTTCTGCAAATTTCCAGATTAGCCTATCACTACGCTGATGATCTTAGGCAATAATCAGAACTCAGCGCTTTTATAGAGAATGAAAGGTGACTTGGGCTCAGGCCACATTGGAAACCAAGTTGCCCAGAGTGGTCCTATTGGACATGGCTATTCCTACTCCCAACCTAGAGCAGGAGTCCCCATACTTTACTAATGCGAGGTCTACTTTTAGTGATGTTGTCTCATTATGATCTACACCCATAAAAGCATTCTGTATAATTTAAATACTAGGGATGCACCGAATCCAGGATTCGGTTTGGGATTCGGCCAGGATTCGGTCTTTTTCAGCAGGATTCGGATTCGGCAGAATCCTTCTGTCTGGCTGAACCGAATCCGAATCCTAATTTGCATATGGAAATTAGGGGCGGGGAGGGAAATTGCGTGACTTTTTGTCAGAAAACAAGGAAGTAAAAAATGTTTTCCCCTTCCCATCCCTAATTTGCATATGCAAATTAGGGTTCGGGTTCAGTATTCGGCCGCATCTTTCGCAAAGTTTTAGGGATGGGAAGTTTTCCCCTTCCCATCCCTAATTTGCATATGCAAATTAGGGTTCGGTTCGGGTTCGGCCGAATCCAAAATAGTGGATTCGGTGCATCCCTATTAAATACTGATTTATGGGAAAATGCATATTGCTATATTTAACAAACCACTCTTATTTAACCTTATCATAATAAATATCTGAATGAAAAGCATGAAATGTGAGTGTGATCTAGACAAACTCATCATTGACAATGTCTTGAGATCTACTGATCACCAGCTAAAGGTCTACTGGTAGATCCCCATCTAACTTTTGGGCACCCCTGTGCTAGATGCAGACCGGGGATATATCAGTGGTAACATCTATAGGGGATCAGACAGTATTCCCTCTTTTCTGCCTGTGATGTCATCAAGTCTAGTTACAGGCAAGGGAGTGACCGATTGGCTGGAAGCCCCAGAGCACATTTGGGAAAAAGAGGAGGATCCAGGAAGAGCCTGGGTTTGGAACCAAATCCATGGGATGTGCCAGGAGAGCTGTAGTATCTGGTCAGAGCCAGAGAATGTGAGGCTTCTATTTCATGTTGTGCCGAGCTTGGCTTGGAGCAAAGGTCTGCAGCTCAAGAATTACAGAGAGAGCCCATCCTGTTCAGTCATTGGGGTATATTTATCAAAGAGTGAAGTTAATAGTGAAGTTCCGCCACTAGAGTGAAATTCCGCCACTCTCCATTCATTTCTATGGGACCTTTATAGGCGTATTTATCAAAGGGTGAACTTTCACTTTCACCCATTGATAAATACGCCTTTCAAAATCCCATAAAAATGAATTGAGAGCTGCGGAATTTCACTCTAGTGGCGGAACTTCACTCTTTGATAAATTTACCCCATAGAGCTACATAGCAAAGCGATTTGACTTTTTTAAGTTATATAGTGGGTAACGTGTTGTATCCTTACCTGACATGAATCCTTTCCTCCTTCCATAACTCCAGCGCACAACATATTGTCATTGATCTGATCTGTAGGGTAAGACTCTTGGCAAGAAGCCTGGGAAACGGTCTGTACTTCCAGACATTGTAAGTCATCGGGAAAGTTTTCTGGATAAGTTGAAAATATCGTTTTAAGTGAAAGACTGGACGGTAGTGTACAGGTATAGGACATGTTCTCCAGAATGCTCAGGACCTGGGGTTTTCCGGATAACAGATCTTTCTATAATTTGGATCTTCATACCTTAAATCTACTAGAAAATCATATAAACATTAAATAAGCCCAATAGGCTGGTTTTGCCTCCAATAACGATTAATTATATCTTAGTTGAGGTCAAGTACAAGATAATAATTTATTATTACAGTGAAAAAGGAAATCGTTTTTAAAAATTTGGGATTATTTGGACAAAATGTAAATTTGGGATTCTTTGGCCATACATGCTACAATTATGATGCGATTGGTCGTACAAAAGATCTTTCACCCACTCTACTAACGTTAAGAGCTGAATAGTCCGCTATGCGTGTAATAACACAAAGAATTCTTTAGCTCTGATGATTCAGCATTAACCTTACGATACTCGGTCACCTTTAAAGTTGCACAATCAAATTTTGAGTCCTGTCCAACTTACAAGACAATCAATATCCCAGGCTTTTTACTGATATTGGTCGTCTTTCTCCAACCACACACACACACACTGGTGATTATCGGACAAAAGATCTTTTGCACGATAATATCAGTGCGTTACCTTATGGGAGCCTTTCGGGGGTTTGTGGATAACAGGTTTCCGGATAATGGATACCATCCATGTACTAAAACTATATATATCTTGTTTATGTAGTATGCATAACATAGACTGAATTTTTATCCTTACCGCACTAAATAATAGATGTTATCTGAAGTATATGAGGCCTACAGAACCTAAAAGGTCATTGTTAATCTAGGGCAGAGGTTCAAAGACTGAAAATTACTTTAAACGCACTGAAAATGTTTGAATTTATATATATTGAAAAGTAGATTTGAATTACATTTTCATAATGTAAAAAAATGAGTCAGTTGAAGGCAAACCTACATAAACAGAGTCAACAGGGCCTTTAAGGAGGAAACACAAGTACTAATGTCTCCCTACTTTTCAAACTAAGATGCAGCAAAGAGAAAGATGCTCTAAAAAAGTATAAGTTCCCAAACTGTGGAGCCAACTTCACTGAACAGGGCCCAAAAGAGAGGATATGGGGACAGCTTAAAGTTTGCTGTAGAAATATTTCAGCACAGTCTTGAGGATCTTGAGGACAGGTTATCTAGGGGGTCCCCATTCTGATACTGGTGAGATTTGAGGTGAGCTTATTTTATATCCTTTATACTCCACTCTAGGACTACTAAGAATGTACATTTTCTCCAGTTCTTGCAAGCTGAAAGAAATTCTGACCAGCTGCTAGAACATAAATGGGGATTTGCTCCCCAAAAAGTCTAAAAACACTGGTTTCAATGTAATATTAAAGGGATACTGTCATGGGAAAACATGTTTTTTTTTCAAAATACATTGGTTAATAGTGCTGCTCCAGCAGACTTTTGCGCTGAAATCCATTTTTCAAAAGAGCAAATGGATTTTTTCATATTTAATTTTTAAATCTAATATGGGGCTAGACATATTGTCAGTTTCCCAGGTTCTCCGAGTCATGTGACTTGTGCTCTGATAAACTTCAGTCACTCTTTACTAGTGATGGGCGAATTTGCGCCGTTTCGCTTGGCCGAAAAATTCGTGAATTTCGCGCGAAATTCGCGAAACGGCGCCGGCGTCAAAAACGACGTCTCGTTTTTGACGCCGGCGCCCGTTTTTCCGACGCCAGCGTCTGTTTTTCCGGAAAAAAAATTTGACGCCGGCGAATTTTTCCCGCGAATTTTCGCGGGCGTTTCGCAAATTTATTCGTCTGCCGCGAATCGCGCAAATTCGCCGCGAATTCGCACCTGGCGAATAAATTCGCCCATCACTACTCTTTACTGCTGCTCTGCAAATTGTGATATCAGTCCCTCCCTTCCCCCCTCCCCAGCATATAAGAACAGCACTCAGTAGTAAAAATCCATGTTCCACTGCAACGCTTTCAGTTACATTGAGCAGGAGAAACAACAGCCTGCCAGAAAGCAGTTCCATCCTAAAGTGCTGGCTCTTTCTGAAATCACATGACCAGGCAAAGTGACCTGAGATGCACCTACACACCAATATTACAACTAAATACACTTGCTGGTTCAGGAATGACATTTTATATTGTACAGTGAATCATTTGCAGTGTAAACAGTGTCATTTAGAAATAAAAACAGCACCATAAAAATCATGACAGAATCCCTTTAGGTTTTTCCTCATTTATAGGCGATTGATGTGGGAATAAATCATCCTGTTACCTTCAGGGCTTGTAGTAGTTCCCCAACCGGAGACCAGGCAATTGGCTCCATCTCCCACAACTGGGCAGCCCAAGGGAATTGTCTGGACGTAATCATTAATTGTGACCGGTGAGGCCAGTCTCAGCATCATGATGTCATTGTCATATGTTGTAGGATTAAAGCCACCATGAGGGCACATTTTTTCAGCATAGGAAAACTGTTCTTTTCCTTCATAAACAGCCAGATTATGCTCCCCCAGACGAATTTGAAGACTCCTAGAAAATAGAATAGAATGAATACAAACTTACAGGGTGATACAGTGGGGCTGATTCACTAAGGGTCGAATATCGAGGGTTAATTAACCCTCGATATTCGACTGGGAATTGAAATCCTTCGACTTCGAATATCGAAGTCGAAAGATTTAGCGCAATTAGTATGATCGTACGATCAAAGGATTATTCCTTCGATCGAACAATTAAATCCTTCGAATCAAACGATTCGAAGGATTTAAATCCAACGATCGAAGGAATATCTTTCGATCAAAAAAAGTTAGCCAAGCCTATGGGGACCATCCCCATAGGCTAACATTGACTTCGGTAGCTTTTAGGTGCCGAACTAGGGGGTTGAAGTTTTTTTTAAAGAGACAGTACTTCGACTATCGAATGGTCGAATAGTCGAACGATTTTTACTTCGAATCCTTCGATTCGAAGTCGTAGTCGAAGGTCGAAGTAGCCCATTCGATGGTCGAAGTAGCCCAAAAAATACTTTGAAATTCAAAGTTTTTTCACTTCTAATCCTTCACTCGAAGTAAGTGAATCGGCCCCATCGTGTTGTTTGGTAAATTATGTATTAAGACAAACTTCTGCCTTTATTTAATTTGCAAAGTTCAGTTTCATTTATTATTTTCTGCAAATAGTGTTAGAGGCCTGTTACAGTATAGTATAGGAACTTCTGAGAAACCAAAGTACAGTACAATACCTTTGTTACTGGTTCTTCCTATAATGGTCCTATGTGGATCTCCAGCACAGACACACTTTATAGTTATTGTAGCACCCACAATACCATTCATGCAACAGATCATTTTCATAACATTATGGGGCCGATTCACTAACTTCGAGTGAAGGATTCGAAGTAAAAAAACTTCGAATTTCTAAGTGTTTTTTGGGCTACTTCAACCATTGAATGGGCTACTACGACCTTCGACTACGACTTTGAATCGAACTATTCGAACTAAAAATCGTTCGACTATTCGACCATTCGATAGTGGAAGTACTGTCTCTTTAAAAAAAACTTCCACCCCCTAGTTCGCCATCTAAAAGCTACCGAACTCAATGTTAGCCTATGGGGAAGGTCCCCATAGGCGTTCCTAAGATTTTTTGATCGAAGGATATTCCTTCGATCGTTGGATTTAAATCCTTCGAATCGTACGATAATAATCCTTCGATCGTTCAATCGTACTATCTGCGCTAAATCCTTCGACTTCGATATTCGAAGTCGAAGGATTTTAATTCCCAGTCGAATATCGAGGGTTAATTAACCCTCGATATTCGACCCTTGGTGAATCGGCCCCCAAATATTAATAGGCCTATTTATTTCGTTATGGTTTTTTCAACCACAACTACACTCACATTTAAAAAAAAAAAAAAAAAGAAGCCTGATTGTCTACTTATTTGTTGAAAGATCAGACTATAAAAAGCACAAACTAATAAAAACACAAAAGGAATAAGAATATGAAAACCTTGAAATCCTTTTAATTTATGGTGCATTTAAAAAATGAAAAAAAAAATTGTAAACTTCTAAAACCTCAAAGCAACTTAATATTTTAAAATGTGCTAAGGACAGCTCCCATTGACTTCTACATGACTGTCGTACTTTAGGGGAGTTATTTACAAAAACTTGAAATTTTCTCATAATTTCAGTAAAACAACTTTGACCAAACTCCCATCCACAATTTTGCTTTATTTATCAACAAAATAATTCAAAAAATTTGAAAAAAATTCTGAAATGCACACATTTTTTGCATTTGACACAAAGGGGCATATTTATCAAAGAGTGACGTTAATAGTGAAGTTCCGCCACTAGAGTGAAGTTCCGCCACTCTCCATTCATTTCTATAGGATTTTTATAGGCGTATTTATCAAAGGGTGAACTTTCACTTTCACCCATTGATAAATACGCCTTTCAAAATCCCATAGAAAGAATTGAGAGCTGCGGAATTTCACTCTAGTGGCGGAACTTCACTCTTTGATAAATTTACCCCAAAGACTTTTCTGGATTTGGTGCCCAAAAAAACTGACATTTTAAGATTATAGCCCGAAAACCATGGATTTTCCAGACTATTGTATGAGAACCACAAATGTTTCGGACTTTTGCACAAAACCCATCGTAGATCATGAATAGTGATGGGCGAAATTCTCCTGCTTCGATTTGCCGAAAAATTCATAATTTTCCCGCCAAATTTAAATTTCCAACCAGAAAAATTGGGCTTTAGTAAATAACCCTTTAGAGTTTAGAGTTTTTAGTGGTTTTTCCACTTATTAAATAGTGAAAATGTTGTGTTTTAAAGTGATTCTTCACATGTAAGATTTAGCACTAAAAGAAGTCAGAATCATGAAAAAAAATACAAACTTTAGTAGAACTTTAGCCCCCTGAGTGGTAATAATAAGTAATTAAGCTTATATGCTGGGGGCAAGGCTGCTGCGCAAATGAGGTGAGTTGAGAAACTTGCTTCAGGTGACACCACTGGTTACCAGGGGCGTCAAAAATGCAGCATCTGGAACCTTTAATAGCTGAATTTTTGGGTTTCTACTAGCATAGAGAGTGCAATTGGGTTCATGGACCCCTCTGGACCCCAGGGAGGCAACAGCCACAAGGATCCTCCTCCCTGACTGGGGATAAGGAAGTAGTGAATACTCGGTAGAACTAGATTGATCAAGGACACCCACCCTAACCATGGAACGCTTCTGCCCATGAGCTTTGGGTATTAATTAAATGCATTGAATCGGTACTGGCCAACCCCCAAACTCACTTAACAATCATGCTGTGTTAGCTACCATTGTTATAGATGGTCTGCTTAGCAAACAATTCATAAATTAACTGAAAATCTCATTTATATTCATGGTTATTACTGAGTATAAACTTAGTTAATTTAGTAATCAATCCAACGTCAAGATGTGTTATCAAGAAGGGATGAACGAGCATCACTTCTACCCAGCAGATGTCATTATGGTTTATATTCACATTCTTAAAGACTCCCTTAAAGCAAAGGTGTATTATTAACCAATGTGCCAGTCGGGGGGCAGATGTAAGGAATGTGGCAGCTGCTTGTGTATAAGTGAAGTAACTGAGGCCTTGGTTAAAAAAAAGACTGAGATGAAATTAGGTGTAAGCTCAAAATATAGTGGACGTTGGACATTTATAAATTTAGTTCTTTTAATGAATTTTCACATTAATTTGACAACTTAATTATATTTCCTTATTATTGTTAAATTATTCTACTCACGATAACTGGCAGTGGGCAGCAGTCAGAACCCAGTTCTTGTCTATTAAGACTCCGCCGCATACGTGCTGGTCAAAGTAGTAAAGGGAACATTGCCACGGTTGGGAATTAGGGCGACATTCTGTGCCCCCAATGATCCGATCATAATATCGTGCGTGAACTGGAAGAAGAAGCCAACGATCAATACTTTATTTTCAGGGAGTTATGGTTGTTTATGTAACAGTATTTTTAAATTATTCTAAGTTGTACAATAGATTATGGACAAAACTATAAAAACAGCCATAACCAAAGGTCACCTTGTGCCTTTTGTTGTTGTTGCATAAACCATTGCTGGTCTACTGTTGTTCATTCGTGGTCATCTTCAGAACTACAATAATTCTTGTTCCAGAAATGGCTATATATTTGTAGTGATGGGCGAATTTATTCACCAGGCGCGAATTTGCGGCGAATTCCCGTGATTGGCTGCCGGCAAATAAATTAGCGAAGCCATAGCGAAAATTCACCAGCGTAAAAAAAGAAAAAATGGACGCCAGCGTCAAAAAAATGGAAACCGGCGCAAAACAAATGTCTGCCGGCTTCAAAAACGAACACCGGTGCCGTTTCACAAATTTTTCGAATTTTTCGGCAAACGAAACGCCCCAAATTCGCCCATCACTATATATTTGTCTTTCTACAAGTAGGTAGAGTAGTAAAGGAACATTGTAGTGCAAGCCTTATAGATTCTCTGCAGCATGCATCTATATTGGTAATTTACTATCTGGTGACTTTTCCCAATCTGGAGTGACTGCAAAATTAACTGTAACTCTGTTTTTGTTTTTTGTAATGTTTGATGGTATTTGCAGCCTAGCCATAACCCTACAACTCAAGTATTTTCCTGGCGAAATAATCCTTTGTTTTGGTTGAGGAGCTCCATGGGCATGCAGTAGACAATGTAAGACTATGGATCTACCAATGTGGCACCTGTGCAGCACAAACTTTAATATTATTGAAACAAGGTGAAGGTGCAGATGTGGCACCCATAATGTGTAGGTTTTTTATGTTCTAGTGGTAGATCCAAATTAGGAAGCATTAGTGATGATCTTTCTTACACCTGAAAAAGTAGAAGAATATATCCATGGTGGCTCTTAAGTAGGGTAAATAGATTCCATTATTTTATTAAGGTGTATAAACTAATTTTCAGTTTACCTCTACTCCCCCATTTAATGACCTGCAGCTGCATTACAGGGTGAATATCATCCCATATGGAACTCATAATATGTTTTCTACAAAATCTTATCCTGTTTGTCATTGAGGTTGGGCTAAGGCAAGCTCATAATAACCACTTACCCAGATCTTATTGTAATTACGTTGGGGCCACCTTCTTGGCTTTTAATTTTCAAGCTGGACATGGAGTCAGTAGTCCATAACAATAATTACAAAAATTGTATGTGGTCAACGAGCTAGAGCTTATTTATTGAGGGAGATTTTTTTTCTGCAATATCAGATTGTATTTGTAGCTCCACTACAAGAAATATTTTGAAAGGCTTTCCTTCAGAAAAGCGTGAATGGCTCATTGAAATGTAATGGGATATGTAAAAAGCATGTGCTAGGAACCCTAGATCACATATGATTGAGCCACAACATAAGTGTAATATAATCATATGACTAGAAATCCCTAATATTCCTCAGAAAATAGTTCTACTCACCAGCCGATCCCAAGAGAGCTGATACAAATAAGAGGAACATGTTGGAAATAACGTTGTCTTTAGACTGGAAGGTGATTAAGGTAGGGTTTTCATTTCATGGGTTACAGTAAATTATTAACAGCTTGGGTGAAGAAATCCCACACGTATTAGCAGAAAAGGAAAGCCAAAACGAACTTGCATCACACCATATCTTGGTTATCTGTTTAAGGTCTATATATAACTCTACATAAATGTTCTATGATTCACAGAGGCAAAGACAAAAAATATCACATACTCTGAAGATATTGGAAAGGAACCTGCCACCATAGAGGTTATGTTACTGTGACTTTCCCAAAGACAAAAATGTGGTGTTTCCAAAATGCCCACTAGGGGCCTCAGATAAGTTACCTGCAGGTTATTTATCTATATCAATTATCTCTTGCTTAACCTCAACTAGGTTGCTTGAAACCCCCATAAAATACAAACATCTCTAACTTAACGTGTGGTATATTATTGCATCATGTCTTCAAAAAATAGAAGTTATTGACCAACCCAACTTGAATTTTGGTGTGGAACAAGACTAGCGATCCCCAACTAGTGCCTTGTGAGTGATATGTTGCTCACCAACCATTTGGATGTTGCTCCCAGTGGCCTCAAAGCACCTGGTCACTGGTAGCAACATCCGAAGTGTTGGTGAGCAACATATCACCCATATCGCTATTATTTTTGAATTACTGGCTTGGAGGTAAGTTTTGGTTTCATAAAAAACAGGTGTACCGCCAAACAGAGTCTCCTATAGCTGCCAGTCCTCATAGGGGCTACTAAATAGCCAATCAGAACATATTTTGCACGCGACATTAACAAACTAACCAACTAATGAATTTTACATCCATAGCAACTGGTCCATAATTACCAATTTGGAATATGAAATTATGATTAACAGCATCAAATTCAATATCAATTAATTGATTCTATTAATACTGATTAATTTTGATATATATTTATGTGTGGAATTGTTTAATATATGCGGTTTTTGCATATGTGTAAATAGAAGGTGATTAATTTGTATTAACATATGGGTCACTAACTATTTGAATCAGGTGGCTGAGAGAATAATTAAAATGTAATATAATAAATTATAGACTAAATACCGAGTGCAGACTTTGAGATACTTTCTAATACTAATTAATTTCCATATTTTGCACCACCCAGGAAAGATTTTCATGCTTGATCTGCTCCCCAACTCTTTTTACAACAGAATGTTTTCAAAATGAATCAGTAAATAGTGCTGCTCCAGCAGAATTTTGCACTGAAATCCATTTCTCAAAAGAGCAAACAGATTTTTTTATATTCAATTTTGAAATCTGACATGGGGCTAGACATATTGTCAATTTCCCAGCTGCCCCCAGTCATGTGACTTGTGCTCTGATAAACTTCAAACACACTTTACTGCTGTACTGCAAGTTGGAGTGATATTGCCCCCTCCCTTTCCCCCCCCAGCAGCCAAACAAAAGAACAATGGGAAGGTAACCAGATAACAGCTCCCTAACACAAGATAACAGCTGCCTGGTAGATCTAAGAACAACACTCAATAGTAAAATCCCATGTCCCACTGAGACACATTCAGTTACATTGAGAAGGAAAAACATCAGCCTGCCAGAAAGCATTTCTCTCCTAAAGTGCAGGCACAAGTCACATGACCAGGGGCAGCTGGGAAATTGACAAAATGTCTAGCCCCATGTCAGATTTCAAAATTGAATATAAAAAAATATGTTTGCTCTTTTGAGAAATGGATTTCAGTACAGAATTCTGCTGGAGTAGCACTATTAACTGGTGTGTTTTGAAAAAAACATGTTTTCCGATGGCAGGATCCCTTTAAGAAATATTGGCGACCCCTGAGCTAGACATTATCTCCATTTTTCAGGTGCCTGGCAATAGTACCCAAGCAGGAGAAATAACACAAACTGGTTCATGGTGTAATACAATGGGAAGGGGAGAACAATTAGGGTGCGGCTTGTTCCGATCCGATGCGCTAAGAGGAAGCAGATTCGGCAAATATAAATTAATAGAAATGTCGGACCTTGCAGCTGTGTGCATACGACATGACTGATGGATGAAGATGAAACCTGCAGCATTCGCATCCGTCAGTTGTGTCGGATACATGCAGCTACAAGGCCAGACATTTCTATTACTTACATTATATTTGCTCATCTGTCTCGTCGCATGCGCTTCCTCTCATCGCATCTAAAGCAAAGCAGTTCTATTGTGCAGCACTGGCTCCTTCTCAAAGCTCAGAATCAGGCACAAAGCACTGAGATGGTGCCTCCACCAATATTACAGCTAAAAAAAAATACATTTGTTGATTCAAGAATACATTTTATTTAGTAGAGTGAATTATTTGCAATGTAAATAAATAATAAACCAAATAAATAATAAATCTAAGAATTAGATCGTGTTTTTATATTTCCGTGTGCAGAATACAGTTGTGTAAAATACATTATGTTGCTGCAAAGAAGACTTCACACCAGTGACGTTTCCTCCTAATGGGTAAAGGCTGGACATTACTCAAACATTGGAAGAGAAATCAAAAGCAAACATTTAGCCATCTGGTTCTTTCTCAGGCTTTTAAATCCACACAACTGTGAAATGTTCCATGACACAGGGACAATATTGTGTATTTATTTGCAGTTACAGGGTCACATGTTGGAAGGGAATATTCATGTTTGGTTCAGGAGAAGGTACTGTATTTAAATGAAAATATCTCTGTATGGAAAGATTCTTCATTTATAGGAGAAAACAATGACATTAGATCAGATTAACCTGCAATGCAGATCCTTATGGAGACATAATTAACACCAAAGAAATGTACGGCACTCCTATCAAAAAGGAATACAGGTTTATTGCATTCTCCTGCAGGGATCCTACACCCTACGCGTTTCGGGAATCACTCCCTTAATCATAGGCATATGAATATGGAGACATGCTCACACAATATGAAAGCACAACACATTGTAAGTTAATACACTGCTTTACAATTAACGAAAAGTGTAGACTGGTGTAATTATTTTACAACATTATTCTAAGGAGGCCAATTTATCGATTACATAGTAACATAAATCGTTACATACAGTTGTTGCATAGTTAGAAATTTAAGCTGAAAAAAGATAAAGGTCCAACCCCTCCAAATGAAACCCAGTGGACAAATATATACACAGACCTATGTATACATGTATATATATATATACCAACACCTTTACTAACTAGCTATAGATCTTAAGATCACAATTTTTTTTGCGAAACTGCTGCAAAAATGTCACCATGACAAAATTGTCACGAGACAAAAAAAGTTGCAATAAGAAAAAACAACCATTGACTTTAATGCATTTGGACAAAAAAAGTTACAGAGACAAAATTGGCGCTGAGAAAAAAAAAACACCATAAGAAAAAATGGCCATTCTTATGGTGACTTTTTTTGTTTCAGCAACAATTTTGTCTTGGCGAAAATTTTGTCTCAGCTTTATTGTCCAAATGTATTAAGCATTTGGACAATAAAGCTGAGACAAAATCGTCGCCAAGGCACAATTGTCGCTGAAAGAAAAAAGTCACCATAAGAAAAAGCGACTGTTGACTTTATTGCATTTGGAGTGAGAAAAAATTGGCGTGGGTAAAAAATTGTCATTCGTCAAAAAAATGTTGACACAGATGTATCAAGGATCGAATATCGATGGTTAATTAACCCTCAATATTCGACTGCCAAATTAAAATCCTTCAACTTCGAATATCGTTCCATCGAACGATCGAAGGAATAATGAACGATTCGAAGGATTTTAATCCATCGATCGAAGGATTATCCTTCAATCAGAAAATTGTTAGCAAGCCTATGGGGACCTTCTCCATAGGCTAACATCGGCCTCGGTAGGTTTTAGGTGGCGAACTAGGGGGTCGAAGAAATTTTTAAAGAGACAGTACTTCGATTATTGAATGGTCGAATATTCGAACGATTTTTAGTTCGAATTGTACGATTCGAAGTCGAAGGTCGTAGTCAAAGGTCGAAGTAGCCAATTCGATGGTCGAAGTAGCCAAAAAAAACATTCGAAATTCAAAGTATTTTTCCTCTATTCCTTCACTCGATTTTTTTTAGAGTTTCGCTAATTTTTGGGTGTAGCAAAACGGGACTGATTTGCTCATCACTAAACATCACCCGGCGGGCATTCCCCAACTTCACTGTCTACACCATGAACACCCACCCACACTGCTTTCAATGAAAGTTGTTCCTTTAGTCTAAAGAGTTGACTTCTGCTGCATTCATATTTTCTAAGGGAAAAAAGTTCCCCCACAATCTGTATAATGCCCTCTAATGACCTCTTGTAAAGAGTTATTATGTCCCTTATGTCAGCCTTGAAAGACTACCCTTATAGTTTACATCTTCCTTCCCAGTTGCCAGTTTAGTTGCACATCTCTCCAGCTCATTTATATTCTTCTTAAGGACTGGAGCCCAAAACTGTATTGCATACTCCAGGTGAGGCTTTACTAGGGATCTATTAGGCAAGACATTTCTTTAGTTGATTTAGTAGCCAAGCCACTGAATGGCACTGCTTAGAGTTGCACAGCTTGATACCCACAAAAATCCCCAAATCCTCCTAATTATTGTCAGATTGATCAACGTGTGGAATTAGAGTTCACCCCAGTAACGTTCCACTGCTCTGTTAAATTCTATGGGGTTTTTAAAGGTATACCAAATTATGAACTCTAACTTTCACCCACTAATAAATATAACAGTGAAGCAGTGGAATGTTACTGGGGTGAGCTCTAATTTCACACTTTGATCAATCTGCCCTTTAGAGGCCTATTTATAATTGTCGAAGTCGAGAAAAAAAATAGGCACACCAAAAAAAAGAAAACGCTTGCTTATTTAAGAAAAAATTGCAAGAGAATATTTGAAACTCAATGAAAAAAAGACCAACTGAAATTTATTTAAAAAATCTAAGTTTTTTTCTGCAGGTGAATAGGCTGTATTCGAATAGTTTGAATCAAAGGATTCAAAGTTTTTTTAAAAAAGTCCACCAAATAGGTTCTAGGAGGCCCATATAGGCTAACACAGTAATTTGGCAGGTTTTAGATGGCGAATGGTTGAAGTCAACATTTTACAGAGACAGTACATGATAAATTAAGATATTTGAATAGTCAAATTTTTTCAAATCTAATTTTTGGCCTTTTCTGTAGTCAAAGCACACAAAAATAGGTCGAAATTCGAATTTATTTGCTTCGACCCTTGATAAATCTGCCCGTAAGTTGTTATAGACAATTCCCATTGACTTCTACTGTATCTCGCCAGCTTTTACTTGCCATGTTTTTTTCTGGCAACTTTTTCAGGTTTTTATTTCATCAATACCAACTATTCAAGGTTTCGAAGAATATTCTTAAGGTATATTCCCATTCTCATTTTTTCTCGAATTGTGATTAAAACACGATCAATAGTTTTAAGTTATTGAAACAGTTGAATCCAAACGATGAGGAAAAAAATTGTCGCCCATAGACTTCAATGCAGTTTGTGAATTTTTCACTGGTTCGCGAATTTTCTGCTAAAAGAAACACGTCATCACTATCTTTTAATAAATAAGTATTTCATACCTTATTAAGATGTAAGTTGAGTCAAGGTTGAAAAAACTGTAAGGGAGGTATTCATTAAAACTTAAATTTTTTTCATATTTTTTTTTCAACAGATATACAATGGGATTCTTCAGAGCTTATCTGTTATCTACTGTGTATCCTGTGCTTGAATGGCTGCCCCCATGGCTACACAGCAGCTTGTTTATATAAACTATAGTAGTACTTATCTGTTATCTACTGTGTATCCTGTGCTTGAATGGCTGCCCCCATGGCTACACAGCAGCTTGTTTATATAAACTATAGTAGTACTTATCTGTTATCTACTGTGTATCCTGTGCTTGAATGGCTGCCCCCATGGCTACACAGCAGCTTGTTTATATAAACTATAGTAGTACTTATCTGTTATCTACTGTGTATCCTGTGCTTGAATGGCTGCCCCCATGGCTACACAGCAGCTTGTTTATATAAACTATAGTAGTACTTATCTGTTATCTACTGTGTATCCTGTGCTTGAATGGCTGCCCCCATGGCTACACAGCAGCTTGTTTATATAAACTATAGTAGTACTTATCTGTTATCTACTGTGTATCCTGTGCTTGAATGGCTGCCCCCATGGCTACACAGCAGCTTGTTTATATAAACTATAGTAGTACTTATCTGTTATCTACTGTGTATCCTGTGCTTGAATGGCTGCCCCCATGGCTACACAGCAGCTTGTTTATATAAATTATGGTAGAGTTTCTGAAGCAAACACACTAGTTTTACTACATTATATCATCATTCCTTTAAAACACTTTAATTTTTTGGTGTTACTGTTCCTTTAATATCCATGAGCTCAGTTCCAGCAATTATATTGTTTCCATACACAGGCCAATGGGCTGTAAATATGGTCAAGAAAAACTATACAAGGAAGCCAGTGTTTAATTGACAACATTAAACACAGAGAGGAAAAAAATAAAACTCAGAAACAGGTTGTTGCTGTTCAGATATCTGTATTATTAATGGAGGTTATTAATGCTTGTCACCAGCTGCAGAGACATTATGTGGTTTAATAGCAGCAGCGGTTTTTATTCTGGATAGTGTCTCTGATCCAGTCAATGTAATTGAAAACTCTGGTAAATACCCCGGGCTTCTTTGGCAAACCACAGATATAATGTCCCCAAGATGTGATTCCATGAAGCTCTCCGTTGCAGACCAGCGGACCCCCGGAGTCTCCCTGTATGAAAAGACAAACTTGAAGCTGTAAAAGAAAATCTTTTAGATGGTTAGAAAGAAGAAGGCTACAGTATCTGCCCTTCGCTCATGGCGTTATTGTTCTTCAAACACAGAAAACTTCTTATTAAGACTTTACAGTTACCCTTCTAGATCAGTACATATATTTTGGATTTTGTTAGTTGTCTAAGAAATAGATGTAATAGTTGCCTGTGGGGCAAGACATTTTTAAATTAAAGCTAAAGTGCCATTTAATCAATCAGATGTCGATTGGGCAGGTTCAACTTTACTGTCAGCTCAACGACCCCATAAGCTACTTGATGCAGTCCTAACAAACTAATATGCAAAAATAATGCCAGATATATGGACAGATATCCAGATAAATGGCCAAAAGATCTAGATTAGTGACTAGTCTAAAAGTGGACAATTTGAGCCCTCTAGACTGATAAGCCAATGTACTGCGCCCTCTGACGCCCTGTCCAATATCTGGGTGGAAATCAGCTGGATGTCAGCTCGACGACCCCATAGGCTACTTGCTGCAGTCCTCACCCTGACCTATTCCAACTACTGTAATCCAATCATTTGGCCCTAGAACCAACAGTGGGATTAAACCCAACATTGCCCACTTTGCATGTTCTGAATTGATCCGCTCATTTAGCGACATTAGAATTCAATTATATAATTAATTACCTTGTAATTAAATTATATACAAGGTGAGAGGTGCTGAAGAGAATGTGGAGTAATTAATTTATTAATATGGCCTTTACAGAATAGTAGACAAGTGGCTCCTTATAGATTAGTAGTGATGGGCGAATTTGGGGCGTTTCGCCGAAAAATTTGAGAATTTCCGGTGAAACTGTGAAAAATTCTCAAAACTAACGCCGGCGTCCATCTTTTTTTTGATGCAGGAGAATTTTCGCGGCGGTTTCGAAAACTTATTCGCCAGCCGTGAATATTCGTGCCTGGCGAACAAATCCGCCCATCACTATAGATTAGTAAATAAAAGCTTTTTTAGTTGAATTTTCATTATGGTGGTTCGTTTGTTGTTTTATCTATATACTGTATAACTGACTTAAGTTGCCCATGTGCTAAATGATTCCCTCATTTGGTGAGCGGATCTTTTCCAGGACAAGCAAGGTGGGTGATATTGGGTTTAACCCAATTTTTGGCCCTAGGGGCAAATGATTGGATTACAGTAATGGGAATAGAAACCATTAGGGTGAAGGCTGCATCAACTAGCCTAAAATTGAACCTGCCCAATCAACATCTGGCTGATTTTCATGGCCGGACTGGACACAAGGCGAGACCCAGTTAGGCCTGCCGTCCCAGACCCGATTCCTGCTGGTGCTCCCCCGGGCGGCTGATCTCCCTCCCCAGACAGGCTAGAGATAAATTGAATTTCTGCTTGCTCGGGGTATAGGGCAGGTGGTGGGCAGTCCTTGTAGGGGGGTGAGGGGTACGGCTGAAGCTGGTGGTGTACCCACCAGTCCAACTCTGCAGAAATCGGTGAGGTGGTCCCGTCGGAGGACCGAATACATTGACTCACATTGACCACTTTTAGCCTAGATCATCTGGTCATTTATCTGGAGATCTGTCCATATATCTGCCGTTGTTTCTCGATATTTGTTTATTACATCTTTTTACAACTCAGTATGAATGTAGTTACCTAGAGTCATCTCACCTTGCAGGTGTCATTCCCTCCAGCCTTGTTGCCAGCGCAGAGCATGTTATCGGTTATCATATCATCCGGGTAGTAGGCCTGGCACTCACTGTTACTCTCTGTTGAAAGATTTACACACTGTAGCTTGTCCGGGTAGGTCTCTAGAGGCAAAAGAATCAGAGGTTTTCTTTAAACAAAATCATGGTGTTCCCCAAACTGCTCATATTGAGTGCACAGAAATATATAGTTAGGTGTGAAAGACATATGAATCATAAATAATATTGCTTCCATAATATTCTATTATCCCAGAGATTTTGATGGTTGTTCTTCTCTCCTATCTGATTCCCTGACTGCCCATCGGTCTTATTAAGGGGCAACAGAGAATTCAGCATTAGTGATGAGCGAATTTTTTCGCCAGCCTTCACAGCGAAATTCCGCACTTCGCCCTCTGCAAAAATCCACAGCAAAAAGTCACCAAGACAAAATTGTCACCGAAACTGTCGCCGAAATTGTCATCGCTATAAGAAAAAATGGCCATTGACTTTAATGCATTTGGACAAAAAAGTCGCCACAAGAAAAGCATTGACCATTGACTTTTTTGACCATTGAAAAAATGGTGAATTTTTAAAAATTTCATGAATTCTTTAGCAAAGCGCAATGGGACAGATTCGCTCCTCACTATTCAGCCTTTCCAATGTGTCAGAAATATAATACATGTACTACATGGGAAGTAGGTGCTGGATTAACGGAACTGCTGCTCTAAATAAGAAATGTAATGGTTTAAATCTAAATAGCATTGCAAAGTTTATAATTGTTGTATAGTCACCCATAACAACCAGCCAACAGGTAGCAATTAATGATACATTAAGGTCATACAATATATAATTAATGGGCATTTGTAGCAATTGTGCTAGGGAAATGGGCTGAGTTAGATTAAAACTCCACGAGCGTTTTTCGTCAGATCGATAAACTGGCGACAAAATGCACGCGACAAGTTAGATGGAGTCACACGCGTCAAGATATAATTGGACTGAATGAAAAGTTGAACTACACGGTCCGATGAAGACGTTGCTTTCTGTGTCGGTCCGACTGTCACGGTCCGACTGTCGGATGAAGAAGCTCCCAACGGTCCGACTGTCGGATGAAGACGCTCCCAACGGTCCGACTGTCGGATGAAGACATTGCTTTCTGTGTCGGTCTGACTGTCACGGTCCGACTGTCGGATGAAGACGCTCCCAACGGTCCGACTGTCGGATGAAGATGCTCCCAACGGTCCGACTGTCGGATGAAGACGCTCCCAACGGTCCGACTGTCGGATGAAGATGCTCCAACGGTCCGACTGTCGGATGAAGACGCTCCCAACGGTCCGACTGTCGGATGAAGATGCTCCCAACGGTCCGACTGTCGGATGAAGACGCTCCCAACGGTCCGACTGTCGGATGAAGACGCTCCCAACGGTCCGACTGTCGGATGAAGACGTTGCTTTCTGTGTCGGTCTGACTGTCACGGTCCGACTGTCGGATGAAGACGCTCCCAACGGTCCGACTGTCGGATGAAGACGCTCCCAACGGTCCGACTATCGGATGAAGATGCTCCCAACGGTCCGACTGTCGGATGAAGACGCTCCCAACGGTCCGACTGTCAGATGAAGATGCTCCCAACGGTCCGACTGTCGGATGAAGACGCTCCCAACGGTCCGACTGTCGGATGAAGACGCTCCCAACGGTCCGACTGTCGGATGAAGACGCTCCCAACGGTCCGACTGTCGGGTGAAGACACTGCTTTCTGTAATGTAGTTTTTACCTGCAACTTTTCTTCAGTTCAATTAGAATTTTGGCGTCTCCATCCAACATCACGTGTGTTTTGTCGCTAGAGGTCGATCCGACGATAAACGCTTGTGAAGTTCTAAAATTGGGACATATTTGACACAATACTGTGGGGGTGATTAAGCTAATTGCTGAATTAAATGAAACACTTAACACTTTCCATACCAATAAAAAATCCAGTACCTTGAGGGCTTGTGATTGTCCCCCATCCTGAAGCAAGGCACTGTGTATTAGGTTCCACCAGGTGACTCGCCAATTGGATAGTATTCACGTGGCAAGTAATGTTGGCTTTGGAGGCCAGTTTGAGAAGCATGATGTCATGATCATATGTAACCTGGTCAAAGTCACAATGAGGGCATCTTTTTGCAGCATAAGTGAATTGCTTCTGGCTTGTAGGTTTAATTCTGTTATGATCTCCAAGAACAACTTGAAGGTTCCTGTATAGCAGAAACATCAGAAAGAACTGGAAAGAACACAGATTACTTTTGGACAGTGCTAAGGAATTTGTGTTTAAAACTATGGACCATTGGGGGCAGATTTACAAAGCTCGAGTGAAGGATTCGAATTAAAAAAACTTCGAATTTCGAAGTGTTTTTTTGGCTACTTCGACCATCGAATGGGCTAGTTCGACCTTCGACTACGACTTCGACTACGAATCGAACGATTCGAACTAAAAATCGTTCGACTATACGACCATTCGATAATCGAAGTACTGTCTCTTTAAGAAAAACTTCGACCCCCTAGTTCGGCAGCTAAAAGCTACCGAACTCAATATTAGCCTATGGGGAAGGTCCCCATAGGCTTGCCTGTGTTTTTTTGATCGAAGGATATTCCTTCGATCGTTGGATTAAAATCCTTCGAATCGTTCTATTCGAAGGATTTAATCGTTCGATCGAACGAATAATCCTTCGATCGTACGATCGTACGATTAGTGCTAAATCGTTCGACTTCGATATTCGAAGTCGAACGATTTTAGTTCCTAGTCGAATATCGAGGGTTAATTAACCCTCGATATTCGACCCTTAGTAAATCTGCCCCTTAGTGTATCACCAGTATATTTGGTCAATGGTACATTGCTGAGTGGCTGGACTGATGGTTCTGAGGTATGGGATCCGTTATCTGGAAACCCGTTATGCAGAAAGCTTCCGAATTACGAAATGGCCATCTCTCCATTTTATCCAAATAATCCACATTTTTAAAAACAATTTCCTTTTTCTGTGTAATAATAAAACGGTAACTTGTACTTGATCCCAACTAAGATATAATTAATCCTTATTGGAAGCACAACCAGCCTATTGGGTTTATTTCATGTTTATATGATTTTCTAGTTGGCTTATATTACAGGAAGATCCATTATCCAGAAAGCCTCAGGTTCCATGTATTCTGGATAACAGGTCCCATAACTGTAATAAACTTGTCTGTAGCAAGCAATGCCAGTCAGCTGCATCAAGGGCAAATAAGGTCTTGAGTTGTATTAAATGGGGCAGAGAGTCACGGGAGGAGGGGGTCCCACTGTATAGAGCACTGGTAAGGCCCCATCTAGAATATGCCGTACAGTTTTGGTCTCCATCACTCAAACAGGACATTATTGTATTAGAGAGGGTACAGAGAAGGGCAACTAAGCTGGTAAAGGGAAAATCTTAGCTATGAGGAAAGACTGGCCAAATTGGGGATGTTCACGCTGGAGAAGAGGCGCTTAAGGGGTGATATGATAACTATGTATAAATATATAAGGGGATCATATAATAATCTCTCTAATGATTTATTTACCAGTAGGTCTTTCCAGCTGACACAAGGTCACCCATTCCGATTAGAAGAAAAGAGGTTCTGGCTAAATATTGGGAAGGGGTTTGTTACAGTGAGAGCTGTGAAGATGTGGAATTGTCTCCCTGAATCAGTGGTACAGGCTGATACATTAGATAGGTACAAGGAAGGGTCGGATGCTTTATTCACCAGTAGCTCCTCCCAGCAGACAGGAGGGAGCCAATGAGATTAGAGGAGGGAAAGGGGTGTTACAGGGAGAGCTGGGAAGTGAATCAGGGGTACAGGCTGATACATTAGATAGGTACAAGGAAGGGTCGGATGCTTTATTCACCAGTAGCTCCTCCCAGCAGACAGGAGGGAGCCAATGAGATTAGAGGAGGAAAAGGGGTGTTACAGGGAGAGCTGGGAAGTGAATCAGGGGTACAGGCTGATAAATTAGATAGGTATAAGAAGGGGTTGGATGGTGTTTAGTAAGTGAGGGAATACAGGGATATGGGAGATAGCTCATAGTACAAGTTGATCCAGGGACTGGTCCCATTGCATCTTGGAGGCAAGAAGGATTTTTTCCCCTCTGAGACAAATTGGTCAGGGTTCAAATGGGTTTTTCGCCTTCCTCTGGATCAACTAGCAGTTAGGCGTATTTTATATAGAATTGATGGACTTGTGACTTATTTAAACCTAACTTGTTACTATGATCTATGATCTAGCCTGAGGCTCCCCTTTTTGTTACCCTCAAACCTTTAAAATCCCACACAAGTCACATTAACCCCAATCTATGAAATTGTGCTTTGGTCCCACATATCACTAAAATATATCTGTTGTATCAGATGCAATATTGGAACTGTAGCTCCATCTGCCGTCTCTGAGATCTGGAAGAGTATGTGGTTCTCACTTGTCTCACTTCAACAAACACTAGTCTGCATTTGGTAATTAGACGTTGCCCAAAAAGGGAAAGAAACACTCTCTGGCTAAGTGGGTGCCATGTTGCACATTTCTTGTTAAAAAAGCGTGGGGCCTGCTCTTACATGTGTGGGGTCAAAAGAACTGTAAACTGGGCACATACACTATGTTGCTGTCACAATGAGGATTCTAAATGTGATGGCCAACACTGACATTTTCTAATTGGCTCCAGTCTCAGCTGCATCATCTCCACTCAGGACCAATGGAAATATTACATTTCTGAATGACGTGTGCTGAACAACTAAATACTTACGACTGAAGGCAGTGAGCCGCAGTCAGCACCCACCATTCATCTATTAGGATTCCTCCACAGATGAAGTCGCTAAAATAATACAGCGCAACTTGCCATGGCTGTGAGTGTCGAACACACTCTTGTCCACCAATGATCCGATCAAATGTATTGGTCTGAACTAGAAGAGACAGCAGAACAATATTAACACGTTTCTTGTATCAATTCATACACAGACACATATGCGGGTGACTAGTTATCCATTTCATTCTGTTTGTTCCAAAAAAATTGCTTTTCCATCTGATTTTGCTTGGAACTATTTTTAAAATTAACATTTGGTGGCATTTTTTTCTACAGGTTTTTTAAACACAACACTTTTACTTCTTTACTTCTTCGTCTTTATTCGTTCTGTATTCAATTGTTGTGCTTTTCAGGGAGCATGGAAAAAGTCTTATTATACTACAGGAATTTGAATTTCATCACTAATTCTACCCTAGAAAATAGTTTTTTCATCTTTTCTTAAAATTGGCATTTTTTTCTACAGGTTTTTGAAAAACGACACTTTTACTTCTTTACTTCTTCGTTACTTCTTTACTTCTTCATCTTTATTCAATCTGTATTTAATTTTTGTGCTTTTCAGGGAGCATGAAAAAAAGTTGTATTTTACTACAGGAATTTGAAAATTCATCACTAATTCTACCCTAGAAAATTGTTTTTTCATCTGTTCTTAAAATTTACATTTGGTGGCTTTTTTTTCTACAGGTTTTTGAAAAACGATACATCGCTTTTACTTCTTACTTCTTCATCTTTATTCATTCTGTATTTGTTTTTGTGCTCTTTTCAGGGAGCCTGAAACAAGTCTTATTATACTACAGGTATGGGATCTGTTATCCAGAATGCTTGGGACCTGGGGTTTTCCAGATAATGGATCTTTCCATAATTTGGATCTTCATACCTTCTATAGTCTACTAAAAAAAATCATTAAATAAACCCAATAGGCTGGTTTTGCTTCCAATAAGGATTAATTATATTTTAGTTGGGATCAAGAACAAGCGACTGTTTTATTATTACACAGAATAAGGAAATCATTTTTAAAAATGTGGCTTATTTGGATAAAATGGAGTCTATGGGAGACAACCATTCCATAATTTGGAGCTTTCTGAATAACGGGTTTCCGGATAACTATTCCATACCTGTACAGGAATTTGAAAATCATCACAAATCATTTAATCAAATCAATGAAAACGAACTAATAAAAATGTTTTACTTCCTGAACCACAGCAGAGAAATTAATCTCCCCAAGAAACACTGAATCCAAGGGACCTTAAAGCAGTGAATATTCTGTACATCATTCAAATGGCTCCAAATTTTCAAGGAAAAACGCGCAAAAAGAAGAAGCTTTAACCGTGTCTCCTCACCTGCCGATCCCAGCAGAAACGCCACAAGTAGCAGGAACATCTTGGAAACTACGTGACTGAAGAAAAATCCATTTTTTTATTCGGCACTTTAGATTACACAGTAAATTATTAACAGTCATAAAATAAAACCTTGGCTTTTAATCCAAATTCAGTAGGGCTAGAAACATTAATGTGAGAAACAGGGAGGGTGGGAATGATCAAATCCCATTAAAGGCCCCTTCTCCACTGTAACGTGGTACATTCCATGGCCTGTCTTTCTAACTGTGGACTTGTAATGTAACTATCCACCTCCAAAACTTGGTCAGAAAAATTCACATTTAGCCTTTTTTCCTCTTAGTTTCACCCTACTAGTGTTGATGTTCTCTCAAAGCTTCCTTTTCATCATTTTATCTTTGGAGCAATGTTTGTAGTAACTAAAATGTTTTTTTTTCTAATGTTTGTAACAAAAATAATAAATTGTCTCTTTCCTTCCACACATTGCCTCCCCATACACCTGTCAGAATCTGTTTTAAAGGGGAAGTTTACAGTGAGATACAACTGGTTGGAACAGGAGCAAAATAGATAGAATTTATTCTTAACTGAAATTTCATCTATTTTTTTTCATTAAACAATGTACAGTTTTATTATAAAGCAGTAAATTGTTTTTCTTTCACACTTACTTTCTTCTTTGTAAGTATCAATGAGATGCGCATCAACAAGCCCTTTGTTGTTACTGTTTGGTTTAGAGAAAAGCAGAAATCCAAATGCACTGGTAACCTTGTTAATTATAAGAAGAAACTGAATGTTGTGCTCACTACTAAATGTTCAACCATTAGGCGGGCGATGCATTGAGACTGTGACTACATAATTCATATAAATAATGACAAGTCCTCCACACTCTGCCCAAGGAATTATTAAGGAATCATATAAAAGTGAATGTAGGACTGGCCAGACTAGGGATGACTTTGATTTAGTTGGCAGCTTAAATATCTTGCAATATATGAACAAACTTTCCCTGGTTTTTTAAAGGGTAAGTGTAATAAAATTACCTTTGCGGCGTCATCTTGATTCGTAGGGCGCGTGCGGCGCGCCTGCGTGCCTCTTAAAGGTACAGGCACGCTGGCGTGATTGCGCCAGTGCGCATTGACGCACGTTTTGGCACGAACTTTAACCGTATTTAAGGCCCATTCTGACCCCCAGCGAGTGCCCATGATAGAACTTAGTTCTAGTGGTTTTCCTGAGCCTTGTGCGTCTGTCTTTGAAATTCTGATCTGATTATCCGTGTTTGACCCAGTCTGCTTCCTGACAATCCGACAATCTGTATCCTGACCTTTGCCTGCCTACGACAACTCTTCTGCTTAACCCTTTGTTTGATCACCCAGTTTGACCCTTGCCTGCCTGACGATTCTGATATGCGCCTGCCTCAACCCAGCCAGTCTGACCTTCCTTCTGCCTAATCCTTTGTACCGTGACCTTCGGGCCAAAAGACTTTGCTAACAGCCGTGCCCCTTTGCCAGCCAGAACATCTCGCCTTGCTCCTCTCGTTAAGTCCAGGTGGCACCCAAGTAAGCTGAGAGCTTCTCCCGAAGCCCAACGGTGGTCACACTACTGGTGAAGCCGAGCCGAGACCAGGGTGCTTGGCACTTGTTCTGGTATTGGGTGCCGGTCGTGACAGTAAGGCATTTTTAGTAGTTTAAAGGTGGCCATACAGAGGGAGATCCACTTGTTTGTTGCCAAACAAGCAGATCTCTCTCCGACATGCCCATATTGAGGTGGGCGATGTTGGGCTGATCAGATCATGGGCCCAACGATCGGATCAGAATGGAGGCCATAAGGTCGGATCGCGGGACCACGTCAACGAACAGATGCCGCTGTGATCTGAATGGATTTTATACCCTGCCTGATCGACATCTTGATGACTTTCTGACAGATATCGATCGGGGAAGCTGTAGGAATATGCTTAAAATCATGATTCTTATGCCTTCACCTTTAAATTCTTATATTACATGGTTAGTTGCTTGTAACTGTAATTGCAAGGTACAGTTAAAATACAGGATCAATATTATCTGTACAACTTGTAGAAGCTGCATACTGTTACTAAAATGAATGTAACTTCAGCTGTTGCACTTTAGTTATCTCTGTAACATTGACATTTTGCCTCCCCCACCCTATGTAACATTGTTTGTGTCTTCTAAATATAACACATGCTCTATTTGTGTGATTCTGTATAACACATGTTCTATTTGTGGGATTCTGTGAACTATGCTAAATGTTTCTCTCTGTCCTTTTATGCTCTTGAAGGGGGGGCTATAGGGAGCATGCAAAAGTATAAGAGCTCATTCTGTATGTTAATAAACAGACTAGCTTTGCATCATATCTTGTGTGGTGTACTGCTTGTCTCCCGGAGATCTCTGGATCCTAAGTAAGGAGCTCCATGGGCGTGGCAACTGAAGGGCGGTCAAGAACCCAAACCCAACAGAAGCCTGTCGGATGGCCCCATGGGCTAATAAGCTGCCGACTCGGTCTGTCTACAACTTTTATCGGCCCATGTATGAGGCCTTAAGGCACAAAATGTCTCAATGTCCTAAATATATTGCTAATTGGTTGAGTGCAGAATAAAAATCAGGAAAGAAATGACTTATTTCTGTTGCTATGTTTACCCCATTTAGCTCAAGAAAATATATTGACTTTGCTTAGACAAAAGAATGTTCAGCACAAGCCCTACTCATTGCACAAAAGGACATACAGCCTGTTGAAGAATGGTGCCTACTCATTGAATCATGCCTACACTGAGCATCCAAAGGTTTAAGACTCACTTATTAGGTATCAATGTAGACTTTTGTTTCCTAAAACCCAATTTTGTTTATGTAAGGGGTGTTAGTGCTCATTAAGTTGTAAAGCTCAAAGTGGACCTAAATGGAACCTGCCAAGCATCAAATATATTCTTCCCGTGCACCCTAAGGCTCCTGGCACTTATGTTTATGAGCCCAAATGATTTACATTCCAAGTGGCATTTCAGGGGAACCCCACGGTTCAGCACCCACAACGCGTTCTGAATGCAGTGCTGTCCAACCTAATCCTCACTGCATGGGTGTGAGGTCCAACACATGTTGCACCATTGTTACTAAATGAGGCCCGTTGAGCAGCAACATGAGCAAAGTTTGCCTCAGTTATGGGAAATGTTTGCCCATGCTACTACATAATTCATTTTTTAAACCATCCAGTGATCATACAGTATTTAAATAAAATTATTTTATTTTTTTAACTGTCAGTGTATACAAAACAAATACAGGTATCGGATCTGTTATGGAATACCCATCTCCCATATAGTTCATTTTATCCAAATAATCCACATTTTTAAAAATAAGGTATGAAGATCCAAATTACAGAAAACCTCAGGTCCCAAGCATTCTGGATATAAGGTTCCATACCTGCACATGAAATGAGACTTTAACTTTCTAGCTACAGGGATGCAAATACAACTTTCTTGCACAAAGAGGCTGGAGTAAGCCAAGTCTTGCCGTCACCTGCTCATTTCCCAGGGTTACAGATATATGAGCCCAGCTGTGACCTTATCCATGGCCAAGCAAGAAACATAAACAAACGGGAATATTAAATGGATGTTTGTTCTGTTCATTGTGTCGACAGAAGTGGAACGAAATTAGAAGCTCGGGTTGAAATAATCAGAGAGGAAACACTATCATTGCTCTCATTGTGATGCTAGTCACCATATTAGTTCATTTCTATACCTTGCAATCAGTTTGAAACTGCTGTGTTTATTCAGCTGCTGCAGAATGGGACCCATTTACAGAGAATATTTGAACCATTTGAGTTAGATCATGTGTTGCCAGCCAGCTACAATATGCATTCATTAAAGAAGACTTATCAAAACTAATTTTGTAGGCAATGATGGGTAATATTTGGTGTTGCTTTTACATGGTGCTAAAAAGTGATATTATTTTTTTATAAAAAAGGCCCCTTTATTAGAGCTCCCTATAGATGTTCTCTGGTCCCTGTCGGTGTTTTAAATGAGGGGTGGGCGTGTCCTAACGGTCCCTGCCAGAAGCACAGAGGAGGGGGACAGCCAATCACAGCCCTGCAGTCACACAACACAGATAGGCTTCAGTTCTCAGCAGTGAGTGCACAGCTTGGGAATTCCGGGAAGTGGAAGAGAAGGGAGGGATTATTAGGGTTTTTGCAGAAATATTCCATAAAACAGCCTGAAACACAAATTTTTAAAGCACAATTCCTCATCTAAATGAGTATAACGCAAAACCCAGAAACATACAGTTGAGTCTACAGAGAAGACAATGTAACCAGCACCATAGAGTATACACTCTAGAGCACCTGAGAATGAATAGTATAAAAGGATATAGTGGATGTCCATTCCTGCTTGTGCCCACTTATATTCCTTATAGAGAGAATGGCATGAAACCTACCCAGCAGGATTGTGTTTAGATGGAATTAAAGAATGAGAGCCAGGAGAGACCACCGATGTCAGGGACCCCTTGAGTAGGAAATGAAGGGGTTGATACAGGGGGGGACTAGGGGGGACAGTTCTACAGGGCCTGTGATTTTTGGGTCTTAGGGGGGCCCTGCCGCTGAACTCACTCTATAGCCAGGCCCCCACTGCTGTCAGGAAACTGTAGAATCGGGTGGGAGGGCGGAGCTTCTTCTATTCCCCTCCCCAGCTTCTAAACTATTGGTAGTTCCCCGGTAGAGCCACATGATGATTGGATAAGCTGGGAGGGAACAGCAGTGGGGGGGAACTTTCCTGTTGAATAGAAAACAAACAGAAAAAAATGGGAGCAGGATCTGGGGTGGGCGGGACCAGGGGGCCCAGAAAATTTTGCCTTGCAAGGCCCGTGATTTCTGATGGCGGCCCTGGGTTGATATCTCTTTTGAAACATCTCAGTGAAGGAGGGAGGATACAGTCAAGGTATACTGGTCTGGGCCATTTCAAAAGAGATATTAACCCCTTCATTTCCTGCTCAAGGGTTCCCTGACATTGGTGGTCTCTCCTAGCTCTCATTCTATTGGTCCCCAACCAGCGGTTTGTAAACAATATGTTGCTCACCAACCCTTTGGATGTTGCCTCAAACAGATGCTTATTTTTGAATACTTGGCTAGGAGGAAAGTTTTGGTTGCATAAAAACCAAGTATACTGCCAAACAGAGTCTCCTGTTGGATGCCAGTCCACATAGGGGCTACCAAGTAGCCAATCACAGCTCTTATTTGGCACCCTAAGAACTTTTTCATGCTTGTGCTTTTCCCCAGCTCTTTTTACATTTGGATGTGGCTCACTAATAAAAAAAGGTGGGGATCTCTGCTCTAGATCCTCTGATCTAACTTATTAATAAAACTACTCCTGATGCACTAGTGTGGGGAATCATTGCTACATCTGTGCACATAGAAAAATCCTCTCAATTGGCCTGGTCACCAAAGTAGTGGATCTATACCCAATTTGGCTACCTAGGTGAATCATTCCAGTACTGAAAAAAAGTGTTAAATACAGGAAATCCCCAGTATTTTTGTATGTCTTCCAGATAACATGACACTCAGGGATGCCTTTGATAAATAATAGTTGCTTCATTGATTGCAAGGTAAAACTGATCACGAATTGATACTTAGCCCTGTGGGCAATAAGAAGTTTTGAGTGCTACTACTTGTGCTGGCAATAACACAGCTGCTTCCCATTCCTTAATCTCATTTCAATTCCTTTAATAATAATAAATGATGGAAATGGAGTGAAACATCTTAACGTCTCCTCCTATTTCTATAGAGGCAAATGAATGAGCAGGCAGTAACGCTTCCACCACATTTCCATCTATCTGTCTCTATATACGTTAATATATATGACACCAAAATGATCTGCTCAAAGTATTTAGTTGACTCATTGAAATTAGCTGTGCTGTTTCTCTTCTCTTGATTTTTATGGCTAGGAGCTATAAATGGAAATAGTCACTACAGGGCAGTCAAAGTAGACACTATTCATTGTGGGGCTGTTTCACGTTGGCATTTGTTGGTGGTGCTTTGATTCACTCTCCATTCAGCACAGGGTAACCCAAAGGTACTTCTCATTCATGCCAATGGAAAGTAGAAGGCACTTTGTGATCAATTCAGTTTGACTCTGCACGAGGAGAAACATGATATTAGAACTCCGAAATGTTCTCAGCCAACTGCCAGCTCCAATGGCAACAACAAGAAACTGTGTGTAAGTAGCTCTTTATGAAGCTACAATAACTTAAACCCAATCCCTCACTGGCAAACATATACTTTTCTGATGATCCCCTCCCCTCAAATTTCACCACTACCTCCCTCCTTAGCTTCCATCTGTGTCAATGTTTAGGTCCTTTATCCCAAATCTTCCTCTACTTCCATTTCATACACCCATAACTCTGCACCACCCTACATCACTGAACTCATCTCTATATCCTCACCCAACCACTTACTACTCTCCTCTACTGACCTGCTCCTCAACTTTTCTCTCATTACCTCCTCACACACTCGCATTCAAGACTTTTCAAGGGTTGCACCCCTCCCCTAGAATTCTCTCCCACAGTCTGTCTGACTTTCTCCCTTTCTGCTATAAAAAGATCTCTTAAAACAAACTTATTTAAAGAAGCCTACCCTCATTTCGTTTACTTACCAAACGCAATACCATATGCTACATCTCTTACCTGCTTATTTTTGATCTTGCCCACTCTTGTGCTTTGTGTCTCTTTCTCTTCCCCTTTAGATTGTAAGCTCTTTTGCACAGGGTCTTTCTCACCTTTTGCATTGGTTGTTATGTATGTAACTCTGTTCTATGTATGTCATTCATGTGATTTCTTATATAATCACATTTTTTTAGTGCTGCAAAATATATTGGCGCTCTAAAAATACATGTTAATAAGAAGAAGTATAAAACAATCCTCTTTCATTGCTCACATTCTAACTTAATTTGAGCCCCTTATACTACCTATCTAATTAGATACATGTCAGCATCCCTCTATTCCCTGGTCTACCAGACTCATCAGAAAGTTTGTCATCTTCTTTTCATATCTACTCCCCATCATGCCCCAAACCATCCCTCTCTCTCTTATCCATGGAAGGCTCTTATCCATGGTAGACCAAGATATTGGGCATTGAACGGATCAAGTATCTCTACATGTGACCCTAATAATTGTTCAGATTACTACATAAGGATCCAAACCTGTGTGGATCTATTTGCTTTCATTATCATTTCTAAGCACTAAGTGTTTCCTTTGGTAGTAACCCAAAATATGTCCATATCCTTTGTGCACTATTCCTGTTACTAAGAAGGGTTTTACTTTTACTTTTCATTTTATAAATGTTCAGCACCAAATACTGATATTTCTCACCAGAGAACCTAGTCAAACATGAGAGCCATCATACCTTCGCCAAGCCATTAAAGACTTTCTGTAAACATCAATGAAATCCTCTTGTCGTGCTAGAATGTTTTATTGCTTGCTTTTAATATTGATCTTAGCACATAATACCAATGACAAGACCAGAACTTATATGCAAAGAATATAGATTTTTTTAAGTTATGCTAATAATTCTTTATTTCATATTTCTAACTGTACTTTTAAAACTTAGAAGAGGAAACATAATGATAATACAAAGGGAAATGTGTGATGAGTCCCCTTAAAAGCATAGGCCAATGCCAATTTTGCATGAGTAGTGCCAGGTCGAGGGCCGACAGACCAAATTTCCGGAGCACCGTTCCTGCTCGCACTCAACGTCCCCATCCATGTTGCATCTGCACTTCGTCTCACAGGTGGGATCCTTCCAGAAGGTCTCGTTGTAGCGCACAAAATGAGCTGGAAACATGAGAAAAACTTTATTAACCCTCTGCTCTGGATCACCTGAAACTGCTTTACACTGTAGAGGTAAAAAAATGTCATTGGTGCAACAAATTGTGGCCAAATGGGTGTTTTCTGCGAGATTATAGCACAATGAATATCATATGGCATGGGCATACAACAACAGCTAATAGAATGAATTTGGGAACCATACGGGCGGGGGGCATTCGAATCATTTCAAAACATCCCAGATATAAAGTACCTTCATAGACACATCCACCCGCCACCCTGAACTTGTCCACCTTGAAGACCCAGCGCCCAGGGGTGTTTACATTGGATGTCTTATTAATGTTAACGATATCAGGTGTCCTTGACCCAGGAATATTAAAGTAATTAGTCTTGTCTCCACTGTTGAAACCAGCCTGAAAGACAGGAAAAACGCCAAGGTTATTTTCTTAATGTTTTTTATGCCATTATTAACCAACCCGTAGAAATGGACACTTTCCAATGGAGCACAAATTTGTAGACTCTTTTTGGATTCACCCCCACAACATAGATATGGCCTAGGTCTCTTGACTTATAACACTGGTAAGGTGTCTATAACCATCACACTTAAGTACTTCCAGAAATATGCAGAAGAGAAATCCCTAAATTTTGCCCTAACTAGCATTTAGGCTAGACCCCATAATTCATAGTAAAGTTACAGATACTTGTATATAGATACACATTTCCAGGAATACCCAGGGCACAAATAAACACTCACCCCAAATCTCCCCATACCTGGCCTTCAGACTGGGCCCCCTTAGCTCATAACAAGGTTACAGATATATAGAAACATTGGGGTAACAGTCACCCTGCTATAGTTCCAGGGGTACCCAGGGTACAAATAAGCACTCACCCCAAATCTCCCCCTAACTGACCTTCAGACTGGGCCCCCTTAGCTCATAACAAGGTTACAGATATATAGAAACATTGGGGTAACAGTCACCCTGCTATAGTTCCAGGGGTACCCAGGATACAAATAAGCACTCATCCCAAATCTCCCCCTAACTGTCCTTCAGACTGGGCCCCCTTAGCTCATAACAAGGTTACAGATATATAGAAACATTGGGGTAACAGTCACCCTGCTATAGTTCCAGGGGAACACAGGGTGCAAATAAACACTCACCCCAAATCTCACCCTAACTAACCTTCAGGCTGGACCCCTTACCTCATAACAAGGTTACCTAGATATAGAAAAATTGGGATAACAGTCACCCTGATATAGTTCCAATGACACCCAGGGCATGAATAAGCACTCACCCCAAATCTGCCCCTAACTGGCCTTCAGGCTGGGCCCCCTTAGCTCATAACAAGGTAACAGATCTATAGAAACATTGGAGTAACAGTCACCCTGCTATAGTTCCAGTGGTACTCACCCCAAATTTCATCTTAACTGGCCTTCAGACTGTGCCCCCTTAGCTCATAACAAGGTTACACAAATATAGAAACATTACATGTTGATCAGATAGACAGATGGACTACATGGTCTTCTGATACGTCTATTAGCATATCTCCTGGTGTCCTACTGGCTAAGTAACCACAGAGACCCTTGAAATCCCCAAAAACTTTAATATAACCCAGTTTTGTATTAAAATGAGTTACCTGTGCTGGGATACCTCCTAATCCTGTAAGAGGATCTCCACCGCTGGCCTTTCCTGTTGTCCAAGTAATGATCCCATAATTCAAGATGATGAAGGCTAGTTTGCCGTCGGTGGTCAGGACAGCCTGGAAAGTGTTTGTCTGAGAGCAAAAAAAAAAAAAAAAATTCAGCATGAAACAATCCTCATTAAAACATCTAAAAAGTACCATAAAACTGAAGCTGTGTTGTTATTTGGGGAATATGCCTTTGCAGTCTTTTGGCTTCATTAACAAATAGAGGGTGTTTTGGTGGGTGCAACAAAGATGTATAGCTAGAGTCTTGGCTATAGAACTATAAATATAATAATCAAGTTCTGGCATGCTAGAATCCTCTAGTGACCAAACAGAGGTATAACATATTATTCAAAAAAAAAACTATATGCATCCTTTTAGGGTAAAAAAATATTTTATTGGATCATGTTAAAATATCAGTCACCCGACATGGAGCCTAACGTGTTTCATGCTTACCTAACACTTAGTCATAGGCAGTCTCTAATGGGACACATGTCCAAGATACTTATATGTGTAGATGAACCGCACCTCTCACCCTTTCCACGATGCTTGCTGCCCTGGTGGTGCAGATCTCTCTAGACGGTCGGCACTCGTCAGTACAATGTACAGATACTTATATACCATCTCATATAAACCCTTCCCAATGTTAAAACCAATTGCAATTCAACACATCTGTTGGAACTAAATGGGCCAATAGACAAGGCTCTAACTGATTATCTATACAACAAATGTGTTGAATTGCAATTGGTTTTAACATTGGGAGGGTTTATATGAGATGGTATGATGATTGACCATCGCTTTCTGCTAATGTTTTGATAATTTCCCCTGACTCCCTAAGCTCAGCTTCCAAAAAGCAACCTAGAGCCTACTGAGCATGTGCAGGCCTAACAAAATCCAAGATGGGGAGCTGCTGCGGACAACTGTGAAGGCCTGGAGCATTACTGTATAGGGCTGCAGAACCTGTGGGCTGGTACAGTAACTTTAGTATAAAAAATACAGTATATATTCACTTACTTTTTGGCAGCCCTTTAAATACAGAAAGGGATAAAGGAAACATTTTATCTCTATCCCCTATTGGTAAAAAATATATTTTTTCCTACGCTTAAGAATATGCCACATGGTAAGTCCCCGGCCCCGGATGGGTTTCCTTATAGGTATTTTAAGATTTACTCCCATATCCTTACCCCTTATTTAGTTAAAATATTCAATGCATTTCTTATGGGTACAACGATTCCGCCCACATTTTTGAGTTCCTACCTTACTCACATACCTAAAGAGGGAAAGGACCCTAGTCAGTGCTCTAATTATAGGCCAATCGTGCTTCTGAACTCAGATCTTAAATTATTTTCCAAAATTACAGGTTAGCGCCTGTACTCCCCAAACTTATACATGGAGACCAAGTGAGATTCATTCAAGGGAGACAAGCAGGGGACAATACTAGGCGTACAATCGATCTGGTTGAGATATTGAATAGAAGGTCAACTCCGGTGGTTCTCCTAAGTCTCGACGCTGAAAAAGCATTTGATCGCTTAAGATGATCCTTTCTATTTTCTCTGTTAAAGCATCTTAAATGTTCTGGTCCGTATTTAGAAGCACTAAAAGGTTTATATAGCCACCCTACAACCCAATTGAAACTTCTGGGTCAATCATCTAAATTAGGGATGCACCGAATCCATTATTTTGGATTCGGCCAAACCACCAAATCGTTTGCGAAAGATTCAGCCGAATACCGAACCAAATCCAAATTTGCATATGCAAATTAGGGGTCAGACGGGGAAAAAAATGTACTTCCTTGTTTTGGACAAAAAGTCATGCAATTTCCATCCCTGCCCCTAATTTGCATATGCAAATTAGGATTCAGATTTGGTTCAGCCGGGCAGAAGGATTCGGCCAAATCCTGGCTGAATCCCGAACCGAATCCTGGATTCGGTGCATCCCTAATATAAATATATTCATATTAAAAATGGGACCAGACAAGGGTGCCCGTTATCCCCTTTACTCTATGCCCTTAGCATAGAACCGCTGGCAGCAGTGATCAGGAACTCCCCAGATATCTCAGGAATTACAGTGGGCCCCTCTACATGCAAAATTTCACTTTTCGCGGACGATGTCCTGTTGATAATAACTAAACCGTTAATCTCTCTCCCAAACCTACATAGGATTCTGGATAGGTATAGTAAGCTTTCTAGCTATAAGGTAAATCTTAGCAAAACTGAGGCACTCCTCATTCATATTTCACAGCCACTGCTACAACAACTTCAGGGCTCTTTTCAGTATAAATGGCAGACGGTTTCAATATCATATTTAGGGATAAAAATTGCCCCAGCTTACTCTGGCTTGTATAAGTGTAATTATGTCCCCTTGATACAAAAGGTAAAGAACCTAGTACTTAAATGGTCAAAATGTTCTCTTTCCTGGTTTGGCAGGATAGCTGCAGTGAAAACGACTATTTTGCCTAAAATCCTTTATCTGTTTGAGACCTTGCCTATTCCTGTATCTCAAAAAAACCTTAATGAGATCCAAGCAATATTTCATGACTTTATTTGGTCCAACCACAAACATAGAATCTCTAAAAAAGTTATGATGGTGCCACATAGGTTGGGTGGACTGGTGGTTCCTTCCTTCAGTAGATATTATGAGGCAGCACATCTGAGACAGCTTTTAGCTTGGGCAAGTTGGTATCCTGCTACTAAATGGGGTCTTATAGAGAACTAAATGTCTACTGTAAGCCATTTAAATCATTGGGTCTGGTCAAAGCCGGGTCCCTTGTGGGACAGGGACATTTTGTTGGCATCTACACAACATACACTCTTGTTATGGTATAAATTAAGAGAGAAGCATAACTTTCTGCTAAACACATCGTTTCTCAACAACCCTGATTTTCAGCCTGGGGTTCATCAAAATTGTATTAGCAAATGGGTATCCACAGAAACACAGTCTATTGGGGATTTACTGGATCCTTATACCAAGGAGATCCTGCCATTTACTGATCTAAGACAAAGGACAGCCCAGGAGACTTTGACATTTTTTGAACATTTGCAACTTAGGCACTTTGCAAAGCCTTTCTGTGATAATGCAAAATTGAACCCCCCTATGCCTTTTGAGCTATTAGCAAAACGTGGTCTTCCACAAAAGGGGCTAATCTCTAATATATATCAGATGCTGTCTGAACCCCAGACAACACCAACACCTAGGCATCCATATTTGGATAAGTGGGACTACTTCTTAGCCCATCCTCTTACAGAGAATGAGTGGGTATCCATCTGGGAAAATGCAAAAAAAAATGGTAACATGTGTAAAGCAAAAGGAGCATATACATAAAATTCTTATGTTTTGGTACCATACCCTGGCTAAGTTACATTCATTATTTCCAAATCACTCACCATTATGTTGGAGAAACTGTGGGGAAATAGGTACTCTTCCCCACATATTTTGGGACTTTCCAAATATAGTACCATTGTGGAATGATATTTCGAGTTTATTAATAGACTGTTACATGAACCTGTCCCAATGGAACAATGTACCTTTTTATTGGGTAAACCCCTTTCGAAAGTGGGCAAATCTACGCAGGCTCTACTAAATCAAGCTCCTAATAGCTGCAAAATGGAAATCCCCTAGTCCCCCCACCCTAGCTGAAATTAAATGCAGGATTAACTCCTATAAGGTTTTTGAGTCAGGTTTCGCTATAATACAGAATAATACTCAACATTTCTTGGATGTTTGGGCACCCTGGGAGCTACTGATGAGTAAGTACCTATATAATGCATTAGCTTTTTATCCCCCTAGGGAGCCATTTAAAGCCTTTATATTGGAAAGTTGAAGCACTGTTTTGCAGGTTTTATTTTATTTCATTTTACCTTATTCAGTGTGATTTTATTCTTGGTTATTGTATTATTCTGGGTTGCATTCTGGTATTATACCCACAAATTCACATATTGGTTGAATGTCAATGAAGAGTGCAATGTGACAACATAACAATGTCTAGATATACGGCGATACATTTGGATATTTCTGTACTAGCATTTTTGCACACCCCTTACAATATTCTTACTGATGGGATCAACATAATGTGTGGCATGTATATTGTACAACAACCTAAATCTTTTCAATAAAAATATAAGTTACAACAAAAAATTATATATTTTTTCCCAGCTGGGACAGAAACATAACAACCAGGTGGTAACCACATTAGTTATACTAATGCATTAATCAATATTTCTAGATACCGGGCTTTGTTTACTTGCTGTTTATTTGTGTATATATCTATATATATATATATATATCCGTCCTTCCAAGTGAGTATCCGCACTCCAAGGCAAATAGTTTCAGCAAAGGGAGGGGTGCACGGTAATTATGTATACGCCAATTATTCTGAGACCAGCACTCCCTGTTGTAAAAGCCAATTTCTTTACATTGTGTCTGTGCCCGATGTAAAGGTCCCAATCGGTATAATTGGTGTGTATATATATATATAGGATTCATTATCCAGAAACCTGTTATCCAGAAAGCTCCAAATTACAAAACGCCCATCTCCCACAGACTCCATTTAATCAAAATAATCCACTTATTTATGAATGATTTCCCTTTTCTCTGTATTAATAAAACAGTAACTTGTAATTGATCCCAACTAAGATATAATTAATCCTTATTGGAGGCAAAATCAGCCTATTGGCTTTATTTACTGCTTACATGACTTTTTAGTTGACTAAAATATGAAGATCTAAGCTCTAACTATGGAAAGATCCATTATCCAGAAAACTCCAAGTCCCAAGCATTGTGGATAACAGGTCCCATACCTGCATATATGTGTACACAAACCTTTCTAGAACTTGATCCATAGTAAGCGACTTTATCCCAAGTGGCGACAAAGGCCCATGTGGCCCTATAATTAAAGTTTGGATAGTACTTCCTCATGTCGTTGGATATCCTCTCCAATAGATTTGGGTCTTTGCTTTCACGGTAATAAACTGTCCCTGCTATTTCATTGTTGACATCCCCCCAGTAGGGAGCAACAAAGGGTCTTCCGTCTGCCAGAGGGAAAGCATTAGGGGTGTAGCTGGACACGGCCACGCCAAAAGAGATCACCCCATTGTTGTTCACCTAGAAATGCAAAGGAGGGAGGTCACAATCCTCAAGAAAGATCACATGGGCAGAAAGATTAGCAGCTGTTACGCCATCTTTATCCAGAGGGTGGCAGTGTGTGACTATAGAATTTGTTACACAGTCATATATTTGTGAAAGTATCTAAAATTCTACTCCCGGCTGACATGAAAAAGCCACATAAATACAACATTGAGCACCACTGCTCCCTCCAAAAGTAGCAGAAGGCAGCTCTCCTGCATGTTTCTTCACAGGTCAGGCTGGCTTCTGCTACATTTTAAAATAGTCAGGACCAGCAGTGCAGCCATTAGAAAGGGACAACGAAAACAGTAAAGTCAGATAAATCCTAAGAATATAGAAAGTGGTTTCCTGAAAAGCTTTATCTCCAGTGACTGACACTGCTCCTAACCGAACGAAGGGCACTTACATAGAGCGAATTATGTTGCTTTTCAAAAAAGATAAAAACAGAAGAGATAGGAATGGCACTAGTTGCTCCGTCATCTTTTTTGGGGGTTACTTTGTCTCCCTCTGATGGACCATATGGATAGAGTATTGGATCTGTAAAGGAAAAACAGCCGTGTTAGTTTGTATATATAAAGGCACAAGGCACAGGGAACGAGTATCACTCATGTATTATAAGGGATAATGTACCCCCTACTGTAAATGATAAGGATATTAGAAGTCACTGTAGGGGTTGTTCTGTGACCATATAAAGGCACAAGGCTGCAGGCTGAGTTATACAGGGAACTCTGAGTATCACTCATGTATTATAAGGGATAATGTACCCCCTACTGTAAATGATAAGGATATTAGAAGTCACTGAGGGGTTGTTCTGTGACCATATAAAGGCACAAGGCTGCAGGCTGAGTTATACAGGGAACTCTGAGTATCACTCATGTATTATAAGGGATAATGTACCCCCTACTGTAAATGATAAGGATATTAGAAGTCACTGAGGGGTTGTTCTGTGACCATATAAAGGCACAAGGCTGCAGGCTGAGTTATACAGGGAACTCTGAGTATCACTCATGTATTATAAGGGATAATGTACCCCCTACTATAAATGATAAGGATATTAGAAGTCACTGAGGGGTTGTTCTGTGACCATATAAAGGCACAAGGCTGCAGGCTGAGTTATACAGGGAACTCTGAGTATCACTCATGTATTATAAGGGATAATGTACCCCCTACTGTAAATGATAAGGATATTAGAAGTCACTGAGGGGTTGTTCTGTGACCATATAAAGGCACAAGGCTGCAGGCTGAGTTATACAGGGAACTCTGAGTATCACTCATGTATTATAAGGGATAATGTACCCCCTACTGTAAATGATAAAGATATTAGAAGTCACTGAGGGGTTTGAAAATAATATTTCAGGCCTGCTGGTATATTTAATAGTGTATGTAGGACACAAAGAATATTTCCCGAATATTTAACAATTTTATTTTATCTTAAATGAATAAAACATACTATATATTGTTCTATCAGCAAACAGCCGCAGCAATTACCCCCCACCCTCCCAGTTGGCTGAACACTCCTGCAGTAACCTTACCGGTGGCCAAGTCTCCGAAACACACCGTCGCAACTGAAAGAAAAGACAATATTTGTTTTGAATAAATTCAATTTTTTTTGGAACTGTACAAATTTGTTCAAAAAGCTGAAATTGGCGATACTTACCAAGAAGGAGCGGAAGAAATGTTTTCATTTTGATTTAGTTCCCCACCTTCTGGTCACGTCTGCAAGACAACATTATGTTGAACAAAAGATCCTGCCGCACAATACATCTGAGCTACAACTGAGTATCACCCGCAGACTCTGATTGTGCATCTCTTCTAAACCCCGGGGTAAATCTGCCGTCAGTGCAAATCAATTACGTTTATGTGTTTTGTTATTTCTTGAATTAATGAGGGTAAGAGAGCTCCATGTTTGGTCCTTGAGGGGTAAATGTAATAATACCTGGGAGGGGGAAGGGCCTTGCCCAACGTAGGTCTATTTCTGATAGCTCCTGAGTGCACTTCTAGTCTGTTTCTCTGTTCCTTGGCCCCTGCCTGTTCTTGACTAGCCCTGTATTGCTGCCTGAACCGACCATTGCCTGTTACTGACCAGTCTTATGGATCCTGACTTTGTACTGCGCTACTGATTGTTTAGACCCCGGCCTGTATCCTTGACTAGACTTCTGGTTCCTGATTCCATACTGCACTGATTAGTTTAACCCCGGCCTGTTCTACGACTACACTTTTCCCTTTCTCTGTCCCTCCTGTTACACATTAACAGTTCCTTTGTCTGCCCAGAACTCTCGCCCTCGTCCACTCACTTTAAGACCTGGAGCATCCAAGTATCAGAGGGCTCCTCCCAAAGTAAAAGGAGGCATTAATAGGCAGAAGTGTGATCCATGACCGGAACCTTGGTATCTGAGTTTGGGAAACCATAACGTAACAATAGATAATTAGACTCCAAGTGCACAGATTAAACCTCTGCATAAGAAAGTCTTACAGGTATCTTACAGAATGCTCAGGGCCTGGAATTTTCAGAATAAAAGATCTTTCCATAATTTGGATCTTCACACCTTAAGTCTACTAGAAAATCATATAAAAATTAAATAAACCCAATAGGCTGGTTTTGCCTCCAATAAGGATTAATTATATCTTAGTTGGGATCAAGTACAAGCGACTGTTTTTATATTTACACAGAAAAAGGAAATTATTTTTTAAGATTTGGATAATATGGATCAAATGGAGTCTATGGGAGACGACTTCTCCGAGCTTTCTGAATAGCGGGTTCCAGATAACAGATCCCATATTTGTACTAATAAAACAGTCACAACACAGGGCAACGGTTGTATACTAGTGATTAAAACAACAGGAAAAATATATTTTTGAGTCATATTCATTGAACTCATGCTGAGCACAAGGGTAGAGAGATAAGAAAAAAGGAAAAAGAATAAATGCAGTTGTAGACCTATTCCTGCTGTGTGCATATATATATATATATATATACTGTAAACAGTACTGTACATACAGGTGGCAGCCTATCAAGGAAAGCTGAAGCTGGACAATGTTCTGTAGATCTCACAAGGTTATCTCTGCATTAGGGCAGAGGTCCCCAGCCTTTTTTTTTACCCATGAGCCTCATTCAAATGCACATAGAGTTGGGGAGCAACACTAGCATGAAAAAGGTTCCGTGGGGTGCCAAATAAGGACTGCAATAGGCTATCGGTAGCCCCTATGTGGACTGGCAGCTACAGGAGACTGTTTGGCAGTACACCTGGTTTTTATACAACCAAAACTTGTCTCCAAGCCTGGAATTCAAAAATAATCACCTGCTTTGACAGCGCCAATCCTGTCGAAGGAGTCGCCTGAGGCGGCTCCTGTAATGCTGCCCCCCTCGCCGGCTTACCTGTTGGGAGGGGAGGCAGGATCACTAGTGCGGAGAGCGCAATTGTGCTCTCTCTCAATAGTACAGCCGGATTTTCCGGTTTAGAAAACGGAAATTCGGCTCTTAAAGGTGCAGGAGCGGCTTTTTGCCGCCCCTGGAATCCTCTCTGGCGCTGCAGCCTCAGGCGAGTGTCTCAGCTCTCCTCATTGGCGGAGCGCCCCTGTTCTTTGGATTCACTTTGAGCAAACCCAAGGAGTTGGGAAGCAACATGTCTCTCACAAGCCACTGGTTGGGGATCAGTGCATTATGGGAATCCTCATTTTTAGTAGAATACCACATGCCTATACAAAGATTTAGCTATATATATTTATAAAATACTGGGAAGACATCACAGTTGTTACAAGAATATATGTGTGGTGTTGTAGGTATTATTAAGTTGTGTTCAGAACACAACAATAAAAATTGGGAACACCCTACCATTTGAACTTCTGTGTTATAAAACCAACAGTTCTGGGTGTATAGTTGGCCAAAGGGACATAAAGGAGTGATTTGCATGTCTCCACCCATAATGTCTTATGTGAGAGTTAAATTCTCATTTTTGGTATTAAGGCAGTGCTATGTATACAGTAAGAGGCAAGTAAATACCTTCTGTTTGCAGAGGGCCTTATGTTGCATGTCTTGCACATGAAGGGCTTTTTGGCTCCTTTCAGCCAGTTTCAATCTAACCAGGTTAGGTTCTTTGCTTTACTTATTTATAGCATCACAGCTGGCCAGTTGGTCGTACCAAGGACTTAGAGGTGTAGTTCAGGCTGAAGAATTCAATGGCAATTAGATACTCGCTATAAAGAAGAAGATCTGTTTCCACAGTGAACAGCTTGTCATTCCCTTTCCTACCCACGGTGGCCAAGGAATATCTTTATCAACTTACACCGTAGAAATTGTAAATTCTGGGATGTGGAACATGTCTCCCTCCACCAAAGGATATTATGCTGTCATCAATAGCTGAAAGGTTACAATTTGGATTGCAAAGACCCCATCAATTTAGCCAAGACATAGAAACCTGTACCTGGGTGACCTGCAGTGCTCCATCTCTATGTTGAAGGGTTGTATTTGTGCTGCAAATCACCTCATGTCTCCATATCTCATTTCTAAGTTGGTTTCCTAGTTATTTGGTTAACGGGTGGTTAATGTTATCGAATGAATAATTGTAAGCAACTTTTCATTTGGCCTTCATTTTTTTCTTTTCTATAGTTATTTGCCTTCTTCTATTTCCAGCTTTCATATTGGGATCACTGACCCCATCTAATAACGAATGCTCTGTAACGCTACAAATGTATTGTTATTGCTACTTTGTATTTCTCATATTTCTCTTCAATTCCTCTCCTATTCATATTCCAGTCTCTTATTCAAATCAATGCATGGTTGCTAGGGGAATGGGGACCCTAGATATCAGATGGCTGAAACGGCAAACTGGAGAGCTGCTGAATAAAAAGCTAAATAACTCAAAAAAACACAAATAATAAAAAATGAAAACCAATTCCAAACCGTCTCAGAATATCCCTCTCTACATCATACTAAACGATAATTTAAAGGTGAACAACCCCTTTAAGATGATTCAAGGTAAGATGAAGACCTTTTGGATAGCTTATTCTGAGCCATCAATTGAAAGACTCAGGAATACAGAACCTAGAACATGCTTCCATAGATAACTACAGTATATAGAACACAAGGAGCAATATCTAAATATCTATATAAAGTCCAAAGGCCCAGATTCTAGAAATAATTCTTATATTCAATATCGGGCCACCACAAGGTCACAAATCAGCTAAATAGAGAAAAGCAAAGCTACTGTCTATACAATGTGAAGTTGGGCTGTTGTTTGAGATCCAACCCAAAGCAAAGTTGCGCTGACCATGGAAATGAGCTGAGCAGCAAAGGAATCAATAAAGCAATATTGCTTCAATCCCATGGAGAAAGCCTACATCAGATCTCTCAAATCCAACTCACCTGTTCTCCTCTCAGACTCATATGACAAGGAAAGCTCTCCTCATCCTCATTTATACAGAAAATCTGCAAAACAAACAAGGAACTCACTTGGCTCGTGACTACTGAAGCCAACTGACACTTCTGGCACCGAGCTGAACAGGCCTTATGGCACCTATGGGAGATGTCATGTAGATTTATAGCCTTCATTCTAAATGAACAAGGGTCCCAGTCTGTGTCATTTCAAACATCCGATCTTTCGGTCTCTAGTATTCTGATGGAATTCTTAAATTGACAAGTAGAAGCTGCAAGGAATGAAAAATAAGATGGTTGGAAAAAATAATAATAATAATACAGTATAAAATCGACAGAAGAACCATTGTATGTAAGGTTAGATGCAAAAATTGATGCTTCTCATGTCAGTAATAACATTGAGTAACTTTAATCTCCTCCCCCATTCTGAGGTGGCAAATGTAAGACTTTATGTTACACGTCAAGAGTTTTTGATGCCCTTGATCAATTCTTCTAGAGAATGCATATAGGTGACCTGACCCAAGGGTTTCCCAGGAGAAGAAATGGAGTCTCTCGCTTCCCTGTGTTGCATCTACTGAGATAATGGATTGAAACATGAAGTTGCTGAATATTTATATGTTGTTAGGGGCATCAGTCTCACTGAGCACTGGAAGTCCTTCAGACAGTCACCTTTTATGTGAAAAGCCAACAGACATTATAAAACCAGGGCTGGACTGGGATTCAAAATATTATGGTATCGGATGGAGAGTTTAAACAGCTAGAAACATTGCAGAAGAACCACAACTTCATATACAGCTTGCTAAACCCTCCCAAATAAGAGGAACTAGTAAATGCTTAAAAAGATAACTAAATACTTGACCACTTGATGTGGTTAAAAATGTCCTATTTTATATAGTGAACTTATTGCACGAGGCTAAAGTTTGAGCTTGTCAATAGCAGCAATGATCCAGGACTTCAAACTTGTCACAGGGGGTCACCATCTTGGAAAGTGTCTGTGACACTCACATGCTCAGTGGGCTCTGATTGGCTGTTGAGAAGCTAAGCTTAGGGCTCGTCACTAATTATCCAGCAGAAAATGAGCTTCCCTGGCTGTAATATAAGCTGATGCTACAGGTTTGCTGATTATTCAATTCTGATGCTAATTGCACTGGTTTCTGTGCTGCCATGTAGTAATTATGTGTATTAATTACTAATCAGCCTTATATTGTGACATTTCTATTCTAAAAGTTTTATACTACAGTTTCTGACATCTCTTTGACTCCTCATAAGCTCCAGTAGGCACCGAATAAGGATAAAGTTAAACCACGGAGCTCCTACGTTGAATAAAATGGAACCATAAAATTAGACGTTACTTCCTTATATCAACAGGTTTATCTCCCATTATTATAAATTGTTAATGGTTTAAAACAAACATTATTGTTTTATTACACATAACCATGTAACCAATAAGGATATAGTACTATTTTTACAATATTTTTTCTATAATAAAATAGAATCAGGTGCAGAAACTTTATATAACCCATATCCTAGGGCAGGTGGCAAACGTTACATACAGTAGTGAAATCGGACTTGAAAAAGACAAAGTCCATCAAGTTCAACCCCTCCAAATGAAAACCCAGCCCCATACACACACCCCTCCCTACTGTCACATAAATGATATATACCCATGTCTATACTAACTATAGAGTTTAGTATCACAATAGCCTTTGTATTATGTCTGTCCAAGAAATCATCCAAGTCCCTCTTATAGTCATTAACTGAATCATCACCCGGCAGTGCATTCCCCAACCTCACTGTCCTCACTGTGATGAACCCCCTACTCTGTTCCTTTAAATGAAACTTCTTTTCCTCTAGTCTGAAGGGGAGGCCTCTGGTACGTGATTCTCTTTATGGGTAAAAAGGTCCCCTGCTATTTGTCTATAATGTCCTCTAATGTACTTGTAAAGTCTAATCATGTCCCCTCACAAGCGCCTTTTTTCCAGAGAAAACAACCCCAACCTTGTCAGTCTCCCCTCATAATTTAACTCTTCCCTCCCTCTAACCAGTTTAGTTGCACTTAGTCTCTGCACTCTCTCCAGCTCATTTATATCCCTCTTAAAGGGATACTGTCATGGGAAAATGTTTTTTTCCCAAACGAATCAGTTAATAGTGCTGCTCCAGCAGAATTCTGCTCTGAACTCCATTTCTCAAAAGAGCAAACAGATTTTTTTATATTCAGTTTTGAAATCTGACATGGGGCTAGACATTTTGTCAATTTCCCAGCTGCCCCAAGTCATGTGACTTGTGCTCTGATAAACTTCAATCACTCTTTACTGCTGTACAGCATGTTGGAGTGATATAACCCCCCCCCTCCAGCAGCCAAACAAAAGAACAATGGGAAGGTAACCAGATAGCAGCTCCCTAACACAAGATAACAACTGCCTGGTAGATCTAAGAACAACACTCAATAGTAAAAACCCATGTCCCACTGAGACACATTCAGTTACATTGAGAAGGAAAAACAGCAGCCTGCCAAAAAGCATTTCTCTCCTAAAGTGCAGGCACAAGTCACATGACCAGGGGCAGCTGGGAAATTGACAAAATGTCTAGCCCCATGTCAGATTTCAAAATTGAATATAAAAAAATCTGTTTGCTCTTTTGAGAAATGGATTTCAGTGCAGAATTCTGCTGGAGTAGCACTATTAACTGATGTGTTTTGAAAATTTTTTTTTTCCCATGACAGTATCCCTTTAAGGACTGGAGTCCAAAACTGCCCCCATACTCCAGATGAGGCCTCACCAGGGACCTATAAAGAGACAGAATTATGTTTCATCCCTTGAGTTAATGCCGTTTTTTATACAAGAACTTTATTTGCTTTAGTAGCCACAGAATGACACTGCCCAGAATTAGACAACTTGTTATCTACAAAGACCCCAAGATCCTTCTCAGTTAAGGAAACTCCCAACACACTGCCATTTAGTGTATAACTTGCATTTATATTATTTTTGCCAAAGTGCATAACCTGCATTTATCAACATTGAACCTCATTTTCCAGTTTGCTGCCCAGTTTTCCAGTTTAGACAAATCACTGTGCAAAGTGGCAGCATCCTGCATGGAACCTATAGTTCTGCACAATTTAGTATCATCTGCAAAAATAGAAACAGTACTTTCAATGGCCACCTCCAGGTCATTAATAAACAAGTTGAAAAGCAAGGGACCTAGTACAGAGCCCTGCGGTACTCCACTAACAACACTGGTCCAATTAGAAAATGTTCCATTTACCACCACTCTTTGTAGTCTATCTTTTAGCCAGTTCTCTATCCAGGTACAAATACTATGTTCCAGGCCAACATTCCTTCATTTAACCATTAAACTTTTGTGTGACACTGTATCAAATGCTTTGGTAAAGTCTAAGTAAATCACATCCACTGCCATCCCAAAATCGAGATCCCGACTCACCTTCTCATAAAAAGAAATTAAGTTAGTCTGGCAAGATCTATTACGCATAAAACCATGCTGTTACAAACTCATAGTATTATGATTTGCTATGAAGTCCAATATCATCCTTTAATAACCCTTAGAAAAGCTTTCCTACCACTGACGTCAGACTAACTGGCCTATAGTTTTGAGGCTGAGAACGGGATCCCTTTTTGAATAGAGGCACCACATTAGCAATTCACCAGTCTCTCTGCAATATGCCAGACCTCAAAGAATCCTTAAAAATAAAGTAAAGAGATTTGGCAATCACAGAGCTAATTAATTACCCTGGGATGAATACCATCTGGCCCGGACCTTTGTTTATCTTAACACGTTCTAGTCTCTTTTGTATTTCCTCATGTGTGAACCATGCATCATTAGTTTTAGTATTACTAGTATTGGGACTATTAATAAGGAAATCTTCATTTACTGGTTCCTCATTTGTGTAGACAGACGAAAAATATGAGGTCAAAATCTGCACTTTTTTTTGTTTTCATCAACCAGCTGACCCCCTCTGATATTAAAGGTCCCACCCTTTCCTGCTTAATTTTTTTATTATTAACATATTTAAAAAATAATTTTGGATTATTTTTACTGCTTGCTGCAATATCCTTTTCCATATACATTTTAGCTTGCCTGTTTTTTTGCATGATTTATTGGCCTTCTTGTACCTTATAAATGATTCTAACTTAAAAGCCTTAAAAGGCCCACCTCAACACCAACACTTCTATTGAACCAAAAAGGTTTTGCTTTGCAACAAAGTTCCTTGTAGGGCACTAAGTGGTGAGCCCTTGTGTCCAGTGCTCTAGTTAAAGGCCCCTTATATTTTAAGTGATAGGTGTAGCTAGAAACCGCTAGTAAATGCCTTAAAGGAGAACTGAACCCCAGAAATGGTTATGGTTAAAATTGCCATATTTTCTATACTGAACCTATTGCACGAGGCTAAAGTTTGAGCTTGTCAATAGCAGCAATGATCCAGGACTTCAAACTTGTCACAGGGGGTCACCATCTTGGAAAGTGTCTGTGACACTCACATGCTCAGTGGGCTCTGATTGGCTGTTGAGAAGCTAAGCTTAGGGCTCGTCACTAATTATCCAGCAGAAAATGAGCTTCCCTGGCTGTAATATAAGCTGATGCTACAGGTTTGCTGATTATTCAATTCTGATGCTAATTGCACTGGTTTCTGTGCTGCCATGTAGTAAGTATCTGTATTAATTACTAATCAGCCTTATATTGTGACATTTCTATTCTATGAGTACTGTATATTGTGAGTGGGTCCCTAAGCTCAGTAAGTGACAGCAGCACAGAGCATGTGCAGTGAATCAGCAGAAAAGAAGATGGGGAGCTACTGGGGCATCTTTGGAGACACAGATCTTTACTGCTAAAGGGCTGTGGTTGCCTTGGGCTGGTACAGAAGCACAAAACATAATGTGCAACATTTCTGCCTACTTCTTTAGTGAGGCTTTAGTTCTCCTTCAATAGTTTTATTACTACAGTTTCTGACATCTCTTTGGCTCCTCCTAAGCTCCAGTAGGTACCGACTATGGATAAAGTTAAACCACAGTTAACCCTAACCCTTAAATGGAACAATAAAATTCGACGTTACTTCCTTATATCAACAGGTTTATCTCCCATTATTAATAATTGTTTATGGTTTAAAATGAACAGGTTATTGTTTTATTGCACGTAGTCCTGCTGCCAATAAGGATATAGCATTATTTTTACAATAAGATAGAATTATGTGTATAAACAGAGCACTTTATATAACCCATGTCTTGGGCAGGTGGCAACGGTAGGGCACTAAGTGGTGCGCCCTTGTGTCTGGTGTCCTAGTTAAAGGCCCCTTATATTTAAATGCCTTAAAAGAGAACTAAACCCTAAAAATAAATGTGGTTAAAAATGTCCTATTTTATATAGTGAACTTATTGCACGAGGCTAAAGTTTGAGCTTGTCAATAGCAGCAATGATCCAGGACTTCAAACTTGTCACAGGGGGTCACCATCTTGGAAAGTGTCTGTGACACTCACATGCTATATTGTGAGTGAGTATATTATAAGTCACTAGACCCAACAGCAAATAATTCAGTTTTATTTGCATTATTAAAACCTCTGGAATATGATTCTGTTTGTATACAAGTGTAATTAAAGCTGCCCACACATACCAATTTTAGTCAAATCCAGCCTGGAATATTCAGCCGCATATCATGCAACTGGCTGGGATTTGAGCCATGAACCTCCAGCTTTTTTTTTCAAGTACACAGAGGCCCAACCAGTCCCCCATCAGCTCACTCCACATTGACTCCAGCTGCCCTTCTGGTATTTGCCAGTGTTTGCCAGTCCAGGTCTGTGCCAGTTAGTGAGCAACTTTGCTGTCTGCTCACCTGGACCAATGGTTAAGGCATCGCACCAGAAAGCCGGACGACCCTGGCTCGAATCCCACCAGAGTCTAATAGCAACTGATCATACACATGAGTTTCTATTTGGGTTGCCACATGTCCAGTTTTGACCCAAACAGCCCAGTAATTTGAAGGGCTGCCCGGGTAAAAACTTTTTCAAATTAGGAAAACCAGGCAGGAATCCCTATGATTGACACTGCTATCGGCCAAACGAAGATCGTCATGTCAAAGCCCCGCCTCCTGATGTTATGGTCTGCTCCCTCCATGTCCCAGCCCCAACCCCTCCTTGGCACAGCCCACCCTCTCCGTCAGAACCCCGCCCCCTGCCTGTTCTCCATTGGGCTAAAAGGTGGCAACCCTAGTTTCTGCCCTTCAAGCTGTGAGTCTTTCTCCCAAGGGACCTGTTATCTTATATTGTTACAATTAGTTATTTGCTTATCTTGAAATTGTTACAAAAGTATCTTATCTTGTGCCGTGGCTGTTCTCTGCAGAGAAAAAGGGACTTTCCAGTACAAATGAGGGACTGCGGGTTGAGCTGTCAAAAGAGTTCTCTAAAAACGGGACAGTTGGGAGGTATGCAGTATAAAGTGAATAAACTACCCCCTCTTGTAAATTATAAGGATATTATAAGTTACCGAGGAGTTTCATGACCATATAAAAACACGAGGCTGAAGGCCGAGGGATTTTATACAGGTCATAGAACTCCGAGGTAACTTCTAATATCCTCATATTTTACAACTGGGGGTACTTTATTTATTATAATACACACGTTTCAGTGGAGCAATTGAATTGTGTTCATTGTTCTATAAAATTTACATTAGAATGTGATCCAAGCACATTACACTTCCTTAGCTTTACATGTCTGAAGGGCAAATTTAGTACAACTCTTTATAAAAATTTCTATTTGTTGGCGAAAACTGCGACTTTTTTCGGATTTGATACCTGAAACCTACGACTTTTTCAGATTTGATGCCCGAAAACCTACAGATTGGAACAATTTACTAAAGGCTATCAGTTTCCATCCACCTGCTTTAAGCAAAGGGTTACCTTGAAGTTAATTTACTGGGTGCGTAAAAAAACGTCTATTTGTTGGTGAAAACTTTGACTTTTTCGGATTTGATACAGGGAACCTGCAACTTTTTCAGATTTGATACATGGAACCTGCGACTTTTTCAGATTTGATACACGGAACCTGCGACTTTTTCAGATTTGATACACGGAACCTGCGACTTTTTCAGATTTGATACATGGAACCTGCGACTTTTTCAGATTTGATACACAGAACCTGCGACTTTTTCAGATTTGATACACGGAACCTGCGACTTTTTCAGATTTGATACATGGAACCTGCGACTTTTTCAGATTTGATACACGGAACCTGCGACTTTTTCAGATTTGATACACGGAACCTGCGACTTTTTCGGAATTTGATAAATGGAACCTGCGACTTTTTCAGATTTGATACATGGAACCTGCGACTTTTTCAGATTTGATACACGGAACCTGCGACTTTTTCAGATTTGATACACGGAACCTGCGACTTTTTCAGATTTGATACATGGAACCTGCGACTTTTTCAGATTTGATACACAGAACCTGCGACTTTTTCAGATTTGATACACGGAACCTGCGACTTTTTCAGATTTGATACATGGAACCTGCGACTTTTTCAGATTTGATACACGGAACCTGCGACTTTTTCAGATTTGATACACGGAACCTGCGACTTTTTCGGAATTTGATACATGGAACCTGCGACTTTTTCAGATTTGATGCCCAAAAATCATGAAATCTTCAGATTAATCAGAGGGTTACCCCGCAGTTAATTTGCTGGGGTGCGTAGAAAAACTTCTATTTGTTGGTGAAAACTGTGATATTTTCGGATTTGATACCTGGAACCTGCGACTTTTTTGGATTTGATACCTGGAACCTGCGACTTTTTCGGATTTGATACCTGGAACCTGTGACTTTTTAGGATTTGATGCACGAAAACCATGAAATGTTTGGATTAATCAAAGGGTTACCCTGAAGTTAATTTTCTGGGTTACGTAGAGAAACTTCTACGGACAACCTATATGAGGTTGAAACATCACATATGGTACAGACATTTCTAGACAGAGGTTATAACAAGGAAAATCTGGTAAATATAAAATTAAAAAAGGAAAAAAGGAAGTACAAAATAGAATACAATTTATTAACACCAATAATATAAATGAAAAAGCAGTTTGTAAAATAGATTTAAAATATTGATATTGGACCCAAAATATGGCAAATTGTTCGGCCAACCCCAGCTCTTTTCATATAAAAGAGAGAGAGAGAGATGTAGGGGATTTCATAAAACCTAGAAAACAGATCTAAAGTAAGTAAGTAAATTTAAAGGTACCACTCCCTATATAAACTATAGCAGCCATTACAATGGAATTACTAAAGGTGATTGTGTACAACATCCCTTAAAGGGAACTAAACCAGACAAGCAGGAGCATGAATGTGCCTCCAAAAGATGAAAATATATTGGAAAAAGCAGAGAAAAAGAAAGGAAACCACATTAAAACGAAAAGAGACATGGGATTAGAATCCTGCATTGGGTCAGGTACCTGTGTGGATATAGATGCAGTTTGTGGGTTGTGGGTCGGGTTGCGGGTCTCATCTAAATGTTATATTGTCTATATTTTAGTCCTTTTAATACTTTACAAAACTTGTTTCTGTCACCGCCCATTTGTTATGATGTCACTTCCGGTTTGCAGCAACACCACTTCCTGTTTGATGGTGGTCAGCGGGTTGCGGGTCAGGGTTGCGGATAAGGCAGTTGCGAGTTCGGGTCCGGCCTGGGTCTTAGAAATTGGTTCCAGCAGGACTCTACATGAGATATCCCAGTTAAGATCTAAGAGAAGATCTGGGGTAGAACTGAAAATGAGACAAAAAGAAAATTTCTACAAAGAGAGTGTTTTTGGATAAACAACCCCCGAGGGTCCTTTAAGCATTGTGTATAAGAATTTCTTTGTATATTTTTCTTTTGTGAATCTGCTGTACATGGGTTGGAGATTTCACTGGATTGAGTTCACAATTGAAATGGGTTTCTTGGACTTATATATTGAACCATTGGGACACATTCACACATGAATTTCAAAATTCCTTTTGATTTTGAAAAAAAAAAAAATGGCTGATAAATTGTCTCCAGCTGCCACACCAACCACTTATGTGTCAGTTCATTTTCTAGAATATTGTTCTCGGAAGCAATTACTGGGAAAATGTTACAGTAACATTCACATATAAAATACGTTGTGCAGTCGCAGCATATGAAACCATACATGCACTTTTATCAGTTTAAAAATAATGCAAAGTTCAAAGGGAATAAACTCAAAAATGTTTTGCCTCTTTATAGGTACCTGGTAAAGCCTCATCTAGAGTATGGGGGCAGTTTTGGACTCCAGTCCTTAAAGGGGAAGTAAAGTGTAAAACAGAATAAGGCTAGAAATGTTGTACTTTATATACAAAACATAAACATGAACTTACTGCACCACAAGCCTAATCAAACAAATGATTTATGCTTTCAAAGTTGGCCACAGGGGGTCACCATCTTGTAACTTTGTTATACATCTTTGCAAGACCAAGACTGTGCACATGCTCAGTGTATCTGGGCTGCTTAGGGATCGTCATAAATGATCAAAACAGCACAAGTCAAATAATATCTGCCAGAAGCCGATACAGCAAGACTGATTAATAATCAGAATATACAGACTGCACTGGCTCCTGTGTTGTCATGTAATCTAATGTGGATTTTATAGTTTTTGTATTGTTTAATACAAACTTTCTCCAACTCTGCAGAACCAGCGGCTGCAGCAAAATAATCCTCCAAATAGAATCCCAGTTTATCAGTTTAAAACTGGCTCCATGATCTTTGTCCCTGCAGCTGGAGTTGGAAACAGTAAAGGGAATGTAAAAGCCAAAATAAAATCCAATACAAATCTCTACAAAGTCGCCTACTGCTCTACATGGAAACAAACAAAGCTGCTTGAGTTCTGCATGGCTGGGAAGTAAGGCGGGGGCTCCCCCTGCTGTTCATAAGTAGGATTGTTTCCCTGCAGAGCAGTTAGGGACCGTCTGACAATTCCTATCCACAGCAGTAAATGAAGGGAGAATTTAACTGCAGACAGTCAGGTTTCTTATAAAAACTGTGCACATTTTTTAATTAAAGTATATTGGAGATAGGTTTATTTTTTATTAAGAAAGTAAAAATTGGATTTTATTTTTTTTTGCCTTTACATGCTCTTTAAAAAAGATATAAATGAGCTGGAGAGAGTGCAGAGACTAAGTGCAACTAAACTGGTTAGAAGGAGGGAAGAGTTAAATTATGAGGGGTTGGGGTTGTTTTCTCTGGAAAAAAACGCTTGTGAGGAGACACATTTCACCAACACTTCTTCAATAGAAATGCTGTAAGTATCTGTGCTCAGCACTAGAAGCATTTCATTACCATAACATACGTGTGGTGCCTAATTGCTCCTACTGATTTCAGGTGTCAGGGTTACACAAGCAATAACTGCTAGGGATGGGCGAATTTGACCCCTTTAGTTTCGCCAAAAATTTACCGCCGGCAAAATGTCGCCGATGCCCATTAAAGTCTATGGGCATCAAAAAAAATTTTGACGCGCCTTTTTATTTTGACGCACGGCGCTATACAAGTCTCTGGGCGTCATTTTTTTGGCGAAAGAAGGTGAAAAAAATCGCCCATCCCTAATAACTGCCATAAAATAGGAATTAGTTATAAGTGGTTTGTGTATTTATGGGGCATGGAGGATGTCACCGTCTGTAACCTGACCAAATTCATACAAAACAAACAAAATAAAAAAAAATCAAATAAAAGCTGAAACTTTATTTACTTAGTTAATACTGAAAGTAACCCAAGGAGTTATGAGGAAAAATAGGACTGCTTGAAAATGACTTTAGTTGCTTTATACTTTATTATAATGAGTGTCATCAAGTCTTACCTACAAACGTTTACGTGACTGTGAGAGGTACTACATCATACATACATGCTTCCTTAGAAGAGTAATGTTAATAAAGGAATCATTGTTAAGAAATATATAGTGATGGGCAAAAAATTTGCGAAATGGCGCTGGCATCTCGTTTTTGACGCCGGCGCCTGTTGTTTTTTTTTTTGACGCCGGCGAAAATTTTCTTTGACGCCAGCGAATTTTTTCGGGGCGAATTTTCGTGGGCGTCGAATAAATTCGCCCATCACTAGAAATATATGATTTTAACTGCAGCTCTTTGATTTTAAGTGCATCTCTTAGAGGCCATCTGAGTGGCTGAGATGGGATCTTGAGGTTTAAATCCCATATGATCGTCCCCTAACTGTATTTTAGGTTGGGATTTGAAGACCATTCATTGAATAAGTACCATTAGATCTTTCACCATTTGCCTACAGGCCAGCTAGAGCCTGAGTTAGAGTTAGAGCCTGAGTTAGAGTTAGAGCTTTCTGGATCACGGGTTTCTGGATAACAGATCTATTTCTGTGTAATAATAAAACAGTAGCTTGTACTTAATCCCAACTGAGATATAATTAATGCTTATTGGAAGCAAAACCAGCCGATTGGCTTTATACGTTTATATGATTTTCTAGTAGACTTAAGGTATGAAGTTCCAAATTACAGAAAGATCCGTTATCCGGAAAACCCCTGGTCCCGAGCATTCTGGATAACAGGTCCCCTACCCGTTCTTCTAAATAGAGACGGGCGAATTTATTTGCCAGGCGCGAATTCGTGGCTAATAAATTTGCGAAACCACCGCGATAACTTTTTCCGCGTTTTTTGCTCGAAAACAAGACGCCGGCACAGTTTTGCGAATTTTTCGCCCCAAATTCGCCCATCACTACTTATAAACCCACTAATCACATTTTAATCAGATTTTGAAACACATATTAAACTATGGATGTGAAAGCTGGGCAATGAAGAGGACTTACAATATAAAAGTATGGGTGGGAAGGAAAACATGATCAAATCCTAGCTGACCATCCACTCATTACACACATGTCCAGACTAAGGCTTTTCGTGGATATATTAGAATACCCAGTTCATTAAAAAAGGCAGTAGATGAAGGGAAAACTGAAAATCAATATGGTGGATGGATTTAGGCACAACAATAATGTCATTGAGAAGCCTGGAGACTCATTTTGATTATTTGATTACATTTTGTTCTGGTCACTCTACATTAGGAGTATGTGTGACTATGACAACTGAAACAATCTTGGAGTGCGACACTTTCACACTTTTCTATGACTTAAGTAACCCAAGAAACCTCGCTAACTTTGGTTCATCATTTAATTACCTTTCATTCTTTTCTAAACCAAGTTTGTATGTATTCCATCTTTGTGCCAGTCTCCTTCTGGAGCACCGAGTGCTGCAGTTACCACTGAGTGATTGGCTTATGACAAAAATGACCTGGTGTATGGAGTGCAGGAACCTGATATGAATGATGAACAATCTGTAAAATAAGAATAAACAGGTATGGGATACATTATCCGGAAGCCCATTATACAGAAAGCTTTGAATTACGGAAAGGCCATCTCCCATAGACTCCATTATAATCAAATAATCCAAATTTTAAAAAGGATTTCCTTTTTGTCTGTAATAATAAAACAGTAGCTTGCACTTGATGTAATTAATTGTTATTGGAAGAAAAACCAACCTATTGGGTTTATTTAATGTTTTAATGATTCTCTAATAGACTTAAGGTATCCGAAAAACCCCAGGTCATCAGAATTCTGGATAACAGGTCTCATACCTGTACTAATAATCTATCTATCTATCTATCATCTATCTATCTATCATCTATCTATCTATCTATCTATCATCTATCTATCTATCTATCTATCATCTATCTATCTATCTATCTATCTATCTATCTATCTATCATCTATCTATCTATCTATCTATCTATCTATCTATCTATCTATCTATCTATCATCTATCTATCTATCTATCATCTATCTATCTATCTATCTATCTATCTATCTATCTATCTATCTATCTATCATCTATCTATCTATCATCTATCTATCTATCTATCTATCTATCTATCTATCATCTATCTATCTATCTATCTATCTATCTATCTATCTATCTGTCTGTCTGTCTGTCTGTCTGTCTGTCTGTCTGTCTGTCTGTCTGTCTGTCTGTCTATCTATCTATCTATCTATCTATCATCTTCTCTTGCACTTCACACCCCTACTGAATGCCTGGTTACCAGTGTGTTAGATTTCCCTTACATTACCCCAAACATTCATGTTAAGTGGACCTGTCACCCACACACAAAAATCTGTATAATTACCAAATTAAACATGAAATGCAATTTGTATTTTTTATTAAAGCATTTATGGGTGTTCTGTTTTTTTGCATGTGAAAAGCCATGAGTCCACTTCTACAGGATTCTCTGTGATCAGCCACCATAGCCTGTTCTTTATAATTTCAAGAAAATGAATTAATACAAGAGGCCATAGGGGACTGGAGACCATACTCTACCTCAAAAAGTGGTATCAAGGCAAGTCCTCTGTTTGTTATGAAAGAAATGCCGACACCAGAAATGAAACCTTTATTGCATAGATCATGACATTGTCTTTGCATACTATTTATAATTTTGCCACAGAATTATTTTCCCAATACCCATTGTCTATCTGATCCCTCATGGTTCTCTATGAGGGGGCTGCCATATTTGTGCAGCAGGAGTCTGTCGGCATTAGAAACGCTAAAGCTTCCATATGTGTTGATGTTTAGGCCCCTAACCACAAATCTTCCTCTACCACCATTTTATACACCCATAACTCTGCACCGCCCTACATCTCTGAACTCATTTCTAGATACTCACCCAACCACTTACTACTCTCCTCTACCTCCTCACACACTGGCCTTCAAGACTTTGCAAGCGCTGCACCCCTCCTCTGGAATTCTCTCCCACGCTCTGTCCCACTTTCTCCCAACCTTTCTGCTTTCAAAAGATCTCTTGAAGCAAACTTATTTAGAGAAGCCTACCCTCACTCTTTTACCAAATGCAATACCATGTGCTACATCTCTCTTCTGCATATTTTTGATCTTTCCCACTTCCACACCTTGTGTCTAATTCCCTTCCCTTTAATATTGTTAGTTATTTTGGACAGGGACTTTCCCACCTTTTGTACCAGCACTGGTTGTTTTGTATGTAACTCTGTATGTTCTATGCGTGTAATTCATATAAGCACATTCATTTTACAGTGCTGCACAATATGTTGGCACTCTAAAAATACAGAAGAAGAAGTCAACCTAACTTTACTATGTTTCTATGTTACTATGGTAGACCAAGATATTGGGCATTGAACGGATCAAGTATCTCTACATGTGATACATAAGGATCCAAACATGTGTGGAGCTATTTGCTTTCATTATCATTTCTAACCCCTAAGTGTCTCCTTTGTTTATAACACAAAATTGACTTCAGGAGAACACGTGGGGATCATTCTCCACTGTAAATCTGACGGATCTCTGGTGGAAATTGTCAAGTGCAACAAATTCCTTGGGGGACATCTGGTGGAGAACCTCTCCTGGTCCCTTAACACCAGCTCTATAGTGAAGAAAGCACAGCAGCGTCTCTACTTTCTGCGAAAGCTGAAAAAAGCCCACCTTCCACCACCCATTCACACTATCTTCTACAGAGTGTCTATTGAAAGCATTTTATGCAGCTGCATCACTACCTGGTATGGAAACTGCTCTGTATCAGATCGCAAGATCCTGTAGCGGGTGGTGAGGACAGTGGAAAAGATCATTGGGGTCTCACTACCTGCCATTATGGATATTTACCACATCCGCTGTCTCCAGAAGGCGACCAGCATTGTCAGGGATAGCACCCACCCTGCACATCAGTGGTGTAACTAGATGTTGCTGGGCCCCACAGCAAATTAATTTTAGGGCCCCCAACATATCCAGTGTTTGTCCTGTTTTACCAATATATGTTCAAATTGCTCATCAATGAGAGCCTCATGGGGCCCCCTGTACCTCCTGGGCCCCCCTGCAGCCGCAGGGTCTGCTTCCTCTGTAGTTACGCCCCTGCTGCACATCATCTCTTTACCCTCCTGCCATCCTGTAAAAGATACCGCAGTATTCGAGCGCTGACTTTCCACAAGCCATCAGGTATCTCAACTCCCAAGGACTGAACTGAATATATTCATAAGGAACTGAAAAGTCCACCAGAGAGCCTAGTCAAATATGAGAGCCATCATACCTTCGCCAAGTCATTAAAGACTTTCTGTAAACATCAATGAAGTCCTCTTGTCATGCTAGAATGTTTTATCGTTTGCTTTTAATATTGACCAATGACATCTCCCCAGAAAAGAACTTACGGTATATGCAAAGAATCTAGATTTTTTTTTAAGTTATGCAAATAATTCTTTATTTCATATTTCTTTTTTTTTTGTAACTTATAATTTTATTAAAGAAAGAGCAGAAAAAAAAGATACAGTCGTACATGTAGAATGCATTGATCATCAACATTGTTAAGGATAAGCAAATGTCATGCCATACTGAAGGATAGTCAATATTATCATAAAACAGATTAACTGTGTGTACAGCTGAGGAGGCTCTAATTTTTATCTCAATTTAAAGGCAAAGAAAGGAAACGTGAAAAGGTAGAGTAGGAAAGGGGGGGAAGAAATAAGAGGCAAAGAAAAAAAGGGGGGGGAGAAAGGGGAAAGAAAGATAGAACAGGTATGCGCCCAGTTTTGAATGGAATACATGAGAGGCTTTATTTCATATTTCTAACCCTGCTTTTAAAACTTAGAAGACGAAACATAATGCAATGAGTAGAGATACAGAGAATCCAGGATTCAAGTCAAGGTAGAGCCAAATCTTTTGTTGAGGATTTTTTTTTTTGTTATTCGGCTAAATTCGGTTCACTCATAGTATCACAAAGCAGTATTCAGTTTTCATGGTAGTGAATGTGTATGTGCAGTTCTCAAGCATTTAGCATAAGAAATAGAAAGGTCACAGCTTTTCTGCTGAGGAGAACTTGGTCTTTCTAAGCAGTGGAGCAGATGCAAAGACAACAGCATTTGCCATTTGGATGTTATCGCAATGAATACCCTTTCATATATAAATTACATTCACATGTAGGAGGGTGAAGTGCAATATGGCTTGTTGCCACTCAAGGGCGGTTGGTAATGTGGTGCCAGTTCAATTTTAGAGGCCCATTTATAGCTGTAAGTTTCATTTAACAGAAAGAGCACTGCTTCTTGCACTGGGCCTCCACTGATCATTGGCTTATCCAATGTGATCTCTATAAGCAGCCGTGGCTACAACCCTAGTAGATGTCATAAACCATTGACGTGATGGCATAGTGCTACTGTAGTTCTGTTTCTGCTGCTGCCAGAAGAATGAAGAACTTGAGATTGTAAATCTTGTTTCTATGGCCACTGACCTCTAGCATTTTCAGATTGGTTTGAAAGAGGTAGAAAAGAGGCTAATGGGGTATTTATGTCTCTTTCTCTCTCTACAAAATGTTGGGCAGGGAATACTATCATCTGAATTGTAGTAGCAATCCCAGTAGGGGGGCAAGTATCCCACAAGACAAAATAGAATCAATGGCATCTATAACATATCTACTTCATTGATGCTTGAAGACACCTCTGAGCGAAAGAGATAGGGAGGCTTAGCAAAGACAAAGCACATATTCATTAACATTATAAGCTAAAAATAGGAAATCTGAATCTCCAATGTGAAGGAAAGAACAGAACACTACTCAAGCTCATGTAAAAAAAATTAAAAGTGATGACAATACAAAGGGAAATATTTGATGAGTGAACTTAAAAGCATTGGCCAATGCCAATTCTGCATGAGTAGTGCCAGGTCGATGGCTGACAGAGCAAATTGCCGGAGCACCATTCCTCCTCGCACTCCACGTCCCCATCCATGTTGCATGTGCACTTCGTCTCACAGGTGGGATCCTTCCAGAAGGTCTCGTTGTATTTCACAAAATTAGCTGAAAACAGCAGAATAACTTTATTAACACTCTGCTCTAGATCACCTGAAACTGCTGTAGAGGTAAAAAAAATGGCAAAGGTGCAACAAATTGTGGCCAAATGGGTGTATTCTGGGAGATTATAGCACTATGAATATCATATGGCATGGGCCAACAACAGCTAATAGAATGAATTTGGGAACCATACATGTGGGGCACTCTAATCATTTCAAAACATCCCAGATATAAAGTACCTTCATAGACACATCCACCTGCAACCCTGAACTTGTCCACCTCGAAGAGCCAGCGCCCAGGGGTATTTACATTGGATGTCTTATTAATGTTAATGATATCAGGTGTCCTTGACCCAGGAATATTAAAGTAATTAGTCTTGTCTCCACTGTTGAAACCAGCCTGAAAGACAGGAAAAATGTCTACCCATAGAAATGGCCACTTTCCAATGGAACACGGTTTTGTAGATTCTTTTTAGATTCACCCCCACAACATAGATATGACCGAGGTCTCTTTACTTATAACACTGGTAAGGTGTCTATAACCATCTCTCTTAAGTACTTAGAGAAATATGCAGAAGAGAAATCCCTAAATTGTGCCCTAACTGGCATTTAGGCTAGACCCCATAGTTCATAGTAAAGTATTAGATACTTGTATATAGATACACTATATCCAGGGGTACCCAGAGTACAAATACCCACTCACACCAAATCTCCCCCTAACTGACCTTTAGACTGGGCCCCCTTAGCTCATAACAAGATTACAGATATATAGAAACATTGGGGTAACAGTCACCCTGCTATAGTTCCAGGGGTACCCAGGGTACAAATAAACACTCACCCCAAATCTCCCCCTAACTGACCTTCAGACTGGGCCCCCTTAGCTCATAACAAGGTTACAGATATATATAAACATTGGGGTGTCACCCTGCTATAGTTCCAGGGGTACCCAGGGCACAAATAAACACTCACCCCAAATCTCCCCCTAACTGACCTTCAGACTGGACCCCCTTAGCTCATAACAAGGTTACAGATATATAGAAACATTGGGGTGTCACCCTGCTATAGTTCCAGGGGTACCCAGGGTACAAATAAGCACTCACCCCAAATCTCCCCCTAACTGACCTTCAGGCTGGGCCCCTTAGCCCATAACAAGGTTACAGATAAAAAGAAACATTAGATGTTGATGTTGATCAAATAGACAGTTGGACTAAATGATACGTCTATTAGCATATCTTCTGGTGCCCTACTAGCTAAGTAACTACAGAGACTCTTGAAATTCCAAAAGCACTTTAGTATGACCCAGTTTTGTATTACAATGAGTTACCTGTGCTGGGATACCTCCTAATCCTGTAAGAGGATCTCCACCGCTGGCCTTTCCTGTTGTCCAAGTAATGATCCCATAATTCAAGATGATGAAGGCTAGTTTGCCGTCGGTGGTCAGGACAGCCTGGAAAGTGTTTGTCTGAGAGCAAAATAAAAGTAAAGAATTCAACATGGATAATTCCTCATAAAAAGGATGAAAAATCTAGAAAGTACAATAATACTGAAGCTGTGTTGTTATTTGGAGGATATGCCTTTGCACTCTCTTGGCTTCATTAACAAAAAGAGGGCATTATGGTGGGTGCAACAAAGATCAGAGATACATATGTAGGTACGACATGCATAGAGTTCTAGTGCCTTGCTACCCGTGCAGTTTTATTTCATTGCTGATATAATAAAATGGAAACAACACGGCCAACTTCTAATCAGTCAGGAAGAAATTTCAGAAGAAGAAAAGGAATGTTGTTCTGCTTAGAAATGACCAGGGCAAAGGCAGATGGTCCTTCTTTGTTCTAAGTTCTTCTTCTTGTTCCTCCAAAATGTTCTTCTGAATTTCAGGCCTGTCAATGGAACCAATCCGCAGATGGCAGTCTTTTCCATTTCTTTATAAAATTGTAAAAAAAAATCTAAGACTAATATCTTGACTGGATAAAAAGAAAATAAAAGAAATGAAAGTTTACATCTCCAATAGGTGCAGGATTCTCCTGCATATAATCTGCTAGTTGGGCATAGGTTGTGCATCTTTCTTGGTCTTGGCAAACTGGTGCTAGAGCTAACGCATGTGCAGAATTTGGAATTTGGTGCAACAATGCTGGAATTCAGGGGAGAAATTCTGCATTGGGGTAAAAACGACTCTGGAATTTGGGGGGGAAATTCTGCATTGGGGTAAAAACGCCTCTTTTGCACATTGCACCTTTTCCTCTTGGCTGTCAGTAATGGGAGCACAACATCTGATATCTGAGTGTAATTAATCACCCACATGGATATCATGAGTCTCCTCTTTGTATATTTTGGCAGCAGTTGGGGTGGATGGGAGGCAAATGCCCCTGCTGTTTAATATCCTATTCGCTTTCATGGAATCCGTGAGAATTTCATCAATAAATCTTGTAGGAAAAGGAAAAGTTCTATTTGTCATCAAATTGTAATGGAGACATATCTGCCTTGTATAATGTGTATTTCTCCTCTGAATGTCACAGCAGCACCACTGCCTTTTCTATTATATTTGAACATATTAAAGGGAAACTAAAGCTTGCTCCTCAGAGCACTTTTGAAATTTACTTTAGAAGAAATACATTCTATGGCAGCAGGTCTGTGTCTCCAAAGATGCCCCAGTAGCTCCCCATCTTCTTTTCTGCTGATTCACTGATTCACATGCTCTGTGCTGCTGTCACTTACTGAGCTTAGGGACCCACTCACAATATACAGTACACATAGAATAGAAATGTCACAATATAAGGCTGATTAGTAATTAATTTGGATTCACATTACATGGCAGCAGAGAAAACAGTGCATTCTGCATCAAAACTGACTCCGTTTTATGACTGATGGAACCTCACTTTCTGCTAATGTTTTGATGATTTCCTCCGACCCCTAAGCTCAGCTTCCCAAAAGAAGCTAAGAGCCTACTGAGCATGTGCAGAGCCACTGACAAACAAAAGAGGCCTAACAAAAAAAAGAGGGGACAACTGTGAAAGCCTGGAGCATTACTGTTATAGGGCTGCTGAACCTGTGGGCTGGTACAGTAACATCAGTATATAAAATACAGTAAATATATATACTAAATTTTTGGCAGCCCTTAATCTGCCTTTAAATACAGAAAGAGATAAAAGTAAAATTGTATCTCTATTTCCCATTGATAATCAGTATGTTTTTCCCAGCTGGGACAGAAACATAACAGCCAGCTAGTAACCACATTTGTTTTTACTAATGACATCAACCTGTTATCCAGAAAGCTCCATATTACAGGATAGTCATCTCCCATTGACTCCATTTAATCGAAATAATCCACTTATATATGAATGATTTCCTTTTTCAGTGTAATAATAAAACAGTAGCTTGTCCTTGATCCCAACTAAGATATAATTAATCCTTATTGGAGGCAAATATATGATTTTCTAGTTGAAAACTCCAAGTCCCAATTTATTTTATTAAATGGAGTCTATGGGAGATGGCCTTTTCATAATTTAAATATTTCTGGATAACGGGTTTCCGGATAATGGATCTCATACATGTGTATATATAATTGCCCTTTCCCACCCCATGGCACAAACCTTTTTAGATCTTGATCCAAAGTAGGCGACTTTATCCCAAGTGGCGACAAAGGCCCATGTGGCCCTATAATTAAAGTTTGGATAGTACTTCCTCATGTCATTGGATATCCTCTCCAATAGATTTGGGTCTTTGCTTTCACGGTAATAAACTGTCCCTGCTATTTCATTGTTAACGTCCCCCCAGTAGGGAGCAACAAAGGGGCTTCCGTCTGCCAGAGGGAAAGCATTAGGGGTGTAGCTGGACACGGCCACGCCAAAAGAGATCACCCCATTGTTGTTCACCTAGAAATGCAAAGGAGGGAGGTCACAATCCTCAAGAAAGATCACATGGGCAGAAAGATTAGCAGCTGTTACGCCATCTTTATCCAGAGGGTGGCAGTGTGTGACTATAGAATTTGTTACACAGTCATATATATGTGAAAGTATCTAAAATTCTACTCCCGGCTGACATGAAAAAGCCACATAAATACAACATTGAGCACCACTGCTCCCTCCAAAAGTAGCAGAAGGCAGCTCTCCTGCATGTTTCTTCACAGGTCTTCTGCTATATTTTTTAAATAGTCAGGACCAGCAGTGCAGCCATTAGAAAGGAACAAACAAGAAGGTCAGATAAATCCTAAGAATATAGAAAGTGGTTTCCTGAAAATTTTTATCTCCAGTGACTGACACTGCTCCTAACCGAACGAAGGGCACTTACATAGAGCGAATTATGTTTCTTTCCAAAAAAGATAAAAACAGTAGAGATAGGAATGGCACTAGTTGCCCCGTCATCTTTTTTGGGGGTTACTTTGTCTCCATCTGATGGACCATATGGATAGAGTATTGGATCTGTAAAGGAAAAACAGCCGTGTTAGTTTGTGTATATAAAGGCACAAGGCTGAGTTATACAGGGAACTCTGAGTATCACTCATGTATTATAAGGGATAATGTACCCCCTACTGTAAATGATAAGGATATTAGAAGTCACTGAGGGGCTGTTCTGTGACCATATAAAGACACAAGGCTGCAGGCTGAGTTATACAGGGAACTCTGAGTATCACTCATGTATTATAAGGGATAATGTACCCCCTACTGTAAATGATAAGGATATTAGAAGTCACTGAGGGGTTGTTCTGTGACCATATAAAGGCACAAGGCTGCAGGCTGAGTTATACAGGGAACTCTGAGTATCACTCATGTATTATAAGGGATAATGTACCCCCTACTGTAAATGATAAGGATATTAGAAGTCACTGAGGGGTTGTTCTGTGACCATATAAAGGCACAAGGCTGCAGGCTGAGTTATACAGGGAACTCTGAGTATCACTCATGTATTATAAGGGATAATGTACCCCCTACTGTAAATGATAAGGATATTAGAAGTCACTGAGGGGTTGTTCTGTGACCATATAAAGGCACAAGTCTGCAGGCTGAGTTATACAGGGAACTCTGAGTATCACTCATGTATTATAAGGGATAATGTACCCCCTACTGTAAATGATAAGGATATTAGAAGTCACTGAGGGGTTGTTCTGTGACCATATAAAGGCACAAGGCTGCAGGCTGAGTTATACAGGGAACTCTGAGTATCACTCATGTATTATAAGGGATAATGTACCCCCTACTGTAAATGATAAGGATATTAGAAGTCACTGAGGGGTTGTTCTGTGACCATATAAAGGCACAAGTCTGCAGGCTGAGTTATACAGGGAACTCTGAGTATCACTCATGTATTATAAGGGATAATGTACCCCCTACTGTAAATGATAAGGATATTAGAAGTCACTGAGGGGTTGTTCTGTGACCATATAAAGGCACAAGGCTGCAGGCTGAGTTATACAGGGAACTCTGAGTATCACTCATGTATTATAAGGGATAATGTACCCCCTACTGTAAATGATAAGGATATTAGAAGTCACTGAGGGGTTGTTCTGTGACCATATAAAGGCACAAGGCTGCAGGCTGAGTTATACAGGGAACTCTGAGTATCACTCATGTATTATAAGGCTAAGGGCAGACGGGCAGATTCGGGGAGATTTAGTTGCCCTGTGACTAATCGCCTCTTCTGCATGGCAACAATCTCCCCGAACTGCTTTCTTCCTCCCTTCCACCTGCTTGAATGAGAAAACACCAGTGCAATGCACTCATGGCGCTTCAATTTACAAAATCGCCCGAAGTTGCCTCATGAGTAAACTTCGGGCGACTTCGGAAATCGAATCGCCACGAGTGCTTTAAAGCTGGCGGAAGACACGGGGAAGCAGTTTGGGGAGATTAGTTGCCCCAAAGAAGAGGCGATTAGTCACCGGGCAACTAAATCTCCCCGAATCTCTAGGTGTGCCCTTACCCTTAGGGGAGGGTGTTGTAAGTAATGTATCAGTGTTTGCAGATGAGACAAAACTATCAGCCCAATTAATTCCATCCAGGATGTGGCACTTGCAACAGGATCTTGACTAACTGGCAATCTGGGCAGCTAAGTGGCAAATGAGATTCAATGTTGATAAATGTAAAGTCCTGCACCTGGGATGTAACAATATCCACTTATACCCTTAATGGGACTGCACTAGGCAAATCCATAATGGAGACGGAGCTTGGAGTCCTTGTAGATAATAAACTTGTCTGTAGCAAGTAATGCCAGTCAGCAGCATCAAGGGCAAATAAGGTCTTGACTTGTATTAAATGGGGCAGAGAGTCACGGGAGGAGGGGGTCCCACTGTATAGAGCACTGGTAAGGCCCCATCTAGAATATGCCGTACAGTTTTGGTCTCCATCACTCAAACAGGACATTATTGTATAAGAGAGGGCAGGGCCGCCTTCAGAAATCAAGGGGCCCTGTACCGCTACATTTTCTGGGCCCCCTGGTCCCGCCCACCCCCAAGCCCCACCCCATATCTCACCCAACCCACACAGACACACACATTAAACCCCCCTAAGTTATAAAAAGCCATTGGTGGCCACCCGCACACACACACATGTTTATAAAAGTCATTGGTGATCAGGGGCCCCCTGCAAGAAAAGAAAATACTAATGGCCTGGGCCCCACACAAGTTTTTAAAATCCACTGTTGCACCCTCCTTTAAGTTTAAAAAAAAAAAAAAAAATGGTGGACAGCCCCCCCCCCCTGAAAAATTTTAAAAAATAGCTTGCCAGAGCTAAGGGGTACCCCCCTGCTGTCAGGGTGCTGCAAGCATCAGAAGAGAAGACTGGAAATCCCATACGTGCATAATTTTTCTGCTATTCAGTTCTCTGTATACTCAATGGTTGATTAAGTTTAAGTTCCGGTAAAGCTGCATTGGGATTGGATAGGCTGGAGGGGAAGATCCTACTTCACCTATCCGATCCCTGTAAACTTAATCAACCAATGAGTATACAGAGAACTGAAAATGAGAAAAATCATGCACGTATGATCATACACGCACCGGAGCTCCTGTGCTCTTTTCTGATGATTTCAGCACACTGACAGCAGGGGGGCCCAGCTAATAAAGTAAGTGAAGCATGGCTGGGCCCCGCTTATACACAAATACCTGCGGTGCCCGGTACAACTGACCCCCCGCCCTGTGCCCCCCTGATGGCGGCCCTGAGAGAGGGTACAGAGAAGGGCAACTAAGCTGGTAAAGGGAAAATCTTAGCTATGAGGAAAGACTGGCCAAATTGGGGATGTTCACGCTGGAGAAGAGGCGCTTAAGGGGTGATATGATAACTATGTATAAATATATAAGGGGATCATATAATAATCTATATAATGATTTATTTACCAGTAGGTCTTTCCAGCTGACACAAGGTCACCCATTCCGATTAGAAGAAAAGAGGTTCCGGCTAAATATTGGGAAGGGGTTTGTTACAGTGAGAGCTGTGAAGATGTGGAATTGTCTCCCTGAATCAGTGGTACAGGCCGATACATTAGATAGGTATAAGGAAGGGTCGGATGCTTTATTCACCAGTAGCTCCTCCCAGCAGACAGGAGGGAGCCAATGAGATTAGAGGAGGGAAAGGGGTGTTACAGGGAGAGCTGGGAAGTGAATCAGTGGTACAGGCTGATACATTAGATAGGTACAAGGAAGGGTCGGATGCTTTACTCACCAGTAGCTCCTCCCAGCAGACAGGAGGGAGCCAATGAGATTAGAGGAGGGAAAGGGGTGTTACAGGGAGAGCTGGGAAGTGAATCAGGGGTACAGGCTGATACATTAGATAGGTACAAGGAAGGGTCGGATGCTTTATTCACCAGTAGATCCTCCCAGCAGACAGGAGGGAGCCAATGAGATTAGAGGAGGGAAAGGGGTGTTACAGGGAGAGCTGGGAAGTGAATCAGGGGTACAGGCTGATACATTAGATAGGTACAAGGAAGGGTCGGATGCTTTATTCACCAGTAGCTCCTCCCAGCAGACAGGAGGGAGCCAATGAGATTAGAGGAGGGAAAGGGGTGTTACAGGGAGAGCTGGGAAGTGAATCAGGGGTACAGGCTGATACATTAGATAGGTATAAGAAGGGGTTGGATGGTGTTTAGCAAGTGAGGGAATACAGGGATATGGGAGATAGCTCATAGTACAAGTTGATCCAGGGACTGGTCCCATTGCATTTTGGAGTCAGGAAGGAATTTTTCCCCCTCTGAGGCAAATTGGAGAGGCTTCAGATGGGTTTTTGCCTTCCTCTGGATCAACTGGCAGTTAGGCAGGTTATATATAGACTTAAAAGGTTGAACTTGATGGACGTGTGTCTTTTTTCAACCTAACTTACTATGTTACTATGTACCCCTTCTTTAAATAATAATGATATGTACAGTATATGCTATTAGAAGTCACTGATGGAGTTTGAATATAACATTTCAGTCCTGCTGGTATATTTAATAGTGTTTGTAGGACACAAAGAATATTTCCCGAATATTTAGCAATTTTATTTTATCTTAAATTAATAAAACATACTATATATTGTTCTATCAGTAAAAAGCCGCAGCAATTACCCCCCACCCTCCCAGTTGGCTGAACACTCCTGCAGTAACCTTACCGGTGGCCAAGTCTCCGAAACACACCGTCGCAACTGAAAGAAAAGTCAATATTTATTTTGAATTAATTTAATTTGTTTTGGAACTGTAGAAACTTGTACAAAAAGCTGAAATTGGCGATACTTACCAAGAAGGAGCGGAAGAAATGTTTTCATTTTGATTTAGTTCCCCACCTTCTGGTCACGTCTGCAAGACAACATTATGTTGAACAAAAGATCCTGCCGCACAATACATCTGAGCTACAACTGAGTATCACCCGCAGACTCTGATTGTGCATCTCTTCTAAACCCCGGGGTAAATCTGCCGTCAGTGCAAATCAATTACGTTTTTGTCTTTTTCTATTTTGATGAGGGAACCTTATTAATTCATACACACTTCTGACCTCAGTTCATAACACTATATTAATTTCAAAATTAATTTGAATGAATTTTGAAATTGGTATAATGTTATGAATTGAGGTTCCCTCATTGATTATTTTTTATTCATTTATTATGTTTTTATTTATGTTTCTCTGTTCCTTGGCCCCTGCCTGTTCTTGACTAGCCCTGTATTGTTGGCTGAACCGACCTTTGCCCTATCTCCGTCCCTCCTGTCACACATTAAGGGGCCGATTCACCAAGGGTCGAATATCGAGGGTTAATTAACCATCGATATTCCACTGGGAATTAAAATCCTTCGACTTCAAATATCGTAGTCGAAGGATTTTAGCGCAAATAGTTCGATCATTCGTTTGAAGGAATAATCGTTCGATTCGAAGGATTTTAATCCATCGATCGAAGGATTATCCTTCGACCAAAAAAAATTTAGGCAAGCCTATAGGGACCTTCCCCATAGGCTAACATTTTCAATAGGTTTTAGATGGCGAACTAGGGGGTCGAAGTTTTTTCTTAAAGAGACAGTACTTCGACTATCGAATGGTCGAATAGTCGAACGATTTTTAGTTCGAATCCTTCGATTCGAAGTCGAAGTCGTAGTCGAAGGTCGAAGTAGCCCATTCGATGGTCGAAGTAGCCCAAAAAACACTTCGAAATTCCAAGTTTTTTTACTTCAAATCCTTCACTCGAAGTTAGTGAATCGGCCCCTAAGTGCTCCATGTCTATGTTGAAGGGTTGTATTTGTGCTGCAAATGACCTCATGTCTCCATATCTCATTTCTAAGTTGGTTTCCTAGTTATTCGGTTAAAGGGGGGTAATGTTATTGAATGAATAATTGTAAGCAACTTTTCAATTGGCCTTCTTGTTTTCTTTTCTATAGTTTTTGAATCATTTGCCTTCTTCTATTTCCAGCTTTCAACCTGGGATCACTGACCCCATCTAATAACAAATGCTCTGTAAGGCTACAAATGTATTGTTATCGCTACTTTGTATTTCTCATCTTTCTCTTTAATTCCTCTCCTATTCATATTCCAGTCTCTTATTCAAATCAGTGCATGGTTGCTAGGGGAATTTAGACCCTAGCAACCAGATGGCTGAAACGGCAAACTGGAGAGCTGCTGAATAAAAAGCTAAATAACACAAATAATAAAAAACTAAAACCAATTCCAAACTGTCTCAGACTATCCCTCGCTACGTCATACTAAAAGATAAGTTAAAGGTGAACAGCCCCTTTAAGATGATTCAAGGTAAGATGAAGACCTTTTGGATAGATTATTCTGAGCCATCAATTGAAAGACTCAGGAATACAGAACGTAGAACATGTTTCCATAGATAACTACAGTATATTGAACATTTAACACATTTGGGACTTCCCCTCAACTATAATTTATTTTTCAGAGCACAAAAGGAGCAATATCTAATATCCAATGGCCCAAATTCTAGAAATAATCCCCTACACACGGTCACAAATCAGCTAAATAGAGAAAAGCAAAGCTACTGTCTGTACAATGTGAAATTGGGCTGTTTGAGATCCAACCCAAGGCAAAGTTGCGTTGACCATGGAAATAATTAACCTGAGCTGATCAGCAAAGGAATCAATGAAGCAATATCAGTTCCTTGTATCAATCCCATGCAGATCTTTTAAATCCAACTCACCTGTTCTCCTCTCGGACTCATATGACAAAGAAAAACTCCCCTAATCCTCTATTATACAGAACATATGCATAACAAACAAGGAACTCACTTGGCTCGTGACTACTGAAGCCAACTGAAAAGGCCTCAGGCACCTATGGGAGATGTCATGTAGATTTATAGCCTTCATTCTAAGGCCCAGTCTGTGTCATTTCAAACATCTGCTGGCCTTTTGGTCTCTAATATTCTGATGGAAATCTCAAATTGACAAATAAAAGCTGCAAGGAATGAAAAACAAGATGGTTGGGGAAAATAATAATAATAATGCAGTAGAAAATCTAAGAACCATTGTATATAAGGTTAGATGCAAAAATATCCACTTGTGATTCTCATGTCAGTAATAACATTGAGTAATTTTGATCTCTTCCCCCATTCTGAGGTGGCAAATGTAAGACTTTATGTTCAGGTCAAGAGTTTTTGATGCCCTTGATCAATTCTTCTAGAGAATGCATATAGGTGACCTGACCCAAGGGTTTCCCAGGAGGAGAAATGGAGTCTCTCGCTTCCCTGTGTTGCATCTACTGAGATAATGGATTGAAACATGAAGTTGCTGAATATGTATATTTTGTTAGGGGTATCAGTCTCACTGAGCACTGGAAGTCCTTCAGACAGTCACCTTTTATGTGAAAAAACAATATACATTGTACAACCACTTCAGCAGGTCTTGAGTGGGATTCAAAATATTATGATATTGGATGGAGAGTGTTTAAAATAGCCAGACACACTTCAGAAGAACCACAACTTCATGTACAGCTTGCTAAACCCTCACAAACAGGAGGAACTAGTAAATGTCTTAAAGAAGAACTAAAATCTAAAAATTTAAATGGTTAAAAATGGCATATTTTATATAGTGAACTTATTGCACGAGGCTAAAGTTTGAGCTTGTCAATAGCAGCAATGATCCAGGACTTCAAACTTGTCACAGGGGGTCACCATCTTGGAAAGTGTCTGTGACACTCACATGCTCAGTGGGCTCTGATTGGCTGTTGAGAAGCTAAGCTTAGGGCTCGTCACTAATTATCCAGCAGAAAATGAGCTTCCCTGGCTGTAATATAAGCTGATGCTACAGGTTTGCTGATTATTCAATTCTGATGCTAATTGCACTGGTTTCTGTGCTGCCATGTAGTAATTATGTGTATTAATTACTAATCAGCCTTATATTGTGACATTTCTATTCTATGTGTACTGTATATTGTGAGTGGGTCCCTAAGCTCAGTAAGTGACAGCAGCACAGAGCATGTGCAGTGAATCAGCAGAAAAGAAGATGGGGAGCTACTGGGGCATCTTTGGAGACACAGATCTTTACTGCTAAAGGGCTGTGGTTGCCTTGGGCTGGTACAGAAGCACAAAACATCATGTACAACATTTCTGCCTACTTCTTTAGTTAGGCTTTAGATCTCCTTTAAAAGTTTTATTACTACAGTTGTAATTGCAGGTAAAGTGTTAGCCAATAAAAATGTTACAAAAAATTAACAAAAGTGGTATAAAGGCGATACCTTTATTGTCTAACTAATATAATCATAACAAGCTTTCAGAACATTTTAGTTCCTTCTTCAAGCTGATTACAAGGAAGCTGTGCTGTTCTCTGATATATATACAACATTCAGCTCATAGGTCACATGACCAACAAAAAGGAATATCAATCTGTGTGTGACGTGTCAGAGTCATTTACGAGGGGATCTGCAGATAAGGTACAAGATAATGTGGGTCAAAGAGGCTGAGAATAAATTCGGGCTGAATTATTGGAGTGTGGAATCAAAGGAATTTCATATGATCTCTTAGTCCATATCCAGACATGTTGGTATTTGTGACCTGGTGAAGTCCTTTCTCCGTCCACATAATTAGCCATAAATCCAAGTCCCAGGTTTATTCCCCTCTTCAGAGAATTGAAAGTTTCCATTAATTTATATTCTCACACTTTTCTTTCATTATCTGTTTTAAAACTCCCCTTAAGTACCAACATTTTTAAATCCTTTATGGAGTGATGAGGCCCATTGAAAGGATTTCCTATTGGTGTGTCCAGTTTTTTATTGGTTACAGTGAATCAGTGGTGAGTATTTATCTTTCTCAGACTTTGCTCAGTCTCTCCTATTTACAGTCTGTTTTGCATTTAATACATTGTATTAAGTACCTCACAATTGAAGAAGAACAGTTGTATTGACCAAGGATGCTGTATTCCTTTAGGGGCAGATTTATCAAGGGTCGAAGTGAATTGGAGGGAATTTTCGAAGTAAAAAAAATCGAAATTCGAAGTAATTTTTTGGATACGTCGACCATCGAATAGGATACTACGACTTTGAATTTACTTCTAAAATTCAAATTTACTAGTAAAATCGTTCAAATAATCAACCATCCGATAATCGAAGTACTGTCTCTTTAAAAAAACTTCGACTTCAATACTTTGCCAAATTAAACCTGCCGAAGTGCTATGTTAGCCTATGGGGACCTTCTAGACCATTTTTCTATGTCTACGTTCGTACGATCGTACGCTAAAATAGTTCGATTCGAACGATTTAATCATGTGATGGAACGATTTTACTTCGATCGTTCGATGGCCAAATTCGGTGAAAAATACTTCGACTTCGATTCAATTCGATGGTCGAATTTCGAAGTATTTTACACTTCGAAATTCGACCCTTGATAAATCTGCCCCTTAATGTACCACGGATGCTGTATTCCTTCCAACCTAAAGTCTTTAATAACAAGAAGGGCCTTATTGCACCCCACCAAAAATGGAACATACCACTGTGGCAAAAAACAATGTGAAACCTGCCCACACATCCTGACTTCAGACAAAATACCAATTCCAGACACCTTAGAGCAGGGATCCCCAACCTTTTGAACCCATGAGCAACATTCAGAAGTAAAAGGAGTTGGGGAGCAACACAAGCATGAAAAATGTTCTTGGGGTGCCAAATAAGGGCTGTGATTGGCCATTTAGTAGCCTCTATGTGGATTGTCAACCTACACTGATGCTTTGTTTGGCAGTGCACCTGGTTTTATAGAACCAAAACTTGCCTCCAAGCCTGGAATTCAAAAATAAGCTCCTGCTTTGAGGCCACTGGGAGCAACATCCAAGGGGTTTGGGAGCAACATGTTACTCACGAGCTACTGGTTGGGAATCACTGGTTTAGAGGAATACATCATCTGTGGTTTCACCTTTATACCACTATTGTTACTTTTTTATTTCAAAAGGGTTGCTCTGTAACATTACTACAGTTGGTGACGTCTCTTCGGCTCCTCATAAGCTCCAGTAGGCACCGACTATGGTTAAAGTTAAACCTCAGAGCCCCTACGTTGAAAAAAATGGAACAATAAAATTAGACGTTCCTTCCTTGTATCAATAGGTTTATCTCCCATACATATGTTTTATTGCACGTAGTCCTGCTGCCAATAAGGATATAGCATTATTTTTACAATAAGATAGAATTATGTGTATAAAAGAGCACTTTATATAACCCATGTCTTGGGCAGGTGGCAACGGTAGGGCACTAAGTGGTGCGCCCTTGTGTCTGGTGCCCTAGTAAAATGCCTGTTACATTTCAAGTGATAGGTGTAGCTAGAAGTCGCTACACCCAACAGCAAATAATTCAGTTGGGACATTGTTGAAGCCTCTGGAATATAATTTTGAAAGTGTAATTAAAGCTGCTCACACATATGAATTTTAGCCAAATCCATCCTGGAATATTCAGCCTAGGGATGCACCGAATGCAGCATTCAGTTCGGGATTCGGCCAGGATTTTCAGCAGGATTCGGATTCAGCCGAATCCTTCTGCCTGGCCCATCCGAATCCTAATTTGCATATGCAACTTATGGGAGGGGAGGGAAATCGTGTGACTTTTTGTCACAAAACAAGGAAGTAAAAAATGTTTCCCCTTTCCCACCCCTAATATACATATGCAAATTAGGATTCTGTTCAGTATTCGGCTGAATTGTTGGGGGTTTTGGCCGATTTCAAAATAGTGGATTCTGTGCATCTCTAACTCAGCCACGTATCAGGGGGGCCCAGGAGGTATAGGTAACATATATATGAAACGCGTCAGGCGTTATTTTTTAGATGTGATGTTAAATAAAGTATCATATTTTAAATATACAATTTTTGGCTCTTGGAATCTATTTTTGTTGGATGTTCCGGATTGGTGCTTGCCTAACGCGGTTTGCTGTAAACATTTTGGGGTCCTGAAAAATAATTTGCTTTGGGGCCCAGTAATATCTAGTTCCGCCACTGCATGGGTTTCTACACTGAACAGATGTGACTGATTGGCCTTTGGGGTGTTGCAGCTGTCGGGGTCTCCCGCCTCTATTTATTGCCTTGTTTTTAATTTAAACATAGTGAGATGCTTCTTCCTTGTGTGAACAAATAACCTTTACCTCCCATTTGCCTCTTCAAAGAGGGTTATTTATAATTGACAGTTTATTGTATAAACAGAATATTTTATTTACATTTTATTGCACGTAACCATGTGGCCAATAAGGATGTAACGCTATGTTATTACATTATGATAGCAGCAATGTAGTTTATAGCAGTATATAAATATTTATATACAGTATATACAGACAATACATATACAGTATATGTCAGAGCTCCAATACAGGAATTGGACCTGTTATCCAGAATGGTCAGAACCTGGGGATGTCCACATTATGGATCTTTCCATAATTTGGATCTTTATACAATAAGTCTGCTAGAAAATCATATAAACATTAAATAAAGCCAATAGGCTGGTTTTGCCTCCAATAAGGATTAATTATATCTTAGTCGGGATCAAGTGCAAGCGACTGTTTTATTATTACACAGAAAAAGGAGATCATTTTTCAAAATTTGGATTATTTGATCATAATGGAGTGTCTGGAAGACAGCCGTCCCGTAATTTGGAGCTTTCTGGATAATGGATCCCATACCTGTAGAAGATCTGCTGACATCACTGCAGGAATCTGAGACTTTCACAGGAATCAATAATAATAATAATAAATAAAATAATAATAAAATAATTAATTCATTATTTTAAGAAATAAGAACAATGAAGATTCATTTTAAGAAGGACTGGGATATATATAAGTGAGAAAAATCCAGCATTAATTAGCAGCTCATATATAAATATATTTAGTATATTGAAAGGTGAAATATTTCTTAACAGGACATATTCTCTATTTAAATAAAATGAAAGCTTACATAATTAAATGTACCGACATGGAACATAATATATACAGTACAAAGTGCAAATGATACAGATATCATAAGGCAGCCCCTCCATAGGTAAATAACAGGCAGGAGAGAGTAGTACCTGCACCATATACAATACACGTTACTGATAAACATCAACCTCAATGGAATCCTCAGAGACTGGTGTTGGTGCGGATCTTTAGATCCTGGTTGTACTTCCACTATTTTCTCAGTCATGTTTTATTTTTATGGCCTGAGATACTGATAATTATTGGAATATTTTATTCCAACTGATCCATCATGATCCTTTCAATTTAATACAGCAACAATATGTCCATATAACAGGCTCTATAATTTTTGTAATGGCAGTTTGTGCAACACCCTGCTCCACCTGTACCCTATAGTCCCAAGCAACTTGTGTTGTTGTGTGCCCTAGTCCCTAACAACACTCTGTTCCACCTGTACCATATGGTCCTAAAAAGTCTTAACCAATAGTATGTGCCACCCTTACCCTACAGTCCCAAGCAACACCATGTGCCCCAGTACCCTATACAGCAGCCCCAACCAACCACTCCTAGGGTCCCAAGCAATCAATGGTATAACTACAGAGAAAGCAGACCCTGCGACTGCAGAGGGGGCCCAGGTATTATAGGGGCCCCATGAAGCCCTAATTCATATACAATTTAAATAAATATATATAAAACAGGTCAACCCATTGACATTTTCGGGACCTTAAAAATACTTTGCTGAGGGACCCAGTTATATCTAGTTCCGCCACTGCAAGCAATACTATATTCCACCTGCACACCTTGGGGATTATTTTTTATAAAATCGGCCTTTTAAAAAATCATGAATTTTTCAGAATTTATTAAACCCCGAGGATGGAAAAGTCTGAATCTGAAAATCCAGCATCTCAGACCTGTCGAGTTTGTATATAAGTCAATGGGAGAAGTCTCAATGATTTTTTGATGTGCGCTGGGTTTCGCGCAATACTCCGAAGTAGGGATGCACCGAATACACTATTTTGGGTTCGGCCGAACCCCTGAATCCTTCGAGAAAGATTTGTCCGGATACCGAACCGAATCAGAATTTGCATGTGCAAATTAGGTATGGGAAGGGGAAAACATGTTTTACTTCCTTGTTTTGTGACACAAAGTCACGCAATTTCCCTCCTCGTCCCTAATTTGCATATGCAAATTAGGATTCGGATTCGGTTCGGCCAGGCAGAAGGATTCGGCCGAAGACGAATCCTTCTGAAAAAGGCCGAATCCTGGCCGAATCCCAAACTGAATCCTGGATCCGTTGCATTCTGAAGTTTTTGGGCAAAATTCGGAGTTTTCGGGTGAAAAATCCGAAAAAAAATTGAAAATCGGATGAAAACTCTGAAAAAATTGTGAAAATCTAATTTTTTCTCACAAAGTAAATTTTCTGGAAAATGTAATAATAAATAAGCACAACAAACCAGAGCGGATTTGATCAGAGTTTGTAGCAGAAAATATTGAGATAAATTCAGACTTTTATAAATAACCCCCCTAGTATCCCAAACAACACTAGGTGCCACCTGTACCCTATAGTCCCAAAGACATTCTGATCCAGCTGTAGCCTTTAGCCCCAGGTAAGCACAATCATTGGCCAAATAATTCATATTTGAGCCCATATATTCAGGAGTGCATTTTCAATAATACAGAAACGGAATCAAACTGAACTGAAAGGTAAGACTTTTTTAAACAGGACATATTCTCTATTTGAAAGCTTACATAAGTAAATGTACTGACATGGAACATAATATATACAGTACAAAGTGCAAATGATACAGATATCATAAGGCAGCCCCTCCATAGGTAAATAACCTGCAAGCAAACTGCACGAGAGAGTATTACCAGCACCATTATATACAATACACGTTACTGATCAACATCAACCTCAATGGAATCCTCAGAGACTGGAGTCCTGGTTCCTGGTTGTACTTCTACTGCTTTCTCATTTGTTTTTTTTATAATGAGCAACTGATTAAATATAGATCATTATGAAAAGGTTGATACAAATCAATCCATAATTATCTTTAATGAGTATTATAATTAATGATAATGATCATTATCATCATTGGGAATGTTTACTGAAATAATCTAATCTTTCCCCCAGTCTCTCTGTTGAAATAACTGCCTAGTGTTGGTTAGAGGGGTCGGCACTTCTCCCAATAAACTGCAAGCCAATTACCAAACAAACTTTACATCATTGACAAAATAAACATTCAGGGGTCCGCCCTGCTTCATCTGCCACGCTGTGTTTTGGTAATTGGCTTACTGCAATAATCTAACCATAACAAATCAGATCGCTTTGCTTGGTTCAAGTGAATTTTGGCATTCATCCTGGAGAGCATGTTCATGCCTGAGGGAAAGTTGTTTTAATCACCTGAATCCCCTTTAAATAGACATTTAATCCGTGTCCAATATCTTCCAAGGCATTTGATTCTTCTGATCAGTTCAGCAGTTCAGATAAAAAATTCCAAAACCTATGGATACTGACAATTCACCACCTATTTGTCACCTGTACCTTCCAGTCCCAAATGTAACTATGAACCACTTCCAAAGCACCACCAGGCCTGTCAGAGCACCAGTGAATGTCTTGGAGGGCCCCAACCAAGTACAATTCCTATCAGCCCTTTATTTCAGCTATAGCTGTATAGGCCACCTGTACTTTCCATTCTTAGAAAAAATGATGCTCCATCCATGACTTTCAGACTAACATCACACTATGTTCCACCTGTACCTTCTAATCCCACACCCCACTATGTATCACTTGTACCTTCCAGTGCCAAACCCATCTATATCCAACAAATAACTTCCAGTCTCACACCCCACTATGTTCCACCTATAAATTCAAGTCCAATGCACCACCTACTTTGTCATCTTCATTACAGGCATCTGACATACAAACAACTTCCAGTCAATATACTGTAAATGGCACCAACACAACTATGGCCTCCTGTATATCCAAATGTACTGTAAGGGAGACAAGAAAAGAATGTTAAAAATATGTTTGTATTACTAGGCAACAAATGAAAAGTCCTTTGTATTCTACTGCTGTCAACTATGTGCTAAGCATGTCTTCCAATCCCAAAATCAACTATGTTCCACCTATGACTTCCTGACCCACACCCCACTATGTGCCACCTATACTTTCCAGTGTCAACCCCCACTATGTGCCAACTGTACCTTTCAGTTTCAAACCATTCTATGTGCCAACTGTACCTTCCAGTCTAAACCCCAACAATGTGCCACCTGTACCATCCAGTCCAAAAGTCCAAAGTCAATTATGCTTTACCTATAATTTTCAGCCTCAACCCTCAGAAAATGTTTTCTCTATCTTCCAGTTGCAAACCCTACTATGTGCAACCCATAACCTTCAGACTAACACCCTACTACTATGTTCCCCCTTTCTAATCCAAAACCTCACTATATTCTACCTATAGCTTCCAGACCCACACCCCACTATGTATCACCTGTACCTTCCAGTACCAAACCCCTCTTTATCCAACAAATAACTTCCAGTCCCACACTCTACTATGTTCCATCTGTACCTTTCAATTTCAAACCACACTATGTGCCAACTGTACCTTCCAGTATAAAACCCAACAGTGTTTCACCAATTCAAAGTCAAGTACCTATAACTTCCAGCCTCAAACCTCAGAAAATGGTACCTGAACCTTCCAGTTCCAAACCCTACTATGTGCCACATGTGCCTTCCAGACCCAAAATCGCCCTATATCTTCCAGACCCACATCCCACTATGTGCCATCTGTGCCATCCTGTCTCAAACTCCACTATTTTCCATCTGTACCTTTCAGTTTCAAGCCACACTATGTGCCAACTTTACCTTCCAGTCTCAAACCCAACAATGTGCCACCTCTACCATCCAGTCCAAAAGCAATTATGTTCCAACTATAACTTCCATTCTCAAACCTCACTAAGTGTCACCTGTATCTTCCAGTCTTAAACTCCACTTTAGTATCACATGCACCTTCTAGTCCCAAACATCACTATGTCCCCCCTAACTCCCAGTCTTACTCCCCACTAGGTTCCACCTGTAAATTCCATTCTCATGCTCCACTTGCAATCGGTATGGTTCAATATCAAAATGTCCTGTGGAGTCAGTCCCTGCTCTTGTCATCTTCATTACAGGCCACTGACATACCAACAACTTCCAGTCAATATACTGTAAATAGTACCAGTGAAACGACAGCCTCTTGGATTTGCATGGGCTGGCTAGACCAGAGTGCACATTGTCTGGATGCAAAAAGAACATTCAAATATATTGTATACGGGGAAAGCAAAATAATGTAAAAAAAAAAAAAAACATTTTGTTTTTCTAGGCAACACAAGTCTTCTGTATTCTACAGCTGTCAGTGTGTTTTTAGGCAAAATAATATGATTATTAATACATAAAATATGAATATATTTGTTTAGCAATTTGCTTGCACCCAGGAAAGCTTGACAGAACCTGAGGCATCACACGACTTTAGTGATAAGGATGAAGTTCTGAGTGAAATCCCTTTTTTTACTTTTATTCTGCCAGTTGGTATAACATCTGGCCCAGTTTTGGTATGTTGTACCCAGGCAGGAGGACAGCAGGTAGATTCAGCCTTAAGCCTTATAACTCTATGGTGCACTTAGTTTGGAACATTGTTGTTTATATCTGTGTGGCTTCCTAAGATTTCTTAAGCTTAATTGTGTAAGATGCATATTAAATTGGGAAATCAATAAGTGACCTAAGATTCTGTAATAATGAAGGACATATTAGCCACATCTTTTGTGGAGAGGTTGCTATTTGAAGCCAGAAATTATGGATTCCATTCAGGCCTAGAAAATGATTCCCAAATGTTCTGTATACATGTCTCTTCTAGGCGAAGAAAGAAGCCACTTGAGTAATTACCATTAGCATGGAAAGAGCCAAAATTCAAAGAGATGCCTAAGTTTAGTAAACATTAAGGGGTATATTAGTATATTAGTATATCACTAGAGTGAAATTCCGCCACTCTCCATTCATTTCTATGGGATTTTTATAGGCGTATTTATCAAAGGGTGAACTTTCACTTTCACCCATTGATAAATACGCCTTTCAAAATCCCATAGAAATGGATTGAGAGCTGCGGAATTTCACTCTAGTGGCGGAACTTCACTCTTTGATAAATTTACCCCTAAATGTATGTTTTGTCATTGCAGCAACCTATCCTGGCATACTAAACTGTGGGACAATCACAATGGAAATCCAAGATGAGTGCCAAAGGTTCAATCCCGACAGGACAATTACAGACAATATGCTGTGTTCTCCTATTTCAGGGGAAACACCGGATACCTGCTATTTGTCTTGTCATATTTATAGGATAAGTTAGAGTTATAAGGGGCTCTGAGTAGTGGGGATGCAAGAAGGCTGCTCCCCCCAAACTTGAGAAATGAACTGCTCCTCATCAGCATAATGATAAATTAGGCTGAATAACTACAGCAGAACTTCACTTGTATCTAGACTGAAAATGTCTGTCAGTTGTTAGAAAATTGTCTTGCAATGTCAGTTTTTAATATCTGGGCCTAGTTCTTACACACTGCCATCTTCTACCATTTGAGCCCAGAAAATCTCAAATTGTCTTCCACCTTTTGGACCAAAGCAATCTGGTTTCCACCAATTAGACCCTAATCCTCTCTCATTGCCAATTTTCACCAGGTCAGCCCTTACCCACACACATTGCCAGTTTCCACTGGTAGGACCCAACCAGTCTCAAATTGCTGTTTTCCACTTTCATTGCTTTGATTGGTTTCCAATAGCTGGGCCTCACTTTATTTTAATGCAATGTCTCCTCATTCTATAGCTTTTGACTGCCATAAGGTCTGTCCATTCAGAGGGCATCAGCAGACCAGGAGAGTGGCCACATCTTATATTGACTTGAAGGGAAATGTGGTTTCAATGCTTCTTAGATCATAAGACAATTTTAAAAATTGCTCCTCAAGGGCTCATGCATGATATAGGGGTTGGGGCTCTATGGTCTTGCAATGGTCTTACACCAAAGGTGTCCTCAAGGTGGATCAAGCTCTAGCAGAAGACCCTAAGCTTGTTGCTAGTAGTTTACTGCAGCCCAACATTTCTAGAGTCTGGATTCTAACTATATCTAACTGAGAGTAGCAGTATTGGATGTCAAATCTTTATTTTTTTCATGCAGGGAGACTCGGGCAGGTCACTGGTTTGCATTTTTGCAATTCAAGGAATCACATCTTTTGGGCACACCACATGCAGAATCAGAACCATGCCACGGAGCTACACAAAAGTCGGCAAGTTTAAAGACTGAATCGAAAAAACAATAGCAAAGGGAGACTGCCTCTGACTGCTAAAGCTCAATTAAACATTTATTTGAAGAGGGAAACTAACTAGTTTGCATCTATAAAGACCTATACAGATCATAACACATGATACATTTTGCTGATATTTGTCATGGTTAGCAACTTCTGGTTCATTGATTTGACATCATTTATTATGGTCATTTCTTAATATATATTTTATGGAAAGAGGGGAATAAATAAATAAAGTCTCTAAGTCCCAAAAAAAAGTGATAGCCCTGTCCTTACATTTTTTTTGTGTTACCGGTTTCCCCCCTACATTTCCTTACATATGGCACATAAACTATACAGTGGACTCATGTGTAGGGCAATATAACAACTCTATTGTCTTTATTAAGGTTCCCTGGACTTGTGTAATGTAAGTTGCACAGAATTGAATGCTGGTGCATCTTCACTTTGATTGCTGAAGTAACGCTAGCGAAAATTCGCGCCCTGGACGCAACTTCACATATTAGTAAATTAACGTTGTCTGAGCGAATTTTCGCTTGGCGATGTGTTGCAGTGGCTGCTAAGCCGTCGCTGGCAAATTTTTGCTGCTTAGTAAATTTACCCCCAATGACTTTGCTGATATCTTCTCCATGCCTAGATCTTAAATGCCTCATTGTGAGCAGATTATCACTATTGTCAAGAGAATACAATTCCACACAACATTCTCTGGGTGGGTTGGAGCTTTTGTGGTTGAATGAAGTTGCCCATAATTGGGATATTCTCTTTTCTTCTCTTGAAGCAAACATAGTTGTATCCTCTAGCAGTGACTGTAAGCAGTTTAAAGTAAGATTCTACATTAAAGGTTTCACCTGTAGGCCTAGTGCCAACACAGTTCATCCACTGACACCAGTTGAGGCCCTGCTATGTAGCATCAACCACCAGCAGCTTCAGTACCAACTAAGAGATGCACTGTATAAGCTTAAGGACAGAGAGAACCCTAAACCTGGCCATACACTTACCAATATGTATATAGTTGGGTGACAATCCCAGCTGATAGATATGTGCCATGGATATGGTTCGTCAGCCAGGCATGTTGGAAAATTCATCTGTAGATGAACCATTATGGCCAGTGTATGGTGCATCAGCAGATTCAATCATTTGGTCCGAATCTCCATAGCTTTCTTATTCATTTGAATTATCCATTTCCAATTGGTTGAAAGACCACCATAATTTGCCCAAGCCAACTATTATTGACTTTTAGCTCCTATCAATGACAGTACTGGTGCTTTTTAGCCTAAAATACTCACAAGTCTACCTTTGGACTAAAAGGTGCCATTGTGCATCAGCCTTAACTATTTCTCTGAGGGTATTGTACTCTGGGGCTAGACACCTGTTAGTAAGGTGGTTGCAGGCCAGAGCCAAGCTGGTTGGGTGCCTTAAAAGAGAAAAAGTCAAACTCTTTTGTTCGTGCAGATAAAAGACTCTATAGTGTTGACGTAGGTCTTGGCTGATTGATGTTTATGTTACTCAGACATACAATGCACATCTGTAGTGTTCTGAGGCCTCTGTTATGGGCAGGAACATAAACAGCCAGATCACAGGTGGGAACATGGAGCAAGTGAATAGATCTGTACTGTCACTCCATTGTGTTTCTGGCTGAATATCAGATGGAGATTGGGAGATGGAGATTGATGGACACCAGGATTTATTGTTATATGGGAACAAGATATCAGAGTAACCAGGGCAGAAAGAAACTGCCTGATATGGATATACAGCATAACTGCGAGTCAGAAAGAAAATATAATATTCTGTATAACAAAGATCTTGCATGACAAGACATGTGACTGTAGTTTCCAGCGGCTAGGGCTGGGGCCCCTTAGGGCAGAATTTATCCTACAAATTTCAATATTTGACATGCACTTTACAAGTACATTAGAGGACATTATAGACAAATAGCAGGGGACCTTTTTACCCATAAAGAGAATCACGTACCAGAGGCCTCCCCTTCAGACTAGAGGAAAAGAAGTTTCATTTAAAGGAACAGAGTAGGGGGTTCATCACAGTGAGTAGAAATACACTGGCACACACGGCAATTCAAACAGGGAAATCCCTTGTGTCTTTATTTGCAGAAAAGCAACGTTTCGGGTAGTACCCCTTTGTCAAGCTTGACAAAGGGGTACTACCCCGAAACGTTGCTTTTCTGCAAATAAAGACACAAGGGATTTCCCTGTTTGAATTGCCGTGTGTGCCAGTGTATTTCTACTATTTGACCTTGGGGAGGGTGCCGATCCCTCCAGCATTGAGCACCTGGCTATCCTGACTGTAGGCCTGGGTGTGCGAGCCGACATTTCTTTCTTCATCACAGTGAGGACAGTGAGGTTGGGGAATGCACTGCCGGGTGATGATTCAGTTAATGACTATAAGAGGGACTTGGATGATTTCTTGGACAGACATAATACAAAGGCTATTGTGATACTAAACTCTATAGTTAGTATAGATATGGGTATATAGAATTTATGTGACAGTAGGGAGGGGTGTGTGTATGGGGCTGGGTTTTCATTTGGAGGAGTTGAACTTGATGGACTTTGTCTTTTTTCAACCCGAATTAACTATGTAATAGTGAAGAGAGAATCTCGTGCATTTTACTTCTCCAAAAAATGTGTGAAATTGGTGGAGGGCATCGAGCAGGTTGTGACCGTTGTCGCATGAGACTTTACCTGCTTGGAACTGGCAGGGAGTGAACCCCCACTAGACCTGAGTCTGGAAGGCAGCCAGGAGCTCAGTATGACTTCTCTAACCCAGACAGAGGAGTTGCAGTACAGCCTGACAGCATTTGTGCTGAAGGGAGGCTTCGGGGGTGGCTCATCCATAGATGAGGAGGAGGAAGAAGAGGAAGAAGTGGCCATGTGGGGTTTTCTCTTTACCCCATGGGGAGGCACCTTTAGCCTGAGGAGAGTGCCCTTGTGAGATATAGGATATGTACTGCCCCTGCCTGCTGGTCCACGTGTCCATGGTACAGTGCACCCTGCCTTCACAGCATGATCCAGTGACAGGGACACATTCTGCTGGTGGAGGGCATGGATGGCGGCTGGGGATCCACCAGTTAGGGGCAGCGCAAGCTGTCAGAAGGGGGCTGCATCAATTAGCTGATAGGGCAACAACTGCACTGCCAGAAGCTTTGACAGGCAGCAATTGATTCTCTGCACTCGGGGGTGCCTGAGGGAGAGAGGTGCCTTGCGGCTGAGGAACTGGGAGAGGGAAACCTGGTGGGACAAAGCAGGAGAAAGAGGAAGATGCAGAAGAGGCAGAGCTGCACAGTGGCCACCTCCAACTGTAAGTCTCAGAATCCTCTTCTCTTGCTACAAGGTTTGGAGAGCTAGCACCTGTTCCCTAAGGAATGAGAGGAGGTGGACTGGAAGCACCACTGCCCCCAAATGCCCGGCACTTTGGTGCTGCTCCCATGTTATCCTGGGATGATGTTTTATATGGGAACTTAAAGCTGATGTTCTCATATATGACCCTGGCTGCCCACTATGAACTTTCTGCTGGTAGAACTGGCACACTGCTACCGACTGGTCTTCTGTCTGGCACATGAAAAATGCCCACCCTGCTGAAATGCAGGTCACTGCCTTGCCTGTGGATCCAAAGACTGATGGTCCCCGCCATATGCCAAGAGGCTTTGGACCCTGGTGCAGTGCTGCCCCGTTGCCTGTCTCTCCTAGAAGTGGTTGGTGGGATCTTCTGCCTCTGTGGGGTCAGCTCTTCATCATCAACAGCAACACACGGTTCCCCTTTGAACTACTGCTGTTATGCTCCAGAGCTGGCACCCAGGGTCTATCCCTGTCATCCACAAAATCCTGCCCCAGACCAGACCCTGCATCGTACATCATATCCACATCCAGCATATTGGTCTGACTCAACACCAGCAGCCTGTTGCCCTGTCATTAGGGGACCCTACCTAATATCCCCTACCAGAGCCAGACTGGTGCCACGTCCCTCCTCCTCCTCATCAGTCAGGAATGCACCCCCTTATAGGGTTGCCACCGTGTCTTCCTATATGTTTTTTCCCTATTAATTACATTGGCATCCACCATCATTTTTACCGACCAGGCCAGTAAAATACCAGCCAAGTGGCAACCCTACCCCCATACCTGTCTGTTTAGCAAAAAGATCTTGGGGGTTTGGGCCCAAGCCACCTCAGGATCAAATAATAAAAAGGAAGAATATTCAATGTAGAAGAACAAAAGTCACACAAGTCGATAAAACACCACCCAATAAAGATAAAACATAATCTTTTGCATAATGAAAGAAAATGTTATTCTAAGGGCAGAGACACACGCTGCTATTTCGGGAGCCCTGCGGCTAGAATGTAAATCGCTGGCAGGATGGCACTCGGATCGCTTCAGCTTTCCGAAGTCGCCCAAAGTGGCCATTTTTTATTACAAATGTCGAAGGAAGCTTAAAAAAGACATAAAAGTTCCTCTAGTGCCCTAGACATAAGCCCACCCTGAAATTAGGGTTGCCATCTGGCTGGTATTTTACCAGCCTAGCCAGTAAAAATGATGGTTGATCCCAATGTTATTAATAGGGAATAAAGATAAATATATAGGAAGGTCAGTGATCCCAATGTTGTTAATAGGGAATAAAGATAAATATATAGGAAGGTCAGTGATCCCAATGTTGTTAATAGGGAATAAAGATAAATATATAGGAAGGTCAGTGATCCCAATGTTATTAATAGGGAATAAAGATAAATATATAGGAAGGTCAGTGATCCTAATGTTATTAATAGGGAATAAAGATAAATATATAGGAAGGTCAGTGATCCCAATGTTATTAATAGGGAATAAAGATAAATATATAGGAAGGTCAGTGATCCCAATGTTATTAATAGGGAATAAAGATAAACATATAGGAAGGTCAGTGATCCCAATGTTATTAATAGGGAATAAAGATAAATATATAGGAAGGTCAGTGATCCTAATGTTATTAATAGGGAATAAAGATAAATATATAGGAAGGTCAGTGATCTCAATGTTATTAATAGGGAATAAAGATAAATATATAGGAAGGTCAGTGATCCCAATGTTATTAATAGGGAATAAAGATAAATATATAGGAAGGTCAGTGATCCCAATGTTATTAATAGGGAATAAAGATAAATATATCAGAGGCTGCTCTGATGTTCTTCTGCTTAGCAAAACAATTAGAAACGTTTCTCACATCTTTCCTAAGCAGAAGAACATCAGCCTCTTTCTTTCTCCTGACAACTTCCTTGACTACTTGCTGGTCAGACTGGTGGGAAAATGACCAGCAGGTGGCGCTGTTGTAACAAAATTCATTCATATTAACAGCACATGTATCCCTTATAAATAATGAAAATAGATTGCAAAAGTGATGAAAATAGCACTCTCATCAAGTTCACATTCAGTTATTTTAAAGGTTTACTTATCCTTTAAGGATAAAATGACCTCTTTCAGGTTACTAAGTAGGAGAAGGCGTTACATGCATTAGCTCTAAATTCTTCCAAAAAGTCCAGTAAATGCAATTACAGGATTTTTTCCCATACAGATTCCTGCCCGAATAAATATTTACATTTGTTCCTCCAGGTGCCGCCATGTGCAATCATCAAAAACATACATTTCCCAGAGAGTGTGTAACCATTTCTCACTGTGTAATTACTAATCAAGAAGCAGAAAATCTTGTTTGAGATCAGGTCAATTCATCTGCTGAAAGATGTGTTTGACTTTCTAGTAAGGCAACTCTTGTTTGCAGCAAGCGGCTCCCAGGTGAATGCGTTTATGTAGTGTATTTTCCTATTATGTTCGATCATCAACTAGGGGATTTTACTTTTAGGCTAATATTATATATTGATTTGTACGATCTGATCTTTGCGTCTATAGCCAGCTTAAGGCACAGGGAAACGATCAGTGTTGGACTGGGAGACCAGGGGCCCACCAAAAACCTTAGACCAGAGATTAGGGTTGCCACCTTTTAGCCCTGTGGAGACCAGCCAGGGGGCAGGGCTGTGACACAGAGGGGACAGGGCTATAACGATGCGATCAGCGATTGGAAAACCGGGCAGGTAGTTTTGAACCCGGGCAGCCCTTCAATTTACCCGATCAAAATCGGACAGGTGGAAACCCTACCAGAGACCCATCAAAATACCTTAGACCAGGGGCCACTCTCAGTACTATTATTCTTCGTCTCCTCACTCAACCTCTATTCTCCTTGTCTCTTTTCTTTCCATCTATTTAGCCTCTTTGTTCTCATAGAAATAGGGAATGGCCATGAAATAGGGAATGACCATGAAATAGGGAATGACCATGAAATAGGCCAAATGTTTAGCAGCATGAGGGCCACTGACACCTGGACTTTTCCTGGTATCCTGGTGGGCCAGTCTGACACTGGGAACCATCACTCTGGGTCACTGCATAAGTTAAGGAGTGATGGACCTGCTCACATTAACACTGCATCTTGCACTAGAGTCTTGCATCTGGTCAGGTACCCATTGAATACCAGCAAGGTGGTCAGGTTTTGGGCAGATATTTCTGATTGCCTGGTAACCTGTCTGGGTACTTGACTAAGTTGCAGGACTTGGCCCTCCCTCCCCTGAGCTTGTGGTAAGATTTCATGCCCTACCTAAAGGCTCCCACATGGTGTCACATCCAGTTAAAAGTTACTTACAGTGGATACTGGGTCGAGGGTTGAGTGAATTGCAGACCAGGTCAGGTAGCGCGCCTGGATAGCAGAGCATAGTGGGTGGCAAATGTGGGTCGGCTTGCAAGCCTGCAGGCCCAGGTCTTGGACCCACTCAGGACTCTACCTTGCACCTCGCACTCGATTTGTCTCTGGGATGAGGATCTCAGCCATTCCCCAGGCAGAAATGCTCCAGGCATGAACACTAAGGGGTTGGTTCTTGTACTTCTGCCTGGGGACATAGAAAATGCTTCCCATGATAAAGCAAGCTCACAGAAATGCATTTTCCATAACTGTTTCTTAAGGCAGATTGTTAGCAGTAGAGTTGCTAGATTATGAGGTCCCCTGGTATACCCTCAGCTTGGGCATCATGAGAACATGTAAGCTGAGGAGCACTAGGACATGAGTTGTTGGAGAGCCAAGGTGGAGCAGGACTGCATTCAGAGGGAGCTGGTTGTAGGTGACACATGGGCATCCTCTGGAATGCCCCATAGCTTACATGGAATTCCCATGCACGGGCTATTTAACCCACGGAAGGTGGAGATCCCTGAAGTCATGATATTCGGAGCACAGCTTACACAGACCATTGCCCCAGGTGCAGCAAATGAGACTTATAATCTTAAAATTGTCTATTTAATTTGCATGCCTATTTTTCAATTTACAGGTTCTATGTTTGAAATGTTGTTCTGTCTCTTTATTCATCACTAATCCCTAATAAATTTCTTCTCTCTTGGCTTATGTCTGACCTGGTTAAACAGTAGCTCATATATTGTGTCAGAATGTTCTTTTATTGACATTCGGCTTTACCTGGGGTTCCTCAGTATCAGGTTCAGCAGCACCTGAGTGGAATGTCATCACTTTTTTAAATAAATTCTTGTGTAAACAACATGAGAAACAAAGGTTGCCTGTCATTCCTCTTTATCGCATATGCAGAGTTACCGTCCCAGTGTCACCCTTTAAAGTGTCAGTCTTGACGTTGAGCAACGTGACTTTGGTGAATAGGCGATTGTATTCGGAAAGGTCAGGTGGTGTCTATGTAGGATCTGTTTAGTGGTTTCCATAGACAATGGAAGCTGTAGTAACATATATTTTAATGCAAGACTGGGTTGCCCTGTAAAAGCTACATTATATGCCATCGCGTGTCACAAAGGCCATGATGTCATAGGATGCCTTTGGGTCCCGTTGTGTCCCCTATGTACTGTTCATCCAGTGACTATTTCCCTGTATAATGACATGGAGCACATGGCTCTTTTCCTGGAATCTATTCTAGCAGAAGGCAGATCTCTTAGAGTGCCTAAGGTGGAGAAGTTGGGGTACAGAGCCCTTTGGATGAGGTAGTTAGTGGATAGCAGTTCCTCTCTTAAGCTGGCCATACATAGAGGTGAGGTCACCAAATGAGCTGATCTCTCTCCGATATGCCACCCTAAAGTGGGTGATATCGGGCTGATCCAGATCACAACAAGCATAATTTGGGAAGTTGGATCGAGGACCCCATTAACGAACCAATGCAGTCTTTGGTCTGACGGGATTTTTAAACCTGCCCGATCGACATCTGGCTGGGCCAGATATTGATTGGGGAAGCCCATCGGTGGACCCCCATATACTGCCCAATAAGCTGCCGAAAACTATACCCCTTAAACAATGGGTAAAGTTCTCTATAAAAATATATTGCATAAAACAGCTGATGTGTAAAACACTGCTTTATGTAAATAAACACTTTTCAAAATCATATACTTTTTCTAGTAGTATGTGCCATTGGGTAATCATAAATAGAAAACTGACATTTTAAAAAATAAGGGCCGTCCCCTGGGATCGTATGATTCACGGTGCACACAAACATATGAAACAAACCATACTTGTTAGGTCACATGAGCCAATTAACAGACAGAGTTGTGTCTTTTGCTTCCACACTTCTTCCTGTTACAGTTAGAGTTGCAGTATTTCTGGTCAGGTGGTCTCTTCCTGTTACAGTTAGAGCTGCAGTATTTCTGGTCAGGTGATCTCTGAGGCAGCACACAGACCATCACGAAATGGTGGTTCAAGGCAAGAGATGTAAAAGGGCAATATTTACTTAAATATATATGCCAGTTTGGTAAGATTCTTTAATATGCCACTTAATTTCATATAAACTATATGTTGCTCAAGTGATCATTTTGGGGGTATAGTTTTTCCTTAATCTGCCGGCAGGGTCAGACAGGAGGACCCGGGACTGCTGTCCAGGGCCCTCCTCCGACCCCCCACGCTCCCCTTCTATGAGGAGCTGCACAACGAGTATGCGCGAATGGTGCCATGCTTATGGCCGAAAGTCGTCGCTCGGCGCACGCTCAGTCAGCGCAGAAAAATTATTTAATTTCTACAATTCAAACATTGGGAGAGGGGTTCTGGCCGGCCCGACCCTGTCTTATATGGAGACCTTTAGTTAGTACCCCAGTGCAACACCCTCCTATAGTATCGACTATGGTCCGTAAAGGAGCTAGGGCTATTTCTGATCCCTAAGAGTCTTCCACTGAAAGGGATCCATTTCACTGAGGTGCGCTTAATGAATAAGTCTATCCTATCTTCAGTTCCATCTCCTTACAGATAAAGGTGCATATGTCTGTATCCTGCTTAAGCTGTGCTATACCACGCCATCTATATCGCCAATATTTATTGCCATTGTTCAATAAATCCTATTGATGATTAAGAATCACAGACGGGGTGGGTCACCTTTAACTTGTGGTATGTTATAGAATGGCCAATTCGAAGTAACTTTTCAATTGGCCTTCATTTTTTCTTTTTTATATTTTTTTAATTATTTGCATTCTGCGTCTTACTCTTTCCAGCTTTCAAATGGGGGTCACTGACCCCATCTAAATGCTCTGTAGGGCTACACATCAGGGGTGTCCAAACTTTTTTCACCAAGGGCCATATGCGGTAAAATACACAAACAACCGGGCCACTCACTTGAGGTGAAGTATGTATTGACTCTCCTGGGTCTAGGGTCCTAGAGTTAAAGTACATTTAACCATTATTTTGGTCTCAGTATGCCTGCGTAGAGCACCTTACCCCCACCCGAACCAGATTTGGACCCTATCAATTAGAGGGCTGAAATTGCAAACTGGAGAGCTACTGAAAAAAAGGTAAATAACTCAAAAAACACAAAATATATATCAAATATATCTTCTATATTTATCATATCAAGTTCTTGCTTGAATTTTTATTCCCACAGACCTCAACCCAATATCAGATACTCACTGTGATAACCAATGGCAGGTCTGAGAGGGATTACCCCACTTCAATCTGGTGAGTCCATGCACATAGACTACTGGAAGAGATTGTTATGGCCCCTGCTTTCCCTAGTTCTCTTGGTATGAAATTATTGAATGACTACACTATGGAAGATCTTGGAAAGCAACACAGGCTATTACTATTTATTATAGTAGTATATCAAGTTATGGAATTGCCTATGAAGGCAGGTACTAAAGAGGCTGGTTTGGGCGTTTTTACCAAAAATTATCTGGATACGTTTTTGGCAAGTATTGGAATATATAGAAGTTCGGACTGGGCCGGCGGCACACCGGGAAAAAACCCGGTGGTATCCGGCTCCGGTGGGCCCGCTGACCCAGACCTGCTCCCTGTCAGTTGTTCCTGCTGCTGACCTCCATCTCCAGGCTGGTCATGGCAAAAATACTTGTGCGTGAGATGATGGAGGGGGATACGTAACGAAGGTGGGTTGTGGCAGGAGGCCGGGGGGGCCTGAGACAGCAGCCATGGTGGGCCCCGGGCCCTCCAGCTCGACCCTGATTTTATGCATATCACTGGCCAATAGGTCAAGGCAGATGAACATTTTCTCTTTATAAAGAGTTTTATTAGAAGGGAGACAAAGACAACAGTAAATTAAACAGAAGCAAATTAAAACATAGTTACATGTTTAAATTCCACCTCTCCAAATGAAACCTCAAATGATAGCTTTATTTATAAACATGTCACAGTAAGTTACTTATATTACAACATGGCCAACAATTACCAGGGTATTCGGGGAGTTTTAGTGCAACTGCTGGTTAATCCTGGGGTCCCTGCTCTCTAGCTCTAGCTCTTATTATTAAGGCAGTAGCACATGTGAAGATTTTGGGTTCTTTTTCATGCACCTGTCATAGTTGGTAGGGCAGAGCCAAATTGCCTAAAACCACCCTGATTGCCTGAAAGCAATAATGCATGCCCCTTTAAAGGCATGTGGAAACATTGCAGTCTATATTTTGAAACAATAAAGACAAGACCCCTACTTGAGACCCTACTTTGTCAGAGTCAATCCTAGCTCATAACAAGATTATAAAACATACTAGCCTTTACACCACGTCTCACCCCAATTGACCTTTAGGCTGGTCTTCCATAAGTACATAAGAGAGAGAACTATTCCCTCCAAAATTTACCCAAACCTCTCTTTAACCTGGGCCCTCAAGCCATTGAGCCTCTGGGCCCATAAAGAAACCTGCCCTTCTATTTTCAAACTGTTGTTCTACTGGGATGAGAGCACTTACTGCTACAGATAAGTAGTAGCTGCACAGCTTCTCCTCGCAAATGACATCAACTAACCCCCATACCACAATGGATAGCTAAGTAGTAGCCCACCTGCACAGCTTACACTCCCCAACCACATCAATCAGTTTGCTAAAGAGCTTCCTTGCACCTGCTGGGTAGATAGGGTTGGCATCCATCATGTCTGGCCACATCTCATTTGATCATAGGCTCCATGACATTAATTGCCAAGCAGGTACATGCTCATGGTTGGAGATCAACACCATGGGGCCTTTGATGCAAGGGTGACCAATACCATTATGTACCTCTGCATTTGCCCAGCGAGTACAGGGAAACCCCTTACTCTGAGGCAATTGAGTCTGATGCTATTTAAAAACCACTTATGGCTTTTGGTTGATCCCAATGTTATTAATAGGGGAAAAAAATAAATATATAGGAGGCCGGTATTTTTTGAGGTGGCAACCCTTCTTCCAACTCCAGAAAGAACAGAATGATAGGAACAGTTTGTAGGAACTGTGAGACCCTCGGATGACTGAAAATACACAACAATAAAACATACTTTGCTATTAAGCTTTGATGGAACATTAGGATGGACTAGAACTCTCCTTGAAGGCATCTGGGCAGAGGCGGACATAACATTCTACTGAGCATCTGTTTCCTGTTTCTTGTTCTTGCGTCCTTGCCAGTCTTTTCATCTTCCAGCTCCTCTAACAGGAAACATGTCTGCATTCCTGGTCCAGCGCTCTCTTTTTTTCTCTCCGGGCTACCATTGCTGATGACATTAAAGCAGATGTTGCTCAAGAAGAACCAGTGATGCCAAACCCACTGAGCTAATTCTAATATTTAATATCTTGTGCTTCGTGGAGTCTTGCGGAGAGCTGGTTCTAAAAGCAGCCTCACAAGGGGAGGGGGAGCAATTAGCTATTGTATTTTATGGGTTGTTAATTCTCTCTGGAGTGGAACAATGCAGTTTGTTTTGCATTTGTAATTGTGTTTGACCAGTGACAAATTGTTTTATTATTATTAACATGTGCACACAAACTCACAGCACTGGGCAATGGGCTGCAAACATTAAACATATAATAAAGAGCTTAAAAGTTTCTTCTACATGTTCATTGAAAATGGGGATAATTTCATAAAATGACAGCAGAAGCCAGGTTTCTTATTTGTATCTCAATTAAAATTTGTCAACAAATTACCAAAAGCAGCACCTAATTCCCTTGGTTGCCCCAAACTGGTGTAAGGTGTTGAAGGGGTTGCACACCTATAAATTAAGGGGGTTATTTATTAAACTCTGAATGTTACAAACTCGAAAAATTTGAGGTTTTTTTACTATAAAATCCGAATTTTTAGTGAAAAAACCCCTCAAATTTTGTAAGATTTATTATAACCCGAGGCTGAAAAAAAGTCTGAATCTGAAAATCCATCATCTGAGATCTGCCTTGGTTGTATATAAGTCAACGGAAGAGGTCCCTATACTATTTGGAAGTTTCTGTAGTCTGCGCAGGAAAACGACTATTTTGGGCTTTTCGGACAAAAATCTGAAAAATTCTGACTTTTAGGGTAAAAGCCAGAAAAAAATCGATTAATTTGGGGGGGAAAATCAAAAAAAAATCACACGATTTGGATTTTCGCTTGATTTTATTGAGTTTTTCCTCATTTGAAAGCTGGGATGAGTCAAAAAAATAAGGCAAAACCAATGAAAAATAAAAAATAAAGGCCAATTCAAAAGTTGCTTAGAATTAGGTATTCTATAACACACTATTAAAATTAGGCATTATCAGTTACATCGGAAAGTCCTACTTTCCCACCCATGGAATACTTCTGTTATTCCCTCATATTATTTTGTACCTTGTGTCCTGTACAGGTATGGGACCTGTTATCCAGAATGCTCGTGACTTGGGGTTTTCCATATAACAGATCTTGGATCTCATATCTTAAATCTACTATAAAATCATGTAAATATTAAATAAACTCAACAGGCATGGGCATATTATAAATGAAATATTCCAAAGGTGAAACTATCCCCTACAATATATATTTTACATCGAATATTAATAGACTGCAAACAAGTTATAGTTTATTTATATAGAATATAAGTTCTTGGGAGAAATAAGCTCTTTGTCCATTTTTTTTATGAAAAACCGGGTGCATTTTAATTTGAGTAATGATGGGACATGTAGAAAGAAATTAAATGTAAAATGTCAGGGCAGGTCCAGTTTCTGTTATATCCCTGTGTGTGAGTGCAATCAATTTTGTATAACAAACTACGATGACACAAAAAATATACTATACACAATAACTGATCCAACTATATTGGGGAAGAGTGCAACTACATTCCTCATGTTCATCTTTGTCTTTGTGCTGATGTATTTGTTCTGGGCACACCTTGAATTATTCACCAAATACAGGTATGGGATTCATTATCTAGAAACCCATTATCCAGAAAGCTCCACATTACGGAATGGCCATCTCCCATGAACTCAATTTTATCCAAATAATCCACATTTTTAAAAATGATTTCCTTTTTCTGTGTAATAATAAAACAGTAGCTTGTATTTGATCCCAACTAAGATATAATTAATCCTTATTCGAAGCAAAACCAGCCTATTGGGTTTATTTAATGTTTACATGATTTTCTAGTAGATTAAGGGGGTTATTTATTAAAGTCTGAATGCCAAAAACTCCAAAAATCTATTTTTTTACTACAAAATCCAAATTTTTAGTGGAAAAAAAATCAAATTTTCAAGATGGAAAAAGTCTGAATCTGAAAATCAGGCATCACAGACCTGTCGAGATTGTAAGTTAATGGGAGAGGTCCCTATCCTATTTGGAAGTTTCTGTGGTCTGCATTGGAATTAGCCTGAAAATCTGATTATTTTGGACTTTTCGGGCAGAAATTCGAAAAATTCTGGCTTTCCGGGACAAAGCCTGAAAAATCGTACGATTCGGGGAAAAAACGCAGAAAAAATCATACGATTCGGATTTTCGCTTGATTTTATCGTTTTTGGGCCCGATCCGATTAAACCAAGCTTTCTTGATAATAAAGGTCACATCATGGATTCTAGTTTGGTCGGAATTTTTTATTTAAAAAAACAGATTTTCATAAATAACCACCTTAATGTATGAAGATCAAAATTACAGAAAGGTCCATTATCTGGAAAGCCCCAGGTCCCAGCATTCTGTATAACAGGTCCCATACCAGTATTTCACTCCACACGCTACAAGGTATGGGACAAAACACAATCAAAAACTTTATTCACATGATTTAAGAATGTCCAAAATTATATAAATTCTGGACTAATATGTAACCAGATAGTAGGTGATCTCCTGAGGATTGGTGGGTGAGTTTGTTCCATTCAATAAAACTAAAATTCTTTTTTTCTGCTAAAAGATGAATAAAATAGCTGTTAAATTCCTTGCTGTCTGCAAGATCAACAGATCAGCGAGAAACTGTCCCCAGAAATTTGTATTATGGAAGCCGTGGTTGGATTCCTGGCTTGTGGAACCCCATAATGTACAAGATTGTATGCATGATATATTGCTATGTGTACAACCTGTATTTGCAAGGATGACACTACGTTGGTGGGAGGGGGATTTTAATTTGTTTTAGCAGCCCATAGACTCTTATGGCTTCCGCCCTACCATGGGCTGATGTTCCTTTTCTTTAATCACACCCACACATGGTAAGAACCTGGAATAAAAATGTGTAAAAGACCCCCTTTTATAACCCAATGCAAGGAAAATGCCATTATCACCTCAATATTAAGTGGGAATGATGTGGTCTAAAAATAAAAAAATAAAACAGGTGCCAACAAGTTTGTGCCTTTACATTACATGCAAGCTAGGGGGCATATAAGAGGACTTCCATATACTGCCCCTACCACCCAGCAAGCAAATATAACACTGCTGAATGCTGGAAATGCTTTATTCATGGGAAACATACAGGTCTTTGAACTCCATTATGGAGCCTATGGGAGGCAAACCACAAAATACATGATGCTTTGTAGCCATGTTGCACACCCTGTCTGGAAGGCCACCAGCCCTGGAGAGCTGTTTCTAAAAAGCTGTATCTGACACACTCACAATTTGCCTTTAAAGTTCTAATTAATTTATTAAGAGAAGGATAGTCCTCGGATTTCTCTGGTCTTTTTACTTTGGGTATTGGGACATCACTCTCTGTGTCTGCTTAATAAGAGACATGTGTAACATACAGTATTTATAGCACGGGGAAACCAAGCCGTGTAGCTGTTTATTTATTCATGTAGTTTGGCTGGAAATGTTCCCACTCTACATGAACACTATCCAAATATCTGGAGGCAGGCTGATTTCTTTTAATCTCTTGCCACCCTGTGGCATGCGCTCCAAGTTTATTATCCAACATCCCAAGGCAAGTATGAATGCACCAATAATATATAATATGCCTTTTGCACCCTTTTCTTCTACTGATTTGAAAAGCTGTTAACACCTGGATTCAAGGAAACCAACAGGCGTCAGACCCTGTAACTGCAGGAGGTACAAAGGGTCGCAAAAAGGAGAGACATCCCACAGGATCAAAGTAGACATCAAAGTTTGGCAACGCTTTGGGCCCCAGAAACGTTGCCAAACTTTGATGTCAAACTTTGAGCCAATAAAAGCACTTTCTTTGCACTACAAATTGGACCAATGTGCTATAGTTTTCTTGGATTTCTATGATATTTTGTCCCTGAGCAGGGGGTCGTATAGACTGTTTAGCAACTGGTACCTGGAAAGGTCTATTGGTTACAGGTGAGCACTCTCATTTTGTCTTCTATAAAGAGGCAACATGATGTTTTCATCCCTTGAGTTAATGACCTTTTTTATACAAGACAGAACTTTATTTGCTTTAGTAGCCACAGAATGACACTGCCCAGAATTAGACAACTTGTTATCTACAAAAACCCCAAGATCCTTCTCATTTAAGAAAACTCCCAACCAGTGTCGGACTGGGATGCCAGGGGCCCACCAGAAAACCTTGGACTGTGGGCCCACTTTCCAAACTATTATTCCTCCTCACTCAAACTCTTTATTCTCCTAGTCTTTTATATCTACTTACTATTTTCTTCCATTATTAAGCTTTTTTTTCACCATTAAGACATAGAGAATGACCATTAAATTGGCCAAATGGTTAGAACAGGGGTAGGCAACTCGCGGCTCCGGAGCCTCATGTGGCTCTTCATCCTTTTTGCTGCGGCTCGGTCTTGCCTGTCACATTATGGTTATGGCAACTAATGGTTAGCTTACCGCGGTCGCACACTCAGGAAGCCACCAGCAGGTGCTGTATAGACATCCCAGGAGTGAAAGCAAGACTGAGCTGCTGCAAGATGATTCATCATGGTCCTTAACGCGGTCACACACTCAAAACAAGATAAGGAAGATCAGCATGGACTTTCAGAAACAGAAGTTACATTAAACAGATGAGAACACTAGCATTTAATAGGGATATTTAGTGTTTAATTTATTTCAAAGTAGGCCTACACATACACACTGCACTTCTGTTTAATTGTGTTATGTGTTGTGCGGCTCCAGACTATTTTTCTTTACTGAAAGAGGGGGCAAAATGGCTCTTTTGATAGTAAATGTTGCTGACCCCTGGGTTAGAAGCATCAGGGCCCACTGACACCTGGGCCCACCGGGAGTTTTCCTGGTATCCTGATGGGCCAGTCCGACACTGCTCCCAACACACTGCCATTTAGTGTATAACTTGCATTTATATTATTTTTGCCAAAGTGCATAACCTGCATTTATCAACATTGAACCTCATTTTCCAGTTTGCTGCCCAGTTTCCCAACTTAGACAAATCACTGTGCAAAGTGGCAGCATCCTGCATGGAACCTATAGTTCTGCACAATTTAGTCTCATCTGCGAAAATAGAAACAGTACTTTCAATGGCCAACTCCAAGTTGAAAAGCAAAGGACCAAGCACAGTGAGTGGGCCTTGGATATCAGGTTCTACGATGGACCCTTAGATGGACAGTCCAACTCTGCTTCTATGGAACACCAAGGGACTTTCCAGGAGAGCAAAATGCTGCACTAATAAATGGCACAGTTTAGATTTTCTGGTAAGTGGTAGATGGGCCCTGACAGCAGAATGGGCCACACAGCCCAGCATTTATACATTCACAATTTTAAGTAAAGTAAATTAAATTGCTAAGCATTCACATGACATAATAATGAAGGGATCCCATTTTAGCTGCCGTGCTGTGTGAATGCACAACTAACTGCTTGAAATCGCTGAAGCATACATTGTTTTGGCAGCCTGCCCTTGGTTCATGTTCCAGTTAGGGCCACTTTAATGCACCGGTAGGTTGAGGGCAAAGATCCCAAGGCATTTATGGCATCACTTGGCACTGTCTGCTATAAAAACTCAGGTATGATCAGGAATAACTTAACCAAATGGAAAATTGCCATTCCCTTTCGGACTGAACACCAGTTTAAGTATTTCATTTTTTATTACCACTATTATTGTATTGGTATTTCCTTGCCAACCTCTAAATGACCATTCTCAATCAGAGCGTTTATACATCAAGTGGTGTCTGTACCCCTTACAAACATGGACTGTACCTCAATTCACGTGCTGTTATAAGACTTCAATACCTTGAATGCCACAGCTTTGTATGGGCACTGATTTCTGTAGCTCCTAAACCCAGGGGATAAAATTTGTGTTCAGAACTAATAAAACAGGGAAGAAAATCCCAAGAACTTCTTGTGGCTCTGCTGGGGTTCAAACTTTTAGGTTTCCAGCTGCATGCATTGACCGCTGGGCTAGGTGAACACCTAGGTGGTTTGCTTACATTAAAATATCTTATTCAACTCTCCAGTTTAGAATTTCAGCGACGATCTGGTTGCTAGGATCTAAATTACCCTAGCAACCAGGCAGTGGTTTGAGTCAGCAGAAGAAGGCAAAAAAATTGCAAACTATACAAAATAAAAAATTATGATCAACTGAAAAGGTGCTATGATTTTCCCATTCTATAACATAATAAAAGTTAACTTAAAGTATACAGCTCCTTATGAGGTTAAAAAACAACAATGTTGAGATGTAGTGATGAGCAATTTTTTCGCCGAGCATGGATTTGAGCGAAATTCCACACAATTCGCAACCTGCATATTTTTTCCCAAAAATGCGGCAAAATCCACTGAGAAAAATGTTGCTAAAACAAAAAAGTCGAAGAAACAAAACAGTCCCCTTGACTTTAATGCATCTGAAGTAAGAAAAAATTGTTTTTGTTAAAAAAAATTTGATGCCTATTGACTTCACAAATTTTTCTCCATTTCGTGAATTTTTTGACAAAGCGAAACGGGACAGATTCGCTCATCAGGAATTATTTGCCTTCGTCTTCATCTAAAAAGAAAATGCTCCGTAAGGCTACAAATGTATTGTTACTGCTAATATTTATTTCTGACTTAGAATTAAGAATTACTGTCTATTCATGCCTCTACTATTAATATTTCTGTATTTCATTCATCTCAATGTGCGCTTGCTAGGGTAGTTTGAAGTACAATGGGGGTCACTGACCCCATCTAAAAAAACGTATGCTCTGTAAGGCTACTAATGTATTGTTATTGCTATTTTGCTGCTGCTTTTTATTTCTCCTCTTTCTATTTAGCTATTTAGGCCTCTCCTATTCATATTCCAGTCTCTTATTCAAATCAATGCATGGTTGCAACTCAAACATCATGAATAATAAAAATTGAAAACCAATGGCAAATTGTCTCAGAATATCCATCTCTATATCATACTAAAAATTAACTCAAACCCTTTAATGATCAGTTTTACTCGTAAGCCTGTGGCCCCCTCGGGTCCCAGCAATGCTGTGTAATGTAACTGTATATTTATTAAGCATCAACCATATATACTACAGTGAATTGATAGTCACAAAACAAAGAAGAATGAAGACATTGCACTGAAGAGTTTCTGTATTTTTTGATGCACAGTCTTTCCCTTTGCTGATTCATTTCTTTTGGGCAAGTCACTCCCTATTATTCTCATACCTTGCCCTTGAATATACATGCGTCAGGCACTGGCAGTGTACTTAGATGAAAGATGCATGATTTATATGAATAAATACTGTCGTTTATTCAGTATCAGTGCTCCTTATTCAGTTTGTTTGCAATGCAAATATCCTGCTTGCATTACACGTTCATTGGAATTTATTTGCATGGATTTGTCATAGTGCAAATGCATTCGAATGTCATCACTAGGCTTACATTTATTTACTCACACAAGGTGTTCTGTGTGTACAACAGAACAAATATAAATATGTTAACAGATTTTAAAAATGTGTAACAATAATCTTGGAGCTTTTAAAATGCCAACATATCACTGCTGTGCTGTACATTAAAGGTAACAGATATGAGTAATGTATGGTTTGTCTTCCACGTATTTCCATTTAGAAGACAATAAAGAACAAACATGCTTAGTGTTGATGTCTTAAAATTCAAGGGCTGAGCTGTTGGCCCAGGACAAATTTGAGTCTCTGCGTGGTGGCAAACTCAGGTCACCAGCTCTTGAACTAGTGGGATTTCACCTCCAACTGGCCATACTAGATAAAATAATAGCACTAACTCAGTAATAAAAAAAAAAAAATAATTTTAATCCATTATAATAAAGGAAACTGTTCCACAGCATTGGAGTTTTGCTATCAAAACGACCAGCACAGACAGACTCACTAGCTAAAGTTGGCCATGTATGGTAAGATCCACCAAATCACCAAATGCCCACGTGGTTGGTGAAATAGGACTGATATGATTGTTTGGCCCAGACTAAATCACATTGAGTCCCTATTTAGACCCATCATGAGAGGACCATATCCAGGATCCAATGTGGTTCTCATCCAACAGAATTTGGTAGCTTTCTTGAAATTGCAACATTCAGGATCCAATGTGGTCTTCATCCGTGATGAGCAAAATGTTTCACTGCATTTCGCCTCAAAAATTATGCCTGTAGACTTCAATGGGTGAAAAAAAAAATTTACGTGCCGCATTTGACAACCATAGATTTAATGCATTTTGGCAAAGTTTCACGAAATTTTGGCAAAGGAAAACAGGTCAGATTCGACCATCACTAGACTCTTCATCCAACTGAATTTGGCAGCTTTCTTCAGAGGGCCTCATTCAGGACCCAACCTGGTCCTCATCCAACAGTATTTAGTAGCTTTCTTGATAGGACCACATTCAAGATCCACTGCGGTCCTCATCCAACAGAATTTAGCAGCTTTATTGAGATGATCACATTTTAGGATCCACTGAGGTCCTCATCCAACAGAATTTGGCAACTTTCTTGAGATGATCACATTCAGGATCCAATGTGGTCCTCAACTAACATAATTTGTCCACTTTCCCAATATCTGAGCCTCAATTTGATGGAGAATCCCTATACAAGGGCAAATAAGCAGCTGACTAGGTCAGGGGATAATGTCAGTCCGTGTATGTTTAATTTAGGTTCATTAACGTATTGTTTTTGGTCTGTTGTTGGAAGTTGGCTAATTATTTTCTAGAGACATCAAAAGAGGTATCATACTTTGTTTCCTTATTGTTTTCTAAGGAATTAATTTACCTTATTGCTCAAGGAAATTAGTCTTGTGAAAGAATGTATTACAAGCTATCTCAATGTGGGCGAATCTGACCCATTTTGCTTTGCTGAAAATTCACGAAAAGACGAAAATTCACCAAAATGCATTGAAGTCTAAGGGCGATAAAATGATGCGTGACACATTTTTGACCTGTGACAAATTTTTTCACCCACTAAACTCTATGAGAGTCATTTTCTTGGCAAAAGTTGGCGAAATATTTTGCTATCACTATTAACGATGGCTACAAAACAGTATTAAAGCTAATTGTAACAACATTTGGTGATAGTATGTCAAAATTGCAGGAGCTGTTAATGCTGCTATCGACACGTTCTGGTATCATCAGTACTGTAATACTCTGGTATATTGCCAAAGGGAAAAAAATAGAAACTTTAAAAAGGTAAAGGGGCTTGAACTGCAGATGGAAGGATGTTCCTGTGGATATGGATTATAAACTTGCAAGATCATTTAAAAAATCAGGGAAGCTTTTAATAATTGCAAGTTACTGGGCTCTACTGATTGCATTCATTGCATTCAAATGTAATGTAATCAGGAAAACACTTTTACCTGAATTTTCTAAAAGTGTTCCTGATGTTTTACTTGATCTGGTAACTTATTATAGAGGTCATAAGATATTTAGCCAAAGAGATCAAATGAAAGAAACAACAAAACTAGTATAAATGCCTTTAGCTGAGTAGCAGGGGCAGAAGGCTATAATAATTTGATCGGCTTATCTGAAATATTGGAGAAAATCCAGTCACGAGGGCTTCATGGATTGTTTTTCATTTAAACACACTCACTTTGTAATCAGTGCAGCCAGCCACTTGTATTTATTATAAGTCTCCTGGATTTTTAGGATGATCAAATAACCTTCGGCTATAAGTAATTGGCAGCAATAACCAAATAACTAAATCTGTTCATTCAATTGGGAAAATAGACTGATGCGTTTGTATGCATAATAATATAATATATAGGCATTATAGATAAGTAGAGCTTGGAGAACGAAGAGCAAAATAAGTGAGGGCAACTTTGTTATAAGATCACAGATGTCTCATCAAAAAGGGGATCATACAGTTATTTTGAATGCTTTATTTTTTCCAGCAGACATTCCCATTAGAAGTAAAACAAAACAGAGGCGCCAAAAGGATAAAAATAGCTAAAAGCACTTAAAAACCCAATGGGTAATTCAGAGGAGGTAGTAATAAACTTACCTCCTTACCTCCTCCTTTCTTCTAATTCCCATTAGAAGAAAGGAGGTTCCGGCTAAATATTCGGAAGAGGCTTGTTATGATGAGAGCTGTGAAGATGTGGAATTGTCTCCCTGAATCAGTGGTACAGGCTGATACATTAGATAGGTACAAGGAAGGGTCGGATGCTTTATTCACCTGTAGCTCCTCCCAGCAGACAGGAGGGAGCCAATGAGATTAGAGGAGGGAAAGGGGTGTTACAGGGAGAGCTGGGAAGTGAATCAGGGGTACAGGCTGATACATTAGATAGGTATAAGAAGGGGTTGGATGGTGTTTAGCAAGTGAGGGAATACAGGGATATGGGAAATAGCTCATAGTACAAGTTGATCCAGGGACTGGTCCCATTGCATTTTGGAGTCAGGAAGGATTTTTTTCCCCCTTTGAGGCAAATTGGAGAGGCTTCAAATGGTATTTTTTGCCTTCCTCTGGATCAACTGGCAGGTTATATATAGATTTAAAAGGTTGAACTTGATGGATGTGTGCAGTGTCGGACTGGCCCCTGCCAAACCCGGTGGGCCCCTGCCAGGCCAGAACCCTTCTCTCGATATTTCCAATCGCAAATTTTTTTTTTATTTTCGGCGATGCGCAGCGCCGAGTGGTGTTGTTGCGCATGCGCGCCAAACGCCGTTGTTGCGCATGCGCGCCAAACGCCGTTGTTGCGCATGCGCGCCGAACGGCTGGGCCGACGGGTTTTAGTAAGGGGGCGGGGGGTCGGCGGGGGGGCGGCGGGGGGCCCCTGGACAGCAGTCCCAGTGGGCCCCGGGCCCCCCAGTCCGACCCTGGATGTGTGTCCTTTTTCAACCTAACTATGTTACTATGTTACCATGTTACTATGCTACCTATCTCTCCATAGCTTCAGCTCCACAACATATGTCACCCTGGTGGATGCGGGAAAATGCGAAGGGAGGCAATTTCCTCCAATTAAGCTGAATCATGGCTACTAATAGGTTTCACTTGTGGCGATCTAAATCCGTGTAGTAGAACATATTGAATCTCTGGTGACAAATCTTATCATGGTCCAGCCTATCGCCCTAAAAGCAGAGAATGTCTACTTTCTTTCCAAAATACTCCTTAAAAACTTAGCATAAAGGTTGAACTGAATCAAAAGCAGATTAGCAAATGGAATTCCCCTTGAACAAGGATTATTGCCAAAACGTCTGGGTAAGTCTTATTCTGTAGCCAGTGTATCTGCTTCCGTTTGCTAATTTGCTTTTGATTATACAAGGGTGGCATGTATTGACACTTTCTTTTTTTGCTCATAAAATTGCTATGTATAGTATGAATTGTTAAATGGATTTCTTCTTTTTGTGAAAATGATGTATATTTAGTTGCCTTGTATAGGGGCACTTTTGGGCTTATTATTGGGTCTTAAAGGGGATCTGTGGTCAAAAAATATAATCTTTCTTAGGCTTTGGGAAATAAATATAATTATATTTCTAATATACATAGGGCTAATAGTGAGGGCTGGTAGTTAGACACAGATCATGATATCTTCTCACCATTCCTTTAAAGTTTCCTTCTCTAACTCTACTTCTACTACATTCCCTCTCTCAGTTGGAGTTCCTCAAGGCTCTGTTCTTGGCCCCCTGCTGTTCTCGCTCTATACAACTTCACTAGGAAAACGTATTCAGTTGTTTGGACTTCAGTATCACCTTTATGCTGATGACACCCAACTCTACTTGTCTACTCCTGATCTGTCTAATTCTGTCCTTTCCCAAGTCACAGACTGTCTCTCTGCTGTCTCCTCCTGGATGTCACAGAGCCACCTGAAACTGAACCTTTCTAAAACAGAACTCATTATATTTCCTCCAAGATCTTCCCCTGTCCCTCAGATATCACTCACCGTAAACAACACCACCTTTCATTCCACCACACAGGCTGCCTAGGAGTTATCTTAGACTCTCATCTGTCTTTTTCACCACACATGCAAAATCTTGTTGTATCCAACTGCACAACATTGCCCGAATACGACTATATCTCAGTTCAAAATCATCTAAAACACTGATCATCTCCCGCCTTGATTACTGCAACCTACTCCTCGCAGGTATTCCAACAAGTAGCCTTTCACAACCCCAATCTGTTCTAAATGCTGCTGCTAGACTCATTCATCTATCTCACTGCTCAATATCTGTCAGAAGCTCCCGACGGAGCGTCCTTCCCCTTCGGCTCAGAATCCAAGATGGTGGCGCCCATAGCTACCACATGGGTAGCGGAGGCGCCGGCGCAGTGACGTCGGCATCACATGGACTGGCGCCAAATTCAAAATAAAAGGACACCCAGGACGCCGGTTCAATGCCGGTATAGGTTCTGTTTTCTAGCGTTCCTGGGTGTTATACATTTGCTAACTTACTGATTCCTGGACTTTGACCCTGTTTACTTTGCAATATGTGCTCAATATGCACTAAAGAGGTGTCTCACCTTTAAAGGAGAAAGAAACCCTTAATAAAAAAAAACGTACCCTACATAGAGCCCCCTCCCCCCCAGCCTAGCTGCCCCTGGGCAAATGCCGCTAACTCTTAACCAGTGCAGATTCTGTCCACGGGCGCCATCTTCAGCCGCTTCGTCGGAATGAGCCCGGCCCTTCTGCAATTTTTGTGAATTTCGCAGCATGCACAGTTGTCGTCTCATGCAGAAGATTACCGAAGAGAAGAAGATGGCACCCGTGAACTCCTCTGGACAGAATCTGCATGGAGGGGTAAGTAAAGAGTTAGGGGTATTTGCCCGGGAGTGCAGGGAGGGGGTCTATGTAGGGTAGGGGTTGTTTCTCCTTTAAGTTTACTTTTAGCATGTTATAGAATGGTCAGCTCTAAACATTTTTATAGTTGGCCTTTTTTTTATAGTTTTGAAATCACTTGCCTTCTTCTTCTGACTCTTTCCAGCTTTCAAATGAGGGTCACTGACCCCATCTAAAAACCAGATGCTCTGTAAGGCTACAAATGTAATGTTATTGCTACTTTTTATTCCTCATCTATTCAGGCCTTTCCTATTCATATTCCAGTCTCTTATTCATATCAGTGCATGGTTGCTAGGGGAATTTGGACCCTAGCAACCAGATTGCTTGCATTGCTAACTGGAGAGCTGCTGAATAAAAAACTAAATAACTCAAAAACCACAAATAACAGAAAATGAAAACCAATTGCAAATTGTTTCAGAATATCCCTCCCTACGTCATACTAACAGTTAATTTAAAGGGCAACAGCCCCTTCAGAACGATTTATTCCAGTGTAAGAACCTGGTGCTTGTGTGTAGAAACCCTAAGGGCTATTTGTTCTACTACATCTCCTCATGTTTTGAGGGTTTATTGTTTTTTTAGGCAATGTAGTTATCAGGCAAACAACGTGTTCTCTTTCTCCCCCAGCAACTTGACTGCTAAGAAACAGTTTGCTCAGAGTCTTGTAACCCATGGCAACCAAGCAGCATTTAGACGCTAGGAAGGCTTATTGGTTGCTAGGAGTTACTAGACCTCACTATTACTGCCCACAGCACGTCATTCAGTTTTCACTGCTAGAGCCGCATACAATCAGTTAGAGCCGAGTTTATTGTCAGAAAATCCCTTCTTTGGGTTCACACTTGCCCGTTTCATGCTACAGTGACTCCTCTACACAAGGAAGCAGTCAGCACTGGGACGAACGTTGCCATGGCAGCCAAGCCAAGCGCAACCACCCGGAGCATGCGCAGCTATGGACCCGTGCTGACCAATGAGGAGGCTTGAAGGCGCGCTCCCATTAATTCCGCTAGCGCGCGCCCACGCTTCTCTTCACAGGGGGAGTGAGAAGCACGTGACGCTGCGAGAGGAAAGCTGAGTTGGTAGGGGCCGCCCCTTCCCATGTGACCGAGACCCCTTATTCCCGCCCATCAGATCGGAGCTTACCTAGACCTCACATGTGATCCATTCCGCTCCCGTTCCTGGTTCCACCGGGGTCTCCGGAGCTCGTTGTTACAGGTGAGCGCTGGCCACGCCCTTATAACGGGCCTGAAGGGGGAGGGGAGAGGCCGGGGGTCCCACAACTCCTTCCGCTTCCCCCTCACTTTTACTTCTTCTTGTTCTGTTACTTGTCTGTGTCTCACCCCCCCCCCTTGTTATTTGTCTTCTACTCACCCCCTGTATTTTACTCAACTTCCCTTATTGTCTCTCCCCCCCCTTATATTCTGTTTTCTACCTGCCCCTCCCCCCTTATTCCTTTGCACTGAGCCCCCCCTTATTCCTTCTACTGCCCCCCTTATTCCTTTGTACTGAGCCCCCTTATTTCCCACAGTCAGTCAGTTCCTGGTCTGTGAGTATAATCCCCCCCCTCATGTTCTCTGTGTATTTCAGGCCCCGCCCCCACAGTATCCATTGGGTGAGCAGCCCCCCCTGTATGTAGCCCCCCCTCATTGTCTGGATTTCCCCTGCACTTTGTGTCTCTCCATTTGTTCTCTAGTGTGTGACACCCCCTCCCCAAATTGTCTCTATTTTAGCCCCCACCCCCAGGTTATTGTATGTGAGTCCCCACCTTGTTGTTACATTCCCCCCCCCATGTGTCTCACTCTCTGTCTAACGGGGGCCATAGACGTAACAATTAAATCTTTGTTCCCAGGACAGACCCTTGGTTCCAATACAGACGTATATAGTCACACACACACACGTATATATATATAGACACTGTATAATCAGATATACATATCTATAGAGAGAGAGAGAGAGACAATACAGACATATATAGTCACATATATATATAGAGAGAGAGACACACTACAGACACTGTATAGTCAGATATACATAAATATAGAGAGAGAGACACTACAGACATATATAGTAACACACACACACATATATATATATATATATAGACACTGTATAATCAGATATACATACAGAGACACACTGTATAGTCACATATAGAGACAATACAATTGTACCTATATCTGACTATTCAGCAGTAACAATGGCCGATGTTTGGTCCCTTCAAAGGCACCCGATCAACATTTACTGTCCAGCCCGAGTGACCGATCTCCAAATCTTCTGCCCATATCGGTCGGCTCTTTTCCCACCAAACGCGCACGGAATATAATACGAAAATGTGTTTCTTACAATATTATGTGTGTGTGTCTATGGCCTCCTAGTGTCACTCTGTCTGGGTCCCCCTCTATATGGCTGAGCCCACCTTATTGTCTGTCTTGTACTAATCACCCCCCCCGTGTTATTGTGCCTGGTCCCCCACTACTTTATATCTCAGCCCTGTTACCCTGAAAATGTTTGTGTGAACTGTCCCCCCCCCTTCTATGTGAGATGAGCCAACTGTTACATAATTACATAGTTAAATCGGGTTGAAAAAAGACAAAGTCCATCAAGTCCAACTCCTCCAAATGAAAACCCAGCCCCATACACACACCCCTCCCTACTGTCACATAAATGATATATACCCATATCTATACTAACTATACAGTTTAGTATCACAATAGCCTTTGTATTATGTCTGTCCAAGAAATCATCCAAGTCCCTCTTATAGTCATTAACTGAATCATCACCCGGCAGTGCATTCCCCAACCTCACTGTCCTCACTGTGATGAACCCCCTACTCTGTTCCTTTAAATGAAACTTCTTTTCCTCTAGTCTGAAGGGGAGGCCTCTGGTACGTGATTCTCTTTATGGGTAAAAAGGTCCCCTGCTATTTGTCTATAATGTCCTCTAATGTACTTGTAAAGTCTAATCATGTCCCTCACAAGCGCCTTTTTTCCCAGAGAAACAACCCCAACCTTGTCAGTCTCCCCTCATAATTTAACTCTTCCCTCCCTCTAACCAGTTTAGTTGCACTTAGTCTCTGCACTCTCTCCAGCTCATTTATATCCCTCTTAAGGACTGGAGTCCAAAACTGCCCCCATACTCCAGATGAGGCCTCACAGGGACCTATAAAGAGGCAGAATTATGTTTTCATAATGTCACATACCTGTTTGCCTGTCAGCCCCCATGTCTATGACTCCCGTCCCTCAGCCCCCCCGAGCCCTCCCCATGTGCAGCTGAGCCCCCCTTATTGTCCTGCTCTGCCCGTGAGTAACACCCCCAGCCTTGTAATGTATCTGCCCCCCCCAACTGCCACTTGTGTGTTAATCTCAACCTTTGTTTTAACCCTCCATCACCTTTACTTACCTCCCTATAACCCTGCGAAGCCCTCCATCACCTTTATTTACCTCTATATAACCCTGCAAATCCCTCCCTCCATCACCTTTATTTATCTATATATAACCCTGCAAATCCCTCCCTCCATCACCTTTATTTATCTATATATAACCCTGCAAATCCCTCCATCACCTTTACTTACCTCTATATAACCCTGCAAATCCCTCCCTCCATCACCTTTATTTACCTCTATATAACCGTGCAAATCCCTCCCTCCATCACCTTTATTTACCTCTATATAACCGTGCAAATCCCTCCCTCCATCACCTTTATTTACCTCTATATAACCGTGCAAATCCCTCCCTCCATCACCTTTATTTACCTCTATATAACCCTGCAAATCCCTCCCTCCATCACCTTTACTTACCTCTATATAACCCTGCAAATCCCTCCCTCCATCACCTTTACTTACCTCTATAAAACCCTGCGAAGGCCTCCCTCCTTCACCTTTACTTACCTCCCTATAACCCCGCGAAGCCCTCCCTCCATTACCTTTAATATTTGTTTTTTACTCTATAAACCCATCTGTACAACTCCATGCTGTGTTTGCTTTCTAAAGGGGTTGTTTGCCTTTCACTTAACTGTTGGTTTGATGCAGAGAGCGATCACCTGAGACAACTGGCAATTGGTTTTCATTTTCTATTATTTGTGGTTTTTGAGTTTAGCTTTTTATTCAGCAGCTCTCCACTTTGCAATCTGGTTGCTAGGGTCCAGCTTACCCTAGCAACTATGCATTGATTTTGAAAATCGACTGCAATATGAATAGAAAGGGGGCCTGATTAGAAAGGTGAGGAATAGTAGCAATAACAAGAAATGTGTAGCCTTACAGAGCATTTGTATTTTAGATGGGTCAGTGACCCCATTTTAAAGCTGGAAAGAGTCAGAGGAAGACAATAGAATATAAACTAATAAATAACGAAGGTCAATCGAAAAGATTCTTAACATGTTAAAAGTACTCCCCTCCCATTTTGCACATGTTGCACATTTTCCAAACCCAGTTTTTCTATTGTCTGCTGCTTCCCACCATAGTTGACTGTCACCCCACCCCCAACCCCTGGTACCATCTTCTCCAACGTCCCATTCAGTGTGGGGTTCTCTGGTGTCCCGCCAGGACCTGATCAGCAATGACTGCCCTTCTGGTTCTGGAATGCTTCACAAATGCTCCTAATTGACAGTTGCTGCCAGAGACACAGACACACTGGCTGTCATGAGGCCCAAGTTGGCGCTTGCCAACCCCACAATCTTCAACGCTGCAGTTAGAGAGCCAGCCCTTTGCTGTTGACCCAATTTCTGATCTTTTTTTATCTGAGCTCATTTCCTATTCAAATAGTTCTGAGTTGAAAAGTAATTTTAACTTTATAAACCTGTATTGTTTAAGGAATGTCTGAGGTCCAAAAGATTAGAAAGGGATCCGACCGACTGCTGCAACTGTCAGTTGAATGAAAAGGTGTGTGGTTATTGGTCAGAAAATTGCAGCCTGATGCAACAATAAGTGCTTTGTTGGCGTTAGTTGTATTTTTACACTGTTACGCAAATACATTATTCTTTCTGCACACTAATCGCCGCGTCTTTGAGGCGACTAATCTCCCTGAATGGCTTGCTGGTATCTCGCACCCGCTAGCGCTAAAGTCGCCTGCGCCTATTCACACGCGGCGATACGTTTTTCAAAGTCGCTCGAAATTGCCTCGAATCTGACTTTGTGTCTCTGCCCTAAAGGGGTTTGTTCAAAGGGGTTGTTCACCTTCAAACACTTTTATCAGATCAGTTGGTTTCAGATTGTTTACTGGAAATAAAGACTTTTCCCAATAATTTTCTATTTGTGACCATTTTTCTAATAGTGTAAAGTTTAATTTTTCACCTTCTAAAGCAGCTCCGGGAGGCTGCGAGGGGGGTCGCCGACTCTGTGACTATTCTATATGCGTCATTTATCTTGTGATAATTTGGACACCATATTTAAAATACGCTGCGTATTTATGTAAAGTGTGGTTTCAAACTTGCAGATCCCATAGAGTGTTTTGATTTGATAGTTTCTCGACGTTTTAGTGTTTCTGCTAAAAACCGGCAATGCTGGCGTCCTGTGGCGGATTTCAGCTTGTAAGCGCCCTGTGAGAAGTGCGTTTTCCATTAGTTTCAGTGGTTGTGCAGTTTATGCGTATTTACGGCCGACTGAGCATTTTTAGGGTCAGTCCATACGAGCAGATTTGGGGAGATTGTCGCCTGGCGACTAATCGCCTCTTCTTCTGGGCCGACAATCTCTCCGAACTGCCTTCACGTGTCTTCCTGTTCTGTTTAATGAAAAGTCGCCTGTGCTAAAGCCTCACGAGGAAACTTCGGGCGACTTTGGAAAACGAAGCACCGCGTGTGCTTTAGCGCAGGCGACTTTTCATTATAGCGAACAGGAAGATATGCAAAGGCAGTTCTGGGAGATTGTTGCCCAGAAGAAGAGGCGATTAAATTTAAATCTCCCCGAATCTGCTCGTGTGGACTGACCCTTAAAAATGCAACGTAAAAATGCGACGTCTGGTCTTGCCCTTATGTTTGTCTCTGCTGAGCAGAATCCCAGAGTTTCATTAAAGGCAGCTGTTAGACTTGATACAATAGTTGCTAATATTCCACAGATACTGCTGAGAAATGTAGCAGCTTCATGTAGCAACATGTAACAACTACATGTAGCAACTTGTAAGGGTCAGGGCACACATGCAGATTCTCCTCTTCTTCGGGGGGACTAATCTCCCCGAACTGCTTTCCTGCCGGCTAAAATGAAAGTCGCCGGCGGGATGGCACTCTGAGCGATTCATTTCCAAAGTCTCCCGAAGTTTCCTCTTTGAACGGCTTCGGAAAACAAAACGCTCAGAATGCCATCCCTTCGGCGATTTTCATTTTAGCCAAAGGGGAGGCAGTTTGGGGAAATTACTTGCCCAGAAGAAGAGGAGATTTGTTGCCGGGCGACTAATCTTCCCGAATCTGCCTGCGTGCCCTGACCCTAAAAGTTCAGATTCTACTTGATCACTGAGCTGCCAGACTGAGGCACCAGAGACATGAACATTAAATTTACATTCTGGGGAAAATGGTAAAAAATTAAAAGCAATTGAAAAAAAGTCTTTTATGGTTAACAACCTGAAAACAACTGAACTGAAAAAGTGTTTGGAAGGTAAACAACCCCATTTAATGACAAATTGAAAGGTTAATGGAAATGAAATGGACATTCATAAAGCAACTCAGTGTCATTTATAACCCTGATTAATTTAAAGCCCCTCGGAAAAACCCTGTTTTTACTCAACGTTGCATCTGAACTCGCATGCCAGACTCCCATCACTTTAGCAATTCTGATTCTTGTGAGAAAAAAGGATCTTCATTGGATTGACTTAACTAAAGGCATAAGCTGCTTACCCTGGATAAGGTGTCTGTAAGTGGGCTTTTCAGTTATGCGATGCTGCTGGCTATTTAGCTTATTTGTGAACATGCTAGTCTGGGCTTGAGGATCTTTTTACATATATATATTTATCTCCTCGTTTTTAAAGGCCAGAAACGCCTAGAAAGAATTTAGATTGGTATACCCACAGTTTCTGTCTTGTATCTTCTTTCAAGAAGAAGTCCAGATTTTTATTGCTGTGTGTTTGCTGTTAACTCAGGTGCCGGATATATATATATATATATATATATATATATATATATATATATATAGTCGTTTTTTTTGTCGTTTTTTCCTATGGTTGTGCAGATCATGTGCATTGTGTGGTTTTTATAAAAAAAAAATATATATATATATTAAAGACCTAACGCACCCCATTCATCAGTTAGTTAAAGATTAGATCATCTACCTGGGTGCTACCTTAAAAAGCTGTATTATCCATCCACTATCCAAGAAGAAAGGTGCACGATTTTTTATAAGTGTTTAAATGATTTTCTAGTAGACTTAAGGCATGAAGATCTAAATTACAGAAAGATCTGTTATCCAGAAAACCACAGGTCCAGAGCATTCTGGGTAACCGGTCCCATACCTGTTATGGTTTCAGAACTTTTTCTGTGGGTAACCTTTCAGTTAACTAACTTTGAGTGTGCAATAGAATGGTTATTCTAAGCAACTTTTCAATTGGCCTTAATTTTTTTCTGTTTTATAGTTTATTTGCCTCCTTTTTCTGACTTTTTGCAGTTTTCAAATGGGGGTCAGCTTTTATCTTCCGGCCCTCTCCCTTTCATATTTATTCTCTTATTCAAAATCAGTGCATGGTTGCTAATGAGTAATTTGGACTCTAGCAACCAGATTGCAACGCTCTACATTATACTAGAAGTTAATTTAATGGTGGACAACAATGGAATAGAATAAAGCCAGTATCTGTGTGTGTGCGTGTATATATATATATATATATATATATATATATATATATATATATATATATATATATATATATATATATATATATATATATATATATATATATATATAGATAGACAAATACAAGATTCCTCTGCACTCAACCCATTATCAATATATTTAAGACAGAGACATTTTGTGCATACTGCTACTGAAAAATGCCTTACCCTTTAAACAAAACAGGGATTGTTTGTCCATATATTGCAATATATTTAAGCTGAACAACTACTTCACAGTCATCCCATATCTGGCCAGTCCTATGCTCAATTTTCATCTGATTCATTAAGAATTCTATGGTTTAATTATACATTTTATAAAAGGGACGAATACGTTTTACCTGCAACTTACTAGCTGCTTTCAAAGTAAAACTCCCAAACTTGGCTGCCCTTTTATTAGACACCAGTGGGATCACCTGACTATAGTTGGAGGGGGTGGGAGCTACAACATGGAGTTTGTTATAGTTCTACAAGAGCAGTGACCAGCTCCATGTTGTAGCTCCCACCCCCTCCAACTATAGTCAGGTGATCCCACTGGTGTCTAATAAAAGGGCAGCCAAGTTTGGGAGTTTTTACTTTGAAAGCAGCTAGTAAGTTGCAGGTAAAACGTATTCGTCCCTTTTATAAAATGTATAATTAAACCATAGAATTCTTAATGAATCAGATGAAAATTGAGCATAGGACTGGCCAGATATGGGATGACTTTGACGTAGTTGGCCAGCTTAAATATATTGCAATATATGGACAAACAATCCCTGTTTTGTTTAAAGGGTAAGGCATTTTTCAGTAGCCAGTATGCACAAAATGTCTCTGTCTTAAATATATTGATAATGGGTTGAGTGCAGAGGAATCTTGTATTTGTCTATATGTATTTTGTGGTCACACCCTCATTGCACCCCCGCCTAATGTTTTTTAAAAACTAGTGGTGAGCACAACTTTCCCTTGTTTGTTATATATATATATATATATATATATATATATATATATATATATATATATATATATATATATATATATATATATATATATATATATATATATATATAGTGAATAAAGTACCCCCTCTTGTAAAATATAAGGATATTATAAATTACAGAGGAGTTTCATGACCATTCGGCCTCGTGTTTTTATACAGTTCATGGAACTCCGAGGTAACTTCTAATATCCTCATATTTTGCAACTGGGGGTACTTTATTTATTATAATACACAAGTTTCAGTGAGTCATGTGACAGAAATGACATCAGAACTCACCGTTTATAACTGATGACATCAGATCTCACCGTTTATAACTGATGACATCAGAACTCACCGTTTATAAGGATATAATTTACAAGATATTCATGGCTTTTGTGTATTATATAATACACAAAAGCCATGAATATCTTGTAAATTATATCCTTATAAACGGTGAGTTCTGATGTCATCAGTTATAAATGGTGAGTTCTGATTTCATTTCTGTCACATGACTCTCTGAAACTTGTGTATTATAATAAAAAAAAGTACCCCCAGTTGTAAAATATGAGGATATTAGGAGTTACCTCGGAGTTCCATGACCTTCCTTCGGCCTTGTGTTTTAATACGGTCATGAAACTCCTCGGTAACTTATAATATCCTTATATTTTACAAGAGGGGGTACTTTATTCACTATATAATACACACACACCGGCTATTCTAAACTAAATGTAGGCCAAACCAAGTATCTTGTTTTATAAATGCCTTTTCTTATTATTTATGTATATTTATGTCTTGCTCGTTGGAGCACAGAAACAATCACATGCCATACCACGAGCCAGAAGGCCATCAGCTGCATGTGACAAGTCAGGCAGGAAATCTCCTTGAATTCACTTGTGAAAGTATTCAATAATAACTAGCGGCTAATGCATATTTATTTTTATGTTTGGTCAAGTTAAATCACCTCCAACTCTCCTCCTTTCACTTGGTGTTCCTGTCTATAAAGTGCAAATATTTGTGCCCACAGCCTGCAAGAAATTGAAGAAAGCTTTGGTTAGTGGTCATTGTCTTTGCCAAAAAATTCTTGTTGAAGGATAGTGGTGCAAACCAGTCAAGCAGTACAGAAGGCCTGTTATAAGGGGGGGGCAGCTGGGAGATGGTATGGGGGCCCCCCATGCATTTGATACAATGCCCCCCCCATTTGCATGTCACAAAAAGGGAGTGCTTCTAGCGGTGGGCTTTGGGCAGATCAAGGACATGTCTGGGCGTGGTGGTGCATGTCCCATTTATTAGCATTTTTGTTTTTAAATTGGGGGTCCCATTCTGCTTAATCTGGCAGTTGGCCCTATGCTGGGCCTTTTCTGACGGGCATCTGGCAGTGGGCCAATAACTAGGGGGGAAGGGGTTTGCTAATTAAGTAGCAGGGGTCCCTAGAATACACTCTGTGCCCCTTTAACTCTAATAAGGGGTCCGTTTACTAAAGTGCGTTAAAAATATTCGCACAATATATAGACAGAATTTTCGCCAAATATGTTATCGCCAGTTTACTAACCTGCGGTAAATATAAATTTGCGAATTTTCTTGCGCAAAAATAATTGTTCGCCAGTTATCGCATTCACTGAAAATAACGCTACGTACACATTAACGCATGGTTTACTAAACAGCGAAATGTGCTAAAGACAAAATTAACGCCAGAATATTCGCAAACTTTTACCGCCACCTATGTAGTGGCGTAAAAGTATTTTTTCGCCAGAAAATTCTCAAGGGGCAGGAAATATCCCATAATACTGTTTTTTTTTTACCCATCATTCTTTGCTGACAGGAGACAGATCTGTAGCTATTGCTGATGTTTTGGCTTCTGCTTCTATCTGGTGCAACAGCAGCAGTTTCAGCTCAGAGTCGTATTATTGGCAGCGGCATCACAGTCCAAGGATTCGTCAGCCTCTACACTTTTTTGGTTTCATTGTGATTGGCTACATTAAACTGTGCATTTCTATGAAGCAAAGAGATTGACTGGTATTTCTTGTTCCTATGATTCTATTGGCAGAAGGGTTTATATGATGCAGACATGTTTGATTGCTGTTACTCTGGTGATGTTGTTGGATGGTATAATCATCAGTCAATAAAGTTTGAGTTTTGAAGATGCATTTCTGGCCATAAACGTCACAGTAAAAATTGCCATAATAACCGCCATAAAACAAGACTATTTTATAGCATAAATATTCGCAAAAACCTAATTTTTCGCCAGAAAATTCGCAACTCGCTAAAATTACTGCTAACGTAAGCTGGTTCCTTAACGTAGTTACCGCAAGTGATCGCAATGACTTCTGAGCGCATCGCTGTTTAGTAAACTTAGTCGCTGCGAATATTCTGGCGTAAAAATATTCTCATCGATAACATGCGGAAACTTAAAGTCAGATTTACTGCACTTTAGTAAACGGACCCCTAAGTGACTTTGGACCCGTTTCTGCGGCATGAAGAGTAACGTTGGGCCGAAGCAGACGGATTTGTTGCTGTTATTTCCAGGTAGTCGTATGTAAGTGCTGATCTCTGATTGATTAACGTTATAGCTGTGGTTTCCTCTCCGTTGGGAAGCAGCATTGTGTAACTGATCAAGCTGCCTGATCGCTCGTCTGTGTTGAAACATGAAACATGAATGGAACATTGATTTGTTATCCCGCGGACATGTCCGCACTGAAAGCTTGTGCATTTAGCAGAAAAGGTCAATTCTTCTCATGCATTACACATGCAACCCACCTTCATTGAAACTGAAAGCAGTATTTATGGTCTCTCTGTCTAATGCCTGTTCTTCTCCGGCCAGCTAGCTTCTGCAACTTTGTTTCAGGAGTCAGAACCAGCAGTGCAGAAAGATACAAACCATTGAAAATTGACTCGAGCTTTTTTTTATCTTTGTTTGTCCTTGTGACATTGTTAGAAACAGAGCTGATATGAGGAAACACAATGACTCTGAGTTTTATCTGAGCACCAGATACACCCCGAGCTCCTTTAATCTGAACCAGAGCAGAGAATTAGTGTTTCTTTCTCTGCCCACTCAGACATCTGGCACCAGCTGTGTCCTCTAACTGATTCCCCAGCCCCCATGCCTGCTCTCTGCTGGGCGCATGCTGGGCATACATTTAAAGGAGAAGAAAAGATACCGAAGCAGTTTATTGCCAATAGTTTCGCCACAATAGTGCAGCTATAACACTATATTTATTGTGCAGAATGCTTTACCATACCTGAATAAACAGCTCTAGAAGCTCTCTGTTTGTTTAGTATAGCAGCTGCCATATTAGCTTGGTGTGACATCACTTCCTGCTCACTTATAGCTCTGTGCTCAGATTACAGCAGGGAGGAGCAAACTGAGCATGCTCAAGCCCTAGCCCTGGAGGTTACTGAAAACAGTAAGTCTGATACAGAAGCCCATGAGTACACAATAGAAGGAAACAAATGTGCTGTTTCTTTGGACAGAGGACTCAGAGCAGCATTACTTTGAGGGTTTACTGGTATATTTATATAGACCTTTCTGATAAAGCTTACTTTAATTTTAGCCTTTCCTTCTCCTTTAACAAGGACAGTTTAAAGTCATAGTTATGTTTAAGTGTCCTGCTAAGGTTGGCAGCTTATGAGTTAATTTCTTGTTGGCTTTTCTTGTAACCTCCGGAGTCCCATTTAAGAGCATAAAGAATGTCCATCTGTCAAAATGTCACTTGTGTTTCAAGCAAGGTATTTTCCTTAGTGGGTCACGCGTTTTATCGCTAAGCTGCGGCACATTTTACCAATACAAGTATGCGATCCGTTATCCGGAGACCTGTCATCCAGAAAGCTCCGAATTACACAAAGGCCATCTCCCATTGGCTCCATTGTCATCAAATAATAAATAGTATTAAAGTATTTCCATTTTCTGTGTAATAATAAAACAGTCGCTTGTACTTGATCCCAACTAAGATATAATTAATCCTTATTGGAAGCAAAACCAGCTTATTGGGTTTATTTCATGTTTATATGATTTTCTAGTGGACTTAAGGTATGAAGATCCAAAGTACAGAAAGATCCATTATCTGAAAAACTCCAGGTCCCGAGCATTCTGGATAAAAGGTCCCATACCTGTATGTATGTTTCCTTGATACTGGAACACTTTAAACTCCTGGACTTACCTATTAAAGAAGAAAAATACATCTAAATGCTTTGTGAATGTAGCTAGTGGACATAAAGGTGGTTATTTATCAAATTCTGAAATGTTAAACAAAGAAAAAAGTCAGACAAAGCTTGAATCCACAATTTGCTCTTATTTGTCAATAAAAAAAACTCAAACGTCGACTTTTTTTGATTCTCGTGTGAAAAATGCAAATTTTCTGCGAAATCCCAAAATGTTCGGGTTATCGTATGAAACACAGGGCAGACAATAATGTCTTTAAATTGCAAATAGGACCTCTGCCATTGACTTCTACATGACCTCGACAGTATGAAGATGGAGCACAGGTATGGGACCCGTTATCCAGAATGACTGGAACCTGGGGCTTTCTGGATAATGGATCTTTGTTATTTGTATCTTCATATATTAAGTCTACTAGAAAATCATATAAACATTAATTAAACCCAATAGGCTGGTATTCTTTCCAATAAAGAATAAATTTATATTTTAGATCAAATACAAGGTATTATTTTATTAGTACAGAGAAAAAAGGAAATTGTTAAAAAAAATTGGATTATCTTTACAAAATGGAGTCAATGGGAGACGGCGTGTCGGTAATTCAGAGCTTTCTGGATAACGGGTTTCTGGATAACTGATCCCATACCTGTATTTTCGGATTTAGACTTTTTGCAGCCTTGAGGTATAATATATCTCGAACATTTGACCTTTTTTTTTTCCCCACTAAAAAATCAGATTTTATAGTAAAAAAAAAAAACAACTTAAATGAATAACCCCCTAAATATGAAAAAATGGGCAAGCTGTATTCCTCCCAAAACTGACCCAAAGCTCTATAGCTCTAAATCAGGGCTGTCCAACTGGCGGTCCGCGACCCCCCCCCCCCCCCATTGTGTGGCCCTCCATATCAAAGTCTGCCTGCTGTGTCTGCTTACCATGTGTAAAATTTAAAAGGTATCACTACAGAGATTAAGTGGCCCCTGCATTGTTTAAACCTCATTCAGACTAATCCCCTGTATTGTTCACACTTGTGACACCTCTATTGTTCACATACTAAAGCCTGTACTGTTCACACCTCAGACCGAGACTGAAACCGACCACATTGTTCACCTGTTCACACCTTATTTAAAATGCTAATGGAGCCCCAGCACTGTGTCACTGTATGTAGTACATATTAGACTGAGAGCTTTACTTGTCTCCTGCTCTGTTTTGCCTTCTATATGCTCCCTGTGTGTCTCATACTTTGCCTGCTCTTTGCTCCCTGTGTGTGTGTCATACTCTGCCTGACCTATGATCCCTATGGAACGTAAGCCTGGTATTTGTTCTGGGGGTTTGTTAGCATTTGAAAATTGTTAGGGGTCCCTAAGATTACTGCCCGCTGTACCTGTACCAGCAAGCTCATCAGCCATCCATCATACAGCCCTCCAGCAGCCATCATATTGCCCCCAATCTTTACCTGTGTCAGCAGCAGCCAAAAATAAATCTGATCACATCATATTGCCCCCAAGTATTTATGTACCTGTGCCAGCGCCCAGCAGCAACAGCAAATATATGGGCCCCAAATCTGTACGTGGCTGTGCCAGCAGGAAGCTTCACACTTTAAAGTAATAGAAAGAAAGTCTTGAGTTCAGTGTAACTGTGCAAGTCTGAGAGCAGCGAGAGTCACACCAAGCAGCCCCCCAGCTCTCTGCCTCTCTCTGTCACCCAACATATCAGTGATGTCATTGATGCGTATACGCACGTCGCGCTGCACCGCACAGAGGGAGATATTACTTGCTGGCAAGAGGGAGAAGGTGAAGGAGGGGGATTCCACCCAACAAATTATTAAATAAACGCTTGAAAAACAATGAAAAAAAATAATTTAAAAGGGCGCCCCTCAATGATGGCGTCCTAGACAGCCGCCTACTCTGCCTACCCCTAGGCCCTGATCCCTGCAGTAAGCACCAACCATCTGTTTTTTTGGTGTGCTATTAATGTTGACATGGGTGTGGTTTAAAGTGGGTGTGGTCTAAAAACAGGGAGTGGCTAACACTGGCTTACATTATCGGCCCTCCACCATGTAGATTAGAAAAATTCCGGCCCTCGGTACCATAGAAGTTGGACAGCACTGGTCTAAATAATCTATGCGGCTGGCGGTGAACTGTCAAACTTGTACGTTCCACCTATGATTGTTTGTTCATGTGTAGTGTGTACTCATTGTGTAGACCATTCAGTGTGTAGTGTGTACTCATTGTGTAGTCCATTGTGTAGTGTGTACTCCCTGTGTAGGCCATTCAGTGTGTACTCATTGTGTAGTCCATTCAGTGTGTAGTGTGTAGTCATTGTGTAGTCCATTGTCTAGTGTGTCCTCCTTGTGTAGGCCATTCAGTGTGTAGTTTGTACTCGTTATGTAGTCCAATCAGTGTGTAGTGTGTACTCATTATGTAATCCATTCAGTGTATAGTGTGTACTCCTTGTGTAGTCCAATCAGTGTGTAGTGTGTACTCATTGTGTAGTCCAATCAGTGAGTACTCCTTGTGTAGTCCATTGTGTAGTGTGTATTTCTTGTGTAGGCCATTCAGTATGTAGTGTTTACTCATTTTGTAGTGTGTACTCATTGTGTAGTCCATTGTGAGGTGTGTATTCAGTGTGTAGTGTGTACTCATTATGTAGTCCATTCAGTGTGTAGCCCCTTCAGTAAGAACTTGGTTTAAGCCGACCATTTTAATGTAACAGGCAGGAAAATTATATTCTACATTCATGGGTTATTGAGGCACTTAAACAGTTGGGGGGGGGGGCATAGAAATCTGACGGGCCACGTTTGACCCATGGGCCTCCTGTTGGACAGCCCTGTTTGTACCGGCGTCTGAGAGCCAGTGAAATTGACATCCCTTGCACAAGTAAAGCAATCGGTTATGAATATTGACTTGCAAGCCGTAATGTGATACCAGACCTAAATTGACCGCATCCAGTCTCCAGTCAAAATAATATCTGGAAGTCAATTTGATTTCCATTAGAAGAGTAATATTAACGCGAGTCACCGTGGGCTTTGTATTGTTCTTGCTGTAAAAGCCTTAATGCCTTCCTGGTGCTAATGACCCAATTCGTCATCCTTTTAAAAGTCCCCAGTTCACCATTCGTTTGATGGCCCTGTGATTTTCTAACAATGATGCAATGCACTTTTACTGTTTTATTTGTGTTCCTTAAAGAGAAACGGCTTTAAAGGGGAAGGAAACCTAGTCGGCGCAAACCCCCCACCCCCCCTCCCGTTTGTTGCCCACCCTCCCTCCTCCCCCCTGGCCTACCCGTCCCGCTGGGCAAATGCCCCTAACTTGTTACTTACCCTTCTGCGCAGGTCCAGTCCAGGGAGTTCACAGGCGACATCTTCTTCCACGCGATCTTCTTCCTGCTGTGAACGGCGTTTTGGGGCATGCGCAGTAGGATCATTTCGCCGGTACAGATCTACTGCGCATGCGCCAAAAGTCACGCGCATGCGCAGTAGATCGTACCGGCGAAATGATCCTACTGCACATGCGCCGTTCAAAGCAGGAAGAAGATCGCGTGGAAGAAGATGTCGTCGGTGAACTCCCTGGACTGGACCTGCGCAGAAGGGTAAGTAACAAGTTAGGGGCATTTGCCCAGCGGGACGGGTAGGCCAGGGGGGAGGAGGGAGGGTGGGCAACAAACGGGAGGGGGGTGGGGGGTTTGCGCCGACTAGGTTTCCTTCCCCTTTAAAAAATGCTCGTTGTCAGATAAAGGAATATACCATCGCATTTGCACATGTCCATTCACGATTGTCTTCTTTAATCATTGCTATTTGTAGGGACCATTGAAACACCCAGTACTTATGACAATGGCCAATATTGAGCAAAATAACCGATGTTTGGGAGTGTAAAGGCAGCCAATCTGGTATCGGTTTGCCATTTTCTATTTTCGTTTGTTTTAAAAAAAAAAAAAAACACAATCTTAGAGGGGTTGTTCACCTTCAAACACTTTTTTCAGTTGGTTTCAGATACTGCTGAGAAATGGATTGACTAATTGTATCAAGTAAGGGGCAAATTTATTAAGGTTCAAATTGGAAATTCAAATTCACGAGTTGGGATTTTTGGTCAAAACTCAAAAATTTGAGTTGGGAATAATCCAGATTTGAAATTTTATTATACCTGAGAACAATTCAAATTCGACTATTCCCACCTAAAACCTGCCGAGTTCATGTAGAAGTCAATGGCAGAGGTCCAGTTACCCATTTGAAGATGTTAATTGCCTTCCTGACATTCGAGTTTTTTTTCTGAGAAGTTTAGTCGAATTAGATTCGAGTTTAGTCGAATTAGATTAAAGTTTTCGGGTCCGTAATATTCGTTCAGGTTTTAGATTTTTTTTCTTAAAGGAAAACTATTCCCCCTGAACAATGTAGGAATATATTGCATAAAACAGCTCATATGTAAAACCCTGCTTCATGTAAATATAACCATTTTTATAATAATATACTTTTTAAGTAGTATGTGCCATTGGGTAATCATAAATAGAAAACTGCCATTTTAAAAAACAAGGCCCGCCCCCTGGGATCGTCCGATTCACGGTGCACACAAACATAACAAACAAACTGAGCCAATTAATAGACAGTTCTATCTTTTGCTTCCACACTTCTTCCTGTTACAGTTAGAGCTGCAGTATTTCTGGTCAGATGATCTCTTCCTGTTACAGTTAGAGCTGCAGTATTTTTGGTCAGGTGGTCTCTTACTGTTACAGTTAGAGCTGCGGTATTTCTGGTCAGGTGATCTCTTCCTGTTACAGTTAGAGCTGCACTATTTCTGGTCAGGTGATCTTTTCCTGTTACAGTTAGCGCTGCAGTATTTCTGGTCAGGTGATCTCTTCCTGTTACAGTTAGAGCTGCAGTATTTCTGGTCAGGTGATCTCTTCCTGTTACAGTTAGAGCTGCAGTATTTCTGGTCAGGTGATCTCTTCCTGTTACAGTTAGAGCTGCAGTATTTCTGGTCAGGTGATCTTTTCCTGTTACAGTTAGAGCTGCAGTATTTCTGGTCAGGTGATCTCTTCCTGTTACAGTTAGAGCTGCAGTATTTCTGGTCAGGTGATCTGAGGCAGCACACAGACCATCACATCACTTAAGTTGATATAAACTGTCTGTTGCTCAAGTATTCATTTTGGGGTGAAGTTTTCCTTTAAATAAGATACTAGTCGAATTGTGAGGTAATTTGAGTAATATTCGACCTTTGATAAATCTGCTCCTAAATGTAGCAAATTGTAACAGTTCAGATTCTGCTCCTGGATCACTGAGCTGCCAGAGACACAAACATTAAACTTACATTTTGGGGAAACGGTAAGGAATAAAAGTTGGAAGGCAATTGAAAAAAGTCTTTGTTTATGGTGAACACCCTGAAAACAACAACTGAAAAAATTGTTTGGAAGGTGAACAACCCCTTAAAAAGCAGAAAGTGAAAAGGAGCCGTAAGTTCTAATCTCTCCATCTTGTACAATGGCTTTTATTCATTATCGGAATGTTCCAAAAACAGGCAAACAATTTTAGTTGGTCACATTTGCAACATTTTAGATTTCTTTTGGCAGTAGTTTATGATGACTCCATCATGCAGGATCAGTAAAATGGAAAAAATATGAAGTAAGTTCTGGCAAGCCAAGTGTGGGGCTTTTTTTATTTGTTTTTTTGGATCATTAAAAATATTTCTGCATCAGACTATGTTGGCCTGTGAAGGGAGCTACAACAGTCTCGTGGAAAGGGGTTAACAACAGCATTACCCATCTTAAGATCTCTCCAGCTTCAGGGTATAATGAGTCAGCATCAAGAGGAAGGAACATTTCTTTTTATGATTCAGAGAGTGATGATGTTTTGATATAAACACTGGTAAAATAAGTCAGGAGTCGCTAGCTTATGGCGAAAATGTTTTACCTCGGAAGTGCTTGTGACGCTAGGAATAGAAGAGATGTTTTAAAGGTATACTATCATGGAATTTTTTTTTTTTTTTTTACTTTTTAATACACATCAGTTAATAGTTCTGCTTAAGCAGAATCCTGCACTGAAATCAGTTTCTCAAAAGAGCAAACAGATTTTTTTTTTTATATATTTAATTTTGAAATCTGACATGGGGCTAGACATATTGTCTGTTTCCCGGCTGCCTCCAGTCATCTGACTTGTGACTGATAAACTTCAGTCAAGCTTTACTGATGTACTGCAAGTTAAGGTGGCCATATACGGAGAGATCCGATTGTTTGGCGATGTCGCCAAATGAGCGGATCTCTCTCCGATATTCCCACCTTGAGGTGGGCAATTTCGGGCTGATCCGATCGTGGGCCCTAGGGCCCAACCATCGGATCCTAACGAATGGGAACGGGCGGTCGGATTGCGGGACCGCATCAACGAACAGATGCAGCCGCGATCCGACGGGATTTTTTTGTCCCATCCGATCAAGATCTGGCCGACTTTTGGCCAGATCTCGATCGGAGAAGCCTGCCGGGGGGCCCCATACACGGGCCAATAAGCTGCCGACTCGGTCTCAAGTGATATCATCCCCTCCCTTCTCTCCCCCCAGCAGCCTAACAACAGAACAATGGGAAGGTAACCAGATAACAGCTCCCTAACACAAGATAACAGCTGCCTGGTAGATCTAAGAACAGCACTCAGTAGTAAAATCCAGGTCCCACTGAGACACATTCAGTTACATTGAGTAGGAGAAACAACAGCCTGCCAGAAAGCAGTTCCATCCTAAAGTGCTGGCTCTTTCTGAAAGCACATGACCAGGTAAAATGACCTGAGATGCACCTACACACCAATATTACAACTAAATACACTTGTTGGTTCAGGAATGAAATTTTATATTGTACAGTGAATTATTTGCAGTGTAAACAGTGTCATTTAGAAATAAAAACTACATCATAAAAACCATGACCGAATCCCTTTAAGCGATATCAGCATCGCCAAAACAACAGATTTTTAGCCGATGCAGATTACCATGTTATCCAATCATTTGACCCCTCTTGCCAAAGATTTGTTTTATGATAGAGGTCCATGTAGGACTGTTGTTGTGTAGAGGACTAGATCAATAGATGGGTGATGTCCTCGTCCCACTGGATTTTAAACTTGCACAAATGACCGTCCCCAGATATCAGGCCGACAGGTTATTTGTTTGTCCACATAGACCAATTAGCTACAAACTTGTTCTGGTTTCTTGTTGGCTTAATAAGATGAAGACAGTATTTTTGTCTCTCCCCATGATTAGCATTCCGTTATTCCATGTGTTTAGTCACCAAACAGCAGTTCATATGCTTACTATTGCTCTTTGTTGTACCCATAGTGTTGTATTGTGTTGATTACCGATGGATTTTGTGTGTTTCTCGAAATAGAGTTATATCTAGTGCAGATCAAACCATAATAAATACTCACAAATCTGGTGGGAAATTAATCTGCATTACCCTGGTTATCCTGTCATCCTATAAGCACTGGTCGTAATCTTTGAGGGAAAACCGTATATTCCCGATATGAATGTGATGCTACACATTCCTGTTTGTAAAATGTTTTTCCCTCTGGAATAAAGGCCCCCATACACGGGCAGCTAAAAGCTGCTGACAGACCGAGTCGGCAGCTTATTAGCCCTTGTGTGGGGACAGGCTTCCCTGATCGATATCTGGCCGAAAGTCAGGCAGATCTCAATCGGGCAAGTTAAAAAATCCAGCCGTCTATGCGGGCCCGCGATAATGCAGATGGTGGCAGCTTAGATATTTTTAGACGTTTATCTCCTCGAAACCAGTTTTATGCCAATACTGTGTCACCACTCCTTCACCTTGGCCTTAAAGTAAGTCTGTTGGTCTGTATGTAGGGTTTATAGCCCAGATACTCCCGACTGTCTTGTGCAGTTAATGGAAAACTATACCCCCAAAATGAATACTTGAGCAACATATATTTTATATCAAATTAAGTGACATATTAAAGAATCTTAACAAACTGGAATATATATTTAAGTAAATATTGCCCTTTTACATCTCTTGCCTTGAACCACCATTTTATGATATTCTCTGTGCTGCCTCAGAGATCACCTGATCAGAAATACTGCAGCTGTAACAGGAAGAGATCACCTGACCAGAAATACTGCAGCTCTAACTGTAACAGGAAGAGATCACCTGACCAGAAATACTGCAGCTCTAACTGTAACAGGAAGAGATCACCTGACCAGAAATACTGCAGCTCTAACTGTAACAGGAAGAAGTGTGGAAGCAGAAGACAGAACTCTGTCTGTTAATTGGCTCATGTGACCTAACAAGTATAGTTAGTTTGTTTATGTTTGTGTGCACTGTGAATCGTACGATCCCAGGGGGCGGCCCTTGTTTTTTAAAATGGCAGTTTTCTATTTATGATTACCCAATGGCACATACTACTAAAAAAAGTATATTATTATGATAATGGTTCATTTACATGAAGCAGGGTTTTACACGAGCTGTTTTATGCAATATCTTTTTATAGAGACCTACATTGTTTGAGGGGTATAGTTTTCCTTTAAGGTGACAAAACCAGCAGATCTTTCCCTACGATATGCCCACCAAAGGCAGGTGATATTGGACTAATCTGATTGCTCTGCCCTAGGGCTAAACGCTTGGATTACAGTAACGGGCATAGGCGCCAATGGGATGAGGACTACATCAACTAGAAGATTTGGTCCTCAATTGGATGGGAAAATCAAACCTGCCTGGTTGACATCTAGCCAATTTTCGGTCAGATATCGGTCAGAGGGCCTTATACAAGGATGCTGAATTAGTCTTGAGGGCCTGAATCAGAATCTTATATCTGCTAGAGTTAGTCCATACAGTAAGAACACACAGTCTTATTTCTTACAGGTGGGGGCCGATTCATCAAGCTCGAGTGAAGGATTCGAAGTAAAAAAAACTTCGAATTTCGAAGTGTTTTTTGGGCTACTTCGACCATCGAATGGGCTACTTCGACCTTTGACTACGACTTCGAATCGAAGGATTCAAACTAAAAATCGTTCGACTATTCGATCATTCGATAGTCGAAATACTGCCTCTTTAAAAAAAACTTTGACCCCCTACTTCGGCAGCTAAACGCTACCGAAGTCAATGTTAGCCTATGGGGAAGGTCCCCATAGGCTTGCCTAAGTTTTTTTTGATCGAAGGATATTCCTTCGATCGTTGGATTTAAATCCTTCGAATCGTTCGATTCGAAGGATTTAATCGTTCGATCGAAGGAATTATCCTTCGATCGTAGCATTTGCGCTAAATCCTTCGACTTCGATATTCGAAGTCGAAGGATTTTAGTTCCTAGTCGAATATCGAGGGTTAATTAACCCTCGATATTCGACCCTTGATGAATCGGCCCCTTAGTGTTCATTACTACTAAAACCGCCTGATTATAAATAAGTCATATTTGGCTTCACCCGCTGAAGATGACCAGCTTTTCCCATTCCTCGTGCGTCTAGATTATCTTCTGCTTTGTGCGACTTTCATTTTCTTTGTTTTATGTGCTGATCAATGCTTTGGCTCTGAATACGTTCCAGCCTTTAGTGCAGTCGTTTGTAATGTGTGTCCTAATCCTTTCTTTTGAGAACTAGAATATCCTTTTATCTTGTGGGCAGGGTGAGTATTGTAAAAAGGCAAAATCTGTGTATCGCTGTTCAGCGCTGGCCCGTCCCCATCAAGACTCGCCACACTAAATTCTTTGAAAAGCGGCTTTTATTCAGCTTGCGTAAGTGATAACAGGCAGTGGGTAAGTGGTGCCAAGGGGTGAGTATTGTCTCTGCATTACACATGTGCTTTCATAATAAACGGGCAGAGGCAGGTAGATGGGCTTATATTGTACCAGTACGAAGGTGTTGCTGTCGTTTCTGGATAATGGATCATTCTGTAATTTGGATCTTCATACCTTGTGTCAAATAGGTAAATCATATAAACATTAAGGGGCTGATTCACTATGGGTCGAATATCGAGGGTTAATTAACCCTCGATATTCGACTAGGAATTGAAATCCTTCGACTTCGAATATCGAAGTCGAAGGATTTAGCGTAGAAAATTCGATCGAACGATCGAAGGATAATTCCTTCGATCGAACGATAAAATCCTTCGAATCGAAGGATTTTAATCCAGCGATCGAAGGAATATCCTTCGATCAAAAAAAGTTAGGCAAGCCTATGGGGACCTTCCCCATAGGCTAACATTGACTTCGGTAGCTTTTATCTGCCGAACTAGGTCGAAGTTTTTTTTAAAGAGACAGTACTTCGACTATCGAATGGTCGAAAAGTCGAACGATTTTTACTTCGAATCCTTCGATTCGTAGTCGAAGGTCGAAGTAGCCCAAAAAAACCTTCGAAATTCGAAGTTTTTTTACTTCGAATCCTTCACTCGAAGTTAGTGTATCAGCCCCTAAATCAGGGGTCCACAACCTTTTTTACCCGTGAGCCACATTTAAATGTATATAGAGTTGGGGAGCAACACAAGAAAATGAAAAAGTCCCTTGGGTGCCAAATAAGGGCTGTGATTGGCTACTTGGTAGCCCCTTTGTGAACTGGCAGCCTACAAGAGACTCTACTTGGCACTATACCTTTTTTATACTAGTTTTTATGCAACCAAAACTTACTTCCAAGCCTGGCATTCAAAAATAAGCACCTGCTTTGAGGCCACAGAGAGCAACATCCAAGGGGTTGGAGAGCAACATGTTGCTCACGAGCTACTGGTTGGGGATCACTGCCCTAAATAAACCCAACAGGCTGTTTTTTTTTTTTTTTTTTTTGCTTTCAATAAGGATTAATTATATCTAAGTTGGGATCAAGTATTATTACAGAGAAAACTGAAATAATTTTAAGAAAATTGGAGTCTATGGCAGACGGCCCATAATAATTCAGGGCTTTCTGGAGAACGGGTTTCCGGATAACGAATCCCATACCTGTAACTAAGGTTAACTGCAGGTGCCTGGGCTGATTTTATGGAGAGGAAATAGTTTTCTCAAAGCCTCTGTAGGGTTAATGCTGAATGCTCAGGGGTTGGCCCTCCTGCTTTGTTTCATTAGTCATGTTAGTGAGCTAAATGCTTTATAAATGCAAACACCACTCCTTCCCCTGCCTGTTATTCTCTCTAGCCGGGTGGGACCCGGGCTCCTTTACAGCCTTTGACTCAGCATAGAAGTGTCTTCTTAGACACACAACTTCCATCTGCTTTTAATTCTCTTTTTCTTTTAAAATCCCTTTTATTTTGTCTATTACAGACTTGGAATATCTGCTGCTGAAGAACTCCATGTGCCTCTGAATTCCTTGGCTTATCGGGAGCCGTGCCTTTAAACACAGAGATAACCTTTTTACAGTCACATGCCGAGTCTCCGCCGTGCCTTGCTCCGCCGTCTATATGGAAATCGCCAGAAATACGTTTATTTGGGAAGTTTTCATCTGAATTTTGCAGCTTTTTCTGTTTTATTTTAAAAATATTTATCTGTAACAAAGTTTTGTTTTTTTGAAGAAGGGGGGGGAAGAAAACAAATATTTTTTTTTCCTTCCCCGTTGATGCGATAAATTGAGCGTATTGGGAGCGTCCTTTCCTAACCTGCCAGACCTACGGAGAACAGAATGTACCCCAGCTGCTGATTTTTTTCCCTGAATATTATTTATTTTTTCTAATTCAACACCAAATCTTCTGGACAAAAAAATGGTGATCTCTAAGGGTCGCTACCTGCTTCTATTCCTCTGCGTCCAGCTAGTGGTCATGGCTCTGCTTTATAGAGAAGGCTACAGGAAAAGGGTGGCTTATTTCTTTGGGATATTTTACAAAGGGGGGTCTGCTTCCATGGGACTCATCAACCCCCACAATTTATCCCAAGCTGGGGACGTTTATGCCAACCTCAGCTTAATATCCAAGCCTTCGCTGAGGGAAGAGGAGTTGCCATACTGTCCTGAGACCTCTCCTTTCTTAGGTAATTAGATTTTTTTTTTTCGGTTTAAAATTATCTTTTGTTTAAATGTGAGATTTTATGACCTGAAAAAACATTAACCACACAAGGGCTGCCTTTGTTTTCTGCTATTCTAGACTCTCTGGTATGGTCATTACATATAAATAACATAAATATAGGGATATGCCACTTTCACACAGTTTGTTCAATTACTAGAGTCCTGTTTCTTAAAGGAACACTAACTAACTAAGTGTTTTAAAGTAATGGAAATATAATGTAGTGTTGCCCTGCACTGGTAAAACTGATGTTTGCCTCAGAAACACTATAGTTCATATTAACAAGCTGCTGTGTAGCCATGGTGGAAATTGAGAAAAGACTATATGGCACAGGTTAAATAGTGGGTAACAGATTACACCATTATGTTCTACAGAGTAACCTGAGCCTTTTCTCCTTTGAATGGCTGCCCCCATGGTTACAGAGCAGCTTGTTTATATGAACTATAGTAGTACTTATCTGTTATCTACTGTGTATCCTGTGCTTGAATGGCTGCCCCATGGCTACACAGCAGTTTGTTTATATAAACTATAGTAGTACTTATCTGTTATCTACTGTGTATCCTGTGCTTGAATGGCTGCCCCCATGGCTACACAGCAGCTTGTTTATATAAACTATAGTAGTACTTATCTGTTATCTACTGTGTATCCTGTGCTTGAATGGCTGCCTCCATGTCTACACAGCAGTTTGTTTATATAAACTATAGTAGTACTTATCTGTTATCTACTGTGTATCCTGTGCTTGAATGGCTGCCCCCATGGCTACACAGCAGCTTGTTTATATAAACTATAGTAGTACTTATCTGTTATCTACTGTGTATCCTGTGCTTGAATGGCTGCCCCCATGGCTACACAGCAGCTTGTTTATATAAACTATAGTAGTACTTATCTGTTATCTACTGTGTATCCTGTGCTTGAATGGCTGCCCCCATGGCTACACAGCAGCTTGTTTATATAAACTATAGTAGTACTTATCTTTTATCTACTGTGTATCCTGTGCTTGAATGGCTGCCCCCATGGCTACACAGCAGCTTGTTTATATAAACTATAGTAGAGTTTCTGAAGCAAACACACCAGCTGAAGGAGTGCAGGGGAACAGGACACTATATTTTCACTACTTGAATAGACTTTCATTTGTTACTTTTCTTTTAATGGCCTGAGTATTACTTGTTATATCTTGTTGCTTTCCATCTGTCAGTTGTACAATGTCAATTTGGGCAACAGTCGGACACCCCCATTCCTAACTGCAGTGTATTTATCAGAGTCAATGTGTTAATCTGAGCTAAAACACAACCAGGCACAAATATGGAAACTCATTCTGTTTTAATCTTTCATCTCGTGCCAGAGGACTGACTCCCTGTGGGATTTGTATTTAGTAACACAGGTCTCAGCCATGTTCTGGGCTCTGGAATGTGCTCCGTGCCCCCCTGGGGTTTAGAAAGGCAAATGAGTCCCTTATATGTAAGTAGATAGTTTCTTATTTAGGAGAACTAAAGCCTAACTAAAGAAGTAAGTAGAAATGTTGTACATGATGTTTTGTGCTTCTGTACCAGCCCAAGGCAACCACAGCCCTTTAGCAGTAAAGATCTGCGTCTCCAAAGATGCCCCAGTAGCTCCCCATCTTCCTTTCTGCTGATTCATTGCACATGCTCTGTGCTGCTGTCACTTACTGAGCTTAGGGACCCACTCACAATATACAGTACACATAGAATAGAAATGTCACAATATAAGGCTGATTAGTAATTAATACAGATAATTACTACATGGCAGCACAGAAACCAGTGCAATTAGCATCAGAATTGAATAATCAGCAAACCTGTAGCATCATCTTATATTACAGCCAGGGAAGCTCATTTTCTGCTGGATAATTAGTGACGAGCCCTAAGCCTAGCTCCTCAACAGCCAATCAGAGCCCACTGAGCATGTGAGTGTCACAGACACTTTCCAAGATGGTGACCCCCTGTGACAAGTTTGAAGTCCTGGATCATTGCTGCTATTGACAAGCTGACACTTTAGCCTCGTGCAATAAGTTCACTATGTGATATATGGCATTTTTAACCATATTCAGTTTTAGGGTTTACTTCTCCTTTAAAACTGAGAAATGGCAAATTTCCTGTGGGTGCATATATATGAAGTGTTAGGGCATAACTTACTGTTTGCGCAGAATGTTCCTTCTATGCGTGGGAGCTGCTTATGTGCTTATCTCAACTAGGACTTGCTCTGCAAACATCACTGGTCAATGATATCTATAGAGAATCTTTTATTCTTACAGGCAGCCTGGCAGTGCCTACTCGTGTAAATAGATATAAGCAGAGAGTTCCCTCTCCTATTGATTGAGGGGAAGTAAAGTGTAAAATAGAATAAGGCTAGAAATGCTGTATTTTGTACACTAAACATAAACATGAACTTACTGCACCACAAGCCTAATCAAACAAATGATTTATGCTTTCAAAGTTGGCCACAGGGGGTCACCATCTTGTAACTTTGTTATACATCTTTGCAAGACCAAGACTGTGCACATGCTCAGTGTATCTGGGCTGCTTAGGGATCATCATAAATGATCCAAACTGCACAAGTCAAATAATATCTGCCAGAAGCCGATACAACAAGACTGATTAATAATCAGAATATACAGACTGCACTGGGTCCTGTGTTGTCATGTAATCTAATGTGGATTTTATAGTTTTTGTATTGTTTAATACAAACTTTCTCCAACTCTGCAGAACCAGTGGCTGCAGCAAAATAATCCTCCAAACAGAATCCCAGTTTATCTGTTTAAATCTGGCTCCATGATCTTTGTCCCTGCAGCTGGAGTTGGAAACAGTAAAGGGGATGTAAAGGCAAAAATAAAATCCAATACAAATCTCTACACAGTCGCCGACTGCTCTACAGGGAAACAAACAAAGCTGAGTTGAGTTCTGCATGGCTGGGAAGTAAGGCGGGGGCTCCCCCTGCTGTTCATAAGTATGATTGTTTCCCTGCAGAGCAGTTAGGGACCGTCTGACAATTCCTATCCACAGCAGTAAATGAAGGGAGAATTTTACTGAATACAGTCAGGTTTCTGATAAAAACGGTACAGATTTTTTAAATAGGTTGAGATAGGTTTCTTTTTAATTAAAGAAAGTAAAAATGGGTTTTTATTTTTTTGCCTTTACATGCCCTTTAATAACATTCCCATATGTGTTGTGGCACAAAGTATAGAGACCCCATTTGAAAACTGGAAAGAATCAGAAGCAAAAACTATAAAAAAAGATACTGAAGACCAACTGAAAAGTTGCTTAGAATTGGCCATCCTATAACATGCTAAAAGTTTACTTAAAGAAGAACCACCCCTTTAAATAACTTTTAGTATGATGTAGAGAGTGATATTCAGGGACAATTTGCAATTGTTTTGATTTTTTTTAATTATTTGTTGTTTTTGAGTTATTTAGCTTTTTATTCAGCAGCTCTACAGTTTGTAATTTCAGCCATCTGATTGCTAGGGTCTGAATTCCCCTAGCAACCATGCATTGATTTGAATAAAAGACTGGCATGTGAATAGGAGAGGCCTGAATAGAAAGATGAGTAATAAAAAGTAGCACTAACAATTAGGGATGCATCAAATCCAGGATTCGGATCGGTATTCGGCCTTTTTCAGCAGGATTCGGGCCGAATCCTTCTGCCCGGCCAATCAGAATCCAAATCCTAATTTGCATATTAGGGGTGGGGAGGGAAAATAGGAAGTTATTGTGGTGAACCACCCCTTTCAGGTACCGAACTTTATATTGTTCCAAATGTTTGGTCTTAAAGTCAACTCTCCCCACTTCTTACCTGCCAATGCATTGAGAATCGGCACGTGAAGTTTTCAAACCAACCTAAAACGGTGATATAATAAATCGAATGGCGAGGTCTCCAAATAGTAAATGGTAACTCACCACAACTAGCATCCAATATTCCTCCCCTCCTACTGCAGTTCTCCATTCTCTCATTTCCTCCTTGCCTTCTAATTTGAGTATGATGTATTTTAAACAGAATGTTTGTTTTTCAAGCAGCTGTTTGAGATTTAATATTCTATTGACTTTTTGTATACATTGAATCTTAGAGCTCTAACGATTGTGAAATGCTCATACAAATAATGTCGGTTTTTAGAAGCTCTATATTGTTAATGGTAATGTCTTTTATCTATATTTCTCCTTGAACCACATGTTTGTCTTTTTTTAGTCTATTTATTACACTACTTTATACTATTAGCACTTTGTATGTATTTTTAAATTTAAATACAAGTGAATATAATATTCCCAATAACTGTAATAGTGGTGCACACTTGTTTAAATACCTGAGGTATGGCTCTGTAAAGATAACCTATGATTAAGTGTTTGTAACATGAAACGCGTAAGGCTGTGGACACAAACTATTTCACTTTGATTCAGCTGCCTGGTGTAAGATTGCCTTTGAGTGCCTGCTTCAAAGAATTTTTGGTTCAACCCAAACGGTGAACCAAATTATATTGATCGGGATACACTATACATGGTTTATTTTGGGCAACTTGAGCATTGATCCCCAACCAGTAGCTCGAGAGCAACATGTTGCTCTCCAACTCCCCGGATGTTGCTCCCAGTGGCCTCAAAGCAGGAGCTTATTTTTGAATTCCAGGCTTGGAGGCAAGTTTTTGTTGTATAAAAACGAGGTGTATCGCCAAACAGAACCTCAGTGTAGGTTGGCAATCCACATAGGTCCTAACAAATGGCCAACCACAGCACTTATTTGGTACCCAAGAACATTTTTCATGCTTGTGTTGCTCCCCAACTACTTTTACTTCTGAATGTTGCTCATGGGTTCAAAAAGTTAGGGATCCCTGGGTTGGAGTATGGGCAGCTTTACTTAGACGAACACTTGTATCCTGCTCGTATTCCATCCTTGGGCTGGAGCATCGACTCAATACAGTTTCTCAGTCGGCCTTTGCAAATCCACTTCTCCATAGTCTGTTTTGTTTTCCCATATTTGCAGATGGGGTGTAGCTTTGGCTACGGTTCACGTGCTCCCTGTTTTACCTGACCTGCATCTAAGAGCTTTCAATTACCTGCATTCATCATTGTCGTTTGTTCTGCTAACAAAAGGGGTTTTGTTTAAAATGGGTCCATCTTGCTCCTGTGTGATAGTCCGAGGTGTTCTCTTGCAGCTTTTCTGGATTTCAAGGTCTCAACCCAAGATTGAATGCGGGACCTTTGCACCTTGGATTTGGTCTATACAATTACTGCGTGGCACTCTAGTTAAGGTGGGGTTGAGCTTTTTATACGAGCTGGTCACTTCTAAATGATATGCATAACCACCGGCCAAAGACACAAAGATAAAGTTGTCCGGTTTTTGGACGGTGTATGCATCGTCCTGTCCTTTTTCATACCATGCCGATTGGACGGGTTAGAAGATTTCTGTCGGCTAATGATGATATCTCTGCATGTATTGCCTATCTGACGGTATCAATGGGTGACAGTTACTTCTATTTGTCAGGCATAACTTTCGTACGATTGCTGTAACGGGCAGAACATCGTCTGATTTGTTCTTATTATTTCATTGTACTTTATTTAATCTTGAATGGTCAGTGGCTGGTCGAAAAATTGAGACGCCCAATTGTTCGTCGGATACAAGACTAAAATCTGTGGCCAGCTTTAGTGGTGTGCCTCTTGTTGCCAAAATGCATAACCTTATCCCTTGCTCTTCGCCATAGTTAGTGTGTGCTTATTTTCTGTTGCCTGCTCTCGAGTATTTGGTGGGGTGTCCTCCATCATCATCATCATCATTATCTGTACCAAACAGAATTGTAATTGCCATAGAGATCCTCGTATTTCCTAATATGTGGTTGGGGAATGTCCGTCAATCATTGGGTTATCCTCTAGCTAGCTGGTCCTTCTAGGAGAGCTGTTAGTTGAGGCTCATGGATGACATACTTATTAGAAAGTTAGTGTTCCATAACCATTCCATTGTGTTGCTAATTCTGCAGTTTCAGCCTTGTCTTGTTTGTTCACATGGTGGGGAACCTATGACTACTCTTATGACAAGACCAAAACCGTGACCTCTGTTGGTCACGTTGCCGTGAATACGGCAAGAAGTTATGAACAAAATATCTTTCAGATAATGTCCATTTTCTAAGCCCGTTATAGGTCAGTGTACGTCTGAGGTAACCGTTGGACCAAGCTGCCTCTTGATAAGACCCAGAGCAGTCATGGACAGGTGATATTGTGTGTTACAGGTGTGGGATCTGTTATCTGGAAACCCATTATCGTACCCTACCGTCATCAGTTCTCATTTATAGAATGTTCAGTAAATATACAAGTAGCAGTGTAATAAGAAGGAAAAAGAAAAATCATAGTAAATGGTTCCTCACCAAGACAGTCCCCAGTCCAATGGTTGTCTGCCAATTTTTTAATCTCTACCCATTTTGGCACGAAACGCATTAGGCTTCTTGTATGTCCTAATAGTCGTTTTATTTTACTAAAACCTTAGCTACTGATTTACTAGCAAATGGACCTCAACCCACTTTGAATTCTACATATGCAAGGTTGTCTCCCCTTTCTTTGCTACTTTCATTATAAGCTCTATTGAATGGGAGGAATCGGTTTAGCATTCTGTGCTCACAGTATATACTGGAGTATAAGCCATCCCGAGTATAAGCCGAGGTACCTAATTTTACCTCCAAAAACTGGGAAAGCTAATTGACTCGAGTATAAGCCTAGGGTGAGAAATGCAGCAGCTTCTGGTAAGTTTGAATCAAAAAATTGAGGGTTTCTGCTCCCATTGGAGGTGCCGGCGACCATTCTTGGACACTGGCGAATATTCTTGGAGACTATTCTTGGACGCTGGCGACTATTCTTGGATGCCGGCGACTATTCTTAGGCGCATGCGACTATTCTTAGACGCCGTGACCGTTTTTGAGCTTGACCCGAGTATAAGCCGAGGTAGAGTTTTTCAGCATATTTTGGGGGCTGAAAAACTCGGCTTATACTCGAGTATATATGGTGTGTGTGTGTGTATATATATATATATATATATATATATATATATATGGCCAGGTCTAACTAGATTTGGGCAAATATGCAGGTCTTTTAACTCTAGTCTTAAAGTTAGACTGTGTTTATGATTTCAGATCATTAGTAAAATATATGGTACTTTTTTGGCTTATGTTGCGCTTTGCCTTTAAATAATGCCTTGTTTTCTTGGAAAAACTCGGGTTAGAGCCCGGCGACAAATCTCCTCTTCTTCTGGACGACTAATCTCCCCGAACTGCCTTCTAGCCAGCTAGAATGTAAATCGCCAGCAGGATAGCGCTCTGAGCAATTTGTTTTCTGAAGTCGCCCGAAGTTTCCTTGTGAGGCATCTTCAGACGACTTCGGGAAAACGAAGTGTTCCGAGTGCCATCCGGCCGGCGATTTACATTCTAGCCGGCGGGAAGGCAGTTCGGGGAGATTAGTCGCCCCGAAGAAGAGGAGATTTGTCGCCGAATCTGACTGTGTGTCTGCCCTAAGTGAGGTACATGTTTTTTGTATTAAAATGGGGCTAAACCATGTGCATGGAGGGAATTTGAGTTTTACATGAAATAGAAACGTCCTACTGTTATTAAATGAATCCTGTATCAAAAGTTACTCCATCTACACACCCTGGGCCTTTCAGAGAGCAGATATAATTGTTACTGTGAGTAAGGAATGGGAATGTCTGAAGTCAGACAATGAAATACTAATTCCATCATCTGTCCATTTGTCTTGTACAAACGCGTCTTCCTGGCGGGCGTAAAAGCTTGTGATCATGTGGCAGTTGCACGGTTGCCAGGCTATAATGTCGTGCGAATGGAGCTTTGTGTTTAGTGCCCCTAACAACTACCTGTGTTATTAATACAACTGCTACCGACACTCTCATAAACCAGGGTGTTGGCTTTTGTCTGGAGAATACAACAAAAACATCTAGGAAATGAAGGGCTTAAAGGAGAACTAAAGCCTAACTAAAGAAGTAGGTAGAAATGTTGTACATTATGTTTTGTGCTTCTGTACCAGCCCAAGGCAACCACAGCCCTTTAGCAGTAAAGATCTGTGTCTCCAAAGATGCCCCAGTAGCTCCCCATCTTCTTTTCTGCTGATTCACTGCACATGCTCTGTGCTGCTGTCACTTACTGAGCTTAGGGACCCACTCACAATATACAGTACACATAGAATAGAAATGTCACAATATAAGGCTGATTAGTAATTAATACACATAATTACTACATGGCAGCACAGAAACCAGTGCAATTAGCATCAGAATTGAATAATCAGCAAACCTGTAGCATCATCTTATATTACAGCCAGGGAAGCTCATTTTCTGCTGGATAATTAGTGACGAGCCCTAAGCTTAGCTTCTCAACAGCCAATCAGAGCCCACTGAGCATGTGAGTGTCACAGACACTTTCCAAGATGGTGACCCCCTGTGACAAGTTTGAAGTCCTGGATCATTGCTGCTATTGACAAGCTCAAACTTTAGCCTCGTGCAATAAGTTCACTTTATAAAGTATGCCATTTTTAGCCACATTAATTTTTAGGGTTTAGTTATCCTTTAAAGTAGAACTCAACCCTAACGTTAAAAAAACCCCTACCCAATATAGACCTTCCTCCCCCCAGCCTAAGTGTTACCCCGCGCAAATGCCCCTAACTTACCCCTCAGTGCAGATTCAGGCTTCAGAGTTCACGGGCGCCATCTTCAGTCGCTTCGCTAATCTTCGTAATGAGACCGGCTCTTTGACTATTTTCATGAGTTTTACGATTCAGAAAAGCGCAAACCATTTAAGAAGAATTAACCCCTCCCACCAAAAGCCCACCTAAATTTTCTGACATTGCCCCCCTCCTCACAATGCCAGAAAGTTTAGGGTTGCTTTTGGTAAGGGGAAAGGTTTAGTTCTCCTTAAAGGGCCAGTAACATTTTTTTTAAAAAAAATCGCTGGTAAACCACGATAAAAAAAAAAAGCACCAAGACAAATTAAACTTTAAAATCGCACAACCTTTATTAAGAAATAACTTACCGAAACTCTGCTTGCGCTCCTCTTCAGAAAAGGCGATCCATCGTGTGGCACTCGATTTCTCCTCCCTGGCTATTTCCTATAAGGAAGACAGGGAGGAGAAATCGAGTGCCACACGATGGATCGCCTTTTCCGAAGAGGAGCGCAAGCAGAGTTTCGGTAAGTTATTTCTTAATAAAGGCTGTGCGGTTTTAAAGTTTAATTTGTCTTGGTGTTTTTTTATCATGGTATATTAACGCTTTTTTTTAAAAAAAAAAAAATGTTGATGTTACTGGTCCTTTAAAGGGGTTGTTTACCTTTGAGTTATTTTTAGTATGGTGCAGAGAGTGATATTCTGAGACAATTTGCAATTAGTTTTCATTTTTTATTATTTGTGTTTTTTGAGTTATTTAGCTTTTTATTCAGCAGCTCTCCGGTTTGCATTTTCAGCCATCTGGTTGTTAGGGTCTATATTTATTCTAGCAACCATGCATTGATTTGAATAAGAGACTGGAATATAAATAGGAGAGGCAAGAATAGAAAGATGAGGAATAAAAAGCAATAACAATACATTTGTAGCCTTACAGGGCATTTGTAAGCTGGAAAGAATAAGGCAAATAATTAAAAAAAAACTATAAAAAAATAAATAAGTAATGAAGACCAATTTGAAAGTTGCTTAGAATTGGCCATTCTATAACACACTAAGGACAGAGACACACGGTCCGATTTGGGGAGATTAGTCGCACGGCGACAAATCTCTTCTTCAGGGCGACTAATCTCCCCGAACTGCCTTCCCGCCGGCTAGAATGTAAATCACCGGCGGGATGGCATTCGGAGCACTTCGTTTTCGGAAGTTGCCTCACGAGGAAAGTTTGGGCGACTTCAGAAAACAAAGCGCTCCGCCGACTCTAATTAACGTGTTTGGGGAAAGTTGCTTAGAATGACTTTTTCTTTCATGATGCAGAAACACAGTGTTGTTTGCTTAATTTGTATACCGAAAATCACTGGCAAATGTAGGGTTAAGTGGAAGTTTAATATACGCAGGGTTGAGTCAGAGAGTTATTAATGAAGCAAGAGCCACAGTTGGTTTCAGGGGATTCTAGTAATTTTGTTTATAATCCTCCCCCCACATGATTTAGTATCTGAATTTCTTCCCCGTGTTATAATTATCCATCTGATCAAGGCAAGGGCCTCGCAGGAAATAAGTTGGCCCATTGTGACGTCATTGTCTGATTTGCTTCATCTCCGCCACTAACCATGGCTAGCGATCCACACCGAAAACCTTTTTGTGCTGTCCAAAAACGTTACATTTTCGGTTATAGGCTCTGCTGAAAGCAATATCACTAAGCAAATACATACAAATACAAACTATAGTTTGTATATGACGGTGTAGCCATGGGGGCAGCCATTCGAAACTGAAAAAGGAGAAAAGGCACAGGATACACAGCCGATAACAGATGAGCTCTGTATTATACAGAACTTATCTGTTAGCTACTGATAAAACTATAGTAGTACTTATCTGTTATCTACTGTGTATCCTGTGCTTGAATGGCTGTCCCCATGGCTACACAGCAGCTTGTTTATATAAACTATAGTAGTACTTATCTGTTATCTACTGTGTATCCTGTACTTGAATGGCTGCCCCCATGGCTACACAGCAGCTTGTTTATATAAACTATAGTAGTACTTATCTGTTATCTACTGTGTAACCTGCGCTTGAATGGCTGTCCCCATGGCTACACAGCAGCTTGTTTATACAGGTATGGGACCTGTTATCCAGAATGCTTGGGACCTGGGGTATTCCGGATAATGGATGTTTCTGTTATTTGGATCTACATATCTTAATCTACCAGAAAATCATATAAACATTAAATAAACCAATAGGCTGGTTTTGCTTCCAATAAGGATTAATTATATCTTAGTTTGGATGAAGAATAAGGAAATAATTTAAAAAAAATTATATTATTTGGATAAATTGGAGTCTATGGGAGATAGCCCTTACATAATTCAGAGATTTCTGGATCATGGGTTTCCAGACAACAGATCCCTTAACTGTATAAACTATAGTAGAGTTTTTGAAGCAAACACACCAGTTGTACCCGTGCAGTGTAACACTAGATTATATTGTCATTCCCTTAAAACACTTTAATTTTTCGGTGTTACTGTTCCTTTAAGCCATAATGTGCCTTTAAGGGCATCTTAACCCAAACCAGACATCGTTTTAGTGCAGGTTTTTTCAGGTGAATTTTCATTGTGCCGTTGGAGCAAATAGCACAGACTCAGATGATACAATTAATCATTAGTCCCGGTGTTAAAAGTACATTTACCATATGTTTGTTTTTCCGTATTTGCTTTGAATTTGATTGTTAGATGTACAAACAGCGGCTTTTTTTCATGCATTTTTGGAAGTGGCGCAGAAACCGCTTTTTTTTTTTGTGGACAATGCATATTTATGAGACATGTTTGTGCTTTCTTCCTACCCCATCTGTTGTAGAAGAATTCTCTACTTAATTGATTGCAGACTGATTCCTACTCCCGGAGTCTGCACTGAATATGCTGAATGTTGCTTTTGTGTCATGTTTGTCTTCATTTGTTTTCCTGCAGTTTTGCTCCTATTGGGATAATGGGCTAAGTTCGTTGACCAGTTACCTTATCATATAAGCACTAGTTTGGGAATGCTGCTGACCTTGCAAATCCCTTGTTGCTCGTGAGGTTGAGGCAGGAATATTGATGTTGTGGAGTCACAGGTCACGTTATCACAACACACAATTGGCAGGTTGAATCAGTGGCCGGCAGCCAATCAACACAGACTTACAAAAGACCAATTTTCCATTGGGAACAACTGATAATTTACAAGACCGGGTCATTCCAGCATCATTCAACTGATCTTCAAAGAAACTGGCCAACTCCACCAGCAAACGATACCCCAGATTACAGGCCTGCAGCAGGTCGGGTACCCCCGGGTTACACACAAAAACCTGCGGTTCCCTGCAGGTTGCAGGTAGACGTTCTGGATGCGGGTATAGACGCGGTTCTGTGGGTTTGCAGGTCGGGCCGCGGGTCTTCTCAATTTTTACTCCTTTTTTCTGATCACGTCTACTTCCGATGTCACTTCCTGTTTACAATGACTGCACTTCCTGTTTTGCTCCTTTTTTTCTGATCACACCTACTTCTGATGATGTCACTTCCAGTTTACAATGACAGCACTTCCTGGTTCTTGATGGTCAGCGGGTCCGGGTTGCGGATAAGGTCCTCGCGGGTTGGGTCAGGTAGCGGGTCCAAGCGGGTAAGAATGCGGGTCCGGGTTGCAGATACGGGTTCCAAAAAATGGACCCACGCAGGACTCCACCCCAGATGGCTCCCTAAGGGTGGCTGCTTACCCGATGATTCTATGATGAGGTTTTATGAGGATTAGCTGCTCATGATTTATCCAATGGGCAGCCTTTTCTGTGGCGTCCTTGCTTGTTTGGGGGTCCTACTGCCCCGCCCCTTTTATAACCGCACTCGAACCTCTTGTTCCTGGAAGCTGTTAGCCTGTCTCATGCAACATCAGCCTCACCGAAACCAATGAATTTAATGATAGGGGTGACGCAGGCTCTAATTTTGCATCATGTAATTATTCGGGATTAAAAAATTCAGGCTTGTTCCCATTGCCAAGGCCCCCCTCCCCTTAGAATTTGTGCCAAAACTACTGGTTTAACCCATTGCAGTCATGTGATGTATTTGGGGATTTGCTGAAATAGGTGTCCACAATGCTCTGGACCTGGGGTATATACTGATGTGGATAGTGGGTCTTTCTGTAATTTCATTCGTCCTACTTTGTCTACTAGAAAATCATATAAACATTAAATAAAGGCAATAGGCTGGTTTTGCTTCCAATAAGGATTAATTATATCTTAGTTGGGATCAAGTACAGGCTACTGTTTTATTATTACAGAGAAAAGGGAAATCAATTTAAAAAAATTTGTATTATTTGCATAAAATTAAGTCTATGGGAGACGTCCTTTCAGAGATAACAGGTTTCCAAAAATAACCGATCCCATACCTGTATAAATTATTCCTGGTTGGGTTTCAGGTTTTTTCCCCTATGTAGATATTGGTTGGTTCAGGCGTTGGGCTGGAACACCATGTTGGATGCCATGTCGGGACAAATATTTTGCACAAACAATGACAGTAGGAAGGAGGTTGTACAATGCTTAGTCCATCATATGCTCTGCGTCCCTTTGGCCAGTGAACTGATAAGTTGGAGAGTGTAGGACAGGGTCCCCCAACCTTTTTTTTTACCCGTGAGCAACATTCAGATGTAATCGGAGTTCAGGAGCAACAGAAGGATGAATAATGTTCCTGGGGGTGCCATATAAGGGCCGTAGTTGGCTATTTGGTACCTTCTATGTCCGTGATCCCCAACCAGCAACATGTTGCTCCCCAAACCCTTGGATTTTGCTCTCAGTGGTCTCAAAGTAGGTGCTTGTTTTTTAATTCCTGGCTTGGAGGCAAGTTTTGATTGTATAAAAAAACAGATGTACTACTAAACAGAGCCTCCTGTAGGCTGCCAGTCCACATAGGGGCAACCAATAGCCAATCACATCCCTTATTTTGCTCCATCCAGAAACATTTTTTCATGCTTATGTTGCTCCCAACTCTTTTTACATCTGAATGTTGCTTACGGGTGAAAAAGGTTGGGGATCCCTGAGGACTTCCAGCCTACAGGAGACTCTGGATTTCAAAAATAAGCTCCTGCTTTGAGGCCACTGGGAGCAACATCCAAGGAGTTGGACAGCAACAGGGGAACACTGGTGCTGCTGGATGTCCACCTCTAGGACATCTATCCGGTGGGCCATAATTACTCCTGACCTGTCCTATCTGGATGATAGGACAGTTGGGCTGCAAACACTGACCAGATTTTTCTCTCAAGTGGTTAAACCCTACGTTCTTGTGGCCAGTGATTATCAGTTTGCATTTTACTGTCCCGTCGGAATGTTATCTGCTCTACTTGGAATAAAAATGTGGAGTCACCACATGTTGTAGGATGGGCAGCCTGTTCCCTTTCCACCCCTGCAATTAAAACACTCATAAAGGAGCTGTGGGGTAAAAGGCCACTTTTTTTTTTCTTTCTTTTTTTTTTTTTCAAACTGCGAATTTCTGAAAATCTATGCGCTTGTCACTAAAGGAGCAGGGCAGGAAAGGTATCGCTGGCTTTGAACTTTGGGTTTGGAGAAAACTTTTAAGAATGCCATGATGTGAAAGGGAAACAGAGAAATGGATTCTGCTTGATTGATGGTGCACAGAAGTCTCCAAAAGTGCCACCCAAATTGGAAGATCTATCTACCAGTTATTCTGTATTGAGAAAGCCAGTTGGGTGACTGGTGAAACGTCTTCAAGAAAAAACACAGCAAGTCCAGTTGATTTGGCTTATTTCTATAGATAAACCCATGACCTGGATCAATGAGAACTTTCACAAACATCTATCTTCCAAGTGGGGCAGAGCCATGATGGTCAGAGTAGGGACCCACACCTTTCCCAGTCTCCCTCCGTGTTCTCCTTCATCAATGGCTTTAAACTTTGGACTTGGAGAAGACTGTTAAGAATGCCATGATGTGCAAGGGAAACCGAGACATGGATTCTTGATTGACGGTGCACAGAAGTCTCCAAAAGTGCCATGGAAATTGGAAGATCTATCTACCAAGTGCGGCAGAGCCATGAAGACCAGAGTAGGAAGCCACATCTTTCCCAGTCTCCCTCCTTGTTGTCCTTCATTGCTTTTGGGTTCCTGTGCTTGTGCATCAGCACTGTGATTTCAAACTTGACAATAAATGGTCATAATATTTGTTTGATGTATGTTACCATGTGATGATTAATTCGGCACCTCCTATTGGGTAATATCATGTACATGTTATCCTAGGCTTGGGCACCTTTTCAACACAAACACATGGGGCCAGGGATATTTTCCCTCAAATGTCACACATTTTTGACAGTTTTCTCAGGGATTTTTAGAAATTGCCAAAAAATTGCATTTTACTATATTATTCATGCATGGTTTGGTCCTGGACAGAAGCAAAAGTGACTGTGTAATTTCACTTTCCTTATTTTTTAAATATATGAAAACCTTGTTATTCTGAATTAAAGATTATTATAATATATCTAGAGAGGAGGGGAGAGAGAAGAACACTGAGAGAGCTTTCTCTAGCTGGATTGCAGCAACTTTGCAGCAATGCCATTTTCTGAGGACGTTGGCTGAGAGTTTTCTCTTTTCAGTTTCCACCTAGTGGCAGAAAGCAGAACTGAATCGAATCTATCCAGGGAAAAAAAATTCCACCCTTTAACTGAAAACCTTTCTCTTTTGGAAATCCCGTTTATTCCTGGCATAAGCATTGCCATTAATTGTAGATTAATCTTCAGTTTTAGAAGCTTCATTTTAAAGTATTTTTTTTACAACTAAATTATTTTATCTATTTTGTTATTTCATGTTATGTCGATGGACTCTCACTGTTATCTGCCCCAGACAAGATCTTGCTTTTTATTTTGTAAAACACTTGTAATTTGTTCTTAGACTTCCCCGTCTCTGTCCCTGTTTTTTTTTTTTTGCATGATTTATTGGTCTGTCTTAAACGTGACAGATGCATTGTGGGAAGTCTGGTATTCATTACTAGGGAGACTTTATCTTCAATTTTAATTTCCTTCTATTTGTCCAATGCAGATATTAAAGGGATTCTGTCATGATTTTTATAATGTAGTTTTTATTTCTAAATGACAATGTTTATTCTGCAAATAATTCACTCTACAATATAAAATGTCATTCCTGAACCAGCAAGTGTATTTAGTTGTAATATTGGTGTGTAGGTGCATCTCAGGTCATTTTGCCTGGTCATGTGATTTCAGAAAGAGCCAGCACTTTAGGATGGAACTGCTTTCTGGCAGCCTGTTGTTTCTCCTACTCAATGTAACTGAATGTGTCTCAGTGGGACCTGGATTTTACTATTGAGTGTTGTTCTTAGATCTACCAGGCACCTGTTATCTTGTGTTAGGGAGCTGCTATCTGGTTACCTTCCCATTGTTCTTTTGTTTGGCTGCTGGGGGGGGGAGGGAGGTGGTGATATCACTCCAACTTGCAGTACAGCAGTAAAGAGTGACTGAAGTGTATCAAAGCACAAGTCACATGACTGGGGGCAGCTGGGAAACTGACAATATGTCTAGCCCCATGTCAGATTTCAAAATTAAATATAAAAAAATCTGTTTGCTCTTTTGAGAAACAGATTCCAGCGCAGAATTCTACTATTAACTTTTAACTGATACATTTCAATGGCTTAAAGGGGTTGTTGACCTTTAAATGTATGATGTAGAGAGGGATATTCTGAGACAATTTGCAGTTGTTTTTCATTTTTATCATTTGTGGTTTTTCAGTTATTTAGCTTTTTATTCAGCAGCTCTCCAGTTTGCAGTTTCAGCAATCTGGTTGCTAGGGTCCAAATTCCCCTAGCAACCATGCACTGATTTGAATAAGAGACTGGAATATGAATAGGAGAGGCCTGAATAGAAAGATGAGTAATAAAACGTAGTAGGGATGCACCGAATCCAGGATTTGGTTCGGGATTCTGCCAGGATTCTGCCTTTTTCAGCAGGATTCACAATTCGACCGAATCCTTCTGCCCAGCCGAACAGAATCCTAATTTTCATATGCAAATTAGGGCCTTTGAGGGAAATTGCGTTACTTTTTGTCACAAAACAAGGAATTAAAAAATGGTTTCCCCTTCCCACCCCTAATTTGCATATGCAATTCAGTTCAGTATTCGGCTGAATCTTTTGCGAAGAATTCGTGGGTTCGGCCGGATCCAAAATAGTGGATTCGGTACATTCCTAAAATCTAGCAAAAACAATATATTTGTAACCTTACAGGGCATTTGTGTTTTAGATGGGGTCAGTGACCCCCATTTGAAAAATGGGCAAAGTCAGAAGAAATAAATAAAAAAAAAAAAAACTATAAATAATAATGAAGACCAATTAAAAAGGTGTATAAAATTCTCCAATCTATCACATACTAAAAGTTATCCTGAAGGTGAACCACTCCTTTAAAGTAAATGGATGGCAGACTGTTCTCTGCATAATTGCTTTTGTCCATTAGCAAAGACATTTACTAGATCTCCAGCACCTGTAATTCTACATGAGGCCACTAGGGGCATGATCCATTGTAACATCCCCATCAGAAGTAAGCTGTATGGTAGCTCTTGCTTTTGCTTCCCAGCTGCAATGTATGAGAACATAAATGGAGAGGAAACCTTTATTAAATAAATAGATGTAATTATGGGTGGAGATGTTGAAATAAGGTTCTCCTGCCGGAAAGACAATGGAGGAGCCTATGACAAGCACAGGTTGGATTTGTTCCTGCAAAGCTTTCCCAAGGCAGAAATTATTATTAGAATGAGTGTTCTGCTGACATTGAGCCCACAAGCAATTGGCAAAGAGAGTAATATGTCCCTGTTCAGATCCGTTGATCGACATGTTTCATTTTTTTTATTTTTTGTGTCTAAGCACATTGTATTAAAGGCAACAAAGTGCTCCTCTGAAACAATGTAGCAGAAATCTATCCTCTTCCCAGTCTGTTAAAGGAGAACTAAAGCCTAACTCAAGAAGTAGCTATAAATGTTGTACATGATGTTTTGTGCTTCTGTACCAGCCCAAGGCAACCACAGCCCTTTAGCAGTAAAGATCTGTGTCTCCAAAGATGCCCCAGTAGCTCCCCATCTTCTTTTCTGCTGATTCACTGCACATGCTCTGTGCTGCTGTCACTTACTGAGCTTAGGGACCCACTCACAATATACAGTACACATAGAATAGAAATTTCACAATATAAGGCCGATTAGTAATTAATACACATAATTACTACATGGCAGCACAGAAACCAGTGCAATTAGCATCAGAATTGAATAATCAGCAAACCTGTAGCATCAGCTTATATTACAGCCAGGGAAGCTCATTTTCTGCTGGATAATTAGTGACGAGCCCTAAGCTTAGCTTCTCAACAGCCAATCAGAGCCCACTGAGCATGTGAGTGTCACAGACACTTTCCAAGATGGTGACCCCCTGTGACAAGTTTGAAGTCCTGGATCATTGCTGCTATTGACAAGCTCAAACTTTCGTGCAATAAGTGCAGCATATACAGTGTGGCATTTTAGCAACTTTCATTTTTAGGGTTTAGTTCTCCTTTAAGTGAGAGAGACCAACAACCATTTTTAAAGGCATGGGACCGCCATTTAAGGTAAGGGCACATGCTAAGATTCGGGGAGATTTAGTCGCCCGCCTCTTCTTTGGGTGACTTACCTCATCGAAAAGCTGAATCTCCCGCCGGCTAGAATCTAAGACAAAGCTCTAAGTGCCATCCCGCTGGCGATTTAGATTCTAGCCGGCGGGAAGGCTTTTCGGGAGATTATTCGCCCAAAGAAGAGGCGATTCTACGCCTGGCGACTAAATCTCCCCGAATCTTATTGTGTGCCCTTTCTCTTAAAGGGACGGGTGTGGGGATGCTACAACTAGGGACGCGGCCGAACCCCCAAATCGTTCGAGAAAGATTTGGCCGAATACCGAACTGAATCTGAATCCTAATTTGCGGTGGGAAGGGGAAAACATTTTCTACTTCCTTATTTTGTGACAAAAGATCAGGCAATTTACCTCCCCACCCCTAATTTGCATATTCAAATTAGGATTTGGTTCGGCCAGGCAGATTCTGCTGAAAAAGGCCGAATCCTGGATCCGGTGCATCCCTAGCTACAAGCACATGGAAGCTTTAGGAGGTACACTTTGTATAGAGTAGGGTGTGTATAACGCAAACGGAGACAAAAAACACATGGGTGCCCTTTATTGCCCTTATTTCCCATCTTGCTCTTTAATCCCAGTCGGAGAGTTGATGTTCTTCTGCAATGCATTCCTTTTTATTTGTTCTGTTTTGGAGCTGCCATATTGGCTCTCTTAGACAGTGGTTGTAGCAAAGTTTATGCAGTCCGGGTGGGACTGGGGTGTGCGAAGCCCACCCTGGGGTAGAGTCCTGCGCAAAATCAATTTTTGAGACCCAAAGCCTGTGACTCAAACCGCAACCCTCATATTTACCCACTTGTATCCGTTACTCGACCCAGTCCGCAACTGCCTTATCCGCAACCCGCTGACCACCATTAAACAGGAAGTGCTGTTGCTGCAAACCGGAAGTGGCATCATCAAAAGTGGGCGGAGACAAAAACGTTTTGTAAAATAGGCAATATAACAAGATGAGAAATATAGATGAGACCCGCTGACCCACAACCTACAGACCCACATCTATACCCACACCTGAAAATCCTACCCTCATCCCACAGGGTACCCGCGATTTTTGTGGGTGACACACAGGTACCCGACTCACTGCAGGACTCTACCCTGGGGCCCCCACTGCACCCAACATGTATAGTTAATTTGCAGGCAAACGACTATACAGACTTTGTGTAAATATCAGGATTCAGCTTTATATTGGCGAGTCGTGAATTTATGCTGATGCCTTTCCCCTTGCCCGGCCTGTGGGGTCATTGGGGTGACATTATGTAAGGGTGTCACAATACGTAATCCATTAATAGACGCGCAAGAGCTGGCAATCTGACACCTCTTTGACTCCTTAATGTGTGGGCAAGGTGCTGAGTCCGAGGGTTAGTCCTGCTGATCTGTATGAAATCTCTCTACAATAAGCACAATTTTAAAGGGGAACTATCGCGAAAATGAAAATCTTATATAATCCTCCTCATACTGAAATAAGAAACTTTCTAAATACAATCAATTAAATATTCTGAAATAATCAAGTTTATCTTCACTGTCCCTCTCTCGGCATCTGTTTCTCTTCATTCAGGAGTTGGGTGTCAGATATTCACTGATCCAATGTGTCTTATAGGGGGGATCCATTTGCGTAGAAGATTTATTAGAGCTCACTCTAACTTGATTAGTACAGAAACCGCACAGAATATTCATATTTAGAAAACATCTCAGTATGACGAAGCTTATATTGAATTTTCTTTTTCGCGATAGTTCCTCTTTAAAGGGAAAGCAAACTTGGACTCTCCACTTCCCAGTGTCTGTTTATGTTCTCCTGTCGGGGAGCAACAATTCTATTGGCTGTTTTGACAAGGCGAATACCCAGGACATGCCTCTTTGCTGACATTTTATATCATTTTATCTTTTTTAGGGGGGCCAATAAGAGTCAAGTTGCCGGAGAACTTGTTACTGGAGGAAGTTGAACGCAAAAATCCTTACGTGACCAAAGGTGGCCGCTACAAGCCGCCCGACTGCGAGTCAACCCATAAAACCGCCGTGATCATCCCCCACCGCAACCGGGAGCAGCACCTTAAATATCTGCTCTACTACTTGCACCCGTTTCTGCAGCGGCAGCAACTCAACTACGGGATATACATCATCCATCAGGTGAGACCCAACGGATATTAGGGATGCACCGAATCCAGGATTCAGTTCGGGATTCGGCCTTTTTTTAAAAAAAATGTTTTTTAAATGATTTACATTCTAGCCAGCGGGAAGGCAGTTCGGAGAGATTAGTCGCCAAGAAGAAGAGGAGATTTGTTGCCGGGCAACTAATCTCCCCAAATCTGACCCTGTGTCTCTGCTCTTAAAGGGGCTGTTCACCTTCAAACACTTTTTTCAGTTCAATTGGTTTCAGACAGTTCACCAGAATAAAGATTTTTTTGCATTTACTTTCTATATTCTATGTGTTCTAATATTGAAGTGTAATTTTTCACCTTCTAAAGCAGCTCCGGGAGAGGGGGGGTCGCCGACCCTACATTTAGTTGATCCATTTCTTATATTTGTCCCTGTTGAGCAGAATCCCAGAGTTAAACTTGATACAATAGTTGCTGATATTACAAAGGAGCTCCTGAGAAATGTATCAACTAATTGTAGCAAAATTGAATTACTGAGCTGCCAGACTGAAACACTGGAGACACGAACATTTAACTTTAAACTTAGATTTTGGAAAAACATTTCTGGAGAACAATCTGAAAACAACTGAACCGAAGTGTTTGGAAGGTGAACAACAACCTTTTAAAGATGTTTACTGATTTAAGATAATTTGTAAATGTAATTGCAGTATTTCCCCGTCCCTTTCTACTCTTTGCACTGTTGGTTCTGACTCTTGAAATAAGGTAGCAAAAGCCATCTGATTAACACACATGTAGTCCCTCGTGTGGCATGGAGTCTTGGCCGGAGGACAGATCTAACCACTTTGGGCAGCGTTTGTCTCAATTGTTGGCCTGCTTGGAACTGCAGCAGAACTAGTGATTAGTTTGGGGCTTTATTTATTATTATTTTTATTATGAATTTAAATAACCTTGTTATGAGCTAAGGGGGCCCAGTCGAAGGTCAGTTAGGGTGAGATTTGGGGTGAGTGCTTATTTGTGCCCTGGGCACCCCTGGAACTATAGCAGGGTGACACCCCAATGTTTCTATATATCTGTAACCTTGTTATGAGCTAAGGGGGCCCAGTCTGAATTTCAGTTAGGGGGAGATTTGGGGTGAGTGTTTATTTGTGCCCTGGGTACCCCTGGAACTATAGCAGGGTGACTGTTACCTCAATGTTTCTATATATCTGTAAACTTGTTATGAGCTAAGGGGGCCCAGTCTGAAGGTCAGTTAGGGGGAGATTTGGGGTGAGTGTTTATTTGTACCCTGGGTACCCCTGGAACTATAGCAGGGTGACACCCCAATGTTTCTATATATCTGTAACCTTGTTATGAGCTAAGGGGGCCCAGTCTGAATTTCAGTTAGGGGGAGATTTGGGGTGAGTGTTTATTTGTGCCCTGGGTACCCCTGGGACTATAGTGGGGTGATTTTTACACCACATTTGGGGTGAGTGCTTATTAACTCATAAGGAACAAACCAGTTCTAATTTCTTCTAATATAACTTGTGTAGAATTCCCATTATTAAGTGTGTGTTTCTTTTTCAGGCAGGTAATTTCACTTTCAACCGAGCGAAGTTACTGAACGTCGGCTTCAAGGAGGCCATGAAAGACGAGGACTGGGACTGCCTGTTCTTCCACGATGTCGACCTCATTCCCGAAGACGATCGTAACATTTATATATGTGACAGATTTCCAAAGCACGCCTCCATCGCCATGGACAAGTTTGGATACAAGTAGGTGCTCGGTGTTTAGTGTGCACTTAAAGGGACAGTTCAGTGTAAAAATAAAAACTGGGTAAATAAATAGGCTGTGCAAAATAAAAAATGTATCTAATATAGTTAGTTAGCCAAAAATGTAATGTATAAAGGCTGCAGTGACTGAATGTGTAACATAATAGCCAGAACACTACTTCCTGCTTTTCAGCTCTCTAACTCTGAGTTAGTCAGTGACTATAAGGGGGGCCACATGGGACATAACTGTTGCTTTTGAATCTGAGCTGAATGCTGAGGATCAATTACAAACTCACTGAACAGTTATGTCCCATGTGGCCCCCCCTTATAGTCACTGACTAACTCAGCATTAGAGAGCTGAAAAGCAGGAAGTAGCGTTCTGGCTATTTTATTACATATCCAGTCACTTCATACATATACATGTATATATATTTTTGGATAACTAACTATAAATGTTTTATTTTGCACAGCCTATTTACCCAGTTTTTATTTTTATACTGAACAATTCCTTTAAGACAAACCGTGCTCTACGTGCCATTATGTACAGACGCCATCCAGTGAAATACAGCCAATAAAACCACTCAAGCTTCGTACATAGCAATTCATTAACCAGTATGGGGATCGTTAGGTTGCGGTTTGGGGCAAAGTAACATAAAATCTTTCTCTGAAAAGGTCTCTAGCAACAGAATAAGAGTGTTTGTACTATACAGATGGATAAAGGCAATTTCCCCCCCCCCCCCGCCCGAAAAAATTGTAGCCACCTACATATTCCCATCATGGTCAAATTGGGCCAACGGGACACTGGGAAATAACCCGGTGGGCCCAGAGCCCCAGGTGACCCCCAAGGCTCCAGTCCAACCCTGATTTCCGTAGAGCCCTACACTGGGTCAGGAGTGCTGGATAATTAGTGACGAGCCCTAAGCTTAGCTTCTCAACAGCCAATCAGAGCCCACTGAGCATGTGAGTGTCACAGACACTTTCCAAGATGGTGACCCCCTGTGACAAGTTGGAAGTCCTGGATCATTGCTGCTATTGACAAGCTCAAACTTTAGCCTCGTGCAATAAGTGCAGCATATACAGTGTGGCATTTTAGCGACTTTCATTTTTAGGGTTTAGTTCTCCTTTAAGAGAGAGACCAACAACCATTTTTAAAGGCATGGGACCGCCATTTAAGGTAAGGGCACACGCTAAGATTCGGGGAGATTTAGTCGCCCGCCTCTTCTTTGGGCAACTAATCTCCCCGAAAAGCTTAATCTCCCGCCGGCTAGAATCTAAATCACCGACGGGATGGCACTCAGAGCGCTGTTTTCCGAAGTTGCCTTACGAGGAAACTTTGGCGACTTCGGAAAACAAAGCACTCTTAAGTGCCATCCTGCCGGTGATTTTGATTCTAACTGGTGGGAAGGCTTTTCGGGGAGATTATTCGCCCAAAGAAGAGGCGATTTGTCGCCTGTCGACTAAATCTCCCCGAATCTTATCATGTGCCCTTACTCTTAAAGGGACGGGTGTGTGGATGCTACAACTAGGGACACTCGGAAATAGCCTGGTGGGCCCTGGCCCAGAGCCCCAGTGGGCCCCCAAGGTTCCAGTCCAACCCTGATTTCCGTAGAGCCCTACACTGGGTCAGGAGAGCCCCCACCCGCACAACAGAAATATGTCGGGGGCCCGCATTGTGTAAATTATAAGTAACATTTATGTCTATTTTCCTATTGTAGGTTGCCTTACAAATCCTACTTCGGAGGAGTGTCTGCCCTGAGCCCAGAGCAATATATGAAGATGAATGGATTTCCCAACAACTACTGGGGCTGGGGGGGTGAAGATGACGACATAGGCATCAGGTACAGGGACAATGGGAAACCCCATATGCTGAGCGGAAGCAATAGAACAGCACCCCTAGTGCTGATACTGGGTATATACTATAACTCTGCTGTGCAGACTCTCTCTCTCCTACACAATCACTGAGAGTTACTGAGCACTGACAACAGGCTAAACCCAGAGGGACCCCTGTCAGTGCAGTATAAACACTAATTAAAGCAATATTTACCTATAAATAGGTGATTATAGTACAGATAGATCCAGATATACAGATATTATAGATTATATACAACAGGCTAAACCCAGAGGGACCCCTGTCAGTGCAGTACAACCACTAATTAAATTAAAGCAATATTTACCTATAAATAGCAGGTGATTATAGTTCAGCAGTTTTCGTCATTAACCCGTTGTCTCCCTGTCTCCAGAGTGGCACTCAGTGGCATGCTTATATCTCGCCCTTCAGTCCAGTACGGGAGATATAAAATGATCAAGCACGGCCATGACAAAGGCAATGAGCAAAATCCCAAAAGGTGAGTTTTTTGTTTTTTTTAGTTTGAATACCCTCCCCCCCTCTTCCAAACACAAATGGTCTATCCTCCTTACTGTAGTATATAAAGTAAACAATATTACAGCTCAGTACATATAGGTGAATACAGAGAAGGAAAGCTTGGGCAGGAATACCTTTTATTAAATGATTTGAATAATAAAAGTTCTACTAAACACAGTGGGGCTCATTTATAAACACTGGGCAAATTTGCACCTGGGCAGTAACCCATAGCAACCAACCAGTGATTAGCTTTTATCAGCCAGCTGCAGACTGAGCATTGAATGCAATCATTTCATTGGTTGCTATGGGTTACTGCCCAGGTGCAAATTTGCCCAGTGTTTATAAATGAGCCCCAGTGGGTTTGTTGATGGGACGATGCCTGGCTCAGACACACTTATTAACAATCACTTACACTGGCACATTTCTCTGTATAAATCATATGGGGAGTGAGTCGCGGCTCATTATTTAAGTCTTGGCACCCGGCTACAATGATTAGTTTCCTTTGTGTTCCTTGGCCCAGAGTTCTGGATTTAACATTAACATGTTTACTTTATAAGCTTTTTGCCCAGTTTTTTTTCTTTTCTTTTTTTTAGTTCATCCCAAGATCCCTTTCCATAAATTCCATACTGTCCTGCTTATATCAGGAAAATTGCAGTACATGTTGCCAGTGTTTCTCTAGTGTTTGCTGAATTGTGCTTAGTACAGAGGAATACCTATGCTGCCATAGTTTTATGGGATCTCTCTGTACAGACTATGAGCAAACTTAGGGGACTGTTCCTGCTGAATTGTGCTTAGTACAGAGGAATACCTATGCTGCCATAGTTTTATGGGATCTCTCTGTACAGACTATGAGCAAACTTAGGGACTGTTCCTGCTGAATTGTGCTTAGTACAGGGAATACCTATGCTGCCATAGTTTTATGGGATCTCTCTGTACAGACTATGAGCAAACTTAGGGACTGTTCCTGCTGAATTGTGCTTAGTACAGGGGAATACCTATGCTGCCATAGTTTTATGGGATCTCTCTGTACAGACTATGAGCAAACTTAGGGACTGTTCCTGCTGAATTGTGCTTAGTACAGGGGAATACCTATGCTGCCATAGTTTTATGAGATCTCTCTGTACAGACTATGAACAAACTTAGGGGCTGTTCCTGCTGAATTGTGCTTAGTACAGGGAATACCTATGCTGCTATAGTTTTATGGGATCTCTCTGTACAGACTATGAGCAAACTTAGGGGCTGTTCCTGCTGAATTGTGCTTAGTACAGGGGACTATGCTGCCATAGTTTTATGGGAAATCTCTGTACAGACTATGAGCAAACTTAGGGGGCTGTTCCTGCTGAATTGTGCTTAGTACAGGGAATACCTATGCTGCCATAGTTTTATGGGATCTCTCTGTACAGACTATGAGCAAAATGTCCCTTAAAGTAACATAACGCATTTCCTTTGCTCTCCTTTAGGTTCAACATGTTGACTAAGACTCGGAGGACATGGAAGCAAGATGGAATGAACGCACTGCAGTACATACTGATCTCCAAGGAGCTGCAGCCACTATACACCAATATAACCGTGGACATTGGCACAGACAAAGGTTTGAGGCCCCACACGTGAGACCGGCGTCTGATTAAATCACAAGTTCTTTCTAAACTGTCGGCAGCAACTCAAGGAATTCAGCTCCATGACCATGGGACGCCCTTCTCTCTCTATATATGTATATATGTATGTGTGTGTGTATATATGTGTGTATATAGAGAGAGAGAGATTTCTATTGGCTTTTTCTGTCTTTTATCTGCAGCTGAGACTGGAGAACCAAAGAATGAGTCCAGTGTTGCTGTACAGACAGGGGGGGTCTCTTCTTCCATCTCTTGTGACTCTGAGTCCAAACTTGCTCCCCGACCCCTGAGAACTTCTATATAACTAGGGAGCGGTCTCATTACAGGCCGGGATACAAAGACCACACTGCAGTGCAGTGACCAGTTATTTGTTTTTCTACAGTATTTGTGTCTCATCTCTATAAATATCACTGGGGGGGGGGTGGAGAATCCATTACTGATCTGTATCTGAAAGTGCAATTTCTGACTTATTTTAACTAGTGGATTTTACCCATTGCTGAAACAGGACCTCCCCTTTTTTTCTTTACTTAAACCAATTTAACTCTCAATGATCTAAACCAGAGAACTGACAGTTTCCTTTACTTCCTGAACACGCCACAAACACTTTAATCGTCTAATACTTCCGACATTAACATTTTATTTCCTTCTGACTTTTTTTTTTGTTTTTTTTTCTGCCACTCTTCTCATTTCGGAGCTTTGCCAGCACCCGGCCCACCTCCATATCATTTATTCCCATCACAGACAGAAGGTTTCACTGGAATTGGTTGACCCAAGGAAAGAACTATATTCACTTCAATCCTAAGTGCCTTTGATGCCAATTTAAATGCATGGGACAAAAACTTTTTATAAAAATCCCATCACTGGTTCTCTGCCAAAAACAATTCTTACAGTTTTATGTACTGACGCTGTTCCTAAAGGTCAGACTCGTGGCCCTTCCTTATGGGCTTTTTTTTCTCTCTCTGTGAACTGTGAAAATCGGTATAAACATTTCTTTAATAAATAGATATATATATTTACTCTGTGTTTCATTGCTTGTCATAATATTTATATCTCTGTGCATTAAGATATCTTGTATATACATTGAGGTATGACCTACTGTAGATAGATTTAAGTCAGAGGTGTCTTGACATATAAGGCACAGGCTGCAGCTGAGTTTCGAACTCTGAGTATCACTCATGTTTATAAGGATAATGTACCCACTGTAATGAAGAATTAAGTCACTGAGGTGTTCTGTGACCATATAAGGAAGGGAGGTTACAGAACGCTGAGTATATCAGTATATAAATGGTAAGTACTACTGTAATAGTATTAGAGTCACTGAGGTTGTTTGTACATTAGGCAAGCTGCAGCGAGTTCAGGACTTGAGTATCTCATGTATTATAAGGATAATGTACCCCTACTGTAAATGATAGATATAGAAGTCACAGGTTCTGTGCCATTAGCACAGGCTGCAGGTTATACAGGGAACGCTGAGTATACTCATGTATTATAAGGGATAATGTACCCCCTACTGTAAATGATAAGGATATTAGAAGTCACTGAGGGGTTGTTCTGTGACCATATAAAGGCACAAGGCTGCAGGCTGAGTTATACAGGGAACTCTGAGTATCACTCATGTATTATAAGGGATAATGTACCCCCTACTGTAAATGATAAGGATATTAGAAGTCACTGAGGGGTTGTTCTGTGACCATATAAAGGCACAAGGCTGTAGGCTGAGTTATACAGGGAACTCTGAGTATCACTCATGTATTATAAGGGATAATGTACCCCCTACTGTAAATAAGGATATAAAGGTGGCCATAGATGCACCAACAATATCGTACAATATTCGGTGCATCAATGGCGGGAGATGAGTTGACCAATATCGGCAGAAGACTTGGATATCTGTTGGCTCGTTGTTGTATATTTTGCTCTTGTATAGGACGGGGCATGTGAATACTTTGTGTTCTCAGAAGCCTCTCCGTTTATGTTTTCTATTGTGAGAGGCTTTGGCTGCTTTTCACCAGGTTGGTTTCCAAACAAATACCAATAACTAAACATCAACTGTAGAATTTGTGATTGTGTGACAAACAAACTCTGTTTGAATTTGCATTTTCTTCCTTCTGCCTTTCAGATGGGGGTCACCGACCCCAGCAGCCAAAAAAAACCCTTTCTTGTTAGGCTACAGTTGTATTGTTATTGCTTTTTATTGATCTTTTTTACTTTTCAGGCCTCCCTATTTCTCATTCCAACTACAGCCTGGTTACTCCGGTAAATGAACGGATTGGTACAGCCATTATCCTCTCTCCCAGGCACGTGGCATGAGGCTTCTTTATTTCTAAAGCTTTCCACTGTGGAGGAAACAAAATACCGCTGGCTTTACACATCCAATAAAAGCAGTCCTTTCGGACAGAGTCAGCATCTTATTGGCTCATGCACGGGGCCCTCCAATGGGTCTGTCCAACCAAAAATTGGGCAGATATCAAACAGGCAGGTTTGGAAATCTCCAGTTTATCATCTGGTTCGTTGGATTCAGGAAGGAAGAGGATGAGCCGGGGGTGATAAAGTAATAATAAAATATTCATATTGGCGATTGCTGATGAGTCTACAGTGTATTTTGGGACTAAAGACTCCCAGAATCACAGAGGCGCCAGCTCATGATCCAGCCATTGTGCCAGTGTGGAGACTGGGAGCAATTTTTATAAATGAACTGTAACCCCCCCCCCCAGGTTGAAGATGAGCTCAACCCCTCAAGCAAAACAGACATTAGCTGCACCCAGCTGCCTCGTTAACGACTGGCAATTATGGGCTCAGCGATTTGCATAATATAAACACTAGGCTCCAGCCTCTCCTCGTTTGCAGTCATTAGGCTGATTATATTTAACGTCTGACTTTCCTGCCCTCTAATAACACTTACTGTTCATAATGTTTTGTTTCTCTTCATCTGCACAGCCCGTTACCCACCCCCCAAACAGCTGTGTGTCCCGGGGGCGTCACGTGACTGCTTGTTACTGACATTAAATCTGGAATGTGGGATAGATCTGCCTTTTAACCCTCATCACTCCATGATCAATGACTGGGGCTTTCCTTTTTATGATTTATATTTTTATTTCAATCCAACAGGAGAAACCTCTGCGAGTCATGTTCCACTTTACTGGAGGGCAGGGAAGTTCCCCAAATTCCTTTTGTTGGAATGTCCATCAAGTTCAACCTTAAGTCTATATATAACCTGCCTAACTGCCAGTTGATCCAGAGGAAGGAATCCTCTCCAATTTGCCTCAGAGGGGGAAATCCTTCCTGACTCCAAAATGTCAATGGGACCAGTCCCTGGATCAACTTGTACTATGAGCTATCTCCCATATCCCTGTATTCCCTCACTTGCTAAACACCATCCAACCCCTTCTTATACCTATCTAATGTATCAGCCTGTACCCCTGATTCACTTCCCAGCTCTCCCTGTAACACCCCTTTCCCTCCTCTAATTTCATTGGCTCCCTCCTGTCTGCTGGAGGAGCTACTGGTGAATAAAGCATCCGACCCTTCCTTGTACCTATCTAATGTATCAGCCTGTAACCCTGATTCACTTCCCAGCTCTCCCTGTAACACCCCTTTCCCTCCTCTAATCTCATTGGCTCCCTCCTGTCTGCTGGGAGGAGCTACTGGTGAATAAAGCATCCGACCCTTCCTTGTACCTATCTAATGTATCAGCCTGTACCACTGATTCACTTTCCAGCTCTCCCTGTAACACCCCTTTCCCTCCTCTAATCTCATTGGCTCCCTCCTGTCTACTGGGAGGAGCTACTGGTGAATAAAGCATCCGACCCTTCCTTGTACCTATCTAATGTATCAGCCTGTACAACTGATTCACTTCCCAGCTCTCCCTGTAACACCCCTTTCCCTCCTCTAATCTCATTGGCTCCCTCCTGTCTGCTGGGAGGAGCTACTGGTGAATAAAGCATCCGACCCTTCCTTATACCTATCTAATGTATCAGCCTGTACCACTGATTCAGGGAGACAATTCCACATCTTCACAGCTCTCACTGTAACAAACCCCTTCCCAATATTTAGCTGGAACCTCTTTTCTTCTAATCGGAATGGGTGCCCTTGTGTCAGCTGGAAAGACCTACTGGTAAATAAATCAGAGAGATTATTATACGATCCCCTTATATATTTATACAAATGTAGTGAATTAGTGCGAAACCCTTGCACTTATCCCTGTAAGAGATCAGGCATAGTCTGTGTGCTGTAAGATGTTACCTAGCAACCAGCTGTTCAGTAATCTCAGTGCAGCAGGAAGTGACACGGCAGCTAGTGAGTGGCTGGAAGGAAGAGGAAGTCACAGATACCGGCAAAACAGAAAACCTGGCAGAGAGAACCAGATGGAAAACAGAGAAGTGTTCTGATGTTTCTCTGCTCAGGAAGGAGATGGGAAAGGGAATATGAGGCTTCTGATCTCTTTCCTGAGAAGAGAAACATCAGGACACTTCTCTGTTTTCCTTCTGAAGTTCTTTCTTTATCTTTGTACAGTAACTGGAACTGACCAGCAGGTGGTGCTGTTGTTACAAAATTAACCATATTTGCAGTTTATAAACACATAAATGGCTCTGAAACAGAAAAAATACATGTAAGTTGCAAACCTGCTTAGAAAATTGAAATACTTTGCATTTAAAGGGGAACTACACCCTTAAGCTTTTTTTTTTATTTACCAATTGAAAGCAAATATTAAAGCAGCTTCCAATTGTACAGTATATTCATTATTAATTTTCACTGGTTAAGTGAAAATGTATTTTGTTTTTTGTCGGGCCATTTCGGTGTCATGAAACTGCAACAAAATGTCAGTTCTCCTCCGGCTATAGCTTCTGCTACAATGTTTCAGGAGTCGGAACCTTGAAGGAAATCGCTATTTGCCATTTGTCTGCACACTTTCATTGCTTGGGATTTCTGGGTACAGGTATGGGACATGTTACAAAGAATGCTTCTGTGGTTTTCCAGATAACGGATCTTTCTGTAATTTGGATCTTCATAGTCTGCTAAAAAATTAAAATAAACCCAATAGGCGGGTTTTGCTTCCAATAAGAATTAATTATATCTTAGTTGGGATCAAGTACAAGTTACTGTTTAATTATTACACAGAAAAAGGAAATCATTTTTAAAAATGTGAATTATTAAATTATAATGTAGTCTATGGGAGACAACCTTTCCGTAATTTAGCTCTTTCTGTGTAATGGGTTTCCAGATAACGGATCCCATACCTGTATATTTGCTCTTATGGGTTTACACACTAAATTGTAAATATTATATATATATATATATAACAGAAATGTAGAAAATACCGCACTCTTCACATGCGTTTTTTGCCGTGCTAGTCAAATGTAGTTATATATGAAAAAATGTAGAAAGGACCCGCACTCCGTGTTCCAAAGACCACACACAACACACACACACACACACACACACCACATCACACACACTACACACACACACACACACACACACACACACAACACACACACACACACACACACACACACACACACTACACACACACACATCACACACACACACACACACACACACACCACACACACACACACACACACACACACACACACACACACACACAAGCACAACACACACACACACACACCACACACACACACACACACACACACCACACACACACACACACACACACCTTGTTTCGTCAGAAAGACTATGTAACTTTTTTCCCTATATAACATTGGATCAACATCATTTTACGCCAGGCTGTAATACCACCAGTGGCAACCCTATTGACAACCCTGTAGCCTGATGCTTCCCCGGGCAGAATGTTACAGACGAGAGCCACGATCAAGCACCAAAACTTTTCGGATAATATTATTAGAGTTAATACTAGTGATGGGCGAATTTTGCGCCGTTTCGCTTCGCTGAAAAATTTGCGAATTTCCTGCAAAATTTGCAAAACGGCAAAAAACTTGTGAAACGGCGCAGGCGTCTAGTATTTGACGCCGGCGTCTGTTTTTTGGACGCCGGCTTAAATGCTCTGGTGTCCAAATAAAACTGACGCCGGTGAATTTTTGCCAGTGGATTTTCATGGCCGTTTGGCGAATTTATTCACCGGCGGCGAATTGCGCAAATTCGCAGAGAATTTACGCCTGCCGAATAAATTCACCCATCACTAGTTAATAGCAGTAGGTGGCAGTAGCGCTCTGTAAGTCTCTATGAATCTTGTGGTTTATTCAGTGAACAGAAAACAAATACAATTCTGCTCGTTTTGCTTTTCCTGACACTTCTAGGTTTTCTCTCTAACCATAAACCCTGCACTGGTAAAACTGCTGTGTTTGCTTAAGAAACACTACTACTGTTTATATAAATAAGATGCTTTGTGGCAATGGGGGCAGCCATTCAAGCACAGGATACACAGTAGATAACAGATAAGTACTACTATAGTTTATATAAACAAGCTGCTGTGTAGCCATGGGGGCAGCCATTCAAGCACAGGATACACAGTAGATAACAGATAAGTACTACTATAGTTTATATAAACATGCTGCTGTGTAGCCATGGGGGCAGCCATTCAAGCACAGGATACACAGTAGATAACAGATATACGTACTACTATAGTTTATATAAACATGCTGCTGTGTAGCCATGGGGGCAGCCATTCAAGCACAGGATACACAGTAGATAACAGATAAGTACTACTATAGTTTATATAAACAAGCTGCTGTGTAGCCATGGGGGCAGCCATTCAAGCACAGGATACACAGTAGATAACAGATAAGTACTACTATAGTTTATATAAACAAGCTGCTGTGTAGCCATGGGGGCAGCCATTCAAGCACAGGATACACAGTAGATAACAGATAAGTACTACTATAGTTTATATAAACAAGCCTTGTGTAGCCATGGGGGCAGCCATTCAAAGGAGAAAATGCTCAGGTTACACAGTAGATAACATATAAGCTCTGTCTGTCTAATGGTGTTATCTGTTATCCATTAGTTAACCTGTGCCATATAGCCGGTTTTCAATTTCCACCAGCTTGTTTATATGAACTATAGTAGAGTTTCTGAAGCAAACACACCAGTTTTACTAGTGCAGGGCAACACTACATTATATTTTCATTACTTTAAAACACTCATTTTTTTGGTGTTACTGTTCCTTTAAGTGTCAGCTTGTCAATAGCAGCAATGATCCAGGACTTCACACTTGTCACAGGGGGTCACCATCTTGGAAAGTGTCTGTGACACTCACATGCTCAGTGGGCTCTGATTGGCTGTTGAGAAGCTAAGCTTAGGGCTCGTCACTAATTATCCAGCAGAAAATGAGCTTCCCTGGCTGTAATATAAGCTGATGCTACAGGTTTGCTGATTATTCAATTCTGATGCTAATTGCACTGGTTTCTGTGCTGCCATGTAGTAATTATGTGTATTAATTACTAATCAGCCTTATATTGTGACATTTCTATTCTATGTGTACTGTATATTGTGAGTGGGTCCCTAAGCTCAGTAAGTGACAGCAGCACAGAGCATGTGCAGTGAATCAGCAGAAAAGAAGATGGGGAGCTACTGGGGCATCTTTGGAGACACAGATCTTTACTGCTAAAGGGCTGTGGTTGCCTTGGGCTGGTACAAAAACACTAAATACCATGTATAACATTTCTACCTACTTCTTTAGTTAGGATTTACTTCTCCTTTAAGTCAACTGGGAGATACAGAAAAGTTTGAATGGCAGCTGGGGTGGCACCATTTACTATAGGAGAAAAAAAAAGGAGCTGAAATTATAGAATGTAAGTAATAAAGTGCCAGCTCCATGGCTTTCACTTTATAATATGGATATAAATACACAAATTACTACACCCCCAATCCACTTTTGTATATTGCCATTAAAAGGCATGTAAAGTGTAAAATAGAATAAGGCTAGAAATGCTGTATTTTGTATACTAAATATAAACATGAACTTACTGCACCACAAGTCTAATCAAACAAATGATTTATGCTTTCAAAGTTGGCCACAGGGGGTCACCATCTTGTAACTTTGTTATACATCTTTGCAAGACTAAGACTGTGCACATGCTCAGTGTGGTCTGGGCTGCTTAGGGATCATCATAAACAAAGCTGCTTGAGTTCTGCATGGCTGGGAAGTAAGGCGGGTGCTCCCCCTGCTGTTCATAAGTATGATTGTTTCCCTGCAGAGCAGTTAGGGACCGTCTGACAATTCCTATCCACAGCAGTAAATGAAGGGAGAATTTCACTGCATACAGTCAGGTTTCTTATAAAAACGGTACACATTTTTTAATTAAACTATATTGGAGATTCTTTTTCATTAAAGAAAGTAAAAATGGGATTTTATTTTTTTGCCTTTACATGCCCTTTAAGTACAGTTAATCTGACGCTGCCTCAATGTGAAAACATAAAAGAAACAAGCAGCTTCTTTGAACCTCATTCAGTTCCCTATAATGAGCTCGGCTTTCTCTTCTATGGGAGCGATCGCTCAAGATGTGCTAAAAGAAACAAGCAAGAGCTTCCCCCAAAAATCATCTCCCAGGGGGGCTACAGACGAGCTTGAAAACAAGGATCCCCCTTTTTAGTTTCTCCTTAGAAATTCTCTTTCTTGTACTTTTGATGTTTCGCTGCTTAAAAAGAGAAACAAGGAATGAGCCTGATGCGCCGCCCGGGAGCAGCAAAACGACAAACAAAGAAATGAGGTCAATAAATATGTTGTTAAATTAGGGTGAAATGGATGGAACTTGGTATAATAAATGTATAATAAATGGTTCCCCTTTAAGAAGTATGCTATTCTGAGACAATTTGCAATTTTTTTTATTTGTGGTTTTTGAGTTATTTGGCTTTTTAATCAGCAGCTCTCCAGTTTGCAATTTCAGCCGTCTGGTTGCTAGGGTCCACATTCCCCTAGCAACTATGCACTAATTTGAAGACACTGGAATAAGAATAGGAGAGGCCTGAATAGAAAGATGAGGAATAAAAAGTAGCAATAACAATATATTTGTAGCCTTACAGAGTAGTTTTGTTTTTAGATAGGGGTCAGTGACCCCCACTGAAAGATGGAAATAGAAGATAAAGCCCTGGAATTACTGGCAGGTTTGTGGGACAAGGGAACGTAATAATGGCGACCATCTCAAACGTCCGTTTTATGGTAAATTTCCTTATTAGCCTGGGGGTCCGGTGGCCCCTGTAGAGGGGGGTAATAAAAGGGAACCTGGTGGTCTAGAGCCTGTGGGGGGAGGGACACTTACAGTCTCTTCTAAGCTTCAAGCACTTGTGTCTGTTCATCCTGGTTTTACTTGTGCGTCTTTTTATTCAAGTGAAGCTTGTGATGTCATAGATCTATCTGTGACCTCATTCCTATCGCCCAACGCAGGTCTGTTGTTATTTCCCGGGTATTGTCTGGTTTCCTATTATTGACCCTTGCCTGTTCCTGACCTCCGCTGCCTCTTACTGACCATTCTTCCTGATCCTCACTTTGTACTGCGCTACTGCTGTGTCACGAAGGCCAAGCGAATGGAGGGACTGGAGGAGGAGAGGGTGATCTACAGTGTCAAATGCGGCTGAGAGATCAAGCAGTATTAGTAGTGAGAAATGATTGTTGGCTTTATTGTCAGAGAGGAATGAGGTAAGTCGGTTGTAGACTAGGCGCTCAAGTAGTTTAGAGATGAAAGGTAGCAGAGAGATAGGTCGGAGGTTGTCAAGATTGGAGGGATCAAGAGAGGGTTTTTTCAGAATGGGGGTGACAAGAGCATGTTTTAGTTGAGAAGGAAACAGTCCAGTTGAGAGCGAAAGATTAAATAGGTGAATTAAGGCTTTGATTAGACAAGGATTGGTATTGCGGAGAAGTTTTGAGGGAATTGGATCAAGCGGGCAGGTGGTAAGGTGAGAAGAGGCCAGAAGCTTTGAGACTTCCTCATCAGTGACAGGGGTGAAGGAGCACAGGAGAGACTGGGGAGTGTGGAGGAGGGTGGTGGAAGTCTGGGGGGGTTGAGTAGTGTAATGTCCCTTCTGATAGTGTCAATTTTGTTTTTGAAGTGCTCAGCAATATCTTGAGCAGAGACAGATGTACATGGAGGGGGTGGAGAAGGGGAAAGGAGAGGGTTAAAGGTGGAGAAAAGTTGTGCTGGTTTTTTAGAAAGGGAGTTAATGAGTGAAGTAAAGTAAGTTTGTTTGGCTTGGAAGAGGCTGGTGTTAAAGGAGCGCAGGGCGGATTTGTAGCTCCAAAAGTCTCATTCTGAACGGGATTTGCGCCAGCGACGCTCAAGTGCACGTGAATGTCTTTGGAGCTTTTGTATGAGCAGTATGTCAAGGTTGAAGTGGTTTGGGTCGAGAACGTTTAGTTTTTATAGGAGCAGCTCATTTAGGGCAGTGGTGAGAGGGCTATAGTAGACAGGTAGCAATTAGGACATGAGATGCGAGTATTAGGTGAAGAGAGTCAAGGAGAAGGGATGGACACGTCTTAGTTGAAAACGGTAAGTCGTGGATAGCAGGGTGAGAGGGAGTTAGGAGAGTTGAATGTGACCATATTGTGATCAGAGAGGGGAAATGGGAGTTAGTAAAATTGGGGTTGAACAGAGTCTGGTAATATGAGATCCAGAGCATGTCATTGGAGTGAGAGTGGAGTCTTGAGACAAGTAAGCCTAGGGAGGAGGTTAAGTGAAAGAGTTAGAGACAGATGCAGGAGGAGGTTGTAAGTTGGAGTTGTGTAATGGGTATATTAAAGTCACCTAATATGATGGATGGTATGTTAGATGAAAGAAAGTAAGGAAGCCAGGCAGCAAAGTTGTCCAGAAATTGTGCAGTTGGTCCTGGTGGTGGATATATAAGAGCAATGCAGAGTGAAACAGGAGAAAAGAGCCTAATGCAGTGAGACTCAAATGAGGAGAATGATAAAGAGGGAACTGGTGGAAGAACTTTAAAAGTACAGCGGGGAGAGAGAAGCAAACGTACCCCACCTCCAGGTCTGTTACCAGGTCTGTGAGTATGAGTAAGTATGAGTAAGTATGAGTAAGTATGAGTAAGTATGAGTAAGTATGAGTAAGTGTGAGTAAGTATGAGTAAGTGTGAGTAAGTGTGAGTAAGTATGAGTAAGTGTGAGTAAGTATGAGTAAGTATGAGTAAGTGTGAGTAAGTGTGAGTAAGTATGAGTAAGTGTGAGTAAGTGTGAGTAAGTATGAGTAAGTATGAGTAAGTATGAGTAAGTGTGAGTAAGTGTGAGTAAGTATGAGTAAGTGTGAGTAAGTGTGAGTAAGTATGAGTAAGTATGAGTAAGTATGAGTAAGGTGTAGCCCCCATAGGACAGAGCAGCAGGTGAAGCAGTGTCAGTAGGAGAGAGACAGGTTTCAGTAAGCGCGAGTAGGTTAAAGGAATTTGCAATGAAATGGTCGCGTATAGCGGTGAGTTTGTTGCAGACAGATCTGACATTCCAGAGAGCACAGGAAAGAGTAATGGATATAGGAGTAAGAGTTCTGTACTGTTGGAATTTGCTCCGGAGAGAAGGAGCTCGTGGTTGTGATATAACTGGGATGGGGTAAGGGCCAGGGTTTGGGGAAATGTCCCCAGCTGCCAGTAATAGAAAGGAAAGATAGACTAAGTGAGAGTGGGATTTATAAGTCCTTAGTTTGTATGAAAAGGAGGAGTTTTGTGGAATAGCTAAACAGAGTACTTTATAAACTTCATGTGTGGAGAGGGAAGGAGAGGAGAGAAGAGAGGCTGAGATTTGTATAGAAGTGGGATTTGCCGGAGGAGGTAGTGAAAAATGTTGTATGAAGCATGAGAGTGAAAGGAGGAGAAATACAGGATAAAGCATATAGTGTCAAGAACAACTGACATGGCAGCTTCACATCTCGCTCAGATTTTTACATTTAAGGATAAACCTGTAAGGCATTTGCTTATAAACATGAGACCTCCATAAACTCAGGCTGTCCCCCTCCCTCTGCCCGAGACCCCCATGAAAGGGAGGCAGTAAATAAATGAGGGTTTTCTCAATTCTGATTTGTTGTGTAAAATGCAATGGGAAACACTAAAGCCTCTGTACTAAGCACAATTCAGCAGGAACAGTCCCCTAAGTTTGCTCATAGTCTGTACAGAGAGATCCCATAAAACTATGGCAGCATAGGTATTCCCTGTACTAAGCACAATTCAGCAGGAACAGTCCCTAAGTTTGCTCATAGTCTGTACAGAGAGATCCCATAAAACTATGGCAGCATAGGTATTCCCTGTACTAAGCACAATTCAGCAGGAACAGTCCCTAAGTTTGTTCATAGTCTGTACAGAGAGATCCCATAAAACTATGGCAGCATAGGTATTCCCTGTACTAAGCACAATTCAGCAGGAACAGTCCCTAAGTTTGCTCATAGTCTGTACAGAGATTTCCCATAAAACTATGGCAGCATAGGTATTCCCTGTACTAAGCACAATTCAGCAGGAACAGTCCCCTAAGTTTTTTTCATAGTCTGTACAGAGAGATCCCATAAAACTATGGCAGTATAGGTATTCCCTGTACTAAGCACAATTCAGCAGGAACAGTCCCCTAAGTTTGCTCATAGTCTGTACAGAGAGATCCCATAAAACTATGGCAGCATAGGTATTCCCTGTACTAAGCACAATTCAGCAGGAACAGTCCCTAAGTTTGCTCATAGTCTGTACAGAGAGATCCCATAAAACTATGGCAGTATAGGTATTCCCTGTACTAAGCACAATTCAGCAGGAACAGTCCCCTTAAGTGGTAATGGCTCTTGATTGAATATGAATCATAGAGTCTATCACTCTCATTATAGAATAAGAAGTGTTTTTAAAATGAAAGTTCTATAAATAATTAGTGTGACTGGTTGGCATTAAGCTGAGATGGAAGAGGTTTAATAGAATGAGCTAATTAATTTAGGAGCTGGTAATGAGCTGGGAATGAGACAAGGAGACTGATCCAGTCCTTTCCTGCAGGAGACACCCCACAGTCAGTTAACCCTACAGCTACTGGCACTGCAGCTCTGAAGAGCCAAAACACAAATATTACAACCAAAAACCACAGATATCTCCAAAACATGAAAATAAGAGACTCTGAGCAAGTTGGCATTCGGGTTCTACTTGGGTTGTAATTGTAACCCCCTTTAAAGGGTTAGTTCACCTTTAAGTTCACTTTTAGTATGTTATAGAATGGCTAATTGTAACTTTTCAATTGGCTTTCATTCTTTTTTATAGTTTATAGGTTTTTCTGACCCCATCTAAAAACAAATGCTCTGTAAGGCTACAAATGTATTGTTATTGCTACTTTTTATTCCTCATCTTTCTGTTCAGGTCTCTCCTATTCATATTCCAGTCTCTTATTCACATCAATGCATGGTTGCTAGGATAAAATGGACCTTAGCAACCAGATTGCGGAGATTGCAAACTGAAGAGCTGCTGAATAAAAAGCTGAATAAGTCAAAACCCATAAATAATGAAAAAATAGCAAATTGTCTCAGAATACTAAAAACAAGAGAAAGCAGTAAAACCCCACACTACCTTACTAAAATGAATTGAGATCTAATTATATAAGTGCTTAGTGCTACTATAAACATATGCCTAGTTCTCAATCAATTTAGCCCCAACATACAATTAATGGTATTTCAATCGATTGTGTTAATACAAATAATTATGATTAAAGTGCTATAAATTAGGTGCTGTGACATCCAACAAAATGTATCTACTCACAATTGATGAATAATCTAAAAGTTCATGGTTCTTATATGAATTAAATAAGGTGCTAGTGCTGTAGTTATAATTTTAAAGTGAGTTCATGGTATCAAACAATTAAAAATAAAGCGTCAGCAATTCATGAATAAGGGCTCTTACACATGAGCGTTTTTACCTGCGCTCCCCTGCGTTCCGTTTTTCGGCGTTCAGCCGCAGGGGAGCGCAGGAATAGACGCATTTAATTATTTCAAATGGGGCTGTACTCACACAGGCGCATGTAGGCGCCGAACGCAGGAAAAATGCAGCATGTTGCGTCTCAACATGCGCCTGTGTGAGTACAGCCCCATTTGTAATAATTAAATGCGTCTATTCCTGCGCTCCCCTGCGGCTGAACGCCGAAAAACGGAACGCAGGGGAGCGCAGGTAAAAACGCTCATGTGTAAGAGCCCTAAAAGTTAGAAATGAGAAAATAGTATAGAGGTGGAGTTGTCCCGAAGAAATTGGCTGCGTTGTTCTAAGCCCTGGGACACCACACGTGGGAGGAAGGCAGAACACTGAGGACTGGGGTCTCGTTACTACGTTTAACTGTCTTGTAAGGAGAGATAACTTTGCTATAAAACCAACAAATCCTCAGTGCCTTAGAGATAAAAGAGAATAAAAGGAATGAATGCTGCGCTAATAGCGCTACAATTCCATTAAATTTCTCTGGATCCGAGATTCAATTAAAGTTTAAAAAGGTAAGATTTCAATAATGGGTTTTTGAGGCTTACGCTTTATCAAGGCAAATTCCCCATTTGCCTTGATAAAGCGTAAGCGAAACGTACGTTGGCGAGCCTTCAAACCCTTTTTTTTTTTTTTTAATATATATTTTTTTTCTACACTATTTTCTAATTTCTAACTTTTATTCATGAATTGCTGACGCTTTATTTTTAATTATTTGATACCATGAACTCCGTTTAAAATTATAACTACAGCACTAGCACCTTATTTAATTCATATAAGAACCATGAACTTTTAGATTATTCATCAATTGTGAGTAGATACATTTTGTTGGAGGTCACAGCACCTAATTTATAGCACTTTAATCATAATTATTTGTATTAACACAATCGATTGAAATACCATTAATTGTATGTTGGGGCTAAATTGATTGAGAACTAGGCATATGTTTATAGTAGCACTAAGCACTTATATAATTAGATCTCAATTGATTTTAGTAAGTTAGTGTGGGGTTTTACTGCTTTCTCTTGTTTTTAGTATCCCTATTCTGGTTTATATCCCTCTACACAGCCTGACATTGGGTAATACAAGTGAGTGAACATTAATTAAACAAGTGAACTATATTTTTGTTTGTGATCAAAATTGTCTCAGAATGTCACATTTAAAAGTGAAAAATTTCCCTGCTCAGACCTAAAAAAACCTTCCCTGGGAGAAAGACAAGAATCCCGTTGAATTATAAAATGTAGAGGGGGGGAACTTTATAAATGAGGGACCCCTGTAATCAATTGTCATGTAATTAAAGTGGAAGCAGACATATTTTTAGGGTTCTTACTGACGAGCGGTTGCTGCGCTCCCCTGCGTTCCGTTTTTCTGCGTTCAGCCGCAGAGGAGCGCAGGAATAGACGCATTACATTTTTTCCAATGGGGCTGTACTCACACAGGCGGGTGTAGGCGCCGAACGCAGGAAAAATGCAGCATGTTGTGTCTCAACCTGCGTCCGGCGCCTACACGCGCCTGTGTGAGTACAGCCCCATTGAAAAGAATGTAATGCGTCTATTCCTGCACTCCCCTGCGGCTGAACGCAGAAAAACGGAATGCAGCTACAACCGCTCGTCAGTAAGAACCCTTAGGGAAATCCTTAATAACCTCAGTGTTTTGTTTCTGCCACTATAACAACGTCGTTACTATTAATTATTCACCAGACGTAATTAGCAGGTGGCCCAGAATCGGTAACGGAGAAATCTGTTAGGGCTCTTACTGATGAGTGGTTGAAGCTGCGCTCCCTGCATTCCGTTTTTCTGCGTTCAGCCGCAGGGGAGCGCAGGAATAGACGCATTAGGTCTTTTTCAATGAGGCTGTACTCACACAGGCGCATGTAGGCACCGAACGCAGGTTGAGACGCAACATGCTGCATTTTTCCTGCGTTTGGCGCCTACACCAGCCTGTGTGAGTACAGCCCCATTGGAAAAAACGTAATGCGTCTATTCCTGCGTCTATTCCACCTGCAAGAGGAAAGTTTCTTCGAGGATTGTGCTTCTCCTGTAAAGCCATAATGAAAAAGACCACTTTTGTGGACACGTCTGAATATGAATTGAAGGGGTAAATCAATTGCCAATGACAGACTATTACTAGGATGGTATTTATATTTATACTTTGTGTCATTTCTAAGGTTATTAGATTTACTGATGAGAAATGGAACTCTCTGGAAGGTGTTCTGAGTGAGGACTGCTAACACTTTCCATGAGATTACGTCTAACCTGTTGCTCCTACCCAAGTTATTTTTCTTCTAGGTGTATAAAGTGTCAGATATCAGGGGCCACCAGAAAACCTTAGACCATGGGCCCACTTTTTCCAAACTATTATTCCTCCTCTTCTCACTCAACCTCTTTGTTATCCTAGTCTTTTATATCTACTTACTATATTCTTCCATTATTAAGCATTTTTTCCCCATAAAGAAATAGAGAATGACCATGAAAATGGCTAAATGGTTGGAAGAACCAAGAGGCCCACTGACACCTGGGCCCACCAGAGGTTTTCTTGGTATCCCATTGGGCCAGTCTGATTCTGTGTGTATAATCTTTAAGAATTACTGACACCCATTCAAAATAAATCTTCACCCTGTTGTCAAGACCATAAGTACCATCTATCTGAGAACTCAAACTTGAGTGTAACAGGGTCTGAAATGTAACCGCTGCTCTGTGGAAGTAAACAACAAGAAGCACAACAACGTTAAAGGGGAAGTAAAGTGTAAAATGGAATAAGGCTAGAAATGCTGTATTTTGTATACTAAACATAAACATGAACTTACTGCACCACAAGCCTAATCAAACAAATGATTTATGCTTTCAAAGTTGGCCACAGGGGGTCACCATCTTGTAACTTTGTTATACATCTTTGCAAGACCAAGACTGTGCACATGCTCAGTGGGGTCTGGGCTGCTTAGGGATCGTCATAAATGATCAAAAACAGCACAAGTCAAATAATATCTGCCAGAAGCCGATACAGCAAGACTGATTAATAATCAGAATATACAGACTGCACTGGGTCCTGTGTTGTACCTTAAAAAGGTAAGATTTCAATAATGGGTTTTTGAGGCTTACGCTTTATCAAGGCAAATTCCCCATTTGCCTTGATAAAGCGTAAGCGAAACGTACGTTGGCGAGCCTTCAAACCCTTTTTTTTTTTTTTAAATATATATTTTTTTTCTACACTATTTTCTAATTTCTAACTTTTATTCATGAATTGCTGACGCTTTATTTTTAATTATTTGATACCATGAACTCCGTTTAAAATTATAACTACAGCACTAGCACCTTATTTAATTCATATAAGAAACCATGAACTTTTAGATTATTCATCAATTGTGAGTAGATACATTTTGTTGGATGTCACAGCACCTAATTTATAGCACTTTAATCATAATTATTTGTATTAACACAATCGATTGAAATACCATTAATTGTATGTTGGGGCTAAATTGATTGAGAACTAGGCATATGTTTATAGTAGCACTAAGCACTTATATAATTAGATCTCAATTGATTTTAGTAAGTTAGTGTGGGGTTTTACTGCTTTCTCTTGTTTTTAGTATCCCTATTCTGGTTTATATCCCTCTACACAGCCTGACATTGGGTAATACAAGTGAGTGAACATTAATTAAACAAGTGAACTATATTTTGTTTGTGATCAAAATTGTCTCAGAATGTCACATTTAAAAAGTGAAAAATTTCCCTGCTCAGACCTAAAAAAACCTTCCCTGGGAGAAAGACAAGAATCCCGTTGAATTATAAAAATGTAGAGGGGGGGAACTTTATAAATGAGGGACCCCTGTAATCAATTGTCATGTAATTAAAGTGGAAGCAGACATATTTTTAGGGTTCTTACTGACGAGCGGTTGCTGCGCTCCCCTGCGTTCCGTTTTTCTGCGTTCAGCCGCAGAGGAGCGCAGGAATAGACGCATTACATTTTTTCCAATGGGGCTGTACTCACACAGGCGGGTGTAGGCGCCGAACGCAGGAAAAATGCAGCATGTTGTGTCTCAACCTGCGTCCGGCGCCTACACGCGCCTGTGTGAGTACAGCCCATTGAAAAGAATGTAATGCGTCTATTCCTGCACTCCCCTGCGGCTGAACGCAGAAAAACGGAATGCAGCTACAACCGCTCGTCAGTAAGAACCCTTAGGGAAATCCTTAATAACCTCAGTGTTTTGTTTCTGCCACTATAACAACGTCGTTACTATTAATTATTCACCAGACGTAATTAGCAGGTGGCCCAGAATCGGTAACGGAGAAATCTGTTAGGGCTCTTACTGATGAGTGGTTGAAGCTGCGCTCCCTGCATTCCGTTTTTCTGCGTTCAGCCGCAGGGAGCGCAGGAATAGACGCATTAGGTCTTTTTCAATGAGGCTGTACTCACACAGGCGCATGTAGGCACCGAACGCAGGTTGAGACGCAACATGCTGCATTTTTCCTGCGTTTGGCGCCTACACCAGCCTGTGTGAGTACAGCCCCATTGGAAAAAACGTAATGCGTCTATTCCTGCGTCTATTCCACCTGCAAGAGGAAAGTTTCTTCGAGGATTGTGCTTCTCCTGTAAAGCCATAATGAAAAAGACCACTTTTGTGGACACGTCTGAATATGAATTGAAGGGGTAAATCAATTGCCAATGACAGACTATTACTAGGATGGTATTTATATTTATACTTTGTGTCATTTCTAAGGTTATTAGATTTACTGATGAGAAATGGAACTCTCTGGAAGGTGTTCTGAGTGAGGACTGCTAACACTTTCCATGAGATTACGTCTAACCTGTTGCTCCTACCCAAGTTATTTTTCTTCTAGGTGTATAAAGTGTCAGATATCAGGGGCCACCAGAAAACCTTAGACCATGGGCCCACTTTTTCCAAACTATTATTCCTCCTCTTCTCACTCAACCTCTTTGTTATCCTAGTCTTTTATATCTACTTACTATATTCTTCCATTATTAAGCATTTTTTCCCCATAAAGAAATAGAGAATGACCATGAAAATGGCTAAATGGTTGGAAGAACCAAGAGGCCCACTGACACCTGGGCCCACCAGAGGTTTTCTTGGTATTCCCATTGGGCCAGTCTGATTCTGTGTGTATAATCTTTAAGAATTACTGACACCCATTCAAAATAAATCTTCACCCTGTTGTCAAGACCATAAGTACCATCTATCTGAGAACTCAAACTTGAGTGTAACAGGGTCTGAAATGTAACCGCTGCTCTGTGGAAGTAAACAACAAGAAGCACAACAACGTTAAAGGGGAAGTAAAGTGTAAAATGGAATAAGGCTAGAAATGCTGTATTTTGTATACTAAACATAAACATGAACTTACTGCACCACAAGCCTAATCAAACAAATGATTTATGCTTTCAAAGTTGGCCACAGGGGGTCACCATCTTGTAACTTTGTTATACATCTTTGCAAGACCAAGACTGTGCACATGCTCAGTGGGGTCTGGGCTGCTTAGGGATCGTCATAAATGATCAAAACAGCACAAGTCAAATAATATCTGCCAGAAGCCGATACAGCAAGACTGATTAATAATCAGAATATACAGACTGCACTGGGTCCTGTGTTGTACCTTAAAAAGGTAAGATTTCAATAATGGGTTTTTGAGGCTTACGCTTTATCAAGGCAAATTCCCCATTTGCCTTGATAAAGCGTAAGCGAAACGTACGTTGGCGAGCCTTCAAACCCTTTTTTTTTTTTTTTAATATATATTTTTTTTCTACACTATTTTCTAATTTCTAACTTTTATTCATGAATTGCTGACGCTTTATTTTTAATTATTTGATACCATGAACTCCGTTTAAAATTATAACTACAGCACTAGCACCTTATTTAATTCATATAAGAACCATGAACTTTTAGATTATTCATCAATTGTGAGTAGATACATTTTGTTGGATGTCACAGCACCTAATTTATAGCACTTTAATCATAATTATTTGTATTAACACAATCGATTGAAATACCATTAATTGTATGTTGGGGCTAAATTGATTGAGAACTAGGCATATGTTTATAGTAGCACTAAGCACTTATATAATTAGATCTCAATTGATTTTAGTAAGTTAGTTGTGGGGTTTTACTGCTTTCTCTTGTTTTTAGTATCCCTATTCTGGTTTATATCCCTCTACACAGCCTGACATTGGGTAATACAAGTGAGTGAACATTAATTAAACAAGTGAACTATATTTTTGTTTGTGATCAAAATTGTCTCAGAATGTCACATTTAAAAGTGAAAAATTTCCCTGCTCAGACCTAAAAAACCTTCCCTGGGAGAAAGACAAGAATCCCGTTGAATTATAAAATGTAGAGGGGGGGGAACTTTATAAATGAGGGACCCCTGTAATCAATTGTCATGTAATTAAAGTGGAAGCAGACATATTTTTAGGGTTCTTACTGACGAGCGGTTGCTGCGCTCCCCTGCGTTCCGTTTTTCTGCGTTCAGCCGCAGGGGAGCGCAGGAATAGACGCATTACATTTTTTCCAATGGGGCTGTACTCACACAGGCGGGTGTAGGCGCCGAACGCAGGAAAAATGCAGCATGTTGTGTCTCAACCTGCGTCCGGCGCCTACACGCGCCTGTGTGAGTACAGCCCCATTGAAAAGAATGTAATGCGTCTATTCCTGCACTCCCCTGCGGCTGAACGCAGAAAAAACGGATGCAGCTACAACCGCTCGTCAGTAAGAACCCTTAGGGAAATCCTTAATAACCTCAGTGTTTTGTTTCTGCCACTATAACAACGTCGTTACTATTAATTATTCACCAGACGTAATTAGCAGGTGGCCCAGAATCGGTAACGGAGAAATCTGTTAGGGCTCTTACTGATGAGTGGTTGAAGCTGCGCTCCCTGCATTCCGTTTTTCTGCGTTCAGCCGCAGGGGAGCGCAGGAATAGACGCATTAGGTCTTTTTCAATGAGGCTGTACTCACACAGGCGCATGTAGGCACCGAACGCAGGTTGAGACGCAACATGCTGCATTTTTCCTGCGTTTCGGCGCCTACACCAGCCTGTGTGAGTACAGCCCCATTGGAAAAAACGTAATGCGTCTATTCCTGCGTCTATTCCACCTGCAAGAGGAAAGTTTCTTCGAGGATTGTGCTTCTCCTGTAAAGCCATAATGAAAAAGACCACTTTTGTGGACACGTCTGAATATGAATTGAAGGGGTAAATCAATTGCCAATGACAGACTATTACTAGGAGGTATTTATATTTATACTTTGTGTCATTTCTAAGGTTATTAGATTTACTGATGAGAAATGGAACTCTCTGGAAGGTGTTCTGAGTGAGGACTGCTAACACTTTCCATGAGATTACGTCTAACCTGTTGCTCCTACCCAAGTTATTTTCTTCTAGGTGTATAAAGTGTCAGATATCAGGGGCCACCAGAAAACCTTAGACCATGGGCCCACTTTTTCCAAACTATTATTCCTCCCTTCTACTTCAACCTCTTTGTTATCCTAGTCTTTTATATCTACTTACTATATTCTTCCATTATTAAGCATTTTTTCCCCATAAAGAAATAGAGAATGACCATGAAAATGGCTAAATGGTTGGAAGAACCAAGAGGCCCCACTGACACCTGGGCCCACCAGAGGTTTTCTTGGTATCCCATTGGGCCAGTCTGATTCTGTGTGTATAATCTTTAAGAATTACTGACACCCATTCAAAATAAATCTTCACCCTGTTGTCAAGACCATAAGTATCATCTATCTGAGAACTCAAACTTGAGTGTAACAGGGTCTGAAATGTAACCGCTGCTCTGTGGAAGTAAACAACAAGAAGCACAACAACGTTAAAGGGGAAGTAAAGTGTAAAATGGAATAAGGCTAGAAATGCTGTATTTTTATACTAAACATAAACATGAACTTACTGCACCACAAGTCTAATCAAACAAATGATTTATGCTTTCAAAGTTGGCCACAGGGGTCACCATCTTGTAACTTTGTTATACATCTTTGCAAGACCAAGACTGTGCACATGCTCAGTGGGGTCTGGGCTGCTTAGGGATCGTCATAAATGATCAAAACAGCACAAGTCAAATAATATCTGCCAGAAGCCGATACAGCAAGACTGATTAATAATCAGAATATACAGACTGCACTGGGTCCTGTGTTGTCATGTAATCTAATGTGGATTTTATAGTTTTTGTATTGTTTAATAAAAACTTTCTCTAACTCTGCAGAACCAGTGGCTGCAGCAAAAGAATCCTCCAAATAGAATCCCAGTTTATCTGTTTAAATCTGGCTCCGTGATCTTTGTCCCTGCAGCTGGAGTTGGAAACAGTAAAGGGAATGTAAAGACAAAAATAAAATCCAATACAAATCTCTACACAGCCGCCGACTGCTCTACAGGGAAACAAACAAAGCTGCTTGAGTTCTGCATGGCTGGGAAGTAAGGCGGGGGCTCCCCCTGCTGTACATAAGTATGATTGTTTCCCTGCAGAGCAGTTAGGGACCGTCTGACAATTCCTATCCACAGCAGTAAATGAAGGGAGAATTTCACTGCATACAGTCATGTTTCTTATAAAAATGGTACAAATTTTTTAATTAAAGTATATTGGAGATAGGTTTCTTTTTCATAAAAGAAAGTAAAAATGGGATTTTATTTTTTTGCCTTTACATGCCCTTTAAGGGTCATATTGAAAAGAATTCAATAAACAAGTCATCCATCAAGTCTTCGGTTGTTCTGTCCGTCAGTGAAGCGGAGAATTAAAGGATGCCTTGTACAGCTCCGGAGTGAAAAAATGGTTTATGTCAGGGGTCTGAGCAACTTGGACCTAACAAGGAGAGACGTGGGCATTAAGTGATTGCTCTGGTTTCCATGGAGAAGAGCTTTAACCGCAGAAAGCCAGACACGCAGGAGAGGTCCTGACCGTAATTGAGTAGCTACTATTTTTATTGAGACTTGAAAGCTTCAATATTCTTTTCCATTTGCACTTGAAGTCTATGATGGCCCTCACGGTGCCCTCATGAATATTCACAGTTCACCGCGGAAAGCAAATGAATGCAAACTAAAGTGCCGTGGGCATAAATTGCAATCGATGTTGCGTGTACTGTAGAGCGATAGAACTTACAGAACCCATTGCAAGTGGCTCATTTCATTGCAATTGTCCTTCTACCCAACATCCAACAGTGACGCAGGACTAACCTATCCTTTAGGATCAAGACATTTTTCATAAACCTATATTGAAACTACTTATTAGTCAGTGCCCCAATGGGCCTCCTATTCCTCCTAGGCCTCTTTAGAATTTGTAGGGTCTCCCTCCACTCTAGTTACAGCTTTAGGGATTTTCAGCCAAATCATGTTGACTGCCCCCAAACAAAATGTTGATGAACTTCAGAAAGAGAGTGCTGTCCCTCAATGTGTCCTGATTGTGTCACCCGCCTTAATGTATAACATAGAACAATTCCCCTTTATGACCTTCTTAAGTGAATAGCTTGTGGTCTTTGTTGTTGCTTTGGGTATTTCTCCAGCTCAAGACAGTGGTGGGCTCCATATGTAACTGCTTTAAACCTGACAGTTCCAGTGGACACAATTGTGCCATTTGGGGCATCCAGTGAAGAAGTCAGGTCATTTGGTGACCTGTCGATGAAGAACAGCTCGATTTTGTAAGGATGACAGTTGGACTGTAACAATATTTAAAAGTTAAAGAGCTGGGCAAATTACATTGAGCTTCTTGGCATGGGGCTGCCTTAAACTGCCGACCAGAGTGAATCAGAGAAGGGCACAGACCAATAAAGACTTCTAAATAAAACAATGAATATGTTAATGTTTGTAAATAAAAGTATATATCATATATTTAGAAAGTGGGGGTGGCCAAAGTTCGCCTTCGACTAGAACGTCAGTATCCAATCAAAATCAGGACCAATTAAGCGAATTACACATCTGTGATATTAATAAACGTGCACAAGTTTCCAGTTGCTGAAAGCAGTGAATTATCAGCAAAATTCCTTTTATACAGGGACCCTCTGGACCCCAGAGATAAGTTTGGGGTACAGCCCTATCTATTGTGCTCTGAAGAGGCTGATAATGGTCAGGATTTAGTGAATGGAAGCAGAGATTATCAGATATAAAGATACAGGACACAGTGGGCAGTTTTATTAAAAAAAGAGATGTGGCAGCTGCTTTGGCATCTATGGCGACAAATTCAAGGTATGTGTTCCCTCTTCACTCTGAAAATAGAGCTAAAATTGTGAAGTGTCTTCACCTGCTTTCATAGTATCTTCAGCCAGCAGATGGCGCAGTGCTACTGATACTATGGCTAGTAGGCCACATCTTTGTTCTTTACTGCAGGGTAACAAAGCAAAACCAAATTTCAACTGCTCTGGGATTATTTCCCTTTATGAATAACCTGATGTTTTTACTGAGTGACCAACAAAGTTTGGGAATAGGCCACACCTATGTTGGCAAAGCTTTATTGTATCTTTCTGTACAGGCTATGAGTGAGCAAGATATGAGCAGACAAGATATGGGCAAACTTTAAGGCTATTCCTGCTGAATTGTGCTTAGTACAGGGAATACCTATGCTGCCATAGTTTTATGGGATCTCTCTGTACAGACTATAAGCAAACTTAGGGGCTGTTCCTGCTGAATTGTGCTTAGTACAGGGAATACCTATGCTGCCATAGTTTTATGGGATCTCTCTGTACAGACTATGAGCAAACTTAGGGACTGTTCCTGCTGAATTGTGCTTAGTACAGGGAATACCTATGCTGCCATAGTTTTATGGGATCTCTCTGTACAGACTATGAGCAAACTAAGGGGAATGTTCCTGCTGAATTGTGCTTAGTACAGAGGAATTCCTATGCTGCCATAGTTTTATGGGATCTCTCTGTACAGACTATGAGCAAACTAAGGGGACTGTTCCTGCTGAATTGTGCTTAGTACAGGGGAATACCTATGCAGCCATAGTTTTATGGGATCTCTCTGTACAGACTATGAGCAAACTTAGGGACTGTTCCTGCTGAATTGTGCTTAGTACAGGGAATACCTATGCTGCCATAGTTTTATGGGATCTCTCTGTACAGACTATGAGCAAACTTAGGGACTGTTCCTGCTGAATTGTGCTTAGTACAGGGAATACCTATGCTGCCATAGTTTTATGGGATCTCTCTGTACAGACTATGAACAAACTTAGGGACTGTTCCTGCTGAATTGTGCTTAGTACAGGGGAATACCTATGCTGCCATAGTTTTATGGGATCTCTCTGTACAGACTATGAGCAAACTAGTCTGTAACATACTTTTATCTTTTCTCTCTGTATTGATTATAGGCAAACAGTGGTGGATATGGGAGGTGACGAGCAAATTGAAATCATTAATTTATCCAATAATACAAAGGAAATGTAATGATCTACCAATGCAATCCCATATCGTATCCTATACAAGTGGCAATGTGGATAAATAGCCAATTGGATATTACATTTTAAGTGATGCAGTTGGTTTAAAATGCCCAAACATGGTCGAACTTCGGCTAATAACCCAAATCCTATTTGTGTCTTGGACCACCTGTTCTGATGGGAAAGCACATTAGTGATCTGGCTGGGAAATTCTGTCAGCTGGAGAAGGCCTTCAGCCAAGGAACGTCAGGCAAGGCATCTGCACAGGCACCCATGTGATTGTTGGTTCAGGGGTTGGCTGAATGACCTACCAACTGTCTAAATCTTTCTTTATAACATTTTTTGAGGGTTATCCAACTTTCTGCTTCTTTTCTACATTTATTTTGAGTTCAAGACCTGCTTATGGTTCAACCTTTGACAATGGCCTCACTAGAAAGTGCAACCTTAGGCCAGGGTCCTCTTTAGCTCATGATATAAGTATAGATACAGGAAAATATTGGTGTATCAATTATTGGACAGCAAATAAATATTCTTCCCAAATTTCACCCCATTTGATCATCAATCTTGGCTCTTACGTGTATCTATGAGAGCAAAGGCCAAACTCCCCACTTCTTACTCTAGCCTTCAGTTATTAGTTAATTTGTTGTGTCTTTATATTTATTTAGAGCAGATTTCCCAATAATTAGGTGTCTAGATGTCAAATCTCTACAATATTGACTATAAGTGGTTAAGTGCTTGGATTTGCCATCCAACAACACTTGAAGGACTCATCTCACAATCCCAATTGTCAATATAAGGAAAGTGGAAACTGTCGAGAATTAAAAGAATATGAAAGAGTATAGAAAATGAGTCGGGAAGAGAAAGAGGATTGTTTTAATACTTGGTGTTTATTATTTTAGACACAATATCCTGAAAGCCCAAGAGCTCGGTCCCAGAAGACACCAAGATTCAAGACGTTGCCTTCACTGAATGAACCATTTGTTCAATAGTCCACTAAGTGGAAAGAATCACTAGTTCTGCCGATTCCTGTTAATTTATTTCCGTTTTTTTTTTGTCTACACGTTAATTTGATTTGCTCGTTTGTCTTTGTGGGGAGGAAATTGCATTTGTCCTTGAACATCTATTGTATGTTTCAGAAGTAACAAGTTTTATCCGGTAACAGAATGGCGGTCTGGAACAATCAGGGTGGGATAGATATTTTTTATCTTTCTATGATCCCAGAAGGTAGAATAACATTCTACAATGGTTATGTTTTGTTAGAGTAGCTGTAACATACTCTCTTGTTTAGGAACCTTAGAAGCAGCCTGCGGATTCCGGTGTTCACTAACGCTCTTTTGGGGCCCAGGGTTTCTGCTGTAGAACCTACAAGGAGTAGTGTGTAATTAGCAACAAGTCCAAGAACGAGGTACCGGCAAGGATTAGGCAAAACGTAGTCGAAGAATGGAGAATTCCCCTTTCAAAGGGAATTTGACGCCAAGATTTCAAATTTTGGCAAATGATGACGTAATGATGCTCGGAGCCCGCAGATCCGAGGAGAGACGCTGGGAGGTAAGAAGACCGGGGTAGCTGATTTTTTGCCATCATGGTTTTAAAGGTTTTGTAGCAGTGTGATGTCAAATCTGATCCAGTCTAGAAATCTGTCCATAGAAGTCTATCAACAATTTTTTATGCCATTATCAGCCATATCTTGTATGTTTGGTTATTGTCTTACAAACTGGTACTCTATGTGGCTGATGAGAATCTTCAAAGTGTAAGGATCTAATGTTGAATCCCCAGGCCTCCAGCAAAATATCTTTCTGGGCCCCACCACAACCCTGTGTAAGGCCCATCATCCTCCCATGGAAAAAGCGTAAGGCCCAACAGTGTCTGCTCCCCTTATAACTCCCATTAACTAATCTTTCCAACCATGAAAAAGGGTTGGTTGAGGAACCTAGTAGACATGTATGTTGCATCCATTTCTTTTTCTCTGCACCTACATATTTAGCCATCAACTAAATGTATCTCAAAGTACATGTTTTTGTCTTTCCTAGTAAAGCAGAACATTGTTGTCAGGCTTTATGTCAGGGATTCTTAAAATAAACCCAGCATCAGAAGAAGTGTCCCACAAGATGGGCAGTATCTACTGACCACTATGACAAAGGTCTACAGTACATGATGGTTTTGTGAGCTTATTTCACTTTATGTTCTGCAGCTTTACAATCTCAATTACAACCATATTGTTAGGGTCACTCTCCCCTACATCAAGGACGGGGCAATTTCAGTGATTGAATGGAAGATGTAGAACATTAGTGGAAAAGCTGAGAATTATACATAAATTATACCATAAATGGATGGCTGGATACATTAAATAAGGGCTAAACATGTCAAGGAAATTGTTTGTGGAGATATAAAAGGATGAATCTGAGGAATGCATGGTGAGGGAAGGATTGTTATGTAGCTGGACCATCTGTGCTGGAATCTCTGGGATTCAGTAGGAGCAACGAGACCGTCTGTCATGAGTTTCCATCCCTCTCTAAGGATTTTCTGTTGGATCCCAACAACAGAGTTATGTAACGGAGCCAACAGCTGCTGCCTTTATTGTGAGGAGATAGTCTCTTCTGTGCAAGCTGTGCTTGAGAATATGCCTGGGCACCTCTATAATCCAAGTAGTTTATCATCAACATATTTAAGGAAAGTCATTGTCAACCTTCAAATTACGAAATTGCTCTTCTGAGCATTTTTGAACTTAATCTTATTTTTGTTTTCATGATATTTGCAGTTTTAAAATGCCAATTTATGAGTGTGTAACAGCAGAGCCCCTGCTGTTCTGTTTGGGCCAACTGGCCAGACAGAAGAGCAAAAGCTTAAAGGATACCTATGATCAAACTAACGTTTTACCCATCAGAGCCGCAGTGTGGGCAGCCGTGCCGAGGAACATGCCTAGAAATAATGAGCACGTTTTCCAGCCCATTCATTGAGCGTATGCCCTGACATCAGAATTAGGCAATGCAAATGAACATATTGAGGGAACCTCAACACACACTCATTATAAGTATTCTTGTTTCTCAGCATGGCTGCCAATGCAAAGGGCTCACCCAGTGGGTCCGGCACACTCTGGTCCCCATCCTCCTGCCCACTTCCCACCTCTGCCCTGCCCAAGTCCCGCCTCCATCCCACCCTGACTCCACCCACTCTCGCCTGACTTGCGTCCTCCTTCCTCACTGCAGGTAAAAGAGCGGCTGGGGAGGAGGGGTTTTTATAAACTATAGCTAATAAACCTGTTGTTCTGGGCTATGACTGATTCTCTGCTGTTAATGGTGAGAATTATTGTTTCTGTATTCTGTGATATCACCCTTGCGTATTCATTGAGGACAGATTAAGGAAGCCATATCAATCCTACTAGGCCGACATGCTGAACGTCAACAATTTAAATTTTCCTGATAACACAACGGGATTGAAATTCTGGGAAATTCTGATTATCGGCACAAAACGTCCCATTGAGGGAGGATTTCTAAGCCAAATAAAAATGCCGCTTAAAGGACCAGTAACATCAAAAAATGAAATTGTTTTAAAGTAATAAAAATATAATGCAGTGTTGCCCTGCACTAGTAAAACTGCTGTGTTTGCTTCATAAACACTACTATTGTTTTTATAAATAAGCTGCTGTGTAGCAATGGGGGCAGCCATTCAAGCACAGGATACACAGTAGATAACAAATAAGTACTACTATAGTTTATATAAACAAGCTGCTGTGTAGCCATGGGGGCAGCCATTCAAGCACAGGATACACAGTAGATAACAGATAAGTACTACTATAGTTTATATAAATAAGCTGCTGTGTAGCCATGGGGGCAGCTATTCAAAGGAGAAAGGGCTCAAGATACACAGCAGATGAGCTCTGTAGAACACAATGTTATCTGTTATCCATTACTTATCCTGTGCCATATAGCCATTTTACAGTTTCCGCCATTGCTACTCAGCAGCTTGTTTATATGAACTATAGTAGTGTTACTGAAGCAACCACATCAGTTTTACCAGCGCAGGGCAACACTACATGGTATTTCCATTACTTTAAAACACTTTCAGTTTTTGGTGTTACTGTTCCTTTAAGTCATGAAGCGGATCAGGAACAGATAAGGTTGCCACCTTTTCCTATATTTGTTACCGGCTGGCGGGAATAAAAGGGGCGGGGTGTGACGTCAAAAGGGTCGGGCCGTGACGCAAAAAGGGGCAGGGCCACACCGCGGAGAACCGAAGACGGAGGACAAAAGCTAAGTTACAGAGGATTGGGGGCAGGCCGAGGGGTCGTTTTGAATCTACATTTAAATTTGTAATACCAGCCAGTGTTTTACCGGTTAGGCTGGTAAAATACCGGCTGGGTGGCAACCCTAGGAACAGACGGAGGACAGGGAGAAGGGGCAGAATTGAGGATACAGAAAATGTATTCAATGGCTCTTGGCCCATTTTTCCGCTGTTTGAGTATTAATTTTTGTATAACATGTTTCCTTTTGTCTGTCTTTAATCTGTTTTTTTTTTTTTTCATTCCGTCTTAGGGAGCCAATTATCAGTGTAAAGTTCCATGTCTGTTCTTTATCCTCTTGCCAACTCTACCTACTGGCGCCCAAGAATGATTCGCTTCTCCGAGTGTCTCCAATAGGAACCTCTTCAGCTGTGACAGCTCAGCCACTCAGAACCCACCGTCAGCCATCAATCACAATGTCAAGGCTCCTCAATTGGATTCCTCTCTGACGGCAGCACCACAAGGTCTCCGTGAGTCATTTTCGACCGAGTAACTTAATCGCTGAATTGATTCCGCTTAACGATGCTCCGCGGGGCTTTCCTCGAAGTGACAGTCATTTGGCTCATTCTGGCTTTTTATTTCCACTTGCCACATTGAGGCAGAAAGGGAACAAATAAATGCCTGGGGGATCAGCCCAACATTTTTTAACCCATGTTGATCAGTCATTCAGTCAGTCGGACAGGTTAGAAAATTTAGGTCCAGGGGCGTAACTATAGAGGAAGCAGACCCTGCAGTTGCAGGGGGGCCAAGGAGTGTAGAGTGTGAGACCCTAATTAATTAGCAATTTTAATATATCTTGGTAAAATAGGCCAACTTATAAATATTTTGGGGCCCTAAATTGAATTTGCTATGGGGCCCAGTAACAACTAGTTACTCTACTGTTTAGGTCCAATAACGATAATATCTTCATGTATCTGACGGTATCAATGGGTGACTGTCACTAGAATTTGTTGGACATAACTTTGTACAATTGTCAGGTCAGAAGATTGCAATGGACGATCATTTGTTGGACAAAGGAATAAATCGGGACATCTATAGCCAGTTTTTGGCTCTCAACAGGCACAAGGGAGCAAAGGATTTGTACAAGGACGGAGTGTAATCACGCCAATGGGTACAATTCACGTAGTCCGCCATTAATAAATGATTTGCAGCTAAAAGCACATTACACAGCAGATGCGGGCGCTGAAGCGAGGCTACACACTGTGCAACAGAGCGAAATTTGGTTAAATAATTGAACCAAACTGCGCAGAATTCCGAGGAGAAACCATTTTAATAACATGTAATTTATTCGCTGAACTCATGTATTCGCATTTTGTGTTTGTTTTCATTTAATTTACATGAGAAGGCGAGTTTATCTTCTGAAATTATTGTTTCTTTGGTTTCCAGCTTGTGAATTCGGGGTTTCCCGGTGCGACTGAATAAAGGCTTCGTCCATCATTCGCTTAAAGCTCGGCGTCTGTCACTTTGCCTTGATTCTGTTCCAAAATGTTATCTTTTCATCTTCAAATCACTCACAGGCCGACTCAATTTTCATCTTTGTTCCTCGCCGGCTTTTTTGTTGACGCGTTTCTGTCCTTTTTAATCTTAATTTTTTTCTAATCTTTGGATAAAGAAGATTATCACATAACAAAGTCTGCAGAAATTCCTGCTTCACTTCTCAGCTCTAGACATGGTGAGATGGTGAGAAATCTCGTCATTATCAGAGGGAAAACCAAAGGCGCTGCAATAATTCCTCCTAAATCATCTGGGAAATGTTTGTTTCTTTTCATTAAACAATGTCTCAGATTTGCACCAATCACTGCGCATCACATGCCATTAGGTCCTGCATTACATATTGCAAATTACACACATATAACTTACTCTCAGGGAGCTTTATTTACTAGAATACCCCACAGGCATTTAATCAGAATAACAAACCTTGGAAATAGAGAGGTCCATTTGTTATTTACAATTCTTAGAATCCTATGTTACAGGCGCAATCAATTTGAAACAGTCCCGATTTCGACAGCTCAACCCACAGTCCCAGACTGCTACTGAAATGTCCCGACTTTGATCTCCTGCAATGAACAGCCAGAAAAAGATACAATGTTTCTCAGACTTAATTGGCTTTTGGCAGAGAGCCCGGAATATGTGGCAGGTGCCCTTAGATACATTTGTACAATTTAAGATCAGCAAAAAAACAGCTGTAACTGTTTAAGATAAGCAGGTCTCTTGGGGAAACCCAAAAAGCTATGAATTACGGGAAGGCCGTCTCCCATAGACTCCATTTTATCCAAATAATTCAAACTTTTTAAAATTATCTCCCATAGACTCCATTTTATCCAAATAATTCAAACTTTTTAAAATTATTTCCCTTTTCTCTGTAATAATAAAACAGTAGCTTGTACTTGATCCCAACTAAGATATAATTAAAGGAGAAGGAAAACTACGGAGGCAGTTTATTGCCAATAGATTAGCCACAATAGTACAAGCTATAACAATATATTTATTGTGCAAAATGCTTTACCATACCTGAGTAAACAGCTCTAGAATCTCTCTCTGTTTGTTTAGGATAGCAGCTGCCATATTAGCTTGGCGTGACATCACTTCTTGCCTGATTACAGCAAAGAAAGGAGGGAGAGGGAGGGAGGGAGGAGCAAACTGAGCATGCTCAAGCCCTAGCCCTGGAGGTTTAAGCTGAAAACAGGAAGTCTGATACAGAAGCCCATGAGTACACAATAGAAGGAAAGAAATGCGTTTCTTTGACAGAGGACTCAGAGCAGCATTACTTTGAGGGGTTACTGGTGTATTTATATAGACCTTTCTGATAAAGCTTACTTACTTTTAGCCTTTCCTTCTCCTTTAATCCTTATCGGAAGCAAAACCAGCCTATTGGGTTTATTTAATGTTTACATGATTTTCTAGTAGACTTAAAGTATGAAGATCCGAATTATGTAAAGATCCATTATCAAAAAAAAAACCCCAGGTCCTGATCATTCTGCATAACAGGTCCCATTCCTGTAAATGAAACTGGAAACTTTACAATCTCTGCTGCTGGTACTTCTGGGTCAGAGTAGCGGCTTGTACAGCAATGAAAGTGTTAAACATTATTTTCTCCCTTTCAGCGTTTCTCCTTTACTTTCCTAAATTGCATCTGTTGTTATTATAAACCTGAATTGCATCCGAAGGAATGGGAAAGTGCAATGTACAGGCCTTAGGGAAATGATGTGGAATAAAGAGTAGCTGGGCCGGTTTATGGAGATGTATTAAATATGCCCAATGTTACTTCTTATTGCCACACAAGAATAATATAAATATATGATTTAATATATGTTTTCTCTTAGATATAAGAAAGGGTGACATGGGGGATATTGAGCTCAGACTCAGCACATAGTACAGAGGACACAGATCTTCTGGTTGCCAGGGTTCCACTAGCCCTAGCAACCCTGCAATTGATTTGTAAGTGTTAGAATGAAGGATTAATAGGAGAGGTCCTAGGTGAATGTATAACAGTAATGAACTAATCTGAACAAATAAAGGGGTGATTTATATTTAATTTAACTTTTAGTATATTATAGAATGGCATAAAATGGCACAGTGACTTCCAGCAATGAAAAACACAGAGGTTCCTTTGCATTGAGAGGTGTGAAGGAGGCTCAGATGTCATGTGATGGAGGCATGGGATGTTGCAGGGTTGCAGAGGTCCCACCAAAATTTGGACCCACTGGGATATAATCAGGTTTGTCTGACAGGTAAAACAATGGCAATCACATGCAGTACGGCAGGACATGGAGAGAGGGGAGAGCAACAGAGGGGAGCGAAGGGGACAGAGGGGAAAACAAAAGGGCAGCGGACACAGACAAGGGGTAGGCAGAAGACAAATGATAAGGTACCTGCCCTGCGCCCCCTATCATTGTGCCCTAGGTCTCTTCTGCTCACCCCTGATTCCATCCCTGAGTGAATCACATTCTTCCTGCATTTAACACTGTTAATTAACTACTGCATGAAACTGAAGGTAGAGCAACGTTTAAATTCACCAGTGGGAAAACACAGTTGTTACATTTAATTTGGAGACGTGCCTAATAAATAAATAAGCACATATATTTCGATAAAAAATAGCAATATCAGCGGTGACACAATTGTATCTAAAATGTTATATAGCAGCAATTACAAAGCATTATTCAACATTGGTAAAGACACCTACATTTGATTCAGAAGCAGCAGCAGCTACGGGAAATATGTGGTTTTATTTAGACAATTATACGATTCTCCTCCTACCTGGAGACCCTCAAATAACTGTCAGCCCACTGCTCTGAGGGCCACACTAACAAGGCCTGCACTGCCTCGGGCCCCTGAGCACAATCTCATATTCTAGTCCTGCCGTCAATAAAGAGAAGAACAGTCTCTTTGATGCATCTCAGAGTTTCAGGTCTCAGGCAAAAATTAGACTGGATTTAAAAGATGCCATTGGATATTCCATCAGCTGCTTTATACCTGTAGGGAGAGTTATGTGCTTTGTAGCAGGGCAGCTTCTCTTTGCTCTACTTTCCACTACAGATATTATCACATGAACAGTTTAACTGAAGAAAGGAACAGTAAAATAGAGCAATAAATCATCAAATTTGAGTAATTACGACACCAAGTGTCCTGGAAGTACAATATGTTTCTCTAAAGATGTTAGTTAACCCAGTAGCACCCAAGGCTGTTCAAGCTGAATGAGGAGCAGTCTATGAGCAGGTATTTGTATGGAAATGTAAGTGAAACATAAGCCTGTTTTGGGGCACCTTGAATTAAAGGGCAGGCTCCTCTCCTGTGCAATGGTGCAATACAGACAACTCTCCTGCTGATGTAATGTTACTAATCTGTGATTCGTACCCCCTGTAGGCACTTGGAGCAGCAGCATTTTGTTGGTTATGGTAAGATTTGGGGAGATACATCTTATGTAGACAGAAAAGAGATAACAGGTAGACAATAAGATAGGTATAAATAGAGGGAACAGTGATTGAAAGATGATACTCACTAACATTCCACATAGTACAAGTCCCCCCAGTGGTGTACCTTTTGGAATAGCTTTATCTCCAAGCCTAACAACGTGAGTGCCTACGCTGGTGGGTGACAGGGTATTACCCCTTTTTATCCTCCTTTGCAAATCTTTTGCTTCCCCATATAATGTAATTTGCTTCTAGAAAACTATAACAAGAGCAAGCTTTCACATTAGCCAGTCCTACCTTCAATATCTTCTTCTCCTACTGAGGTCTCCTGCCTCAAGCTCTTCAGCGCCATCAACCCCTTCTAGCAAGTGGAGTCCAAAGAAGCTGAAACTTGGGGGATCCCTAGGGAATGTGTAACCTGGAAACTCTCTAACAAACCCATGCCCTAAATGAAGCTAATCATTTTCCTAAATAAGAAGTAGACCACCCCTTACACTTGACAAAGACAACTCTTGACTTGCACATTCACAAATTTTTGATCACAAAATCACAAACAAAGGCCAGTAATTTACATAATTTCATGGTTGGTTCTCTACCTCCTTTGTGCTTGAACCTTTCAGATACCTTGGCCCCAGATTTAAAGGGACTCTTTTTGCAAAGGAACATATAGCTTCATCTCCATCTGTGCCATTTGTTCCCTGGATCCTCAACCTTAATAGGGGATTGTAAATGATTATAGATGGAGAGTATAACATTTCCAGAAAGTCTGTTTTGTTGAGGTTAACAGAGATAAATAGCCCTCTCCCTGATAAAACAAGCTGCAGAGTAATGTTCATTGTTTTACCGTGACAGATTATCAAATACTTTCTGACAATGACTGGAGGAAGCAGAGATGCTGATAGGCTGCCGACCCCTCCTTTTTGGAGCTCCTTAATCTGTATCTATTGTAATGTTCTTTACTCTCTGAAGGCAAACACTAACCCTGGTTTGGACTTATGGCTGAAAATAAGGGTGTCCCATTATAGGTAGGAATTACCTCATGGTTGATGCTTATGAGTATTCTTAGACCTAGATTCCTTTGCCTATGACAGGTTGGCAACAACCTTTATTATCTCTTTCCATTGCAAGAAGCCAGTGGAGATGATCTAATGGGCAGGTAAGTGGGATCATGGTTAGAAATGGAAACAAAACACAATGAATAACAAGTAAATTGTAACTACTGCCAACTTTAGTTTGCAGCATGGTTATCCCCCTATAGAAAGCACAATTCAGAAGGAACAGCCCCTTCTGGCAGTACAGCTTAAAACCCTGTTGATTCTGGCATTAACAAAAAGCTCTCCCTTAATTTCTATCCCCCCTAATGTCTATCTTCTAACATTAACCTGTAAGCCTTTACAATGCCATAGGTAACTCTACCATACAACTATGCCACTATAAGTATTTCTTAGAATTAATCACAGCCCAGCAGGGACAGCCCCTAAGTTTTCTCGTAGCCTGTCCATAAAGATAATAATAATAATATATTTATATATATATTTAAAATATTGTACTTTGTATTGTTCATGGGCCTATGGTAGGTTACTAAAAGGTTTAAAGAGTTTATTCGGATGAGCCAGAATATGAGATCAAAGGCGGCAAAATAACATTTTTCCCATTCCGCTGTCAGAAATGTTCCACCAAACAAAAGTGCTCTGCCTGCTCTTGAGAGATGGGGGATTGTTCATTGGAAGAGATGGACTGGGTTGCTTAGCAACCGTCTCCATACAGGACCATGGATGTGATTACCAGTGGGCTCTGGGCTTTTCTGAAAGTCACTTATTAGGCCGAGTTGACTGACCACTTATGAGTGCACTTTAGGCTTTTACTTTAAAGGATACAACAGGAATAAAAAAAGGAATCAGATGTGACCTCTTGAAGGCACCGTGACTCTGGGCACAGAACAGCGGAGAGGCTTTATTTTCCCTCCTCCTTTATATTTCCTCCTTGTTATTTCAGGCATGTTTCATACTCTTGAGTTCCATTTTAACACTCTTCTGGGCAAACTTTCATCTTTACATCTCAGACTGCAAATCCCATTTCATGCCACCAGATTAAAGCTTTTACAGTGTGTCTATGCCGGAGTTGAGTTATTATATGGTCCTACTAAGAAAACAAGAATGTCCTTTGTAATAACCTCACATATAGCACTGGGGTTTAGAAACTTTTCGTTGGGGGGGGAGGATCTGCTGGACCTCAGGTGTTTTTTTATTGATGAGAAAGGTCCCCTAAAAACTGTTGATCTTTTATCCTTGAAATACTTTACCTGGCTCTGGCTGCTGTGGAATTTTAGAAGATCGGGGTTGTATCTAGAGCAGGGATCCCCAGCCCTATGAGCAACATTCAGATGTTAAATGAGTTGGGGAGCAACACTAGCATGAAACATGTTTGTGGGGTGCCAAACAAGTGCTGTGATTGGCCATTTGGTGAACTGTCAACCTACTCGAGGCTCTGTTTGGCAGAATATGTGGTTTTTATGCAACATAAACAATAATTCAAAAATAAGCTATTGGTTTGAGGCCACTGGGAGCAACATCCAAGGGGCTGGAGAGCAACATGCTGCTCATGAGCTACTGGTTGGGGATCACTGATCTAGAGAATCCAAGGTCTATGCTTACCAATGGAAGCCATCTTCATCATATCATCACAAGTATGAAAATTGAGAACTTCCAAACCACCATATGAAAAGGTTTTCTTTAAGTCGGATATAGTGAATGATCGTTGTCGAGGAGCCCTGCATTGGGTTTGGGTAGGGAAAAGTTTTTACTTTCTTAGGGGTAAAACTCTTTACTCTACTTTAAAATCTCATCTTCTTCCTTTCCTGCCTTCCACCTGTATCACATGTATATTTCAGGGTGCATGGTAGGTTTGGTCAAATAAACTGTTAGGGTTGTCATCTTGTTTCACATATGGTGCCTATGCTTGCACCCTACTAAATGAGCCCTGTAATGTGTAAAACATGTTAGATATCTTCCACCTGGACATCTGGGGTTTCCACCATTTAATTTTTTTTCTGTGGATGCTGTGGTGGTTATCAGAATGGATATAACCATTTTCTTGTCTTGAGGGGCTTCAATCACCACATCTCTGTATCTGAATCAAATCCTTTCCCCTCTGAGGGCAAGAAGATAAAGTCAAATCACTTGTTGCGGGTGGGGATTTGTTTTTTAAGCCTCTTTTTGATACACTTTTCTTTTTAAAGAGCTGAATAATAAAACAGTGAGTTCAAAAGCAATGTAATGCTGATCTTGTTCCCTGCAACACTTATTCTGTTAGGATTTAGATGAATCATGAAAAGCCTTCTATTCTGCAGACGCAATAACAAAACATGCCCCGCTCTGCAAATTACTGGTAACTGGCAAGTGCCCCAAAATGCTTTTATTAACTGTTGTAACAATGTTTTGCGAATTCCACCAAAAATGTTTTGTCACCAATGAGTGGGACATAATATGAATAAAATTATGTAAAAATAAATGATTAATACTAATAGCTAATAATTTGACATTTTACTATGACACAAGTATATTCAGATAAAATGGTATGAAAAAGTTCACCTCAACTAATATGACATCTTGCTTTAGGTCAGTGCTTCTCAAACTGTTGGGGTGGTCCTACCTTGAAGGTGGAATTAGGGTGCTATATGGGTAACCACGCTGTCCTATTTATTTTTGAACTATGCTTAATGTCTGATACACCAATGGCTTTCTACATCTGTGACCATATTATCCTTGTGCAAAGGTTGGACCTCCAAGGGTGTTGGAAGTGGAAGTCCATCAACCACTGCTTTAACACTCAGAGATCTCAGGGCAATTAGTTCTCTATTACTGCACCTTTCTTTGCAACCCAACCCTACTGTCTATCTTTTTCTCAAGAACATTCTTGTTGATTTGTACATACAACAATGACTTCTCACAGGGCAATTAGTTCTCTATTACTGCACCTTTCTTTTCATCAAATTGCCTATAAGGTGTACACATCTGCAACCCAACCCTCTTGTCTATCTCTTTTTCCGAAAAGTTCTTGATGGTTTGTACATACAGCAATGACTTCTTACTACTGTGACAGTGATGGGCGAATTTGCTCTGTTTTGCTTCGCCGAAAAATTTGTGAAACGGCCAAAAATTCGCGAAACGCCGCCGGTGCCCGTTTTTTTGACGCCGGCCCTGTTTTTGATGCCGGCGCCCGTTTTTGACGCAAACTTTCACGGGCGTTTCGCAAATTTATTCGCTGGCAGCGAATCGCGCAAAATAAATTTGCCCATCACTAACTGTGACCACATTATTCCTGTGCAAAAGTTGAACCTTCAAGGGTGTTGGAAGTGAAAGTCCATCAACCACTGCTTTAAACACAGAGATCTCATCAAGTCACCTATAAGGTTTACACATCTGCAACCCAACCCTACTGTCTATCTCTTTCTCCGGAAAGTTATTGATGATGGTTTGTACACTTGCTACTCTCTCCCTCCAAGTTTCCCCTCTTTGTTGCCTTCATTCTTGATCAATAAACAGACATTGTTGTCTAGGAATATGAACAGTTATCCACAGTTGTCCTTCATTGATATCTTTATCTTAGCCTTCGACACCACCATTTAAATAGGTATTGTCCATCTTGAACCATTTAAGAGTTTGATGTTCTTCTCCTTGGCGTGTCTGCAAGAATGTTCCCCAACAATTACTCGTTTCTTCGCAGTTACTGAGGCCTCGATATTGGGAAACTGGGCTTGTCTACGATTTACATTATAAATGGCCCTCAACATGACAATTGCTTCCAACACTCATTTCATGACTCATTTACTCATGTTCCTTATATTAAGGGAATTTCATTTCCCATTAGAAAATGGGATACTCAGACTCGCCGCCATCCCAAGCCATTATTACAAGACACAGTACACAGCACTTTAAATAATAACTTTTCTGTTTATATTTTTTACCAGTACAGTCCCTAGAGACAACTTCCAAATTATACATTCCAGCCACTTGGAATAACCTTGTAAGTGCTAAACTGAACTGCCCGACCCGCCTTCATATGCATCTCATGAATAAACATGTATTCCGAGAAATGCATTAGGAATCAGGATTCCTTTGTTTTAGTTCATTGACTTCAATACATTGAAAAAAAGGTGTAAATTATTTATCGTCAGGCAGGTCTTGTCTAATTACTAATTAAAAAGCCGACTACTCTGACAAGGTCAAAGAGGATGAATATTGTTTGTTTTTATTTTTATTACATCAGCATAGAACTCTACAGTCACTTTCTCATAATATTACCTCCCGTTTAACCCTCTTTCTGGTACGTACAGTATGTAGCACTGGTTTTGGACCATTTTGTGTGGATGTACTGGTCACTTAGTCTGCACAGAAATGTTCTACTGAGGGCACCATACTGGGGTATCCAGCCTGAGCACATGAACACTCATTACCCCCTGCTTCATGTATGGCCTGGGGGGACTCCAGACACTTTTCCCCAGACCAACAAATTCACTCATCAGTTCAAATTGATTATCACGGCACCTTCCCTTCATCACTGCTTTCACTAATACAAAGTACTGTAATTTATGGACACATTTTCTTGCTTCATTAAAAGAAATTGATCTGTTATTCAAAAGGCAGCCCGAGCTGCTCTTAAAGAAGAACTAAAACTGGAAAAAAATTAGGAAATAATTGCAGTAGATTGGGTTTGTATTCCAGCCTTGAAGCAGTAAAGATCTGTACCTCCAGAGATACCCCCGGTACCTCCCCAATTCTTTTTCTGCTGATTCACTGCACATGCTCTGGGCTGAGGCACAAGGTACAGAAAGCCACAGGGCCTAGTTAAAAGTAGTCATATATTAACCTGTATAATATGAGTGATACTCAGAGTTCCCTGTATAACTCAGCCTGCAGCCTTGTGCCTTTATATGGTCACAGAACAACCCCTCAGTGACTTCTAATATCCTTATCATTTACAGTAGGGGGTACATTATCCCTTATAATACATGAGTGATACTCAGAGTTCCCTGTATAACTCAGCCTGCAGCCTTGTGCCTTTATATGGTCACAGAACAACCCCTCAGTGACTTCTAATATCCTTATCATTTACAGTAGGGGGTACATTATCCCTTATAATACATGAGTGATACTCAGAGTTCCCTGTATAACTCAGCCTGCAGCCTTGTGCCTTTATATGGTCACAGAACAACCCCTCAGTGACTTCTAATATCCTTATGATTTACAGTAGGGGTACATTATCCCTTATAATACAACCCCTTAGTGACTTCTAATATCCTTATCATTTACAGTAGGGGGTACATTATTTCTTATAATACATGAGTGATACAAAAAGATATTGGGAGCAGACTAAATCATAAGCCACTATTAGCCTGCAGGTTAGCAACAAATTAATAATTGAAAAAAGTGAAACAGCCACCAATCCAGTTACAATGTAGCAAGCCAACCAGTTCAGGCTATGGTTGCAACGTCATAAAATATAACTTTTAATTTAAATTGGTAAAAAAAGCTTAACTGGCAACACCAACATATGACAGCGTGTGAGACTCTACGCCGTGCGGGACCATGTCCCTAAAATCACACACAATTAAAAACAGTTGCGCAGGCTGGAACAGTGTGGATAATGCGATATACTAGTAACGGATTTTAGTATCCACTATTATTGCCAGCTCTATAAGGGATGCTAAGTTCAGTTTCCATCAGTGCCCACCCTTCCCCCAGCACACCTCCTACCTACCTACGTTGGGAAGAGTGGGAGCTATCCAAACCACCTTCCACCTAAGCCGTCCTACGCGTTTCGCTGCAAAGCAACTTCGTCAGGCCCAGGTGGCCTCATCCCATTTGCTTTCCTTATTGTCTGACAGTAGAATGATGCTCTCTATTTTAATATCCTGGAGCCTCATTTCTCAGACAGTGGCTGCACCAAATGATCCAATCTTAAAGGGCTAATGACTAAGTCCCTGGGGTTTCATGAAAGATGGAGGAGGTTTACAGGAAGCCATTAGCTCTTCTCATGGTTCAACGTTCAATAAGAAAACACATGACTTGGATGATGAGTCTGATGAGCATCTTTAGGCTTCAGAGACAGACCAGGGTGGGCTCAGACCCCCTTCATCTCATTCCCGGAGCTTTCAGTCCATTCCCCTAAAAAAAACTTTGTCTATGCTGATGGAATGTTCCCCATTTGTAACACAAAGATACAATCTAATAGCACCAGAGAGAAGGGAATGACATTCTGTACGACTTCCCTCGGATCTGTGTGCTCAATGCCGATATGAAAGCCATCTCATTTTAATTTATACAATTCAAGCATGTTTTAAATAATTCTAGCACTTAAAACAAAGCTTTCAGACTTTTGGGGACCCTACTATGTACCCAACAATATCTAGGGTCTCCCCAGATTTCTAATTGCTTTCAGAATGAGTTACTAGTAATATCCAGGATAGCAATAAAGTATTTCTGTGAATTAGCAGCCTAAAATTCAATGAAGGCCCCAGCACGTTTGAATGGGTTATTATAAAATCTTATGGAATGTTTTGGATAGGCCTAGAACAATTATGGCCTTTATGGCCAAAAATATGAGGACTCCTGCCCATCCAACATCCCATTCTTAAACCAATGGTATTAATGCGGTCCTTGTTTTGCTGCTATAATAATTCCTGCTCTTTATAAAATGTTTTTTACTAGATGTTGGAACACTGTTGCTTGGAGTTGCTACCATTCAGAACCAAGAGCATTAATGAGGTTGGGCATTTATGTTGGGGATCAGGCCTGACTCACAGTAGGGGTCCGATTTCATCCTATAGGCATTCATTTGGATTGAGGACAAGACTCTGTGAAGGCCAGTCAAGTTCTTCTATTCCCATATCAGCAAACCGTTCTAATACAGACCTTACTTTATGCATGGGGGCCATTGTTGGGCAGAACCAGGAATGGGCCTTCAGCAAAATTGTCAAGAATGTCATTGTATGGTGCAGTGGCACCTGTGTTGGCAATGATGGCTCTTCAGACTAGGTTCCACCTCACCTACTACTTTGCCCCACCCCAGAGGCCCCACAGCTTTGGAGCCTCTGCCATTAGTGACCTCTATACCTTCATTTTACATTTGTGTTTTCTATTTATTTTAATAGCTAGATAACATATATCTGAAATTCCAAATTGGAAACAGGCAATATAAAAAAAGGTAAATAATTTTAAAAAAGTAAAATGAAAAAAAAAAATATATCTCATAATATTTAAGTTAATTCCACAGGGAACCTCAGGGAGGCAAATCCTACAGCTGCTGCACAATCTCTTGGATAGGAAAATTCTTGGTTACCTGTGGTGGGATTAATTCCAAGTCAAGACTTGTTGCCAGGAGATCACATGACACCTGTTTTTTTGTCAGTTGCATATGGAAGCGATAGCGTGAGAGAGCGGGGGCATAGGAGTGCGAGGGCCCCATAACTAGGTTAACAAGAATTATTCTCAGAAAGTGAGACACAATTACAGTCTGAGGAATTTCCTGAATAACTTTAGCTGCTGTGTACATGTCCTCTCTGTATTATGAACTTTGCTTTGAGAGGCAGCAAATTCTAGGGTTACAATTAGTGATGAGCGAAATTTTTCTTTTGAGTTTTGCCGCAAAAATGAGTCCCATAGCCTCCAGTGAGTGAAAAAAATTGTTGTGCAACAAAAAACATTTGTTGAGCTGATTCACGTGTGACAAAAAAAAAACCATTGACATCAGTGCATTTTGGTGAATTTTCAGTTTCCCAAATTTCCAGTGAAGCAAATGGGTCAGATTCGCCCCTCACATCACATTACAATCTGAGTATGTGGGGGGGGTAACCACACAGGTCGGGAATGTTCCACCTTTCCGTTGTTGTTAGGAGTTGCAGTTCTACGGTGGTATGAAGGCCAACAGGTTGGACATTAGGGATGGATCAATTGATGATATGATGAGTTGATCCGCTCTCTGCACTGCCCTAAAACCCCAAAATTAGCTCTAGAACATTATGGGCAGGAATTACAATAAACATGGATGATTGTTTGGACAATTGCAGGAAGGTAAGTAAAGAAGCTTTTTTGCTCCTCAAGCTTGAATTCATGGTTAAGTCAATAGGGTTGAGGTAGCCAGACCTGGAATGATTCCTTAGTGATCTCTTCATTGAATCAGAGCATAAGCATCATGGGAAATCTGTCATCTGGATTATGACATTTCCTCCACAATAAAACAACTAGAAGCATCTGAAGACTTTATTTGCTGAATGCAAATGCCACCCATGATCATAATTATTTAGCACAAATATTAAGGAGACAACCAAACTGCCAAGGATAACTGTTACAAGTAGGAGAGTATTATGTGACTGTAATTCAATGTTCTTTTAGGGGTTCACACCGTAGTTTGATGTATGCTAATCGAATGCTCCTAAATGAGGTGTCCCCTCTTAGGATGTCCTGCACGTAATTGGGATTATCTAGTTATTTAACCACTGATTCATTTCTTCTGAGATATCAGTGGCAAGAATTAAGGTGGTCATAGACGTAACAATTATGATCTTTCTTGGAAAAAATGTTTCCAAGAAAGATCATTTGTTTCAATAAACACGTGTAGAGCTGAATCATCAGATATATATTTATATATATACTGTATATATATATATATAGAGAGAGAGAGAGAGAGAGAGAGAGAGAGAGAGAGACAATAGAATTCTACCTGTATCTGATGATTCAGCACTAACAATGGCCAATGTTTGGGTGCCCTGAAAGGCACCCGATCAAAATTTTCCGTTCAGCTCGATCAAAGAGCCAACCGATATCCAAGTCTTCTGATGATATTGGTCAGCTCTTTTCCAACCATACACGCACCAAATATCTTATGAAAATTCATTTGTATGATATTATCTGTGCATCTATGGTCACCTTTAGGGGTATATGGTTGCTCACTGTGGGTCCTGTCTATTACACAACCTTTGATATACAAACTTCAGACAAGTCATCTTCTTGGACTACAGTGTGCTGTGTTTTTTTTTAATCTTTACTGGTTCAGAGATTCCTGAATCGTAAAGAAGAGCAAAATCACAGCAGTACAGTACAATATGAATTTTTTTAGCAGTGCCCCGGAAATCAGCATACTTTCAACTGCAAGGCTAGAAATGTCCTTAATAGTAAGTAGATCCCAGAAAACAAATTTAAAATGGATAAATATATATTTATAATGCAATGCTAATGAATGGCAGGTGTCTTTTGCACAGTTTAATGTCCGTTATGCATAGGATTACTGACATACGCCGCATGTAGAAACCCTAAAATGTGCACTCAAAAATACAAACTGCTCATCAAATGCAAAAAGCCTGCAATAAATTAGGAAGGTTAATAACACAGTGTGATTAGGGCTTAAAAAATATAAACAATAATATATATAGGTTAAAAAAATGTAAAAAAAAATGGTGATAAGTGTGTAATGAGACAGTGGTGTAATATGACTCAGCCAGGCAACCCTACAACAATTACTCAGGACCCTCAATGATGACCTGCACCCTCAGCTATAAAATATGTCGCAATATGGCTACAGCTTCATTACTGCAGGACAGGCAGGAATAAGAACACGCAAAATTAGGGACGTGGTGCAATTGAAATATAGGCCTACGAGTAAGTGCCCCAGTAGGCACCAAACACATATGCTTTTGTCCTCCATGTCCTAATCAATGTTCTTGTATTTTTAACTCATTTTTGTTGATTTTTGGAAAGACTCACAATCTTATGTCTGGCCGGAATAGGGATGAAAGGTGGAACCATGTAGTCAGGAATACATGACCCTCTATAGGGCTACCATCAGAAATCACAGGGCCCCATACAGCAACATTTTCTGGGCCCCCTGGTCCCTGCCCACCCCAGATCCCAACCCCAAGCCCCACCTCAGATCTCGCCCACCCCACACCACAGTTAAAAGTCCACACCAGCACTAAAAATGGTAAACCCCCTCACTCAAGAGTTATAAAAAGGCATGGGTGGTCAGGGCCTCCTTAATTTAAAAAAAAAATGGAGGCCAGGGTCCCACATAAAAGTTTTTAAAAAAAACATTGGTGGTCAGGGCCCCCCTACAAGTTAAAAAAAATCATTGGTGATCAGTGCCCTCTATAAGTTAATAAAAAATGTTGGTTACAGGCAGGCCAGGACTGGCAATCTGTGGGTTCTGGCAAATGCCAGAGGGGCTGTTGAAAGGTGCCATATAAAGTCAGTATTTAGTGGGCTGGTGGGGGCTGATTGGGCCTCTGTGTACCTGAAATGCCAGGGCCTATTTTAATTCTCAGTCCGGACCTGGTTACAGGGGCCCCAGAAAATATTTTAAAAAAAAAACCTGTAAAGTATTAAAATAATACATTCGTGGCTAGGGCTTTAAAAATATATAAAAGACACACATTGGTGTTCAGTAGAACTGAACTTGTGGCTTCAGCACTTTGACTTCAAATCCTTTCATGACTTTGGGTCTTTTCGCAACTTCAGGACTTCAAGTTCGTCTCTTTTCGTGACTTCGGGGATTGAAGTTCGGCTCTGTTCATCACTCCGGGTCTTTTCGCGGCATCAAGACTTCGGCAGTTCGGCTCTTTTTATGACTTCTGGTCTTTTTGTAGCTTCAGTCCATTAAGTTCAGCTCTCTTTTGTCACTTTGGGCTTTCCGTGGCTTCGGGACTTCGCAGTTCGGCTCTTCTCATGACTTCGGGACTTCGGTGGTTCAGGAAGAGGCGGCTGGGCGCTGCCAAGGGGGGCCCAGCTTTCTCAAAAACTGTAGCACAGCTGGGCCCCCCTTTAGGCCCAGGCCCAGTACAGTTGAACCCCCTGTGCCCCCCTGATGGCAGCCCTGCCCCTCTATCCCCTAGGCCCTTGTAGGGTCTGTTGTAGGTTACGCTACGGTAATGAGGTGTGTACACTTGCCATCTGTGGGTTTTACATACAGTATGTGTGGAAGTGTGTACATATGTTAGTGTAAAGGTAAATGTATGTGTGTGTCTTACCCGGTTGCAGGAACCCATGTAGAGCCGCAGAGTTGGGGGCTCTGGAGGCAACAACATCAGCAGAAACATGATTTATAGTTCTATGACAACAGGATCCTCTAAATTACTCTGTAAAAAGTTCTATTCTGTAACAGCTGGAACAGAAGGTGCTATACCCAATGGCAGGTAATTAACAGACAGATTAAAAAGGAGCGGCCAGATCCACAGCCTTGAGGGCACTTCACTTGTAATTAAATGCAATCAGAGTAAGACTTATTATCAGCTGCTTTCAATCCTTTCAGGCCAGGCAAAATATCTTTCCCAAAGCCAATGTTCTTTGTGATGGGCAAGAACCTCCCGTGTGCCTCTCTAGAATCAAAAGCTCTGGCTCATTATAAATAGACAAGTTCCCCTACTTCTTTATAGAAATCCAGCGGGTTTGATCAATCTGATTGATTTTTCACAGAGGAACAAAGAATCCTGAAACTCATAGACTTGAATGTAGTGATGGGCAAATAAATTCGGCAGGAGCAAATTTGTGGCGAATTTACACGTTTCGCAGCCTGCGAATAAATTGGCGAAACTCCTGCGAAATTTGCAAAAAGTTGTTTCCGTGAAAACCGCTGCGTCAACATTATTCGGATGCCAATTGACTTTAACGCGAGCGTCATCCATCACTACTTGAATTAAGTAAAACGATTCAGTAGAAGCTCCAGCCACTCTCCATGGGGCTGCTGTACCAAGCGCAGTAAAATCCCATACAGATCAGTCCAAGGAACACTTAGTATATTATATAGTGAATAAAGTACCCCCTCTTGTAAAATATAAGGATATTATAAGTTACCAAGGAGTTTCATGACAATATAAAAACATGAGGCCGAAGGTCTTGGAACTCTGAGGTAACTTCTAATATCCTCATATTTTGCAACTGGGGGTACTTTATTTATTATAATACACACGTTTCAGTGAGTCATGTGACAGAAATGACATCAGATCTCACCGTTTATAACTGATGACATCAGAACTCACCGTTTATAACTGATGACATCAGAACTCACCGTTTATAACTGATGACATCAGAACTCACTGTTTATAACTGATGACATCAGAACTCACTGTTTATAAGGATATCATTTACAAGATATTCATGGCTTTTGTGTATTATGTTATTATAATATACAAGATTCAGTGAGTCATGTGACAGAAATGACATCACTACTCACCTTTTATAACTGATGACATCACTACTCACCGTTTATAAGGATATAATTTACAAGATATTCATGGCTTTTAATTAGCAGATTTTCACCGTAGGACAATATCACATTCAGGTGGACTAAATCTGGTGCTTAATATCAGAGCTCACTATAGCTTTGGGGGTCATTGGATTAGAACATACTTATTAATTTAAAGGAATGTCTATGTTGCACCCAGAGTAGTCACCTCTTTTAATAATCAGTCTTGGTCATGTACCTTGGTACTGGATACCATATTATGTCTAAATATATAGAATAACTGCCAATGGCAGAACAACTTCTGCAGGCTGGGTCATGCCGCACTTAGTGGACGCCTTCTATTTGGACAAAGGGTACATGATTCTATGTAGTTGGTGTTGGATAAATAAAAAATATAGGGCTGTAGAATCAATAAAGTTGGATCGCTCAAGGAGCCATTCGTTCATGAATGCACAGGCCCCTCCAGTCAGTGAAATGGCTTTCCAGGTCAGAAAAGAGTAGGATAATAGGGTCTCCCTTGGGTTTGATGTATTATAGACTTTACTCTAGTGAAGGGGAATTTGTCCCGTTTCGATTCAGCTAAAAATTCATGGATTTACCGCAAAATTCGCGAAATGGTGAAACATTTGCAAAATGCATTGAAGTCAATGCGCGTCAAAAAATATTTGTTTAATAGTCAATTTCGATGCCCGCGTCATTTTTTATACACGCGCCTATTTTGTCCAAATGCATTAAAGTCAATGGGCGTCCGAATAATTTTGACTCGCGACCAAATTTAAAAATTGTCGCAAGACTATCCTGACATGCCCAAATTTTTTTGATGCAGCGGATTTTTCACCAGTGAATTTGCTCTGCAGTTTCGCAAATTTATTAATTTTTTCCCCCTAACTGACTTTCAGGCTGGGCCCCCTTAGTTCATTACAAGGTTACAGATATATAGAAACATTGCGGTAACAGTCACCCTGCTATAGTTCCAGGGGTACCCAGGGTATAAATAAACACTCATCCCAAATCTCCCCCTAACTGGCCTTCAGACTGGGCCCCCTTAGCTCATAACAAGGTTACAGATATATAGAAACATTGGGGTAACAGTCACCCTGCTATAGTTCCAGGGGTACCCAGGGCACAAATAAACACTCACCCCAAATCTCCCCCTAACTGACCTTCAGACTGGGCCCCCTTAGCTCATAACAAGGTTACAGATATATAGAAAAATTGGGGTAACAGTCACCCTGCTATAGTTCCAGGGGTACCCAGGGTACAAATAAACACTCACCCCAAATCTCCCCCTAACTGGCCTTCAGACTGGGCCCACTTAGCTCATTACAACGTTACAGATATATAGAAAAATTGGGGTAACAGTCACCCTGCTATAGTTCCAGGGGTACCCAGGGTACAAATAAACACTCACCCAAAATCTCCCCCTAACTGGCCTTCAGACCCTTAGCTCATAACAAGGTTACAGATATATAGAAAAATTGGGGTAACAGTCACCCTGCTATAGTTCCAGGGGTACCCAGGGTACATATAAACACTCACCCCAAATCTCCCCCTAACTGACCTTCAGACTGGGCCCCCTTAGCTCATAACAAGGTTACAGATATGTAGAAACATTGGGGTGTCACCCTGCTATAGTTCCAGGGGTACCCAGGGTACAAATAAACACTCACCCCAAATCTCCCCCTAACTGACCTTCAGACTGGGCCCTCTTAGCTCATAACAAGGTTACAGATATATAGAAACATTGGGGTGTCACCCTGCTATAGTTCCAGCACTCATCCTAAATCTCTCTATTTTATAATTCATTTTACTTACTTGCAAAGGGCTAAGAAAAACTTTTCCAAAAAAATCTATTTGCTTTAATGGGCTACATTGTGGCTACTAGCAGGCGGCTTCCTCCCTAATGGGAAATCAGAAAGAAAGACACAGCTCCTGTATTTCACTGTTGTGTGTCAGGAGCGACCCAGTGCGCTAATTACTGATGATTGATAGGCCCTTTGTGATCAGCAGAGAGTGTTGAGACTGCGGACAGTAAGTGATATTGATTGATGCTGATTGTTTGTTTCTCAAGGGTAATCGGAAAGTTTTGTGTTAAGTGAATTGAAGACTGAGCTTGAAAGAGTGAAAGACCAAGATGGATTGTCATTTTCTAGCTTGGCTATAGGTTTTCTATACAATGATTCTGATGTTCACCATCCAGTGTCCCTCAGGGCCCAAAATCTCTGACACTGCACCTGTGGTCACTGGGTCACCGAGAATGCATATAGGGTGGGAATTGACCTTCCCTAAAAATACAATCGAAATAAAGTTGACCACACTTTTCCAGTTTTCCAGCTGAATCCCCACTTGTTCAATGATGTTGGAGAAGACCTCAACCAATTGTCATCCTTTGGAGATACCATAAAGTTGAAAACACAAGGGCATTTCCACTTGTTCAATGGGGTCATTAAACCTGCTTCTGGGTAAATACAGTCTGACCCAATGGTGTAGACCTCTGGACAATGATTAGATCTCAAAAGGGCTATGTTGGAAAAGACTTCAACCAATTCCCATCCTTTGGAGATATCTGTAAAGTTGACAACACAAATAATTTCCAATTGTTCAATGAGGTCAGACAACCTGCTGGTGGGTAAACACAGTCTGATCCAATGGTATAGACATCTGGACAATGCTTAGATCACGAAAGCGCTATGTTAGAGAAGACTTCAGCAGATTGCCATCCTTTGGAGATATCTGGAGGATCAACCCAACCAAATATCAATCAGGCAGGCTGTTATTGTGGTCTCATTCATAGGTCAATGAGCTGTTGAGATGGTAGTGAATACAGCGAAAGATTCACTGGCACACGGGTAATGGTGGCAGGGTGATACCCTTGCTTTAAATTTATTTAATGCAGCATGCAACGTTTCGGGGGATGTCCCCCTTTATTCATGCTTGATAAAGGGGGACATCCCCGAAACGTTGCATGCTGCATTAAATAAATTTAAAGCAAGGGTATCACCCTGCCACCATTACCCGTGTGCCAGTGAATCTTTCGCTGTATACATTTGATAGGTGGCCCATACCTATCTCACTGGGCACCAGGACTTTGTGATTAGAGGACCAGGGTGTGCGTCTGTATTTGAACTTTTCCGAGATGGTAGTGAATGTCACCAAGTGAATGGTCATCTTAAATCTCTTATATTCAGCAGCAAAACAGAAGATGTAGGAGATGGTGGGGTGTAGGCTTAAAGAAGACCTGCTGGGATGGGAGCTGAATGATCTGCTTATGGATATGTGTGCAAAAAAGGTATATGCTCAAAGTTTTGTGGGGTATTTGTCTCCAGAAACCTCTAGTTGTGCTTCAGCCAAGAATTCTGCCCAGTCTTTAAAGAGAATTGAATTACCAAGATCAATTTACTAAATATATAAAATATTTATATTGAACAATTTTTTTTTAATTTAATGAACTTTATTAGTTTTCAAAGACATATTTTCCACAAAGTAAAGCTTAGTAGTGTTAACAGCATAATCTCAACAAATGTAGCATGTTTAAACTGTGGTATTAAAACAATAAACGTTGGCTCCACCACAGTCTGTTTATTTCTTTGGTCTGTGCATCCCCACATTTTGTTTTCCCACTCCATGAAGAGAGGGTTACCGTTGGAATATATTATGTGAGGGATTTCCACTGATGGTTTTAAAGGCTGTGGCTGGCTAAAATGAGGGCCGGCTAGTACCCATTGGCAGTATTCCTATAGCAAATGCAATACAACCCATTGACATATGGACTGTGTGGAGAGAGTGTCTGGTACTGGTTGTGTACTAAGATCAATAATGCAGAGGTGAGGAACCTTCTCCTGCTTACTGGGCCTCCAACCACTACAATAAACACTACAATAAAGTGAAGCAAATGTATTTATTAATACTACCGTTAGTATGTCTATTATACATATAGGGAACTGTAAAAAAAAAAAAAAGTATTTATTAAAAAAAGACTATTTATAGAGCTTACAGTATATAAATATCTATACATATCACATATAGCTCAGGTCAACATGTGCCTCCTTCAGCCTGGGCCACTAACTGATATATATATATAATCTCCATAGCTCTTTGAACTGTTAAGAAATCAGATACTTGGTGTCAAGGCCAAGAACAGCAGGTGGACCTGCTTGCTCCCAGGGTCCATTAATTGGGAATGACATGTAATCACATGGAGCTGTGTGATAGATGATACGGTACAATGCGTGGGAGACGCTGATAACCTCTCTGCTTGTGTGCTGTGTGCGTTTTGTGCCTAGAAATAGGATCGATAAGTAAACTAGATGAATCGTTGGAATATAATTTGTCAAAATGCCATTTACCAATACATTTTGACATTGACATTTTGATAGAATCTCTACCTTGTCCCAGGGGTGTAGATAGAACTCAATAAGCACTGGCTTTGCAGAAAGGCTTGGGCTTCATCTCAGGGATAACCCATAGATGTCCAATCTGCACCTCCATATTGCAATCACTTTAAAGGGTTGTACAGGTATGGGGCCTGTTATCCAGAATGTTCAGGACCTGGGGTTTACAGGAAAACAGATATTTCCGTAATTTGTGTCTTCATACCTACTAGAAAATCTTTTAAACATTAAATAAACCCAATAGGCTGGTTTTGCCTCCAATAAGGATTAATTATATCTTAGTTGGGATCAAGTACAAGCTATAGTTTTATTATTACAGAGGAAATCTATATTTAAAAATTTGGATTATTTCATTATAATGGAGTCAGAGCTTTCTGGATAATGGATTTCCGGATAATGGATTCCATACCTGTACAAAATTCTATGTGTTTATTTATATGTATATCTGTGATTTTACCAACATTTGTCCTGAAGGTCTGGAGAGTGGGCAGACTGGGGAGAAAGAGGGTGCAAAGCAAAAGCTATTCCTGCCCTTCCTTAAAACAAGCGCTACCCATAGGAAGAGGCAGGCCTTGCTTTGCCACCATTATTTTTGCTGCCCTAGGCCCAGGCCTTTGTGGCCTTTCCTCAAATCCAGCCAGGGTCGGACTGACCAGACGCCCTCTCCCGATTTCCTGGCCCTACAAAAAAAAATTCGGTGGCACCAGGAAATCGGGAGAGGGCATCTGCGTGCCATGCAACACATTGGGTATTTTTCAAGAAAGGAATGATGAGAGGGCTGGTTTCATAATTGCAATTATGTCCTGAGATTTCACAGCAGTGTCCTTTTCCAAAGGTTTTTGGCTGAAAGGCCTAAATGTTTACAGGTTAGTATAAAATATAGAGCGTCTCTGTAATGTCTCTGTACCTGAAAGTGAGCATCCAGGGAAGCTGAAAAAATCTAATATGCAAAAACTGCCCTAAAGGGACCCCAACTGGGCCAGGATTATCTCAAGATAGCACAGCTGGGTGCAGGGGAGCATAAATAATTCTATTAGATCTGCCTGGATTGCCAAGGGTTTAGCCTAAAAACACATTGGTGGGTGGAAGACAGACTTGGGTAAAACATGAAACACCTTTGTAGAGAAAGGGAAAATTTTCCAGCGCTGTCATCTCCCACTCAGCGAAATATACGACCGTACGGCTGACAAAGCAGAAGGCACAAAGCGTCTCGGCACTGTCAGAACTGCTAATATAATCCACAGAAGTGTATCTGCTAACGGTGCCGCTGGCTGAGAGCCTGACAAGATCTCTTCAGACATTTTTCACAAGTCTTTCTGTCATCTAATCCCCCATAAAGGGTCACTAGTTTGCACAATTTTACTATGAAACCTTTGGCTAAGGCCTGGGTTCTTTATTTTACATTTAACCTTATTGTCATGGGCTCTCAAGTTCACTTGGGATCCTTGGGAAGCAAAAATAAGATAAGAAGATAAAAAGAAAAAAGGACAAATTCTATACTTTATTATATTAGTATATTATATACTTCATAAATGATCCCACCATCAAGAATAATGGCCATTTTCAGTCCAAGAGGGGGATTATTGGGAATATGGTGTATGGTATAGGGTTCTAGGGTTTGTCTTGCTCCAATAGACTGATACTATAGGATAGATGTAGGGATGGCTTGGGGGTGATAGGGAGGGAAATTGAGAACAACGGAGAACACAGTATAGGTGTCGGCCATAAATCAAGCCTATGAGTAAGTGCCCCAACAGGTACGAAACACGTTAGGCCTTTCCCTAACATGTTCTAATAAATATTTTGTATTTGTTTTACTTTCTGCTTAATTTTTTGGAGGAACTCACATCCGTGGTTGTGTTATTATGTGCATGGTCCCTTGGCCTGGGGTGAACTATGAGTTTGTCCTCCTGTTTATACTACTTTTCTTTTTCAACTTTTGAAATGATATCTGCTTTGGCAGTGTTTATATTGGCTTTGTGCACTATATATATTTTTTTGTAGTTGGCCATAAACCCCCATCCCAATCTCCAACCTCCCCCAGAACACACATTTTCTGTTAAATTTAAAAAATTCAGTGCATCTTTTAAAGAGAATCACTCTCTCTGTGTACAGATGGGATTAAGATGCTCCCGTGCTCAGTCTCCTGTGAGTTAATCTGCCGTTACACAAGGGGATGGTGTATGGAATATATTGAATTGTCTGGCTGAGTTACACTCTCTCCAGTTCCACCCGATCTGCTTATATTTGTCTGTTAATCACGGAATCTGCGTAGTGACATTTGGAGCAGAAAAAGTAATAAACCTGTATCAACATTGTGTATATGCTCGTACATCGAGATCGAGATCGAGAGCATAATATTGGGATTATAATGAAATGGCTGTGTTCATGGAATGTCTTTATTCTCGTTCCACCCTATTTATTCCGTGCAACTGGAATGCTATTGTAGACCACAGATGCCCCCTTTGCGGCATGTTCATGAAAAGTGTCTTACAGTATTTCAAAAGTCTAGGAGGTCCTAAACTTCCAGTTAAACTATTTCATATTAAAATTGTGCAAAAAGGTGACCCCTGTTGATGGTGCCTTGTGAACAATGGTAACACTCAAGACACCTTACATTTGGCCTTCACTCATACTGGAGGTTACATGCACTACCATTGGAGAAACAGGAACAAGGGGTTTCACTCCACGTTCAGCTTCTTGAGTCCCCTAAGCAGATTACTGGCAAACACTTTTAGTACTAGATCATTTAGTATAACTGTAAATCTAACCTCAATTATTTATCCTCACTGGAGTCGGCTGCTCAGACACAGATCTCAACTTAGGTACACAAGCCCTAAATCGAATTGATCCTCTACCGGCCCAAGCTCATCAATGAGCTCCATCTTGAGGATGGATCTTATGTTCTCTGACACCATTAACATTACTAGTAGGGCTAACATTGTTCTGCTTCCATTTGTACCCCAGGGAACATTCACCAAAAAGTTGGTTCCGACCATACCCCAACACCTAGGGTTTTACACTTCCTTCTTAACCACAAATATTTATTCTTACTAGGATAAGCTGCTCATATACATTTGTCTCTATCACTAACTGATCTTCTCTTTGCCCAAGCTCACTAGGGTATTGTGCTCCAGCCTCTGGTTCTACATCTCTCTCTGCTAGAAGAAGGATGCTGTGTAATTACTGTGACTCTTTTCCAACTCTGACATCAATATCACTAGTGGGTTACCATTATCTCTGGCACTCATCTAAAGGGGGGGGGTAATTTTAGATACATGGTTCTATTTGCTATTTAGGTTGACCATTCTAAGGTCCTAAACTGCAGATAAAAGATGAAGTTAAAGCCATAATTTTGGAGCAGTTGTCTAGAAGCAGAAAAACTAATCTGCTGGAGAACCTGCACAAATAAGGGTATAGTGTAGGGATAGAGACAAGGGGCAAAGATGAGCCTTAATCAACATGAGTAAAAGAGAGCAACAAGAACAGCATTTTATATTGAAGAAGCACTTGGAAAAATTTTTTTATTCTAGTCAAGTGGTAATGATAGCACCTAAAGGGATCCAAGCTGTAAGGGTTAAATAAAATGAATGTACCTTGTGTGATTGGAGCTCTGAATGAGACAGCTAGAAACTCCAGAGGATGCTGAAAGCCATATGGGAACAGCAGGGTCACTCTGGATCCATATTTGAAACAGCTTTGGGGGGAAACAATGTTTTGCATGTAAACATTAATAATTTATAATTGTTATACAGTAGCCTACCTCTCTACCTACCAGTTTCACAGTCCTCCTGCCACCAAACATTGAAAGTTTAGGAAATAGGCTGGATAGACACAGGTCTACCATAGGCACACAGGACCCTTTCTCAATGCAGAACCTCTTGGCAGTCCTAAGCTTTGTAGATGAAAACAAGGACAAGTCTACTGGTAGTGCCTCCTGAGGATGCATTGTGAGATCTTTTTAATCTGTGCTCTTCTCAAAAATCAACCCTTATTCACATCTTAACATAAGCAAACTTGGGCAAAGTTGGGTTGTTTTGGATAAGCAGGAGGTCATACTTGGTAGCTCGTAGAGGCTGCTACACTTGGGAAATGTAGAAGAACCATCTATAAAAACCATTTATACTTGAACACATATATGTATTTTCTCAATTTTATGGGTGTTTAGATCCCTCTTATAACTCCTCACTTGTAGAATTGCTGGTTTTTCCTTGGTTCTTGACACAAAGCTGTCTTGCATCTAGTGATAAACATTAAACCAACTGGACAGGCCTCAAAACCTTTTTTTCTTGGGAGAGTTGCCTCAACATCAGCTGCTCCAAGAATGTGAATGTGCCCTTTAAAGAACCACTAGAATGTGTTGGAAAGTCAAACTGAAATCTATATTCACCTGCCGTCAACTTCAACATTACTTAGCTTTAAAATCCTAGGGTGCTTTTTTTTTCTCTGTATGACCTTTTCATAGATGTCTGTCACAAAAATGGAAGAAAAATACAGCAGGAAACATTCTGCCTCAATACATTTGCCTTATTGATATGCCACTACTAGAAGCACTAGGGCTTACTGAAAGGTTTAAGATCCATATAGGGAAGTAATAAAGAGCAGTTAGTTAAGTGCCAGCAGTCGACACAAGCTCTTAACTAACACCGGATGCCGACTGAGATGCATCAAGTTGGAAAACAGAGAAAAACTTTTTTTTTGGCCCAAACTATATAATGATTTACAAGATAGAATATCTGTTCTTTTTTATTCATTTGGAATAGACCGCAGTGAAGATGCGCGAGGAATACTCAAGCTGTTTCTTGTGCTTTTACAAAGGCTATGGGCTTGTTTGGAGTTATAGTGCATGTTCCGTGGTGCTCGTCTTAGACTTCATGTTCTTGACATTTTGGAGCTTATTATCCAGCTACTTGCTAAGAGAAGCTTTGACGACCTAGGGATGGTCAGAATTTTAAAAGCATGCACCCCACCGTAGTGCTCAGCAGACTTTATTGTCCTGGTTAACAGGGAACCTTTCTTGTTGGGTGACTTGTCTAAGTAATTGCAACAATAGTTGCGAATCCCTCCAAAAACAGTCAAGATTATTAAAAGAATGCAAAAATATTTATTAGGACTTAGTAGAAAACGGCCTAACGCATTTTGAGCCTATGAATAAGGGTCCTAACAGGCACGAAACGCGTTAGGCCATTTTCTACTATGTCCTAATAAATATTTTTGCATTTTTTTAAACAATCTTGACTGTTTTTGGAGGGACACAACTATTGTTGCAATTTTGTGGATATGCACATATCCACATATATGTGGACTAGAATGAACTGTGAGTATATCCCTCCCCCCCACATAAACAAATTTTTTGCTTGCATGCATAATTTATTGCCAACTTTTTGATTGTGGTAGTGCACATACTGACCCCTGACACCTGTTCCTTCTGTTTTTGTGACTTGTATAAGTGCATAATTGCAACCAGAAAAAAACAGTTTTTGCATTCTCATGTTGTTCCAAGATAAAATATTGAGGTTTAGTTCATTGGTGTCACGCTAGGTTTTCCAAAAACCCAGAAAAGAACCCAAGGTTCTGGTCTTGGCTTGCTCTTCTTCTAATATCCACCACCTTTCAGGTACTCGGATGCCGCCAGGACTTATAGCAAGAGAACCAAGGGTTAATTTCTGGGCAAGCTAGGAAACCAGAGCGTCTGAACAGATGGACGGGAACCAGGCAAAAAACAGGCAGGGTCAAATACCAGGATGACAGCAAGGTTCCAAATCAGAATCCAAAAAACTTAGTCAAACAGGCCAAAGAGTCAGGACAGGCAGCAATCATCAGAGTCAGAACAGGCAGGAAGTCAAAACCATAGATATCAGAATGCAGAAAGCACCCAGGAAGTAGAAAACAGAACCTACGTTGGGCTTCCATGTATTGTGCCCGGGGCCCTTTAAATTTTTTGAAAATTTGAGCATGCACCTGTGACTAAAGAAGACGCATGCGCACCTGAAGGAGGCGGGAGGCCCCACACCTGACCGGCCACTTTACCACTGGACCACCAGGTAATATTACAATTGGTCAAATTTCTTGGAGGTTTCTCAGAAGGGTGGACAGCTGGTGCTCATAGTTTTTCTACAGCAGATGGCCTCCTCATTTAGCAATAATGTCACAGAATGATGTCACAGAAATGGAGTCTGGGCATCTTATTAGACTGATGTTCCAGAGCAGACATATAACAGACCAGGGAGCAACATGGCACAATGTTTATTTCAATTAGCAAAGGTTTCAGAAATATATCTTTATATGGAATGATATTGTAGTGTATTGTAGGAGCTATCTAAGATAAATTTCTAGGTCAATGGAAGTCCAACCTTTGGAAGACCAGCCTTTGTTCCGGGACAACGTAGTTACATACCAGCCATTCAGTCATAGTTCCAATAAAATCTGGGACAGCAGATTAGTCTTCATCATAAACTTAAATGACCTTGAAGCAGGGCTTAAAAAATATTTATTCTTCTCAAATATCACCTTAATGGGTCTTCAGGCTGAATTCATCTGCTTCTGCTTCAGCTTTAGACCCACCACCCCCATCATCACCATGGGGACCATGGTTTGAAAACCAGTGGTCTAGATAAAGATGCTTTACTAAAGTTCACTTCCATCTCATCCTTGGAAGTGACCCAACATCTTAATTTTGTACCATTACCCTAAACTAGATCTAAGTATAAGAACAATGTGAGGTTGTCTTAAATGGAGACCTACATGACAGCTGGGGGAATACTCAAGTGAAAGAAAGCTGTTCATTAAAATATACCACACCAATTATTTGTTTGGTCTTTTGGAAGGGGCTGATAATTGCTCCTGAGTTCAAAGCACAGGTTCAATACCTTTTCACAAAAAAAACTATAAATCAATCCAAGATTGTAAATTACAAAAGAAAGGACCAAGGAAACAGATCCATGTCTCAGAACCTTGAAGGTATCTAGCATTATTCTTCAAGTACAAATCAGTGACTCTACCCCACAACAATTCATGAGAAAACTCAGGCCATGAGTAAGACTGCTTCATGATTTCTTCAGGGACTGGCTTGTTTTTATTTAATAAGTTAATAAAATGAATATCTAATGAATAAAAATTACTTCCAAGAACAATTACACTAATCCTTAGAACAGAGCTAAGCCCGTTCCCACAGCATTTCAGCTTATCCAGCCTGAGCAATCTGAAGCTTGGATACAAGATGTCTTTAGGGTAATAAAAAAAACTAGAAAAAAGCATCTTGATACTGCATCCAGTTCAATTATTATAAGACATTTCATGGTTTCAGACCCATAATATTTTTTATTATTCAACTACAACTAACAGAACCTATGGACAGTTGCAGGGTGAACTTAGCAGGATTGATTTACAATTTTACAGTTGACCTGTTAATTGACCTTCTATATCTACATTTCTTTCTCAGAGGCTAATACTATAGGCACCATCTCTCCCTACTATACCTGCTATCCCACAGTCACACTCCCTTCCCAGAGACTATTATCCACTGTTACTATAGACACATCTCTCCCTACTATACCTGCTATCCCACAGTAACACTCCCTTCCCAGAGACTATTATCCCCACTGTTACTATAGGCACCATCTCTCCCTACTATACCTGCTATCCCACAGTCACACTCCCTTCCCAGAGACTATTATCCCACTGTTACTATAGGCACCATCTCTCCCTACTATACCTGCTATCCCACAGTCACACTCCCTTCCCAGAGACTATTATCCACTGTTACTATAGGTACCATCTCTCTCTACTATACCTGCTATCCCACAGTCACACTCCCTTCCCAGAGACTATTAACCACTGTTACTATAGGTACCATCTCTCTCTACTATACCTGCTATCCCACAGTCACATTCCCTTCCCAGAGACTATTATGCACTGTTACTATAGGCACCATCTCTCCCTACTATACCTGCTATCCCACAGTCACATTCCCTTCCCAGAGACTATTATCCCACTGTTACTATAGGCACCATCTCTCCCAACTATACCTGCTATCCCACAGTCACACTCCCTTCCCAGAGACTATTATCCACTGTTACCTATAGACACCATCTCTCCCTACATAACCTGCTATCCTACAGTCACACTCCCTTTCCAGAGACTATTATCCCCACTGTTACTATAGACACCATCTCTCCCTACCTGATTACCTGCTATCCCACAGTCACACTCCTTTCCCAGAGACTATGATCCCACGGTGTTTTACTATAGGCACCATCTCTCCTACTATACCTGCTATCCACAGTCACACTCCCTTCCCAGAGACTATTATCCACTGTTTACTATAGACACATCTCTCACTACTTATACTGCTATCCCACAGTCACACTCCCTTCCCAGAGACTATTTATCCACTGTTACTATAGGCACCATCTCTCCCTACTATTACCTGTTATTCCCACATTTCATCCACTCCCTTCCCAGAGACTATTATCCACTGTTACTTATAGGCACCATCTCTCCCTACTATTACCTGCTTATCCCACCAGTCACACTCCCTTCCAGAGGCTATTATCCCACTTTACTATAGGCACCATCTCTCCCTACATACCTGTTTATCCCACAGTCACACTCCCTTCCCAGAGACTATTATCCCACTGTTACTATAGACACATCTCTCCCTACTATACCTGTTATCCCACAGTCACACTCCCTTCCAGAGACTATTATCCACTGTTACTATAGGCACCATCTCTCCCTACTATAACCTGCTATCCCCCACAGTCACACTCCTTCCCAGAGACTATTATCCACTGTTACTATAGGTACCATCTCTCTCTACTAATACCTGCTATCCCACAGTCACACTCCCTTCCCAGAGACTATAAACCACTGTTACTATAGGTACCATCTCTCTCTACTATACCTGCTATCCCACAGTCCACACTCCCCTTCCCAGAGACTATTATCCACTGTTACTATAGACACCATCTCTCCCTACTATACCTGCTATCCCCAGTCACACTTCCCTTCCCAGAGACTATTATCCTACTGTTACTATAGACACCATCTCTCCCTACTATACCTTGCTATCCCACAGTCACACTCCTTCCCAAGACTATTTATCCACTGTTACTATAGAACACCTCTCTCCCTACTATACCTGCTATCCCACCAGTCACACTCCCTTCCCTAGAGAACTATTATCCACTGTTACTATAGACACCATCTCTCCCTACTATACCTGCTATCCCACAGTCACACTCCCTCCCAGAGACTATTATCCTACTGTTACTATAACACCATCTCTTCAACCTACTATACCTGCTATCCCACAGGTCACACTCCCTTCCAGAGGACTATTATCACTGTTACTATAGGCACCATCTCCCCTACTATACCTGTATCCACCAGTCACACTCCCTCCCAGAGGCTATTATCCCACTGTTACTAATAGGCACCATCCTCCCTCTATACCTTTATCCACCAGTCACCCACTCCCTTCCCAGAGACTATTATCCCACTGTTACTATAGACACATCTCTCCCTACTATACCTGTTATCCCACAGTCACCACCCTTCCCAGAGACTATTACCACTTATCCCACTGTTACCTGCCACACTGACTGTTACTCACATCTGGTGTTGGATTTAGTGTGCAGGATAAGATCTTTTTTTGGATTATATCACGGAGCTCCTAGAGATTCCGATATATCACAGATTTGCTTAGGAATGGAATTCTCCATGGGGAATGTACTTAATGTTTAGTGCTATGCTCACTATGATCATTCTGATGTATTTTGCATGTATTATTGGATTTGTTATTTATACGACACTATTCATTCAAAAGTTCACTTTAATGGAATTGACCTATAACAATGCTTAATGTCATTTATTTAAAACCAATTTTTTTCATAATAAGGAAAATGTTGTTTTAATAAACCTTCTCTCTCTCTCTCTCTCTTCTCTCTCTCCTCTCTCTCTCTCTCTCCTTCTCTCTCTCTCTTATAATATATATATATACAGAAGTAGCTTCTATCTAGCAAATTGAGGCCCCATGAGTTAATACACCCACGAGTTAACCATAGGCAATGTAATCATCTATGACATTTTTATGGCCTAACCGTCGTGCATGCAGCACATAATAAAGATGAGGAAAGTCAGTAGCCAGTAGGTGTGAGAGCACTGAAGTCTTGAAAAAAAAAAGAAAGTACCTGTTATAGCTAACTCTTCTCTTATGCCCCGCGATAGCTGCATTGCAAGAAAACAAACAACACAGAGATGTGATGTACATGTTAGTGGGAGAATAATGTACGGTAAATGTCTCATGCACATAAAAAAAAAAAGAATCTAAGATAGATAAGCGGACCTGGTTTTCAAGTCATGTAGGAATATGGGCTTTCTGTGTAGTGTAAGGAAAAACCTAGCCAGTGCACTTGGCTAAAACTCCTAATGAAGTCCTACAGCAGATAATGTGTTAAGAGCTCCTGGTAGGACACTAATAAGACCCTTTGCATTTTAAGGAACCTCAATCCCAGAAACACAAGCACCTTATGTTTTATGGTCCTCTCCATGTTGCTCCAAGGATGAGTTTTTAGACCATCATCCAATCAGTTGGTGATCCCCATCTGCCATTTTCCCACCTTGTAAAGCAGTAATATTCAATATGTAATAGATTGGACTGGCTCTACTGAATTATAACAAACCTATTAATATTGCCTTTCAGCTGTAATAACTAATAAATGACATGCCTTTCCAGAAATGGCAGATCTCTCTTTTGGGTTGAAAGTGCGTAACTTAATAAGAGGGAGGTGTGCTTAAATGGAAAAGTCCCATAAAGATATGAATATATATATAATATATACATATATTGTACTGTATATATCAAATGGGTCTGTGGACAACATAAGCTTTAAGTGTGGTACAATAACTGTTGAACAAGAAGCAAGTAATTAAGGTACTTTAGTTGGAGAGCGGAACAAGTTGACACATCAATATTGCATTGTTTGTGCCGTGATGTGGCTAATTAAGCATGCCGCATGGCTCCCGCTTGTCTCACTTACTTGTGTTTAACACTAAAGTACAAAACGAACGTCACTGCTACTCCTGAGCTGCCCACACCCCAGACCTTTGCTTTGCCCTCGCTCAGCTCAGATGGATGGGACCAAGGTCAGCACCATATTTGTGACTAGGAAGGGAGAAAGCAGCAGAAAGGCAGAAACAGCCTGTCCCACTGCCAGCCCTGAAACAGACTGGAACCCCCAGTAAGATAAAGAGGAATTATAAAGTAATAGTTTGCCCAACAGCTAACCTTTAGTAAAAGCCTTTCGTTTTCTCAATGTGTTTAATCACTGTTCCTTTCGGTTCTTCCTTTCTACAAACTGCAACTTACATTTATTTATGGCTGACAGGGGGCTCAGTCGGAAGACCAGTTGGTTGAGATTTGTAAATGATGCCTCTTTGCTCTCCAGGAAATACCCAAAAGCCCAACTAGGATGATCGTACTAGTTATGTGAGTTTGAGGTCAAAACTATAATTGTTTTGCATATATACTAACTTATATAAAGGGGGCCCTATACAATGGTTGGACTTCCAAGGAGATTACAACATATAAAAGATAGGGGATTATTGATCAGTGAACATTCCCTGGTCCCCTGCTTATTAGTTCAATATCTGCCAAAGTGCATATACAGTACCTTCAACAACAGGGGTTTTTAGTTACAAAGATACCATCATAAAATTGGCAAGCCACTATACCAAGTCAAGGAAAATGGCGGTCATAACTATTTACCCCCAGTCATACTTTTCACAGGTTGGTATTTTCCTGCATGGTTGCATTTTCTTGGGAAAAGTGTCTCCTGACTTAGGCTTTAGTCTCACTGAAATCCATACCCAATGTGTACCCGCAACCTGAAGCTGCAATTTGACCCTCATGTTCCCTCTACCTGACACACTTAGCAAGCATATTTCCAACATTTTACGGCGAAATTGGCCAATGTTGAAAGAGAATTTGCCACAAGTTTCTGCTTTTGTTAGACCACCGGTCATAGCATACAAAAAAGGAAGATCATTGGGCTCCATGTTGGTACATTTCGGCATATACTACGAAGAGCACAAAGATTGGGTGGAAAAGACCAACTGGAAAAGTGGGGACTTTCCCCTGCTATAATTGTAATTGTTTGCTCGCAATGGTCCAACTGGGAGAGAATCGTTTTCCACCCTAGGAAAGGGTTTATGGCATTAAGATCAAGGGCCATTATCTGTTATTTCAACACAATGCTTATCATATGTAGTTTAAATACCCCGTGTGGATTAGCGTATGTGGGCACAAACAAAAAGAACGGTCCGCGAACGCATGATGGAAAACACAAGTCAGGCAATTAAGACATTGGTAAAAAGGAACAAGGCCAAGTGGCAAGGACACTTTCCCTTGGACATGGCCCCCCATAAAGGTGGAATCAGTTAAAGGAGAAGGAAAGCTATGGAAGGCCATTTATTGTCATAGATTAGCTGCACATAGTGCATAGCTAGAATGCTCATATTTATTCTGTAGCAATGTTTTTACCATAACCTGAGTAAAAAGCTCTAGAAAACTCTCTGTTTGTTTAGGATAGCAGCTGCAGTATTAATGTGGTGTGACATCACTTCCTGCCTGAGTCTCTCCCTGCTCTGGGCTCAGATTACAGAAGAGAAGGGAGGGGTGGGGGGGAGAGGAGCAAACTGAGCATGCTCTTGCCCAGGGCAATGAGGTTTATGCTGAAAACAGTTAGTCTGATACAGAAGCCCATGAGTACACAATAGAAGGAAAGAAAGGATGTGTTTCTTTTGACAGGGGACTCAGAGCAGCATTACTTTGGGGGTTACTGGTATATTTAGATGGACCTTTCTGATAAGGCTTACTTAGTTTTAACCTTTCCTTCTTCTCCTTTAAAATATCAAATAATAGAGACTATTGAAACTAAACAACGAGGTGGTAACAAACAGAAGGAACTTTTGTATAGAGAAGCATTAGATCAGGAAATTAGAGACTTTGGAGCCATATGGCTTAAATAAAGAATATGATCTGGGCCCTATTTTTAGATCATTTTAATGTCGTACAAACAAGGGTTTTAGGTATGTTAACCCCTTCCTTTCATAGCAAATAACTATATTCTTTCGTGAATAGTTGCTTGTGTTTGGGATAATACTGATAATGTGACAAATGCCCCTTTTGATTATGTCTACTTTTATCTTTTCTACAGATCTTAATATTATAGACTTTTTGTCTAATTTGCACTTTACGATGGATTTGCATGTGATGATTTGATGGACACTTGACATTTGGTAATATGCACTTTATTTTTGTATTGTTATTGAAGTGAATGTATTAACACTTATAGACCACCGGGTGGTGAGATAGAGTATAAAAGGCCACTTTTGATTATGTGCCAGTAAGCTTGACAAAAAGGCCATGTGGCCTGAAACGTTGCCGTGATGCCCCTGTGAAGCACGAATAAAGGCGTTTTAATACAAAAGAATTTGTTGGTGCTGTCCTGAAGTTCTTGTGGATTTGTGGTGCCAGTGGAAAGTGGCCACTGGTGGACGTGCACCATCCACAAAAGGAGTGAAAATCGTTGTGCTGACTGCTTGTCTATCCCACTACCTGACCCGCAATAGGCCACTAACCTTCTGACCCACGGGGAATGCAAATTCAGACGGATGTCACCAGCGCCGGATTTCACTTTTGGGCGCCCCTAGGCCGCGAGGTCCTAGCGCCCGCCTTCCCAGCGGCGGCTGGGAGGCATGCCGCCCCTATTTCTTTGCCGCCCTAGGCCCGGGCCTATGCGGCCTTGCCGCAAATCCGGGCCTGGATGTCACTCCCAGCGCCGAATCTTCACAAAAAAAGCTGGAAGAACCACAAGGGAGGGTGGGAGGGATCAAGCCGGCACCTTTGTTGAGTACCCACAGACTGCCTCCATGGCCAAGGAATCAGGGTCTTTTTGCCGAAACCCAGCCACTTTGCAGGTATTCTGAGGGTCCCAGACCTTATGCAGAACTCTATTACAGACTTGTTCCAAGCTCACCATTAGCTTTTATAGCACAGAGAGATAACCAGGACTAAAGCATTGGTTTCACAGGCTTTATCTTCCTCACGTGTGTCTTTATAGGAGTGAGATCGCCACATAAAATAAGGGATGTGCCACTTTTCCTGCAGAAGGCAGAGTGGAATAGCTTAGATCAGGGATCCCCAACCTTTTTCTCCCATGAGCAACTTTCAAATGTAAGAAGGGTTGGGGAGCAACATAAGCATGAAAATAGTTCCTGAGGATGCCAACGAAGGGCTGTGATTGGCTATTTGGTACCCCCTATGCAGACTGGCAGCCTACAGGAGGCTCTGTTTGGCATTAAAACTGTTTTTTATGCAACCAAAAATCTCATCCAAGCCTGGAGTTCAAAAATAAGCACCTGTTTTGAGGCAACTGGGAGCAACATCCAGGGTGTTGGGGAGCAACATGTTGCTCACAAGCTACTGGTTGGGGAATTCTGGCTTAAATGGTCCTGTTGTTGACCTGTCAGGTGATTCCTCAGAACAGTGGTTTCTAAACTGTGGCTCAGAACCTTCACTAGAAGGTCAAGATTAAAAAAGAGTTTGAAAATGTTGAGTTTGAGTTTCTCTCTTAGAAACTCCTGGAAGCAGGCCCGGAACTAGGGGTAGTCAGAGTAGGCGTGTGCCTAGGGCGCAAAGCTGGGGGGGCCACAGGCATGTACCTGCTTTGTTGCCTACCCCATGTCCAGTCCCGTCTCTCCCCAGCAGCCGCTTGAATCGTTGTGCGTAAATGCGCTTCAAACGCAGTCTTGCGCATGCACGCTTGAGCACAGTTTCACGCATGCGCAATCAAGCTCAATATCAGCCTGGCTGGCCAAGTTGCCTTGGGCGCCTGGCCGGGATGGCCCGGCTCTGCCTGGAAGACCAGCGTAAAGCCAAGGTCCAACAGGTCTTTAACCTTGTTAGGAGCTAAGGGGGGTCCTGGTCAAATGTTGTTTTTTTAGGTGGATTTTGACCCTACAAAGTCAGGAAACTACTTCCATTGATTATTCTTAGGGAGTAGTGAGGAAGCAGCTTCACAGCCTGAGCTAGGGGGACCCAATAACTGAGCATTAGATGATGGGGGTTTTTTTCCCAGAAACCAGAGTCCTCAATTAAAAGTGCCACCAGCATTACATTTATTTTTTACTTTTTAACACACATAAGGCAGGTTTTGCAGTGGAAAAAAAGAAGAATCCGGACAGAAAGAATAGGAAATGCAACAACCTCGGGTTATTTTTCTTATCTTGCTTCTCAGGCGACGTTCTTCAGCTCGCTACAGCAGCCTGATAAACAGATACAATAGAATCTGTAAATGTAGCTGGGAGGTGAGAAAAATTCATTATTCTGGAGACAGAGCAATGGAGCCACTTAAAAGATGTAACAAGATGAATGGGGGGGGTCGATTCTCATTTCAGCAGATATCTCAAACTTTTAACAATTGGCTTTTCTTTCTCTAAACTGCTGAATTACCCAAGAGAGAAGGGATATAATAGCAGCTGATGTCCAAGCCACATACATCGGCAAATGTATTCGGAAGTCGAAAATTACCCTACACAGTTCCAAGGACAGAGGAGTCATTAATCTGCAGAGTCAGCAGTTTTTCCAGTAGGAAACAGAAGAATGAAGCTACACGACACTGTGCTCCATTTATACCAGCTCTGTAGGTTCTTAGACCCACCACACTGCATTTTCCAATGCAAATCTCCTTCAATAAACCATGTACGTTGTTTAAGGAATAACAGGCATTTGTGATGATCTTATCCCTTTAATCTGCTCACCCAGGAGAACTTTACCTTGGGGTACAGCGGTGCTTTGCAAAAGCTTCCCAATCCTCCTAATGCTGATCCTGACCAAAACATACAGAATTCTGTTTGCTCACGAATCATTCATTTCATGAAAATATATCTGCTCTAGAACTGATTGGTTATTACAGTATATCAAAGGGTCTGTGATCTTCGTCTTGGTTCAATAATTGACCATAGTTTGAACATTGATACCAGTGTGGGCCCCCTGGATGACTAATTAGGCTACTGAAAGTCTACAGCTTTCACACCAGCTCTATCAACTAATGGGCTAAAATGGGAAATCAGGACTGGGCAATAAAGATCTGTATATGAATGGCTAGCAGACAATGAATGAACCTTCTGACCCACGGGGAATGCAAATTCGGACGGATGTCACTCCAGCGACGAATTTTTTTTTAAAAAAATTTAACAGCTGGAAGAACCACAAGGGAGGGATCAAGCCAGCACCTTTGTTGAGTACCCACAGACTGCCTGCATGGCCAAGGAATCAGGGACCAAAACCCAACCACTTTGCAGGTATTCTGAGGGTCCCGACCTGATGCAGAACTCTATTACAGGCTTGTTCCAATCCCACCATTAGCTTTTATAGCACAGAGAGATAACCAGGACAAATACATTGGTTTCACAGGCTTAATCTTCCCCACGTGTGTCTTTATAGGAGTGAGATGGCCACATAAAATATGGGATGTGCCACTTTTCCTGCAGAAGGCAGAGTGGAATAGCTTAGATGGTCCTATTGTTGACCTGTCAGGGGAAAAATTGGAAATCGGGACTGGGAAATAAAGATCTGTATATGAATGGCTAGCAGACAATGAATGAATGATTGAACCAAGAAGGTCATTGCAGAAGCAAGATTGCAGTGGCATTGAGAGGAAACACCATGGAAAGCCTAGTGGTCCCCAACCAGTGCAACATCTTGCTCACCAACCCCTTGGATGTTGCTCTCAGTGGCCTCAATGCTGTTTCTTATTTTTGAATTTCAGGCTTGGAGACACCTTTTGTTAACCTACAAAACCAGGTGTACAGCCAAACAGAGTCTCCTGTAGGCTGAAAGTCCACATAGGGGCTAACTAATACCCAATCACATCCCTTATTTGGCACGTGCATGGACTTGTTTCATGCTTGTGTTGCTCCCCAACTCTTTTTACATATGAATGTGGCTCGTTGGTGACAAAGTTTGGGGACTCCTGGCCTAGTGAAGAAGCAGATGGTGCTAAGAATGGATAAGGATAATGTCATTGTAAACTATGCTTTAAACATATTCTAGAGAATCCTCCCTCCCTGTGAACTGCAATACTGTTCTAACTTGGTGTAGATCTAATGATGTAGGTTCTAGAGAAACCACCTCTGTGAATTGTAGCACCATTCTAATTTGGTGTAGGTTTCGTGAATAATATTGTAGAGAAAACCCCATCAACTGCAACAATGTTCTATCCTGGTGTAGGTCTAATGACTTATGTTCTAATCTAGAGACACCTCCCTCCCTGTGAACCACAGTATTGTTCTAACTTGATGTACATCTAATAAATAATCAAAAGACTATGTCTTGTGAACAACAGCTCAGTATTAACTTAGTCTATTTATAAAGGTTCTAGAACCTAACCCCCATGAACTGAAGTAGTTTTATTTACAATATGTTCAGTAACATAGGTCCAAGAGAAAATCTCATCAACACCATTCTAACTTTTTGTAGGTCTAATGCCAATGAGTTTAGAATCCTGCTGTGAACTGTAGATCCATTCTATCTTGGTGAAAGTCTAATGACAAAGATTTGTGGAAAAAAACTTCTGTCAACCTTAGCACTCTTATATGACCTAGGATCTAGAGAAACCCTCTATATAACTTGATGCAAGTCTAATGACAAAGAGTCTACAGAAAAACCCTTGTGAAGAGCAACTTGATAAAAGTCTAATCATATATATATTTGAGAAATCCCTTCTGGGATACTGTTTGATACTAATCTTTCCCAATAATCAAACCTGAAGCTCTTTTGGAATCTGGTCATGATGTCTGTTACCTACTCCACATTCTTATTTTTCTGTGCTTTGGGAAGAATTTAATGAGGGTGCATGGACTGGGGCAATATCTCTAGGACAGCACTGTACGTAGGTAGAACATGAGCATTATTCTTTTCTATTCTTAGTGGGTAGGGCTCATCTGCTCCCATTATCCTCACTCATTGTCTGTTGGAATTACATCAGTTCCAACTGACAGGTCCCAAATAGTCTGAGATAGATAAACAGACGAGGCTCAGTACCCCAGGAAAAATAATAGCAATAATCTGGTCTCAGGATGAGAAAGGGAACAAACTTTCCTACAATTTGCTGCAAAATTGATTGTCACGATTTCACTTATTTAGAGCAAAATAGAGCATTTTCAGCGTAATTATCTGCAATTTCACTCTGTCAGTCCTGGCTTAGTCCATAGCAAGCTGGAGTTGGCCTTTTCACGCAATCGGGGTTATTCTGGGAGATTTTCAATTTTCCAACCTTACAATTTCAATCTGTAATGGCAACAGCAGGGCACAGGGCTGAAATCGCTGCTCTATTGTTCCCTCCTGTAAATCCCCTGCAGGCTTGTTTCTTTTCTGTTTCCATACCTCCCAACTGTCCCTTTTTCGGAGGGACAGTCCCTCTTTTGACAGCTCAACCTGCAGTCCCTCATTTGTACTGGAATGTCCCTCTTTTCTCTGCACTGAACAGCCAGAAAAAGAAACAAAGTTTCTCACTTAATTGGCTTTTAGCAGAGAGCCCAGAACAGCTAACAGGTGCAAATAAGATACTTTGTAAAAATTTTGACAGTTTAGATAAGGAGAACTTTCATAACCTGCCAAGTTTTGTAAAACGAACATGGTAATTAGGGGGTGTAGCTACAGAAAGGGGTGTGGTCAAAAAATTGCTGCGCTACGTGCGTAAAAAAATTTTTTGTCCCTCTTTTTACTTCCAAAATGTTGGGAGGTATGTGTTTCTGACTCTTGCAACCATATATCAGAAGTCAGTTGTCCTCTTGGTCTATTAATCAGCTGGATTTTGCAACTGTTTCAGGAGTCACAACCAGCTGATAATAGAAACAGCCAGAATAATACTGATTTTAGGAACATTTCTTCCTATAAGTAACTTCAAAACTAGTGTAAGATGTTTGAATGTACATTGCGTAGATGGTGTGCAAGACATTAGGGACAGTTTAGGAATAGAGCCACAGGTATCGAAATACAAAATGCTGTTGTTGTGCAAATTGACACCATCCATTAAAGGTACTTGCATCTAAATGTGCTCCTTGAACTTCCCTGTAGTTAGTTGCCCAGGGCTCAGTGCACCTGTCTGTCTCCCGAGCAAATGAAGGAGACGAAATCTGGAAATTTCCCCGCAATTCCACTGTGGGCTTAGTCAATCAGCACAGCAGAGTTGCATCTACAGACGTCACATCGCACTTTATAAAATAAATGATAAAAAATAAAATATTGTGTCATTTTGATGCATTGACTGGAATAGTCTGCACTATGGGGCAAATTTACTAAACGACGAAGCGCCTAAAGCTAGCGCTAATTCGCCAGCGTATCGCATTTTCGTTTATTCGCCGATTCACTAACAGACACTGGCGTAAATTCGCTAGTGTTACTTCGCAACCTTATGCCTGGCGGATTTGCGCAACAGACGTAACTACGCAAATTCACTAATGTGCGGATTTTTCTGAACGCTACCTTTTACGCCAGACTTCCTTTGCCACCTCAGACCAGGCGAAGCGCAATAGAATCCCAAAAAACGCTGGCATTTTTAAATTTTTTATGAGTGATAGGCTGAAAAAGATCGAAACATTTTTTGGGGCTCCCCTCCTTCCCCCCTACATTTCCTAACTCATGGCAACTTAACTATACAGTGGGCACATGTGTAGGGCAAAATAAAAATTTAATTTGCTGTTTTGAACGTTTCCCAGGCTTGTGTAGTGCTGCTAAATATTCTTCCATTGTAACTTCAATTTGGCACCGTATGCAAATTAAGCATCGCTAGCGTAACGTCGCTTTGCTTGGCGAATTAACGATAGCGCAACTTCGCAACCTTACACTTCCCCTGAGCGCAACTTTGGATGTTAGTGAATTTGCGTAGCGCTGGCGAAAATACGCCTGGCGAAGTGTGGCGAAGCGGACGCTGGCGCAACTACGAAGCTTAGTGAATTTGCCCCTATGGGTTTTGTCCTCAATTGCACTTTCCCCACTGGACTGTACGTAATTGCCCCTGCCTTTTCTTTGTACAAAAACTAGTTTAATGTTGAAGATTCTCTGGAAATTTTAAAGACGGTTTCCAAAAATCTATATCCTACTTCATGTTGTTCAGAATTCAACCAATTCAGCCTACTTAGCGCCACAAATTTTCATTGAGAATTCCTGGAGTGGGTATATTAGACACACAAAGTGGAGTTTGAAGGTGTCTTTATCTATAACAAATAATTCCATAGGTTTATGATTCCTCTAGGATTTCCAAAAAACAATGTGGTTATACGTCTGCTTTGGGCATTTCTAAGCTAATTTGTCCACTTGCCGTCTAGAAGTTCTGTAGAACTGGGCAGGTTTTCTGATGAATGGAAAGAGACCTGATACAATGACTCCCTGCTCTTCTCTTTCCAACGTTTCCTTTTACTTGTAAAGGTGAGTTGGATTCCTGTGTCCTCCGGAGAGACTCGGGGCTGAATACACGATTAATGAAGTCATTAAATGGTGTCTCTGCTTTTATGTTGTTACAGTGTGTGCTCAACATTGTTCTTGTATTGTTTGCGAGTCAGAAGTCACATTCTGATGTTCTGTTTGTTCATTATTGCCTCCACCTTGTGCTGCTCGGTGTCACCGGTGTCTGAGTGGAACAAGACCTTTGGCGCAGTAGTGGCCTTACTTGGCTCATAATTATAAACAACTAAACGCCAACGCTTTTACTAATACATTCAATAAGGGAGATAATGGCCGTACAACATTGCTGACTGCCTTAAATAGTGTTCGAGACCCCAGCATGTAGATTAATTAAGATACACCGGTGCTTTCGTCATTGGCTAAATGACAGCTAGATTTATTTAGATTTATTTTGTACCGATAAAGCAACAGGAATAGCCTGTTGGATGAATTTATTTTATATCATTGACCAACTACTAGAATTGATACCAAGGCTGGCATAAAAAAAGAAATGAAATTAATATTCTCAGCGCTCAGTTCCAATGTGTTAATAAGTGAGATAAAATTCAGACAGTTAGGAATCCGCCAGCATCCCCCGTTCATATTTTAATAAGTCTGCCCCTAAGTATTTCTCTGTCGATGAATTTTAATCAACCTGATGCTTAAAAGCCTCCCTTTCATATATAACGATCCTTTGGTAAAGGGTAGTGATGTGTGTGGGTAAGGGAAAACTAAACCTGCAAAACCTGATCCCACACCAGACCCTAACCTGCAAAGTGTTGCCATTGTGGTGCCCAACCTGTACCCTCATCTTCTCGTTCTGGACAATACTTCTGAGTGCGCCTCTGGTTCCAAGAAAGGAAATATTCTAGAGCTGCCCCAGTCTGAAACCCACCCAAACCAAACTCACAATGGTTGGCCAAGTTTTACCAAACCCACCCAACTGGTGGTCAACCCGCTGGTCACAAAAGGTTTTGGGTCAATCCGCACATCACTTGTAAAGTTATTTTAGTATAATAAGACTTACTACTGTTTCTGCATTTTAAGCATCTGTTTTTTAAGTATTCCAAAAATATGGTGACTGAATCAGCCCCATAGACTTACAATCAGACCCACTTCTGGGTCTGTGATCTGTCATGTAAATGATGGAGTAAGAGTGCGATTCACTAGAACTAGAAGTTTGCTACACAGTATGTGAACCTTGGAAATAGCACCTTGCCAAAGCAGATCTTAATTCTGTTTTTGTTGCAATTTGCTAGATGTAGGCAATGCAGGTTTATTCTGTTGATTCTTGAGAATGACTGAATTCAGTAGATGAATGCACTGAGACAAGCATCACCTCATTATTTGGTAACATTGTGGAAATCATTTCCCTAGTGGTGCAATCAAACCAGGCAATGCTACTCAGCCTCTCCCTGTAGTAATGTCAAATTCTTACCTTCACATTGACATCATCCAGGAACGTGATGGAGAGGGGCTTTTGTCCCAAAAGGAATGAACAAATTGGCTCAATGGGATGGTGGTTTGTCATGGTAGTCAATTTACTATGCACACTCATTAACTGTTTATGCCTGTTTCAGCAGTCAGCCCAGGCTTTAAAGCTCTAACATAGGGTCTACCAATCAGACGTCTTGCATTGGACCAGTCCAAGCAGTTAATTGAGTCTATGGGTTATTAAACAGGTAAGTTGGTCAAAACAGATCCTCTTCCCTATATAAAGTCACTGCATGAAGGGTCTGTGATCACTCTTCCCACTGCTTTTGAGAGGTTATGTTTGCAACTTTTACCTAATAAAGGGTCATTATCTTATCTATATGACAATATGATTCACATGGCACCTACTAAATCATTAAGATTTGTAAAACAATGGGAAAAAGTCTTGCGACAGTGTTTTGATGATGATACTTTGAATGGCATATTTAGAGACACTGTGAAATGTTCTGTTAATGTATTAATACAAGAGACCTCTCAAAAGGTCTTGCACCAATGGTACTTAGTGCCTGAAAGACTTTCCCAATGGTACCCGACCTCTTCCATGTTGTGCTTTAGGGCTTGTAATCGGACTGGTTCTTTTTTGCACGTCTGGTGGGACTGCCCTGTGGCAGTACGATTTTGGATCAGAGTTTACTCAATGATAACTAGTGTAACAGGTCTCTCACTCAAGAAGAACTCTGCAGAAGCCCTGTTGAATAAGCATGTACCTGGGTGTAACAAATACATCAGACGTTTGGTCACATATATTTTTTCCGCAGCCAAACAAACGATCGCCAAAGCCTGGAAGTCAACTACGCTGGATATTCAATCCGTGAAATCCAGACTGGATAACCTGTTGATATTGGAACGTCTCACCAGTATTGAAACTGGTCAAGCTAAAATATTTAATAGAATTTGGGGCCCCTGGTTGGCTTACCGCAACATTTCACAAGGCCTGCTATCGTGAATATATTGGAACTCATAGGACACTGCCAAGTTACTATGCAACTTTACACCTAGTGCTTTGATAAGTAACGTTAAACCCTTTAACGATCTCACGGGTACGCTCAGGATGTGTTATTTTTTCTCTCTCTTTTTCTTTGTCCATATTCTTTTTCTTTTATTTTTCCCCCTATTTTTTTTTTCTCTATTCTGGTTGAATATTTTACCTAAAGCACAATACTGATTTGCTTGTTGTACTTTGTGTGTGGATAATGAATGTACCATGATAACTTCTATTCCTGGACATCCCGGCAAGTACATTTACATATTGTCATATCTTTTGAAACGCAAATAAAAAATATTTGAAAGAAAACAGATCCTCTTCCATTGGGTAGAAGGATCATAATAACCAACCATCCATTGGCCTATTCCCAGTTTTACTATGGCTGATATTCATGCAAAAACAAAAGGCACTCCATGTACCCAAAAACATGCATATAGAATAGAACCCCCCCACCCACAGCCTTGCCATCTCCCTTTCCCATGTCTTTAAAGAGTCCTTTAAATACATTATTTAAAACTTCTCCTCTGGGTTTATAGAAGCACCAAAATACTGTCATATTAATGACTCCATTTCAACAACAACAATATTCTGTTCTTTTTAACCTTTGGGAAACGTAATTTTGTGTGGGAAACATTGTTTTTTATGGTTATTGTTGTTATTATATAAGGAAAAACAACAAGAGGATCATTACTGCGGTGCAAGAGGAGGAAAACAAAGTTACCCTGTGGCTCCATAATCCCCCCCAGGTCATGGTTGGGTCTTCACTGTGGATATCCCAACTATGATAAAACTTAAAGAGTAGGCACAGTTGACCTTTAGCGATCAGGCTGTTTGGCCTTTCAGATGAGAGAAAACACATAACATTAAGTAGGTTATGGTGATCACATTAGGAGGATAGAGGAATAAATTAGAGCTCTTCCCCGGGAACTCTGAATTAAAGTGCTTCGCTGAACGACATCCTTTGTGTAGCCGCCTCATAATTATAAGGTTCTCTTAGTCAATGTGGATGTTTTGTGTCATGATAAACGTTCTCTTAATTACCCCCTTTTCACTTAGATCCCCCGTCATAAAGCTGTCAGTATATACTCTGTAGAGAAAGACTCTGTGCTCCATTTGGTTTAATCTGAAGGGAAATTTGCATTTTCTTATATGAATTTTTATTTAATATATAAAAAAGGGAAAGGAAATGACTTAATGGTGTGAACTTAATCCTATGCTGCATATTTTAGTTTTATATAAGAGAGGGAGATGCCATATTGATTCCACAGGCATAAAGAGAACAGTATAACTGATTTGATTCCAAACTGTAGAAGCATTTGGAGATATGAGGTCAGCAATATGACAGCTCCCTCTTATAGTCAGAGGGGATAAGTAAATAATACCAGGGCTTTTGTATCTAAAAGGGCAAGTACACAAGCAGAACGTTCATTGCTGAGGGGCCAATGCACAATTGGGGACTTTATACGAGGGTATACTTATATGGCATAGTTTGTGAACATTCTTCTCCTTTGTCGTTTTATTTCTAAGCAATTTTTATCTGCATTTTTGTTACACCATTGAGGTATGTTCACATAATTCGGCTACTTTTACTGCACACACTTATATATATATATATATATATATATATGTTTTCTAGGTACGAGGTCTCTTTAAATTTGTATTGACATTTCTTGTTTTCCCTCCCCCTTTTTTCCTTTTAGTTCTCTGGTTAGTACTGGTGCTGTATTGTACACATTGTACATTGCCTATGATTAAGTGTCAGATGGACACGAAACGCGTAAGGCTTGAGATGATTGTTTAATAAAGTATTTTGTATTTTTTTTAACTTTTAGTCTGACCTGGTGTGGTTTCCAGTATTCCCTACACCCTTCTTTTTTGTTGCTATACGACCAATGCTCAATCCTTCATGAAAGGAATAGTTCAACCTTTTTAGTCTAAATAAACCTGCCCAACTGCTAGTTAATCCAGAGGAAGGTTAAAAAAAAAACCTTATCTGAAGCCTTTCCAATTGATTTAGAAGAGAAAAATTCCTTCCTGACTCCAAGATGCAATGGGACCAGTCCCTGGATCTACTTGTACTATGAGCTATCTCCCATATCCCTGTATTCCCTCACTTGCTAAACACCATCCAACCCCTTCATATACCTACAGGTGCGCTCGCCTCAGGCGGCAGCGCCAGATAAGTTTCCAGGGGCAGCAAAAAGACGCTCCTGAAATTCGGCTTTACTAGTGCGAGAGAGCGCAGTTGCGCTCTCCGCACTAGTGTTTCTGCGAGGGGAGGGGCGGCATTTAAGGAGCCGCCTCAGGCGCGTCTTCATTAGAATCGGCGCTGTATACCTATCTAATATATCAGCCTGTACTAGGGATGCACCGAATTCAGGATTCGGTTCAGGATTCGGCCAGGATTCGCCTTTTTCAGCAGGATTCGAATTCGGCCGAATCCTTCTGCCTGGCTGAACCGAATCCGAATACTAATTTGCATATACAAATTAGAGTCTGAGAGGGAAATTGCGTGCCTTTTTGCCACAAAACAAGGAAGTAAAAAAGTTTTCCCCTTCCCACCCCTAATTTGCAAATGCAAATTAGGATTTGCATTCGGTTCAGTATTTGGCTGAATCTTTCGCAAAGGATTCGGGGATTCGGCCGAATTCAAATTAGTGGATTCGGTGCATCTATGGCACCTTATAGCAGCCCCTCTGGCATTTGCCAGAACCCACAGATTGCCAGCCCAGCCTGCCTAGCAACCAGCTGTTCAGTGATCTCAGTGCAGCAGGAAGTGACACAGCAGCTAGTGAGTGGCTGGCAGGAAGAGGAAGTCGCAGATACTGGCACTTAAAGCTATCCAATGTATCAACCAGTACAATTCAGGAAAATAAATCTTTCTGAATATTTAGATAGATCCTCCTTTCATCTAATCTTCTAAGGCAATGATCCCCAACCAGTGGCCTGGGAGCAACATGTTGCTCCCCAACTCATTGGATTTTGCTCCCAAGTGCTTATATTTTAATCCCTGTTTTCAAAGCAAGTTTTAGTTGCATAAAAGTTCAGGTTAAACTGACAAACAGAGCCTCCTAGAGGCTGCCAGTCTACTTAGGGACTATCAACAGCCAATCACAGATCATATTTGGCACCCCCAGGAACTCTTTCATTGCTTGTGTTGCTCTCCAACTTTTTGAATGTGGCTCACAGGTAAAAATAAGTTTGTGGACCCCCTTTCTAAGTTTTTTAGCACTGGAGACCCAAACTACATGGCATAGTCTGAATGGGGCCTTACCAGTGCTCTATAAATTGAAAGAAATTAGTTCAATGATGTGCAGTGTTGCATTGTGGGTAAAGAACTGTGAATTGCACTCATTTTTTAACATTCCTTTAGCAATGAACTTTGCTGTTTTTTGGGGTTTTTTAGTTTATATTTATTCTCTGCTTGTTGCATTTACACATATGAGCCCTGAGACACTATAGTGATCATTTCATAGAGAATATATATATATATATATTATGGGATGCTAGTCTCTATAGGGCCTGTCCAAAAGGGCCCATGATTTCTGGGATAAAGCCCCCAGTTCCAAAGGGTATAGACATGAAAAACAAAAAAAGTTATCCCAAGACTCAATATTATATTAAAAATTTATATTCTTTATTACAGTGACAGTTGTCTCATACTTTTGGCTCTTGTGCTTTGTGGCTCCCAAACCAAAATAAATTAGAATAAATAAAGTCATAATTCCTTACATTAGGTAACCTTTGCAAACACACTTTCCTAGTTGATGGACAAGAAGACAAGACCAACTGATGATCTACCCTAATGTGGAAGAAAAAGTTTCCTCCCTGACGACAAGATGTTCCCTGGGATTGTTAATAGATTACAATCACATACTTTGCACCCCACCACTGATCCATTAGTTATTTATTATTTCCATATTCCTTATTTTACAGTGGAGATTAAGGATTGAGAAGGGTGTTAGAGTTGCTGAGCTTTAACACCTCCCAGAGCAGAATGGTGTTTGGCAGCTCAACACAATCAAGTACATTCTAATAAATTGACACAAGTAATTCAGACCCTTGAAAACTAGGCTACCCGCATTACCAGTTAATAGCTTAATCACAAGGAGTATTCTCTTTCTAATTAACAAGTATCCTCCTTCCGATGTGTGAGAATATGAAGTGAGAATAAATGCACAATGAAAAATCATTTTATGAGTATATGAAACTGGTGTAAATGTAATCCTTTTATAACTCATGCTGATTTATGTATCTACAGCTGATTCAGCCAGTGAGTTTATATCCTATATTAAAGGAAAACTAAAGCAGAATCTGGATAGAAATGCTGTATTTTATATACTTTACTTACTGTGCCTTCCCAGAGGTTCAGCAGCTCTATAACAGTAAAGACCCAGGCCTTCAAAGCTGCTCCAAGCAGCTCCCCATTTAAGATCTTGTTAAGCCTTATATTATATATGCTGTATATTGTGAGTGGGTCCCTAAACTCAGTAAATGACAGCAGCACAGAGCATGTGCAGTGAATCAGCAGAAAAGAAGATGGGGAGCTACTTGGGCATCTTTGGAGACACAGATCTTTACTGCTTAAGGACTGGGTGGCCTTCAGCTGTACAGAAGCCTACACAGAAAAAAAATTCTTTAAGGCACATGTACGCCCCAAAAATGAAATGAGGACAGTCCCGATTTTGACAGCTCAGCCCACAGTCCCGATATGTTACTGAAATGTCCCAACTTTCTCTTTGATCTCCTGCACTGAACAGCCAGAAAAAGAGACAAAGTTTCCAAAACTTAATTGGCTTTTGGCAGAGAGCCCAGAATACATGGCAGGTGCACTTAGATACATTTATTACAATTTAAGATAAGCAATGAATCAACTGTAACAATTTAAGAAAAGCAATGAAACAATTGTAACAATTTAAGATAAGCAAAGAAACAATTGTAAGATCTTAAGATAAACAGGTCTCTTGGGGAAACTGTGACTTGCAGCTTAAAGGGCAATTCACCTTCAAATTCTTTTTTTTTCACCGCAATGCAGTGCCCTAGGCAACCAAGCTGGTCGCATTGTCTCCCACCCCCTGACTGTCCGACCACACACACAAACTTGCATGCACAACCTCGAACAGACGCCCGCAGTCTCTCTCACTAGGAGCCAGAGTCCTGCAGAAAAAAAAGTGGGCACCCTGCGGAATGAGGGGACGATTTTCAGGTGCAGGTATAGATGCGGGTTCTTATCTTGTGTAATAGTGTCAATATTTTACTCATTTTAAAGTTTTTGGGAAAAAAAAATCTGTCCCTGCCCACTTTTGATGATGTCACTTCCAGTTTGCAGCAACATCACTTCCTGTTTGATGGTTGTCGGCAGGTTGCGGATAAGGCAGATGCTGGTCGGGGTCGGTAAATATAGAGGTTGCGGTTCGGGTCGCAGGTTGTGGGTTTGGGTCAAGTCCGGGTCTTAGAAACCCCTCCCGAACTTCACACCCTATGCATGTGCCTCTTCTGTTATCCCTAGTTCCACTCCTTTTTTCTACCTGGAAGTCCGGTATTATTGTGGTCACTTGGCTCGTGCGTCAACGCAAATCAGGCACCAAATATACGGCATCAACAGGCGCTCAATTCAGTGACGGCAAAATGGACTGAGCACAATTACATGTAAGTGCAAGGAACAAGCACTTTAAGGAATTGGATTTTTTTTTAATTACTGGGATACTGTCATGGGAAAAAAACATTTTTTCAAAATGAATCAGTTAATAGTGCTGCTCCAGCAGAATTCTACACTGAAATCCATTTCTCAAAAGAGCAAACTGATTTTTTTATATTCAATTTTGAAATCTGACATGGGGCTAGACATATTGTCAATTTCCCAGCTGCCCCAAGTCATGTGACTTGTGCTCTGATAAACTTCAATCACTCTTTACTGCTGTACTGCAAGTTGGAGTGATATCACCCCCTCCCTTCCTCCCCCCCAGCAGCCAAACAAAAGAACAATGGGAAGGTAACCAGATAACAGCTCCCTAACACAAGAAAACAGCTGCCTGCTAGATCTAAGAACAACAATCAATAGAAAAAACCCATGTCCCACTGAGACACATTCAGTTACATTGAGAAGGAAAAACAGCAGCCTGCCAGAAAGCATTTCTCTCCTAAAGTGCAGGCACAAGTCACATGACTGGGGGCAGCTGGGAAATTGACAAAATGTCTAGCTCCATGTCAGATTTCAAAATTGAATATAACAAAATCTGTTTGCTCTTTTGAGAAATGGATTTCAGTGCAGAATTCTGCTGGAGCAGCAAACTGATGCGTTTTGAAAAAAACATGTTTTCCGATGACAGGATCCCTTTAAACAGTTGTAGCAATTAAATGTTACATGTTAAAGAGTGTACAGTAAAATATGAAAATGATAACAGTTCTGTTACAACAAAATCTTCACAACACTAGCCTTGGAAAGGAAAAGAAATGCGTTTGTCTTATAATAACTATAATTAAGAAAATAACATAAATATTAATAACAATTCAAGGTAAAGTCATTGAAATGATACAACAATTGAGACCTAGTAGAGAGTTCTGCTTGATTATATTAAATATCGGCCATATATTTTAAGTAGGCATGTAAAGAATATAATGAAGGCCTATGCATTGTTACTTTATGGTTTGGGGATGGAGTTTTCCCAATAAATTTCTTACATGGTAACCAAACAGTGATATAGTCTTGTCAGGAGTGCTCTGCTTCATAATCAAGATGACGGTGCCCAGGGCCACGCTGTGTTTGTGATGTGATTGCGGTGAAAACGGCACAAAAATTCAACATAGAAGGGACGCCAAGACGCGGGTTCAAATGACGCACTTGTTCGCACTGTTCCTGAATCCTGAGTGCTTCTAATTTCTCTGCTGTTTCCTGGACTTCTGACCCTTCACTTTGTTCCTGACCATGTCTGATCGCTGACTGTCTTTGAACCTTTGACTGAATACAACTATGATCCTTCATAACCCCTTGGCTACCACGTACTGGACTTTATATGTAGTGATTCCTCCTTGGTCTGGATTTCTCCGCTAATTGAGACGCTAAGCTCTGACAAGTCTAAATCAAGGGTCCCCAACCTTTTTTACCTGTGAGGCACATTCAAAAATGAGTTGAGGAGCAACACAAGCATGAAAAAGAACCTTGTGGGGAGAGAAATAAGGACTGTAATTGGCTATTTGGTAGCCCCTATGTGGACTGACAGGCTACAGGAGGTTCTGTTTGGCAGTGAACCAGGTTTTTATTCATCCAGAATTTGCCTCTAAGCTCAGAATTCAACAATAAGCACCTGCTTTGAGGGCACTGGGAGCAACATCTAATAAGGGGTTGGTGAGAAACATGTTGCTTTTGAGCCACTGGTTGGGGATCACTGGTCTAGATAGATATTATGTGATGCTGCTCTGATGTCTTCCATAAGACAAATATCATTCACAGTTTGATACTAATGTTCTATTGTAGGTGGGTCTTCCTTTCTTGAGTGCATTGGAATGAGTGTTTTGGCAGCCATCAACAACTGGGTTGAGTAGGAGAGTGTGTTTAGTGTAGGGTTGAACTGGACCAACGGGGGTCCTCCAAGTTCCAGTGCCCATGTGCGAATGCTGCATCAGCACGCATTTTATGTTTTACATGGGGCCAAACGATCGGGGAGTGGGTCTGGGCCGGCGGGGGTCCATGAGGGCTGGCGCCTACCAGGTCCAGTTTGAGCCTGGTATAGTGGGATCTATGTGTTCGTGTTTGTGTGCAATAATATTAAAGGAGTAGACAGTACAGCTGGGGACCCAATTATTTCAGTATGAATAGTAGAGATACTTGCCCAGAATTTTTTAGATTTGGACATGAGTAACAGATATGTATAATTGGATTTTATGCACTGATTGGGGGAAAATTGTGGCCACGGCAAGTGCACTTGGGGACATACATGAGCCCTTTTGTACCGATATTCTTGGCACAAGTCATTCCATAGACATAACCTACTTGGGGAATTGGGTTTGTGCAGGTTTCTCTAGCACCCATGCCAGCTCTTTATCAGAACTTGGTTTCTGGGAGCCTGCATAAATAAATAGCCTTATAAATACAATGTCCCCTGAATTTTGCATTTATTTTTAAAGCAAATAAACGTAAACAAGCACAAAACGCTTTCTGTTGAAGAGTCTTTTTGATTATCCTCTGATTTCTTCAGCCATGGATGTTTTTTTCTTATTTCAAGGTAAATAAAATGGCAGAGGGTGAGGGCAATGCTACCGAGTCCATTAAACGATCGCCGAGTTATTAATTTCATCAGCTTGTTGTGTATAAAGCACAGCAGCTCCATCCGCCCACAGAGCAAAGCCCAAAGGTCTGGCAGCAAAGTCAGGAATAATGTAAATGAAAATGTCATTCTGTAAATCGGCCTTAGAAAGGCTCCATTTATTTGCCAAGTAATCGCACCTCAAGGGGCACAAGTACTAAGGTCCCACCTATTCAGGCTCTTTAATATCAGCATTTCTGTCAAAGCCACAGAACTATCAGCAGATGCCTTGTTTTTTATACAGGAATAACAGTGTTTTAGCTTTCACGTCTCCTTTAATAATGGTAAATATATTCCGTTTGTATATAAGGGTGTAGTTCAACATACACACACACAAATTGTTTTTTTTTTTTTACCCACGATTCATTTTCTCATCTCAGAATTTCAAGCCTCTGCGTCTATTCATGCGAAATGCGTAATGCACATGCGTCTGTCCGTGTGCAAGAGTGCGTCAAAGCAGGCCGACCACGACGAGACCACATGGAAGCACAGGCACCCGGATGCAAATAAACACGTGCAAATAATTAGCAATGGGTTCAGAAATGTGTGTTTTTATGAGAGTATCCCTGTAATAATTAGGAAAGGTTACAGATATGAGAAAGAATATTTAGGACTCATCACAAAACACATTCTGTGCAGTTTGTACAGTTTGTGCCATTCTCTCTCTCTCTACATGTGCAATCATGTGTGTGCAGCCAAAGCACCGCTGGGAATTGCCAAATGAATTGGAACAATATAATAGTTTATTCTAATAAAGCTCATTTAGCAATACCCAGGAGGGCCCCTGTGCTTCCATGGCCTCAGATATTCCCATTTACACTCCTCCAAACTCTCGGACTCACCGATTAACATTGATGAGATAAAACCGTCCATTATAAAACCAGAGAATCAGCATTTAATGGAGATGAGACAGGTGAGTGCCAGGGTAATGTATTGTATATGGTGAATAACGTCAGGCTGTAATGAGCCCGGCTCAGCGGAATATTCTGGGAAGGTAACAGTTTATTGGTTCTGTATCTGAGACATAATAGGACGTCATTGTCACAGGGATATTGCCTACGTGTGCAGGGATTGGCCGTTCATATTCTAGGCACGTGGGTATCAGTATCTGGAGTCACTTTGATTTGAAGATATTGAAGGCACGGCAGAGTGTGAACGTAGAGCTATAGGACCTGTTATCCAGAATTTCAGGATCTGGGGTTTTCCGGATAAGGGGTCTTTCTATAAATTGGATCTCCATACCGTAAAGGGATTCTGTCATGATTTTTATGGTGTCGTTTTTATTTCTAAATTACACTACAATATAATAACAAATAATTCATTCTATCATGTAAAAATATAATTCCAGAACCAGCAAGTGTATTTTAGTGCATCGCAGGTCATGTGTTTTCAGAAAGCGCCAGCACTTTAGGATGGAACTGCTCCTACTCAATGTAACTGAAGGAGTCACAGTGGGACCTGGATTTTTAATACTGAGTGCTGTTTTTATATCTACTAGGGAGCTGTTATCTGGTTACCTTCCCATTGGTCTTACTTAACAATGGTATTTCCTATGCAATAGCTTCCTCGTTATTCTTGCAATTCCTTATTTGCGTATTGGGTAAGTGAGCATGCTGGGAATTGTAGTGCCGAGCATGGTAGAGGCAGGCGTATGTGGGATATTTCAAAGCCCAGGGAGATGAATGTGCTTCTCAATAGATCCCCTTGTTCTCGATTATAGTTCATAGAGGCCTAAATACCTTCTGTTTGATTGCCTGTCTGCTTCTAGATAAGTCTTTCTATAATTTCCCTGGCGTAATATATTATCTCCCATGTCTTCAAAGCTTGCAGATTTCCTTGTGTAAATTCTGCTCTCGTGTAATAGGGAAGCAGATCGGTTTAATTATTTGCCTCCAGCAAAATATAACTGGGATCTGATGTAAAATATTTAATTTAGCAATTAGCCAGTGCATTTCAGTGTTATACTGAGCCGTGCCAACCATGAAGTCTAATTGCTCTTCCTTATTATACATAACAGCAATAGGGACATGCTTATTATGCCAGTGAATTTCATAATTAACTATCTGAGCAATGAAAAGTCTTCCATGCACTGGGCTGGAACACTCCATCACCCCAAGAGCCTTAGTCAACCCTAAATTGATTCATATGCACAAATAGAAGCGTTTCTTTTTTTCTCTTTTTTAAGCCAATCGTTTCCAATTTTTGCATAATAGTATTTAAAGGGGAAGTAAAGTGTAAATTGAATAAGGCTAGAAATGCTGTATTTTGTATACTAAACATAAACATGAACTTACTGCACCACAAGCCTAATCAAACAAATGATTTATGCTTTCAAAGTTGGCTACAGGGGGTCACCATCTTGTAACTTTGTTAAACATCTTTGCAAGACCAAGACTGTGCACATGCTCAGTGTGGTCTGGGCTGCTTAGGGAACGTCATAAATTATCAAAACAGCAAATAATATCTGCCAGAAGCCGATACAACAAGACTGATTAATAATCAGAATATACAGACTGCACTGGCTCCTGTGTTGTCATGTAATCTAATGTGGATTTTATAGTTTTTCTATTGTTTAATACAAACTTTCTCCAACTCTGCAGAACCAGTGGCTGCAGCAAAATAATCCTCCAAATAGAATCCCAGTTTATCTGTTTAAATCTGGCTCCATGATCTTTGTCCCTGCAGCTGGAGTTGGAAACAGTAAAGGGGATGTAAAGGCAAAAATAAAATCCAATACAAATCTTTACACAGTCTCCAACTGCTCTACAGGGAAACAAACAAAGCTGCTTGAGTTCTGCATGGTACGGAAGTAAGGCGGGGCTCCCCCTGCTGTTCATAAGTATGATTGTTTCCCTGCAGAGCAGTTAGGGACTGTCTGACAATTCCAATCCACAGCAGTAAATGAAGGGAGAATTTCACTGCATACAGTCAGGTTTCTGATACAAACAGTACACATTTTTTATTTAAGGTATACTGGAGATAGGTTTCTTTTTCATTAAAGAAAGTAAAAGTGGGGTTTATTTTCATGCCCTTTAATCATCCCCAATATTCAAACTGTAAAACACACCCAGTTATTCAGACTCACTTTCTGTGACAATTCTGTGGGAGTTTATTATCCATTTGGCTTCTCAATGGCAAGAATGTCTTGGGTGCTGCCAAATTAGTTCAGATACAGAAAGCATGGCCAGTAATCTCAGAGACATTGCTTTGTCTGTCCTCCAGCCAGAAGTTTAAGGGGAAGTTTTTTCATTGTTTGCAGCTTTGCCCTAAAGTGTGGCTGTGCTGTTGTAGTAATAATAATGTGCATGGGGAAAAGCAAAGTCTACAGAGACTGCTGGCAAGTCAGTTACTGGTTCCTTCCCTTGTGGTATTTCTCATAGGCGTGAGTATAAGAGGAGCAGAAAAACATCCAGGGAGTCATATGTGGAGAACCCCTACAACTACCTGACCCTGGCCCCTACTATCCTGTGTTTGCCAAGGTTTTTTTAGTGTTATCTATTTGCTAATAATAGGCTTACTTTTACCCTACCAGTGCTGTAAATTCTATCCTACAATCTATGAAGGCTCACTTAAAGGGGACCCGTCACCCAAAAAAATTATTCAAAATCCTATTTTATCACATTAGTCAAGCAAAATGAACTTTAATTACACTATAGAAATGATTTGAATCTTGTTTCCTTCAGTCTGGGAATTCATAATTATAGCAAGCAGGACGCAGCCATTTTGTCGACACTGTTATTAAGACAAGCCTTGCATCATCTCAAAATCTTGTTTTTGCACCAGAATGAGGGACCTGATGTCCATCCCCATGCACTGGCTACACAATTAAATGTTAAAGAGAACTGGAGGAATGTGGGGAGAGCAGTGACATGTAGGAAGTGCTGAATGGAAAGTGAAAGTAATTGCCTAAGGCATAGAGGAGGGGCAGACAATATTTGATTGACAGCTGAGATTTTTAATTGAGCTTACAACAGCTATGAATGCTTTAATAAAAAATAGAAATTGGATTTCATGTTTAATTTGAAAAGGACTTTTATTATACAGATTTGTGTGTCTGGGTGACAGGTCCACTTTAACTGCCATGTCTAGTATAGGTCAAGCTAAAAAACAACTGGACTTGCTGAGTAATCAATGAAGACGTTTCACTACTCATCCGAGCAGCTTCTTCAGTTCAACTGACTGGTGTGGGAAGTTCTCGCATATAAACTCTTCCACTAATCCAATCACAATGGCCCATTGTAACTCTTCAGAGAGGTGACATCTGAAGAAGTCAGTTGAACTGAAGAAGTTGCTCGGATGAGTAGTGAAACGTATTCATTGATTACTCAGCAAGTCAATAAATATACCATGACCTGGATGAATGAAAATCTTCATAGTTAACTGCCATGGTCACTTCAATATAATTCACAAAATAATTAATCTGCAAAATATTTCATTATGTGTGAGGCATGGGGAAATTTTCTCGATGAAAGAAAAATCAGAGGTTAATTTAACTTTCCAGACCTCCATAAAAAAAAACAATAAGAGACTCTTATTTAACAGTTTAGAAACTTTCAAAGCAGACCGTTACAAATAAAAAAAAATAAAATCCACAATTTCTACATCATACAGCACCACTTGTTTAAACCAGCACTTCCAACTTATGCTTTACAAATGACTCCCCTGCTTTCTAATCACTCCAGCCTTTTATAGGAGTCAGAACTCCCACCATGCACTGCAACATTCCCTTTAAATTCCAGGAAGTGCTTCTGGCCTGCCTCTTAAGAGGTGCAAACCACCACACCGGCCTGTATCACAGGTAAAACGTTTAACTTCAAAGCCGCATTTGCAATTACGCTGTATTTTAAAATCCTTCACAATAGAGCTAACACAAATGCATCACATTTCCTATGCATATTTGTACACTGTAGCATTTACCTTACACATTTAAATGTAACACACAATACCAGTAAGGTGTTTAACACAAGCTATGGTTAATTCCATGCATGGTTCACAGGTGCTGACAGATTTAGAGTAAAGAAAGGAAAGTGCATTAGGTGGCCAGCCTAATGGAGAAAAGGAAAAGTAACAGAAAGGAATACCATTCACCCAGCACAGGCCTGTCAGTCCATGTGAACACTTGCATTAAAACCAGTGTGACAGATTTTAGTACATATTATATACAATTTGAAGCAGTACCATTCACATCTCCACATTATGCTATTGTAGGGCCCTATAGGGATACAGGCCGTATAGAGTTAATCTTTTCACCATTTCCTTGGGTTATTGGGTAGAATCCCTGTTACAAAATAACCTTTACAGTGATAGGCTGAGAGATTTGATGACACTGCTCTGACTCACTCCTATATAGTGAGTGCAGGGAGTGGCCTCTTCCTCTTTTGCCTCTGGATGTGATTCCAGCTGGATGTGCTCAGGGGGACTGAGTGCAATAGGCCCAGAAGAAGTCATGTGTCCAAGTCGGGGACCAGGAAACCCTGTGAATAAGGAACAGATATACTAGGGCAGACTTGTCATAGTCTCTCTAGGAGAGAAAGGCAGAGAGGTGAGAGAGAAAGAGCAGCTGAAGCTCCAACAAGGATTTGCAGTAAGGGAGGAGCTTCCCAGAGGCTCTGTGTGTTGCCTCCAGTCAGGGACCTCAGTGAAGAGGGACTGTAGGGTACAAGCTGCTTCCTGACAACTTCCAGGAGGGAAAGGTTGTACTGCAATTGCCTGTGTATCTCTGTGTGAGCCTGTCTTGTTCTGTGTGACCTCTCAATATGCTGTTTTCCTCAAGCTCCTGCGTGACTACTGAAACCTGTGCTCATTTGCCCTTTTTGGCATAATAAACCGTTCCTGATTGTTAAGAACCTCCTGGCACCCAAGTTGTTTTTGTGTGCACAGTAGCCTGGGGGGGATGTAGTTGCACTACACCATAGAGGGAACACTTCCACTTAGCCAAGGCCCTGCCCTGGGTGTAAGTCGCGTGTAACCCATGCTCTAGTGTTCTAGCTGGTGAATTAACACCGAGTGGCCCAAATAGGTGTTACACTATGATGTCATCAGTTATGACCGATGCTTAGTGATGTCACTTGGGTATAATAAGGAAAAATGAACCTATTAAATTATGAGGATATTACCTAAAAATGTCATGACCTGTAAAAAAACAATGTCTGCAGCCTTGTGCCATTTCAATATCCCTATCATTTACAGTAGGGGGTAAATTATCCCTTATAATTCATGAGTGATACTCAGAGTTCCCTGTATAACTCAGCCTGCAGCCTTGTGCCTTTATATGGTCACAGAACAACCCCTCAGTGACTTCTAATATCCTTATCATTTACAGTAGGGGGTACATTATCCCTTATAATACATGAGAGATACTCAGAGTTCCCTGTATAACTCAGCCTGCAGCCTTGTGCCTTTATATGGTCACAGAACAACCCTCAGTGACTTTCTAATATCCTTATCATTTACAGTAGGGGGTACATTATCCCTTATAATACATGAGTGATACTCAGAGTTCCCTGTATAACTCAGCCTGCAGCCTTGTGCCTTTATATGGTCACAGAATAACCCCTCAGTGACTTCTAATATCCTTATCATTTACAGTAGGGGGTACATTATCCCTTATAATACATGAGTGATACTCAGAGTTCCCTGTATAACTCAGCCTGCAGCCTTGTGCCTTTATATGGTCACAGAACAACCCCTCAGTGACTTCTAATATCCTTATCATTTATATGTAAGAGGTACATTATCCCTCATATTAAACTGTAGAACTCCTCATTGACGTCTAATATCCTTGTACAATGGGGTTCATTATTCCCTATTTTTCTACATAGCATGCCGTGAAGACAAGGACCGCCTTTACTCGGAGAATTCTAGTTTGGAGTACAGTATTTGGAGTAACAAACCATCTTAAAGAACAATGGTTAATGGCGGCAGTAGATAAATGACAAGGATAAAGAAGTTCTTTAGGGCAAAATGAGAAGCTATGCAGATGTTCTAACAACCTCTCACTCCTACAACAGGCTGGTAACAATCTTCTACCTCTCTAACTCACATACCTCCCAAGATTTTGGAAATAAAAAGAGGGATAAAGTTGTAAGTAGTCAAACTTGCCGGCAGCTATTTTAAAACCAGTACCAAAGGATGAATAAAACAAGGAAAGATTTGTAATATTTAGTCGATTGACACAAGTACAAACGTGCTTGGAAATACTAATGGTTCTCACACAGAGGCAGAATAGACATTTTATGATGATGTGTAATATGTGAGGATGGTGTAATCACACAGGCTGTGTATCCCTCCTGGGGTCCTGCTTTGGTTTAGAGGACGTGTGGGGTCGCAGAGACATAAACTACATGGAGTAAAATCATCTGGCCAAGCTATGGGATGTGGGATGTCCCCGCAGCAATCACAGGCTGAGCAGTAAAAGCCATTTCTGATTATGAATAATGAAGGGACCCACTGCCGGGTGAATGATTTAGGGAGAGTGAACTCCGGTGAACATTTATGGAGAAGAAGAAGTGTATTCATATAAGCAATGGAACTCTACTACCTTGCTCTCTACACTGAGAGAATATAAATATAGAACCCTGGAACATAATAATATCTTGTAGGACATTTACTGTGCCGTTACCATTTCTACATCATTTCCATATCCACTTTAATGGAGTATATACACCCTTGACTTGCAGTAAAATACGTCATGTGTCCCAGCTTGCATTATATATATATATATATTATGGGATGCTAGTCTCTATAGGGCCTGTCCAAAAGGGCCCATGATTTCTGGGATAAAGACCCCAGTTCCAAAGGGTAAAGACATGAAAAACAAAAAAAGTTATTCCAAGACTTAATATAATATTAAAAATAAATATTCTTTATTACAGTGACAGTTGCCTCATACTCTATCTCATATATCGATACTGTATATATATGACATAGATATTCAAAAATGATCATCTAAAATGTTTTTTTGCAATGCAATCTAATCTCAGTCATAAAGCAGGACAGGACTGCTGCTTACAATGGGGATCAGATAGGATCTGTGCAGCCACTGGGACAGTATGCTCTGTTATACAGATAGCTAGAATCTCAGCTGCCATAAAGCAGGACAGGACTGCTGCTTACAATGGGGATCAGATAGGATCTGTGCAGCCACTGGGATAGAATGTTCTGTTATACAGATAGCTAGAATCTCAGCTGCCATAAAGCAGGGCAGGACTGTTGCTTACAATGGGGATCAGACAGGATCTGTGCTGCCACTGGGATAGAATGTTCTGTTATACAGATGGCTAGAATCCCAGCTGCCATAAAGCAGGACAGGACTGTTGCTTACAATGGGGATCAGATAGGATCTGTGCAGCCACTGGGACAGAATGTTCTGTTATACAGATAGCTAGAATCTCAGCTGCCATAAAGCAGGATAGGACTGCTGCTTACAATGGGGATCAGATAGGATCTGTGCAGCCACTGGGATAGAATGTTCTGTTATACAGATAGCTAGAATCTCAGCTGCCATAAAGCAGGGCAGGACTGCTGCTTACAATGGGGATCAGATAGGATCTGTGCAGCCACTGGGACAGAATGTTCTGTTATACAGATAGCTAGAATCTCAGCTGCCATAAAGCAGGACAGGACTGCTGCTTACAATGGGGATCAGATAGGATCTGTGCAGCCACTGGGATAGAATGTTCTGTTATACAGATAGCTAGAATCTCAGCTGCCATAAAGCAGGGCAGGACTGTTGCTTACAATGGGGATCAGACAGGATCTGTGCTGCCACTGGGATAGAATGTTCTGTTATACAGATAGCTAGAATCTCAGCTGCCATAAAGCAGGACAGGACTGCTGCTTACAATGGGGATCAGATAAGATCTGTGCAGCCACTGGGACAGAATGTTCTGTTATACAGATAGCTAGAATCTCAGCTGCCATAAAGCAGGACAGGACTGCTGCTTACAATGGGGATCAGATAGGATCTGTGCAGCCACTGGGACAGAATGTTCTGTTATACAGATGGCTAGAATCTCAGCTGCCATAAAGCAGGGCAGGACTGTTGCTTACAATGGGGATCAGACAGGATCTGTGCTGCCACTGGGATAGAATGTTCTGTTATACAGATGGCTAGAATCCCAGCTGCCATAAAGCAGGACAGGACTGTTGCTTACAATGGGGATCAGATAGGATCTGTGCAGCCACTGGGACAGAATGTTCTGTTATACAGATAGCTAGAATCTCAGCTGCCATAAAGCAGGATAGGACTGCTGCTTACAATGGGGATCAGATAGGATCTGTGCAGCCACTGGGATAGAATGTTCTGTTATACAGATAGCTAGAATCTCAGCTGCCATAAAGCAGGGCAGGACTGCTGCTTACAATGGGGATCAGATAGGATCTGTGCAGCCACTGGGACAGAATGTTCTGTTATACAGATAGCTAGAATCTCAGCTGCCATAAAGCAGAACAGGACTGCTGCTTACAATGGGGATCAGATAGGATCTGTGCAGCCACTGGGATAGAATGTTCTGTTATACAGATAGCTAGAATCTCAGCTGCCATAAAGCAGGGCAGGACTGTTGCTTACAATGGGGATCAGACAGGATCTGTGCTGCCACTGGGATAGAATGTTCTGTTATACAGATAGCTAGAATCTCAGCTGCCATAAAGCAGGACAGGACTGCTGCTTACAATGGGGATCAGATAAGATCTGTGCAGCCACTGGGACAGAATGTTCTGTTATACAGATAGCTAGAATCTCAGCTGCCATAAAGCAGGACAGGACTGCTGCTTACAATGGGGATCAGATAGGATCTGTGCAGCCACTGGGACAGAATGCTCTGTTATACAGATGGCTAGAATCCCAGCTGCCATAAAGCAGGACAGGACTGTTGCTTACAATGGGGATCAGATAGGATCTGTGCAGCCACTGGGACAGAATGTTCTGTTATACAGATGGCTAGAATCTCAGCTGCCATAAAGCAGGGCAGGACTGTTGCTTACAATGGGGATCAGACGGGATCTGTGCAGCCACTGGGATAGAATGTTCTGTTATACAGATAGCTAGAATCTCAGCTGCCATAAAGCAGGACAGGACTGCTGCTTACAATGGGGATCAGATAGGATCTGTGCAGCCACTGGGACAGAATGTTCTGTTATACAGATAGCTAGAATCTCAGCTGCCATAAAGCAGGACAGGACTGCTGCTTACAATGGGGATCAGATAGGATCTGTGCAGCCACTGGGATAGAATGTTCTGTTATACAGATAGCTAGAATCTCAGCCATAAAGCAGGACAGGACTGTTGCTTACAATGGGGATCAGATAGGATCTGTGCAGCCACTGGGACAGAATGTTCTGTTATACAGATAGCTAGAATCTCAGCTGCCATAAAGCAGGATAGGACTGCTGCTTACAATGGGGATCAGATAGGATCTGTGCAGCCACTGGGACAGAATGTTCTGTTATACAGATAGCTAGAATCTCAGCTGCCATAAAGCAGGGCAGGACTGCTGCTTACAATGGGGATCAGATAGGATCTGTGCAGCCACTGGGACAGAATGTTCTGTTATACAGATAGCTAGAATCTCAGCTGCCATAAAGCAGGACAGGACTGCTGCTTACAATGGGGATCAGATAGGATCTGTGCAGCCACTGGGATAGAATGTTCTGTTATACAGATAGCTAGAATCTCAGCTGCCATAAAGCAGGGCAGGACTGTTGCTTACAATGGGGATCAGACAGGATCTGTGCTGCCACTGGGATAGAATGTTCTGTTATACAGATAGCTAGAATCTCAGCTGCCATAAAGCAGGGCAGGACTGCTGCTTACAATGGGGATCAGATAGGATCTGTGCAGCCACTGGGACAGAATGTTCTGTTATACAGATAGCTAGAATCTCAGCTGCCATAAAGCAGGACAGGACTGCTGCTTACAATGGGGATCAGATAGGATCTGTGCAGCCACTGGGACAGAATGCTCTGTTATACAAATAGCTAGAATCCCAGCTGCCATAAAGCAGGACAGGACTGTTGCTTACAATGGGGATCAGATAGGATCTGTGCAGCCACTGGGACAGAATGTTCTGTTATACAGATAGCTAGAATCTCAGCTGCCATAAAGCAGGACAGGACTGCTGCTTACAATGGGGATCAGATAGGATCTGTGCAGCCACTGGGACAGAATGCTCTGTTATACAGATAGCTAGAATCTCAGCTGCCATAAAGCAGGACAGGACTGCTGCTTACAATGGGGATCAGATAGGATCTGTGCAGCCACTGGGATAGAATGTTCTGTTATACAGATAGCTAGAATCTCAGCTGCCATAAAGCAGGGCAGGACTGTTGCTTACAATGGGGATCAGACAGGATCTGTGCTGCCACTGGGATAGAATGTTCTGTTATACAGATAGCTAGAATCTCAGCTGCTATAAAGCAGGGCAGGACTGCTGCTTACAATGGGGATCAGATAGGATCTGTGCAGCCACTGGGATAGAATGTTCTGTTATACAGATAGCTAGAATCTCAGCTGCTATAAAGCAGGGCAGGACTGCTGCTTACAATGGGGATCAGATAGGATCTGTGCAGCCACTGGGACAGAATGTTCTGTTATACAGATAGCTAGAATCTCAGCTGCCATAAAGCAGGACAGGACTGCTGCTTACAATGGGGATCAGATAGGATCTGTGCAGCCACTGGGACAGAATGCTCTGTTATACAAATAGCTAGAATCCCAGCTGCCATAAAGCAGGACAGGACTGTTGCTTACAATGGGGATCAGATAGGATCTGTGCAGCCACTGGGACAGAATGTTCTGTTATACAGATAGCTAGAATCTCAGCTGCCATAAAGCAGGACAGGACTGCTGCTTACAATGGGGATCAGATAGGATCTGTGCAGCCACTGGGACAGAATGTTCTGTTATACAGATAGCTAGAATCTCAGCTGCCATAAAGCAGGACAGGACTGCTGCTTACAATGGGGATCAGATAGGATCTGTGCAGCCACTGGGACAGAATGTTCTGTTATACAGATAGCTAGAATCTCAGCTGCCATAAAGCAGGACAGGACTGCTGCTTACAATGGGGATCAGATAGGATCTGTGCAGCCACTGGGACAGAATGCCTACTTGGTTTTGGTTCCTCCTACCTTTTCCCTTTGATACCAGTCAACTGGGCAGTTTTTCTAACTGGTGATTTGGCCGCCATTTTGCAGGCCCATAAAACCCCTGTGTAGAACATACTGTTCCTTCCCTCTACCTGATGCATCACAATATACTGTGGTGCCTATTATTTCCGATGTAGAAATTACACTGGCAGGGATAACATTTCATCTGGGGCCAATATGACCTCTAGCTGTGTTTTCTGTTTCTGTTTTTTTGACTTGTAAACGATGGAGGGGGAATCTAATGCTGATACCAGGTTTCCATGGGAGGGTTTATCTCTGCCAGAACATTGCACATCCACAAGCATTTATTGTATATTTTTGCACAGCAGATCTTACTGAAAATCCTGTGTATCCCGGTGTTGTCAGGAGGAAACAGACAGAAAGATAAAGAGAATTTGGATGGAAGGTTGTTGTCAAGCCTGGGAACACAGGTGCAGCAGTGCCAATGGGTGAGATTATTTAGTAATGAAGAATAAATAAAGCCTTTCAGATATAAAGAATAGATGCCGTTCCACATTGCCGCTCACTTATTAACCATGATGGGAAAGAGCAGGAATTTGTTATCACAAAATGTGCAAATCTTTTTTAGCCAGGTCTGTAGACCCAAACAGACAGCTCCATTTCTCATATTGTTGGACTACAACTCACCATAGCTCCTGAAATCTGAAGGCTGGGACTTGCCTGAATAATATTCTGGATACAAATTGTAACATAATTGTAATAATTGTTGGATATTCTTTTATATGTGTTAAGTATTAACAGCTGCCCCATAGCTGTTGCTGAACTACAACGAAAATAAAAGCCCAAAGTTGTGCCTTTAATTTCTTTTTGCATGTACCATATGCTCAATGATGTTATTGGGGGATGTTTACAAACAACCCAGCAGCCCAGAAGGTATATGAGGTGGAAGACTAGGGGTTATAACTTAGAATACATAGAGTTACTGTATAAAGGAATCAGTTCAACACATTAAGGTGAATTAATTATGATTAAATCACCCTTAAATTCAACCAATAATAGTCTCAGAAATAACACTGGGGGGCACCTTGGCATGACCCATGTTATCCAGAAGTACAGAAAGGGAATACTCCGGCAATGGCAAAGGAAAGACGATATAAGGGGCCTTGTGGCTTTTTAGGGCTATTTAGCCTCTTTTAACTGTTAGGGCAAGTTAAATTACAAGGCCACAGCTCTGGTTACCGTATATACTCGAGTATAAGCCGTCCCGAGTATAAGCCGAGGTACCTAATTTTACCTCCAAAAACTGGGAAAGCTTATTGACTCGAGTATAAGCCTAGGGTGAGAAATGCAGCAGCTTCTGGTAAGTTTCAATAAAAAAATTGAGGGTTTCTGCTCCCATTGGAGGTGCCGGCATCTCATTCTTGGACGCCGGCGACTATTCTTGGACGTTGTCGACTATTCTTAGACGCCGGCAACCGTTTTTGCGCTTGACCAGAGTATAAGCCGAGGTAGAGTTTTTCAGCATATTTTGGGGGCTAAAAACTCGGCTTATACTCGAGTATATACGGTACCCTGTCCTGCCTTTACTTTGTGGTGTCCCAGGCCTTAAAAAAAAATAGGCAGTTAGATTTCCATGAACTTTATCTATGGATTGTGACCGGATGACTTTTTAACCCATACGGAATTTTTGGTCAATTTTTAATTATTCCTTTTTAACTAGTTAATTAATTACTAAGTCTAATTTTTTAGCCTATTTATTGCATTGCACTTTACTGGTGGAACTTAATTGCAATATAAATTTGCCAATTCTATTTGATTAATAAATTAATTAATGAATGCATTTATTTATTAAGGGGTGTTATTGGAATCTACTGGTGGTTTAATATACCCTTTGGATTCAGGAATAATCAATTATTTTTATCATCAGTCTTCGGGCTGATTGATTTCACTTTATTTATTTGCACCAGCACTTTACTTAAGTTATTAGACAGCGCCTTCTTTTTAATTATTATTATCATTAATTACCTCGGTCCTGCAATTTAAGGTTTGAGTTTACTTGGTATAGATACAGTATTAACTATTTGGTGGGGTTTCTTTTTCTTAAAAATAATGTTAATTTGTTACCTCATCTGACCTTGTCAGACCTCTACCTATAGTTTAGGTTAAATAAGGATCAAATACATATATATACACACAGGGATACCAATCAGTGTTTCTTCCTTTGCTTCAGAAACTCTAATATAGTTTATATAAACAAGCTGCTGTGTAGCCATGGGGGCAGCCGTTCAAGCACAGGATACACAGTAGATAACAGATAAGTACTACTATAGTTTATATAAACAAGCTGCTGTGTAGCCATGGGGGCAGCCGTTCAAGCACAGGATACACAGTAGATAACAGATAAGTACTACTATAGTTTATATAAACAAGCTGCTGTGTAGCCATGGGGGCAGCCATTCAAGCACAGGATACACAGTAGATAACAGATAAGTACTACTATAGTTTTTTTAAACAAACTGCTGTGTAGCCATGGGGGCAGCCATTCAAGCACAGGATACACAGTAGATAACAGATAAGTACTACTATAGTTTATATAAACAAGCTGCTGTGTAGCCATGGGGGCAGCCATTCAAGCACAGGATATACATTAGATAACAGATAAGTACTACTATAGTTTATATAAACAAGCTGCAGTGTAGCCATGGGGGCAGCCATTCAAGCGCAGGATACACAGTAGATAACAGATAAGTACTACTATAGTTTATATAAACAAGCTGCTGTGTAGCCATGGGGGCAGCCATTCAAGCACAGGATACACAGTAGATAACAGATAAGTACTACTATAATTTATATAAACAAGCTCTTGTGTAGCCATGGGGGCAGCCATTCAAGCACAGGATACACAGTAGATAACAGATAAGTACTACTATAGTTTATATAAACAAGCTGCTCTGTAGCCATGGGGGCAGCCATTCAAGCACAGGATATACAGTAGATAACAGATAAGTACTACTATAGTTTATATAAACAAGCTGCTGTGTAGCCTTGGGGACAGCCATTCAAGCACAGGATACACAGTAGATAACAGATAAGTTCTGAAGAATCCCATTGTATACTACAGAGCTTATCTGTTATCTGTTGTGTATCTTGTGCCTTTTTTCCTTTTTCAGCTTAGATGGCTGCCCCCACGGCTACACTGCAGCTTGTTTATATAACTATAGCAGAGTTCCTGAAGGAAACACACCAGTTTTACCACTTGAGTGAGACGACCAGAACATAATATTTTCATTACTTTAATACACTTTCATTTTGCTGTTACTGCTCCTTTAACTGCAGGGAGCTCACCAGCAACTGGAGGGCAGCAGCTTGTTCCTGCCTGCTATAAATTTGCTTTCTCTGCCTTTAAATATATGCAAGGTTTAGGGATAAGGTGACATTAAATATATTTACATTACAATCTGCCCCAAAAGTCAGGATTCTGATTAATTTTGCAATTAGTTATAATATAAGGAATAATGTATCGACCCTACTGTAAAATACAAAGACACTACAAGTCATATAGGCTGAAGGCTGAGTATACAAGTCAGGGAACTGACAGTCTAGCCAAGAGATTTGCCCAAGTCAGTCCGAATTCCCAGCTGCCGCCACCCAACTTGTCAATCGCCCTCGTTTTCCGCCACAATAGGGAAATCAAGAATTTGTGACTTTTTGTGAATAATAAAATATTTGGACTTGGGAATATGCCATTTTAACTCCGGCTTGCAAAGAAAAATAGCAGATGAAATAGACCTTAATCAAATCCCTCCCTAAATGTGCTCTCAGTATTAGAGAGTGAGTGCATCACGACTGCTTTGAATCTCACGCTTACTCGAAGTATTGGCGGTTCTTCTATCCACACTGTGCAGATAATGATTTTTATTTCATCTCTTTAACTCTCTCCCTGATGATCTGCTCCCTATTACAGATGCCCCGTAGCAGCGGACTACAGCCAAATCTAATCATGTTCTCATCAGGTATTTTTTGGCGGCTGTTCAAGAACATTTCCGACTTGTCGTTCCGGTGCAGGCTGCGGGGGAACTTGTTCCAACAACACACATCAGCCGCACTTTATCTTCATCTGATGCTGCCTGAAGCTTTGCTGTCCTGCAATGTGCTGTGATAGCTGGGGATGTGCCACATAAATCTGCTGCTGCTGTTGTTGTTAGGGTTGCCTCTTGTCCTGCAAAAGTAATACCTTTATCTTTTATATATTTTACCTATAAATAACATTGGCATCAAGTGCTGTTTTTACTGGCTGTGCTTTTGCTGTAGTGCCTCTTTATTTAGATGTAAAGCAACACACGTCATACAGAAGAATACTGCTGTGTGCAGGGCCACCATTAAGAAATCACGGGACCCCGTACACCAACATTTTTCTGGGCCCCCTGGTCCCCGCCAACCCCAGCCCCACAGACATCAGCATTAAAAACAGTAAACCCCCCTCACACACAAGTTATAAAAAGCTATTGGTAATCAGGACCCCATTATAAGTTATTATTAGCAGGCCGGCTCCCACATAAATGTTTTTTTAAAAAAAACATTCGTGGTCAGGGCCCCCCTACAAGTTAAAAAAAAATATCATTGGTTAAATTTAAAAAATAAAATTGATGCCAGGGCCCCTATAAAAGTTTTTTTTTAAAAAAAAATGAGTGGCCAGGGGCCTATATAGCGTTAAAACAATACATTGGTGACCAGGCATTTAATGAATAAAAAAACACAATGGTGTTCAGTAGAACTTACCTGAGGCTCCTTTTGTGGCTTCGGGTCATTTCAGGGCTTAAGCTTTGGCTCCTTTCATGGCATCGGGTCTTTTGGTGGATGGAGGACTTTAAGTTCAGGTATTTTCGTGGCTTAGGGTCTTTTCACGGCTTTCAGCTCCATTTGTGGCTTCGGCTCTTCGGAGGTGCGGTGCTTTCAAGGGGGGCTCTGCTAATTCGAAAAGTGCAGCACAGCAGGGCCCCCCTTTAGGCCCGGTACAGATGTACCCCCTGTGCAGTGTCGGACTGGGATGCCAGGTCCCACCAGAAAACCTTAGGCTGAGGGCCCACTTTCCAAACTATTTATACCTCCTCTCTTCACCCAACCTCTTTATTCTACCAGGCTCTTTTCTTTACATACTATACTCTTTGTTTCCATAAAGATACAGGGAATGACCATGATTAGAAACAAGAGGCCCACTGACAACTGGGCCCACCAGGAGTTTTCCTGGCCAGTTCGACACTGCCCTGTGCCCCCCTGATGGCGGCCCTGCGGCACTTTCACCTGAGGTGGCAGACCCAATGCAAACCTCACCCTCCTGCACTTGGGTACACTTAGGGTTGCCACCTGTCCGTTTTTGGACGCGGACAGCACAGTATTTTAAAGGGCTGCCCAGGTCAAAACTTCCTGCCTGGTTTTCCAAATTAGGAAAACCAGGCAGGATTACCCATGATTGACACGGCGATCAGGCAATCGCCGTGACATAGCCCCACCCCCGACTCGCCCCTGGTGCGTCACGGCCCCACCCCCGCCCAGTCTCCCCCGAGTGAAAAGGTGGCAACCCTAGGTACGCTACAGCAGGAATTCTAGTGCCCCCTGGGTATTTGCCTCCTGGGAACTATACCATGGCAACCAATCAGGTCTTTGCTTTCACTGTTCTACCTGCAGATGAATGAAACCATCATATTGTTGGTTGGTTGCTATAGGTTACAGTCCTGGTGCAAACTTGCTCAATGCTCCCTTCAAAAGTGAGGCTGGGTCATTGTGTACAGGGCTCTTGTGACCCTTTCTTGTAAATGTCATGGAATCCACATGCAGAGCATTTGGAAAGTGTAATCCCTGCTGACCTGTCCAACAGCTCCTGCCATTAGCAACACACTGGGAAGCTTTATGGTTGCTGCAGGTTTGTGACAGAAACACAGGCGCAGAGCTATGGGGGAAGAAAACAGAATTGTGGGATACCAGTTGATTTTGTGAACTTTATTGAAAACAGATATGCCCCTGCGCTCTCTAATTTTTATCACAGGCTATACAGGAAATGAAACCACAGCTGGTCACATGTCACAGACAACCAATCCAGGGGGTTGTGTGATGTGTCACTAACAGGCAATTCACAGTAGATCAAGCCCTGGTCCCAAGCAGCCATTTTTCTTCAGGGAGGCTGTACTATACACCGCCAGTTAGCAGTGAATTTTATTGGCTCAATAAGCCCAAATGTATTTATTTATAAAATAGCATCACTATCATGTCTATCTGTTTTTGCTTAGGGTACAGAGTCGTAATCCTGAATTATATTAGAGTTGCGTAGCCCCTGCTCAGTGAAGCAAAGATGGCGCCACAGTTTGAGGGATGTCCATCCAACCCGTGGCCCTCCGTCTGTCACTGAACTACCTGCATACTCTGACAGCTCAAAGACACCGGTTGCTCATCTCAAACATATATATGGAACAAAATCAATTTTTTACACAATACAATGACATCATTTTCATAGATGGAAAGCCGAGCGGATTCCCTGTCTGTCATACCCTAACTCTCTTCTCCTTTATTCTAAAACTTTAGGTGAGCTTCTCCTTTAAAATGTAAAATGCTGCTTTTTCATTCTGCAGAACTGTGCACCCCTCCACTGTTGTCCATCCATGCCCTAACCAACACCTCAGTAACTATTTGTAGGGATCCATAGGGTTAAGTTCCCCTATGGTGTTAAAATCCCACATGGTTGGAAATCCCCTAGTGAGGCCAGCTAAGTGTTGCACCTAAATTGTATAAGGGATTGGGAGTGGGTTTAGAGCTTGGAGGCAGCGGAGAGACTGTAATGGATGCTGATTTGAAAGGGGGCTTGTGAGGTACTCACACTGTGGATGAGTGTTGGAGCTGTGCCCTGAAGAATAAAGCAGGTTGTCGTGCTCAGTTAGGATTAGCTTGGGAGCCCAGCCTGAGGATTGAGTCACTGTGGATGCCTGACCCATCTGTGTGAGTCCCCGGTGAGTTGTGCCTGAGGGACGGTATTGATAGGCTCCGGCATGTCCCTTGTTTGAGAACAGGCGTTGTTTGTGTGTCTGCTATGTGGGAGCAACTAATTCTGACCACCTGGAGAGGTATTTGGATAGGTAGGGCTACCTGGGGTTATTGAAATGTGATTGTATTTTACTCTGCATTTTTCCAGTTATATAAAGTTCTATTTGTTTTACGGCAATGTTGTGGTTAATCATTTGTTCCAGGTGGGGCCACCCGTACACATATCCCCGGATCCCACTAGGTGAAGGCACTGCCATGGAGAGAAATTCCCAGTACCCTTTCATTTAGCAAAGGGGATTCATGACCTGTGGATGGTAACAAATTCATGGTGTATACCCTATGGCCCAGAGGGGTGGCCAAGATGGGGTTACATATTGTACACCTGTCTGTACTCCATTACTTTCCCTTGGTTTGTAACAGAGCCATGCTGGGCAAGCGGCTTTTTTTTATATCTTGGATGCAGAATGCTGGCTGAGAGATTCGACTTTTGGACAAAATTTCATTGTGCCACACAGGGAGCTGTTTCTGTAGCTGTTCATTGCCAGGACAAGCCCAGATCATATCTGTTCATTTACACTTTCTCAGCAGAGGCCCACCTGTGGCTCCACTTCCATTTACACATCCATCTCTTGAAGAAGTAAGACACATTGGACTCATATCCGATTACCCAGCGACCCCGCCATTCCGTCTCCAGACGCCAATTAAATAGACTAGAAAAACTGCAACCCATGAATGGAACCCCCAGACAATAGTGTGCCAAGATGCAGAATTCACATTACAATGACTTTATGTTGTTGGCAGAGTTTTATCTTTGGCAATCAGACTTTTTCTGTCTGCCAATAGCAAGAAATGATCTATCGTCTCTGAGGATATGGAGAGAACATAGTAAGCTCATTTACTATCATAGGGCTGGCTAATACAGTTGATTAGTTATGGCAGCTTTAAAACCTGAGCAAAGTTGTTAGTGCCCAAGTGTCAAAATGAAGTTCATTATAGAGAGTGAAAAAAAGGAGATTGATAAAATAAAAAAATATAACAATCGAGTCAATAGGAGGGGAGTTGGGGTTATAAGAGTCCCAGAGAAATGCGGGAAGAAACAGAATTGTATAAATATAGGGGTGTCCTGTTATGCAGTCTCCAGCAGTCTCTCACATGAAAACAATACTGCCAACATTTCAGTTTGGTGCACTCTAATGATCTGACTGGCAACAAGATTGTCTAGCCCTTTGAACAGCTTTAATTGCCCATAAATTAGTTAATGTCCGTGAGGATGTTCTGTCTACAGTTGGCGTTAATCCATGAGGGTTCTTTTGCTTGAACCAGCTACAGATTTTTGTTTGTAGGAACTGCAAAGAAGAGCTAATGAGGTCGCACAGCCTTGTTAATAAATATGAATCAATCGTGTGTATAACTTGGAAACAGTGAAAGGAAAAATCGATGCCTTAATACATTAAGATAAGTGCAAATTGATTCGATCAAAATAAATTCATTGTGTCCACACTTTGGTCTGGTGTCATTGTTGTATCTTGTGGAAATATTCTGTTGCTTGCATGAGATACTAGGGGCAAACTTCGCCGCACTTCGCCAGGCGTAGTTTCGCCAGCGCTCCACAAATTCACTAAAATCCGGAGTTGCGCACAGGGGTAGCGTAAGGTTGCGAAGTTGCGCTAGCGTTGATTCGCTATGTAAAGCGAAGTTACGCTAGCGAAGGCTAATTTGCATACGGCGCGAAATTCAAATTTCAATGGAGGAATACGTATCAGCACTACAAATGCCTAGAAATCCTTCAAATCAGCAAATAAAAATTTTATTTTGCCCTACACATGTGCCCACTGTCTAGGTAAGTTGCCATGAGTCAGGAAATGTAGGGGGGAAGGAGGGGAGCCCCAAAAATTTTTTCGATCTTTTTCAGCCTATCACCCATCATATAGAAAACACGCCAGCGTTTTTTGGGACTTAGAAAAAAATTTGACTTTTTTTTAAACAATCCCTATCTACTCTATTGCGCTTCGCCAGGTCTGAGGTGGAGAAGGAAGTCTAGCGTAAAAGGTAGCGTTCAGTACACTGCGCAAGTTAGTGAATTGGGTAGTTACATTCGCCTGGCGTAAGGGTGCGAAGTAACACTAGCGAAACTACGCCAGCGTTCGTTAGTGAATTTGCGCAGTAACGAAAATGCCAAACGCTAGCGAATTAACGCTAGCGTTCGGCGCTTCGGCGCTTAGTGAATTTGCCCCAAAGTTGCTTCCCCAAGATCGTATAGCCAAAACGGGTATAGTTAAAGATACCGTCGTTTTTTTTTTTTAACAAGGACAACCCTCTACTTAAATAGTAAAAAAAATCTGTTGCTAGATTAGCTATAGTTTGGTCTAGTCCTCTGGACATCATATTGCTTGGATAGGCTACTCCTTGATTCTTTGCCTTCAGGATGTTGTATTGTCAAGATGGGAAGAAAATTAGCAATGACAGATGACGTTAACCTCATCAGTTTACACAGCAAATACCTCCTTTCAAACAGTTTAATAGGAGCTGTAAAGGATTCCATAGGTATATATAATTCTGAAGGAATTCCGAGAAAAATGTAGTTTAATCATAACCCACCCACAAATGAACAAAGCTGCATGAGCAGTCGCCCTCAAGGGACAATGAATGTTCATATATCACTCATTTACTGAGGGACTTGCCATTCATTTCCAGCACTCAAGGCAGCCATGTTGTAAGTTTGTATAAATAGATTTAAAAAGACAATAATACATTGAGTTCTAGTCTTTGCAGAAATGATTGCTACCTAGATTCTAACTGACACCAACATTGTAACTGGACTGGACATCGAGTCTCCGCTGCATTATGAGTGTTGATATCATCAACCTTGTGTTTTCCCATTTGTTAGAAAGTCATCCTGCCCTTCCATGAAAGTTAATGTGGAATGTGCCACCATTGTTACCTCTAGCAGCCAATTAGAAGGTTCATACTAACTCTATAGGTTCATACTGCTCTATACAAATAAAGCTAACTCTTGCTTGACTGCAAAGAAGTGATACAGTTGAGCAGGTTTCATGTGTTATAGATTAAGTTCCCTTGAGGACTACATCTAACTATCAGACTCCCGATGGAAAGCCCTTGGTTGGTAGGATTTAGGAAAACTTTGCCTATATAACTACATAACTCAATAAGTATTCATTGACACCAAAGCAGAGAGGAGACGTATGAGAAATGGAACCTTTTCCTCATCTCAACATGATAATTCTCTTTTAAAGCACATGGGACATTTTCTTTGCTGGACAATGACAGCTTGGAAGAAGCACCAAAACCCACCTCAACATTCTTTCATTGATTTCAGTAGGAACCACACAATACTGAAAATACAGCTGATTTTAAAACAGACAGGGAACCACATGTACTAGCCGTGTAAGTTGGATCCCACAAGGCCTTTTTAATAACAGAATCTAAAGTAAAAAAAGATTTTTCAACATTTTGTCTTAATATGTAAATAGAAATCTCTAAGTGTTTGAACATTTATGAAATCTGCTGAGTTAACAATATGTGTGGCTCGTGAATTCATCAGCTAATTAATCTATGACTGCCCTGCATTTGGCCCTACAAAACCAACATGCTTGCAACATTGGAATTCAATAAAGATAGATCCAAGAATAAGAACCTATGCATTGTATATTGCTTTACACATTGTTACAGCCTTTTACAATAAAAAGGGAAAAATAAAGACTTCAGGATCAATCCTATTGTCTTCTCACTCTGCTTTCATTTTTATAGTAGGTAGTATAGCTTGCACAGTGGGATAATGGTCTCTGGGAAGGGAGTGTGACTGTGAGATAGCAGGTATAGTAGGGAGAGATGGTGTCTATAGTAACAGTGGGATAATAGTCTCTGGGAAGGGAGTGTGACTGTGGGATAGCAGGTATAGTAAGGGAGAAGATGGTGTCTATAGTAACAGTGGATAATAGTCTTCTGGGAAGGGAGTGTGACTGTGGGATAGCAGGTATAAGTAGGGAGAGATGGTGTCTATAGTAACAGTGGGATAATAGTCTCTGGGAAGGGAGTGTGACTGTGGGATAGCAGGTATAGTAGGGAGAGACTGGTCCTATAGTAACAGTGGGATAATAGTCCTCTGGGAAGGGAGTGTGACTGTGGGATAGCAGGTTATAGTAGGGAGAGATGGTGTCTATAGTAACAGTGGGATAATAGTCTCTGGGAAGGGAGTGTGACTGTGGGATAAGCAGTATAGTAGGGAGAGATGGTGTCTATAGTAACAGTGGATAATAGTCTCTGGGAAGGGAGTGTGACTGTGGGATAGCAGGTATAGTAGGGAGAGATGGGTGTCTGATAGTAACAGTGGATAATAGTCTCTGGGAAGGGGAGTGTGACTGTGGGATAGCAGGTATAGTAGGGAGAGATGGTGTCTATAAGTAACAGTGGATAATAGTCTCTGGGAAGGGAGTGTGACTGTGGGATAGCAGGTATAGTAGGGAGAGATGGTGCCTATAGTAACAGTGGGATAATAGTCTCCTGGGGAAGGGAGTGTGACTGTGGATAGCCAGGTATAGTAGGTGAGAGATGGTGTCTATAGTAAAGTGGGATTAATAGTCTCTGGGAAGGGAGTGTCTGACTCGTGGGATAACAGAGTATAGTAGGGAGAATCGGGTGCATATAGTAACAGTGAATAAATAGTCTCTGGGAAAGGGACTGTGGACATGTGGATAGCAGGTAATAGTAGGGAGAGATGGTTGTCTATGAGTAACAGTGGGAAATCTGGAAGGGAGTTGGACTGTGGGAAGCAGGATACAGTAGGAGAGAGATCGGTTCATAGTAACAGTGGATAATAGTCTCTGGGAAGGGAGGTGTGACTGTGGGATAGCAGTATAGTAGGGAGAGATGGTGTCTATTAGTAACAGCTGGATAATAGTCTCTGGGAAGGGAGTGTGACTGTGGGATAGCAGGTATAGTAGGGAGAGATGTGTGCCTATAGTAACAGGGGATAATAGTCTCTGGGGAAGGGAGTGTGACTGTGGGATAGCAGGTATAGTAGGGAGAGATGGTGCTATAGTAACAGTGGATAATAGTCTCTGGGACAGGGAGTGTGACTGTGGGATAGCAGGTATAGTAGGGAGAGATGGTGGTCTATAGTAAACCAGTGGATAATAGTCTCTGGGAAGGAGTGTGACTGTGGGATAGCAGGTATAGTAGGGAGAGATGGTCCTATAGTAACAGTGGATAATAGTCTCTGGGAAGGGAGTGTGGACTGTGGATAGCAGGTATAGTAGGGAGAGATGGTGCCTATAGTAACAGTGGATAATAGTCTCTGGGAAGGGAGTGTGACTGTGGGATACAGGTATAGTAGGGAGAGATGGTGTCTATGTAACAGTGGATAATAGTCTCTGGGAAAGGGAGTGTGACTGTGGGATAGCAGGTATAGTAGGGAGAGATGGTGCCTATAGTAACAGTGGGATAATAGTCTCTGGGAAAGGGAGTGTGACTGTGGGATAGCAGTATAGTAGGGAGAGATGGTGCCTATCAGTAACAGTGGATAATAGTCTCTGAGAAGGGAGTGTGACTGTGGGATAGCAGGTATAAGTAGGGAGAGATGGTGCTATAGTAACAGTGGATAATAGTCTCTGGGAAGGAGTCGTGTGGTGTGACTGTGGGATAGGCCAGGTTATAGTAGGGAGAGATCGTGCTATAGTAACCAGTGGGATAATAGCTCTGAGGAAGGGATGTGACTGTGCGATAGCGAGGTATAGTAGGGCAGAGATTGGTTGCCTTATTAGTAACAGTGGATAATAAGTCTCTGGGAGGGAGTGTGACTGAATGGGATAGCAGGTATAAGTAGGGAGAGATGGTGTCTATAGTAACAGTGGATAATAGTCCTCTGGGAAGGGAAGATGTGGACTGTAGGGATAGGCAGTGTATAGTAGGGAAGATCGTGGTTGCCTATGGAGTAACAGTGGGGATAATAGTCTCTGGGGAAGGGGAGTGTGACTGTGGATAGCAAGGTTATAGGTAGGGAGATGATTGGTGGCCATAGTATAACAGTGTCGATAATAGTTTCTGGGGAAGGGAGTGGTGACTGTGGGATAGCAGGGTATAGTAGGGACCGAGGAATGGGTGCCTATAGATAAACAGTGGATAATAGTCTCTGGAAGGGAGTGTGACTGTGGGATAGCAGTATAGTAGGGAGAGATGGTGCCTCTATAGTAACAGTGGATAATAGTCTCTGGGAAGGGAGTTGTGACTGTGGATAGCAGGTATAGTAGGGAGAGATGGTGCCATATAGTAACAGTGGATAATAGTCTCTGGGAAGGAGTGTGACTGTGGGATAGACAGGTTATAGTAGGGAGAGATGGTGCCTATAGAACAGTGGATAATAGTTCTCTGAGAAGGCTGAGCAGGTTATAAGTAGGATGGTGTTCTACAGTGATATAGTCATCTGGGGAAGGGAGTGTGACTGTGGGATAGCAGGTATATTAGGGAAGAAGATGGTGCGCTATAGTAACAGGGGAATAATAGTCTCTGGGAAGAGTGTGACTGTGGGATTAGCAGGTATAGTAGGCAGAGATGGTGCTATAGTAACAGTGGATAATAGTCTCTGGGAAGGAGAGTGTGACTGTGGGATAGCAGGTAAGTAGCGAGAGATGGTGCTATAGTAACAGTGAGATAATAGAGTCTCTGAGAAGGGAGTGTGACTGTGGGATAGCAGGTATAGTAGGGGAGATGGTGCCTATAGTACAGGGGATAATAGTCTCTGGAAGGGAGTGTGACTGTGGGATAGCAGGTATAGTAGGGAGAGATGGTGTCTATAGTAACAGTGGAATTAGTCTCTGGGAAGGGCAGTGTGACTGATGGGATTAGCAGGTATATTAGTAGGGAGAGATGGTTGTCTATAGTAACAGTGATAATAGTCTCTGGGAAGGGAGTGTGACTTGGATAGCAGGTATAGTAGGGAGAGATGGTGCCTATAGTAACAGTGGATAATAGTCTCTAGGGAAGGAGTGTGACTGTGGGATAGCAGGCATATAGTAGGGAGAGATTGGTGTCTATAGTAAACAGTGGATAATAGTCTCTGGAAGGGAGTGTGACTGTGGGATAGCAGGTATAGTAGGAGAGATGGGTCTATAGTAAGCCAGTGGATAATAGTCTCTGGGAAGGGAGTGTGACTGTGGGATAGCAGGTATAAAGTAGGGAGAGATGTTGTCTATAGTACAGTGGATAATAGTCTCTGGGAAAGGGAGTGTGACTGTGGATAGCAGGTATAGTAGGGAGAGATGGTGTCTATAGTAACAGTGGGATAATGTCTCTGGGAAGGGAGTGTGACTTGTGGGGTAGCAGGTATAGTGGAGAGATGGTGTCTATAGTAACAGTGATAATAGTCTTGGGAAGGGAGTGTGACTGTGGACAGCAAGTATTAGCTAGGGAGAGATGGTGCTTTATAGTAACAGTGGATAATAGTCTCTGAGAAGGGAGTGTGAACTGTGGGATAAGCAGGTTAGTTAGGGAGAGATTGGCAACAGTGGATAATGAGTCTCTGGGAAGGGAGTGTTTGATTGTGGGATGCAAGTATAGGTAGGGAGAGATGGGCCTATAGTAACAGTGGGATAATAGTCTCTGGAAGAGAGTGTGACTGTGGGATAGCAGGGTGTATAGTAGGGATGAGATGTGCCCTATATAACAGATGGATAATAGTTCCTGGGAAGGGATTGTGACTGGGGATAAGCAGGCTATAGATTCAGGAGAGGATGTGTCTGATCAGTAAATCAGTGGATTAATGTCTCTGGGAGGAGTGTGACTGTCGGATAGCAGGTCAATAGTAGGGAAGATCGGTGCCTATTCTTAGTAACAAGTGGGATAATAGTCTCTTGAGAAGGGAGGTGTGTGACTGTGGCTGACTAGCACGCGGTTATAGTTAGGGAGAGATGCAGTGCCTATAGTTAACTAGTGCATAATAGACTCTGGAAAGGGAGTGTGACTGTGGGCCGAGCAGGATATACGTAGGGAGAGATGATGCGGTGTCTGTATAGTAACAGTGGGGATATAGTCATCAAATGGGAAGGGGCGTGATGTGCGATAGCCAGGTATAGTAGGGAAGAGGATCTGGCTGTCTATAGTACAAGTGGATAATATGTCTCGGGAAGGGAGGCGTCGCTCACCCGACCTAGTGTGACTGTGGAGATCAGCAGGTAATAGTAGGGAGAGATGGGTGCTCTCATAAGTAGCACAGTGGGTAATAGTCTCTTGGGAAGGGAGTCAGTGACTGTGGGATTAGCAGGGCAATATATATAGGGAGAGATCGGCTGTCTATAGTAACAGTGGGATAATCAGTCTGCTGGGAAGGAGTCGTGACTGTGGTGATAGCAGCGTATAGCTAGGGAGAGATCGGTGCTCTTAGTAACAGTGGAATAATAGTCTCGGGAAGGGAGTGTCGGACTGCTGGAGTAGCAGGTATAGTAGGGAGAGATCGGTCTGCCTATAGTAACAGTGGTAATAGTCTGCTGGGAAGGGAGTATGACTGTGGGATAGCAGGCTATAGTAGGGAGAGATCGGTGTCCTATGAGTAACACGTGGATTAAGTAGTCTCTGGAAGGGAGTCGTGAAACTGTGGGATAGCAGGCCTTATAGTAGGGAATGATTTAGGTTGCCAATGATCAGCTACAGTGCCGATAATGTCTGGAAGGGGTGTGGAACTGTGGGATGATAGCAAGTATACGTAGGGAGGATGGTTTGCCTATACAGTAACAGTGCGGATAATAGTCTCTGAGAATGGGAGTGTGACTGTGGGGATAGCCACGGTTAGTGGGGGGATGGTGCGCTATTAGGTAACAGTGCAGATCTAATAGCTCTAGGGTAAGGGGTGTGTTGGACTGTGGGGATAGCAGGTATAGTGGGAGGTACGGGTGTCTATAGTAACAGGGAATAATAGTCTCTGTGGCAAGGGAGTGTGACTGTGGTCGATAGCAGGCTTATTAGTAGGGAGAAGATGGATGCCTATAGTAAACAGTGGATAATAGTCTCCTGAGAAGGGAGGTAGTTACTGTGGCGATACAGGTATACGTAGGGAGAGATGGTTGCCGTTGTAACAGTGGGATAATAGTCTCTGAGAGGGGAGTGTGACTGTGGATAGCAGGTTATTAGTAGGAGAGATGGTTGATTCTATGGTAACAGTGACGGATAATAGTCTCTGGGAGGGCAGTGTGACCGGTGGAGATTAGACAGGTTAATAGTAGGGAATGTCTGTCATATAGTAACAGTAGGATAATAGTCTCTGGGAAGGGAGTGTGACTGTGGTGAAGCAGAGTATAGTAGGGAGAGCATGGTGTCTATAGTAACAGTGGATAATTAGTCTCTGGGCTAAAAGGGAGTGTCGACTGTGGGATAGCGGGATATTAAGTAGGAGAGATCGGTGTCTATAGTAACAACAGTGGATAATGTTCCTGGGAAGGGTGTGACTGTGATAGCCAGTCTAGTAGGAGAGATGGTGTCGTATAGTAAACAGTGTGATAATAGTCTCTGGGAATGAAGTGTGACATGTGGAGATAGCAGGCTATAGTAGGAGAGATGGTGTCTATATAAAGTGGATAATGTCTCTGGAAGGAGTGTGACTGTGGAGATAGCATGGCATATAGTAGGGAGAATGTGTCCTATAGTAACAGTGGATAATAGTCTCTGGGAAGGAGTGTGACTGTGGGATAGCAGGTATAGTAGGGAGAGATGTGTCTATAGTAACAGTGGGATAATAGTCTCTGGGGAAGCGGAGTGTGACTGTGGGATAGCAGTTATAGTAGGGAGAGATGGTGTCTAATAGTAACAGTGGATAATAGTCTCTGGGAAGGGAGTGTGACTGTGGGATAGCAGGTATATAGGGAGAGATGTGTCTATAGTAACAGTGGATAATAGTCCTGGGGAAGGAGTGTGACTTGTGGATAGCAGGTTAGTATGGGAAGAGATGGTGTCTATAGTAACAGTGGATAATAGTCTCTGGGAAGGGAGTGTGACTGTGGGATAGCAGGTTATAGTAGGGAGAGATGGTGTCTATAGTAACAGTGGATAATAGTCTCTGGGAAGGGAGTGTGACTGTGGGATAGCAGGTATAGTAGGAGAGATGGTGTCTATAGGTAACAGTGGATAATAGTCTCTGAGAAGGATCAGTGTGACTGTGGGGATAGCAGGTATAGTAGGAGAGATGTGCCTATAGTAACAGTGGATAATAGTCTCTGGAAGGGAGTTGGACTGTGGGATAGGCAAGTATAGTAGGAGAGATGGTGCCTATAAGATCAACAGGGATAAGAGTCTTCTGAGAAGGGAGTGTGGACTGTGGGATAGCAGGTATGTAGAAGAAGATGGTGTCTATATAACAGTGGGATAATAGTCTCTGGGAAGGAGTGTGACTGTGGGATAGCAGGTTATCAGTAGGGAGAGATGGTTGCCATATAGTAACAGTGGGATAATAGTCTCCTGGGAAGGGAGTGTGACTGTGGTAGCAGGGTATTAGAGGGAGGATGGTGCCTATAGTAAACAGTGGGATAATAGTCCTTTGAGAATGGGAGTGTGACTGTGGGATAGCAGGTTAATAGTTAGGGAGAGATGGTGTCTATAAGTAAACAGTGGGTAATAGTCTTCTGGGAAGGGAGTGTGACTGTGGGATAGCAGTATAGTTAGGGAGAGATGGGTGCCTATAGTAACAGTGGATAATAGTCTCTGGGAAGGGAGTGTGACTGGGGATAGCAGGTATAGTAGGGAGAGATGGTGTCTATAGTAACAGTGGGATAATAGTCTCTGGGAAGGGAGTGTGACTGTGGATAGCAGTATAGAGGGGAGAGATGGTGTCCTATAGTAACAGTGGATAATAGTCTCTGGGAAGGGAGTGTTGACGTGGGATAGCAGGTATAGTAGGAGAGATGGTGTCGTATAGTAACAGTGGGATAATAGTCTCTGGAAGGGAGTGTGACTGTGGGATAGCAGTATAGTAGGGAGAGATGGTGTCTATAGTAACAGTGGATAATAGTCTCTGGGAAGGGAGTGTGACTGTGGATAGCAGGTATAGTAGGAGAGATGTGTCTATAGTAACAGTGGGATAATAGTCTCTGAGGAAGGGAGTGTGGACTGTGGGATAGCAGGTATAGTAGGGAGAGATGGTGTCTATAGTAACAGTGGATAATAGTCTCTGGGAAGGGAGTGTGACTGTGGGATAGCAGGTATAGTAGGGAGAGATGGTGTCTATAGTAACAGTGGATAATAGTCTCTGGGAAGGGAGTGTGACTGTGGCAGTGCCAGGCACCCTAGGCAGCCTATCTGGGCAAAGCGCCCAATAAGCGAGTGCGCATGCACAAAAAAGACAAGTGCGTGCACATGCGCACAACAAATATAAGCGCTAGAGCGAGAGATCACACACATCGGCAAGAGCAGGGACCAGATTAGGGGGTAGGAGAGGCAGAGAAGATGTGTGCCTGGCGCCCCTCAAATTTTGCGCCCTAGGCACGTGCCTACTCTGTCTACCCCTAGTTCCAGCCCTGGACTGTGGGATAGCAGGATAGCAGACATTTAGGAAAAAAAATATATTCTGGGATAGATACTCCAACCTGTTGGAACAAGTGATTGGATGGCAGGTTATATATATATATCTTCTCTAGTATGCAAATATAAACAAACTCCACTCGCGGGTTCCTGGCCACTTTCACTCGGCAACAGCACTTCAATATAAGCAATATACTCACAGCCATGGATCAACTGCCGTTGTTATAAAAAAGTTCCATCTTTATTTTCTTATCCATTAAAAGACCATCACATCTTGGCAAGGATACAGTGTTCAAATTAACAAGCCGCTGACGCGTTTCGTAACCTCGTAGGGTCACTTCCTCAGAGCAGAGTTTCCTATTACAACAAGGGCAAACTTTATAGACAGCAATACAGACGGCATCAAAGACAAGCACATTTAAAGCTATACACACTTGTTACGTTTCTTTAAAAGCACAACGTTTTTCTATTAAAATGTGCGAATAAAGTGTGATTCTTTCAATACCTCATTTCTCTTTTCCTTTTATTTCCAATACACTTTTATAATTATAATTTCTCTATGCAATATAAACCTAAGTTTCTCATTATAATTATAAATCATTTTCAGGAATGAATGACCAATAATTATAGTAGCTCTATATTTATATATATATAAAACAAAACCAACTCCCCCTACTATATATATATATATATATATATATATATATATAATCCAGTAAATGGACCCGCACTCATTCATATTAGTGAAATAAATGTGTTTTTATTCACAGGTTCATTTCCAACGTTTCGGTCCTCTCTGGGACCTTTTTCAATTTATTTCACTAATATGAACGAGTGCGGGTCCATTTACTGGATTGTAGCATTAAGCTTTGACCAACGCACCACCATCGACAGAATAACACCCGGGAGGAGTGCGTTCACTGTACCGACATAATATATATATATATATATATATATAGTGATGGGTGCAATTAGTGAATTTCCTGCGAAATTCGCGAAATGGCGAAAAATTTGCTAAATAGCGCAATAGTCCGTTTTTTTGCCACCGGCGTCTGTTTTTTTTTTTGGACGCCAGCGACATTTTTTTTGACGATTTCGTGCCGGTTTCACGAATTGTGCAAATTCGCCGCAAATTTGCGCCTGGCAAATAAATTCGCCCATCATACATATATAATGTCTCACAATATTTGGATTTGCAGGGCAGGGTGTGCTCCAGCTCCACTGTGTCTATCAGTGGATTGTGGAATTGTGGACATGTTTATATATAGTTAGATTTTCTACTGGGTACATATCTAATAATAATTGTATGTTTTGCTATTGTTGAATTGCCATGTCTTCCAGGAACACCTGCATGAGCCTTATTATCAGGGGAAATATGTGGCTTCAGGCTTTGCTCTTTATCATTGAAGCAATAAGGCAATTTAATAAGGTGGTGACTTTGTGTATCCCATGATAACATGACAATGAAGCAGAAAAAAAAGACATGCTGAAAAATTGATCGTTACACATACTGAGAATTCCTCCTTAGATCTTGTTAAAAAAACCTTTTTTGCAAGTTCATTTTGTCTTGGACCTACTCTTTAAGCCCTCCGATATCCCCTTTTAAGGGTCAGGGCACACAAGTAGTTTCAGGGAGATTAGTTGCCCGGTGACAAATCTCCTCTTCTTCGGGGCGACTAATTTCCCGATTTGCCTCCCCTGCCTTCCCGTCAGCTAAAATGTGAATCGCCGGCGGGATGGCACTCAACGTGATTCGTTTTCTGAAGTCGCCCGAAGTTTCCTTGTGAGGCAGCTTTGGACGACTTCAGAAAACGAGTCGTTCTGAGTGCCGGCGATTTGGATTTTAGCTGACGGGAAGGCAGGGGAGGAAAATCGGGAGATTAGTCGCCCAGAAGAAGAGGAGATTTGTTGCCGGGCGACTAATATCCCTGAAGCTGCCTGTGTGCCCTGACCCTTAGGGACCATATTGCAGTATTAATAATATAGTGAATAACGTACCCCCTCTAGTAAAATATAAGGATATTATAAGTTACTGAGGAGTTTCATGGCCATATAAAAACACGAGGCCGAAGGCCGAGTTTTTTTATACAGGTCATGGAACTCCGAGGTAACTTCTAATATCCTCATATTTTACAACTGGGGGTACTTTATTTATTATAATACACAAATTTCAGTGAGTCATGTGACAGAAATGACATCAGAACTCACCGTTTATAACTGATGACATCAGAACTCACCGTTTATAACTGATGACATCAGAACTCACCATTTATAAGGATATAATTTACAGGATATTCATGGCTTTTGTGTATTATAAGTAAATAAAAGTGAGCCCAGGACAGAACCCTGGAGGCCACTAGTTATAACATTAGTCCAACGTAGAAGAAGTCACTGATGAGTGGCATGCATTCTGACAGCCATTGTTTTCTTTTTGTCATTTAAGTGCTATCATTCTTACCTTGTAAGCTGGGAAGACTGGCCTTCAGTCAGTTCATAACACCACCATTTTCAGGTACATTTATTGGTAACATTCCTTGTGTCTTGTTCATGATAAGAGTCTGGAGATGCCATTGAGACTTCAGCTCTTGGCTCCATCATGAAGCAACAGAAGGCAGCTGATTAGAAATGATGTCTGCTACATTGCTTCAAGAGTCAGAACCAGGGAACAGGAAGAGATAAACAAATACTGCTTTTAATAGCAATTACATATATCTTAAAGGGATACTGTCATGGGAAATGAATCAGTTAATAGTGCTGCTCCAGCAGAATTCTGCACTGAAATCCATTTCTCAGAAGAGCAAACAGATTTTTTTATATTCAATTTTGAAATCTGACATGGGGCTAGACATTTTGTCAATTTCCCAGCTGCCCCTGGTCATGTGACTTGTGCCTGCACTTTAGGAGAGAAATGCTTTCTGGCAGGCTGCTGTTTTTCCTTCTCAATGTAACTGAATGTGTCTCAGTGGGACCTGGGTTTTTACTATTGAGTGTTGTTCTTAGATCTACCAGGCAGCTGTTATCTTGTGTTAGGGAGCTGCTATCTGGTTACCTTCCCATTGTTCTTTTGTTTGGCTGCTGGGGAGGGAAAGGGAGGGGGGTGATATCACTCCAACTTGCAGTACAGCAGTAAAGAGTGATTGAAGTTTATCAGAGCACAAGTCACATGACTTGGGGCAGCTGGGAAATTGACAATATGTCTAGCCCCATGTCAGATTTCAAAATTGAATATAAAAAAATCTGTTTGCTCTTTTGAGAAATAGTGGAGCAGCACTATTAACTGATTCATTTTGAAAAAAAAATTTTTCCCATGACAGCATCCCTTTAATAACCTAAATGGATGTGGCTTAGAATGATGTTGTCTTTCTTTTTCCAAAAAGCGGTTATCGGGTGTTCATTAGGCTGCTGTTGTTTTGATGCCTTCCTACATATTTGGCAGGGTATAAATAAATGACAAGAAATTATTATTTATTAATACTCTTTAGCCTTCGCCTGTAAAACCTTAAATCAAATATATGGGAACAATTTATTTTGTATTAAGTAGAGTATCTCACTATACTGTCTACTAAGTTCTGCCCTACAAGCCCCCAATGATTTCCCCATCAATCTATGCCTGGCTACCGTTCAATAAACAATCTTTACAGGCTGCAGTTCATCGTAGCCCTGAGCTCTGTGACTACATTAACAGCCTCTGTCTTGGCTACATTTATTTTTAATGAAGAACTTGCCTGACATCCCCATTTGTACAGAATTTAACACTCACCTATGGCCTATCACTGCTCAAAGCCAGGCTTGCATCTCTTAAACTGCCTAAATCTAACTTTAAAATATATCTACATTGATATCTAATTTGCTGGATGAATTTCTTCTGTTAACCTTATTTATGGTCATTATAATTCAATTTACTCAGCTCTTTTATTGCGAAAATGCATCACTGTCTACAGCCAATACAATGAGATTTATTGACTGTCAATTCAAACAGGAGAAGATAACAAAGTAACTATATGTTTTCCATACAAAAGTGGAAAAAAAAACTTGGGGGTTCTATGTGCTTGTGTCCATAAATCAGTAGTTATTCTTTACTGCAGCTAAAAAAAGGGCATACTCGATTGGTTGAGATCAAAATACGGTTATGATGTTCACATGGTTTATTGGCTGATATCACAATACGGTTATGATATTCACATGCTCTATTGGTTGATATTACAGTGTGGTTTATGATGTTCATATGTTCAATTGGTTGATATCACAATACGGTTATGATGTTCACATGCTTTATTGGTTGATATCACAATACAGTTATAATGTTCACATTCTCTATTGGTTGACATTACAGTGTGGTTTATGATGCTCATGTGTTTAATTGGTTGATATCACAATATGGTTATGATGTTCACATGCTCCATTGGTTGATATTACAGTGTGGTTTATGTTGTTCATGTGTTTTATTGGTTGCTATCACAATGCTGTTATGATGTTCACATGCTTCATTGGTTGATATCACAAAGTGGTTATGATGTTCACATGTTTGGCTGATATCAAATTGTGGTTATGATGTTCACGTGCTCGATTGGTGGATATCACAGCATGGTTGTGATATTCCCGTGTTTGGTTGGTTGATATCACAGCGTGTTTGTGATATTCACATGTTTGGTTGATATCACAATGCAGTTATGATGTTCCCATGTTTGGTTGATATCACAATGTGGTTATGAAGCCCATATGCTTGTTTGGTTGATATCACAGTGTGTTTGTGATATTCACATGTTTGGTTGATATCACAATGCGGTTATGATGTTCCCATGTTTGCTTGATATCACAATGTAGTTATGATGTTCACATAATAGATTGGTTGATATCACAGCATGTTTGTGATATTCGCATGTTTGGTTGATATCACAATGCAGTTATGATGTTTCCATGTTTGCTTGATATCACAATGGGGTTATGATGTTCACATGCTAGATTGGTTGATATCACAGCATGGTTGTGATATTCACATGTTTGGTTGATACCACAATACAAATATGATGTTTACATGCTTGACTGGTTGATATCACAACGTTCGCATGTTTCATTGGTTGATATCACAATGTCTTTATGATTTTCACATGTTCGATTTTATATCACAACAGAGTTTTGATGTTCAAATCCTCAAGTGGTTGATATCAGAATGGGGTTTGATGTTCAGATGCTAAATTGGTTTATATTACAAAGGGATTTTGATATCTGAATGCTCAACTGGCTGATATAACAATGAGCTTTTCATATTCAAATGTTGAATTCGCTGATATCATAATCAAGTTTTGCATTGCCAGAAAAAGGATGTGATGTGTGGGAGGAATTCTATGTGGTTTTTACAGCATATTAGGCTGGAAATGTAATTGTCCTGTATAGTTTGTATACAGGTATGAGACCTGTTATCCAGAATGCTCAGGACCTGGGGCTTTCCGGATATTTTCCGTAATTTGAATCTTCATACCTTAAGTCTACTAGAAAATCATGTAAACATTAATACTAATAATTATTAGTATTATTATTAATAATAATATTATATTTATGTATATATATATATATATATATATATATATATATATATATATATATATATACGTTACTTGTCATTTAATGGACTTTAACTGGAACCAAAGTTTGATAATATCCTTCTTTCAAGATTCAGATATTGACTTCTAAATAGCAATTCTGCACAAGGGAATAGTTATTTTAAGACTCTAAGTGGCAAAACACAAAGACTAGTGAAGAGAATAAAGTAAGAGAACAAAGACTTTCCCCCTTCTCTGCAATCTGACAGCCCCCACTAATTGTCTCTTTTAATTCCTATATCATAGTAATTAATTTGCTCTTTTGATATATTCCCCAGCACTGAACACATAGAATAAATGTATTTGTCTGCCTGGGATGGGAAATGAGTCCTGTCCACCCCTGTTCCATTTTTAGCTGAGATGCAATTTCACATTTTATTTCAAATTGTTAAGGAGGGGAACTGGCAGAATAACTTGGTACAGACTTAGGGGCAGATTTATCAAAAGTCGAAGGGAAAATTTTAGATAAAAAAAATCGAATTTTAAGCTAATTTTTGTGTACTTCGACTTGGGAATAGTTTAAATTTGATTCAAATTTGAAAAAAATTAAAAAAATTTGAATTTCGAAATTTATCATGTACGGTCTCTTTAAAAATTCGACTTCGACCATTCGCCATCTAAAACCTGCCTATGGGGGACCTCCAACAACCTATATAGAGTCAATTGGTGGATTTTGAAAAATGGAATTCGATTGAATACGGACCTATTCGATCAAAAACTGACCTATTCGGCCAAAAAAAACCCTTTGATTTAATTTTGGTTGGTCTTTTTGCATTCGAATTTTGAAGTTTTTCAAATTTGAAATTCGACCCTTGATAAATCTGCCCTTTAGTGTAATTAAAGGTGAAATTAAGCTGAAAAAGAATAGGCCTAGAAATGCTATATTTTATATACATAAATGTAATAATTCAGGCCTTCAAAGTTGCTCCCAGCAGTCCCCCATCTTGGATCTTGTTGGGCACCTTGTGTGTGTCAGTGGCACTGCACATGCTCAGTGGGCTCTTTGCTGTTCTTGAGAATACCAATAAGAAAATGAGATTCATCTATTGTAGAAGCTGATGCTATAGGGTTGCTTATTTAATTGTGACACAGAACGCACTGATTTTTGAGCTTGAGTGGGGGTCATTTATCAACACTGGGCAAATTTGGCCATGGGCAGTTACCTATAGCAACCAATCAGTGATTAGCTTTTTGAAACCAGCTGCAAGTAGAACAATGGATGCAGCAATCTGATTGGTCACCATGGGTTACTGCCCAAGGGCAAATTTGCCCAGTGTAAATAAATGAGCCCCAGTATGTCAAATCAAGCCTAATTCCATGTTCAGCTTTAGCTCTCCTTTAAAGGAGAAGCAATAAAACAAAAAGATATGGATATTTACAAATATAAAACAATATTGATTTGGAATGGAATAGGCACTCTTCATGGCTTTCATGGCAGAATAAAGCAAGGTCAATGCAATTTCCATTCAATATCTCATAGAATTCCACAATGGGTGTTGATTATGTAGCAATCACTGTAGCAGCTGCTATATACCTGCAACATTGAGTTTACAATAGATAGAAACGGCTCCAATGCCTTTTTATGTGATTAGTTGAATCCATTGTTCTTGTATATTGAATCCAGATGTACAGTACATGGGATTTACAGTTGCCTGGAGACATTTCTTTCAACTTTATGTTAATCATTGGGATTTTTGAGGATTTTTGGACAGTCATAGCTGGACTTATCTCTTTTTTTATTGATATGTATCAACATATTCAATGGTTTCAAGTGTTTGTGACACTGTTTATATTCTCTGCACTGCTTGTTCTGACTCCTGGATCACCTGATGTCTGCTTCATTTTTTCAAGACTCGAGAAGGCTTGAGGATCGAGGAGGACAATAGCAATAGCCATTTCATTCACGGATAACTTTAAAACCCTTGGACATGTTTAATGAATGTGCAATATAAAGTTCATTGGCCCTTTAGAGATTACTGTTTGCATTGTTGTCAACATTTTCTTCCAAGGGGAATGGGACCCAGGACAAATACCCTCTCTGTTCTCCAAGAGATGCAATGGAGATGTGGGAGTTCAGAGAGCAAAGCATGATGGTTCTGCAATGGCTTTTTGTTTGGTCATTCCCTATTGGGGTTCACGTACCCTAAGATCTTTGTCTTTCCATCCAGTGCTGCCTCTTCTAGCTTGGGGACCCCTGTTGTATTCCGATGATCAAGTTTACTTTAGAAGCATTTTCCCAGCCATAAGATGTGCCTATAAATAAGCCTCACACTTCGCCTTTGCTCACTGAGCATGTTTGCCAAGGATGAAAAAACACAAGCCAATAACAAGGGCATATTAAATCTCATGTATTTCATGCATTCATGTATGAAGGTGCTAGCGCATTTTTATGTTACAGGACAAAAGCATTTATCTATTGGCAGGAAGGTTCTATCAGTTCATCTTCTCAAAGTAAATGGGACATGTTATCTAGCATGGAGATGTACATGAGATAAATTTAGGTCAGTGCACAAACTTCTCTAGGAATGAACATCCCAGAAGCAAACAGAACTTTTTATTAACATAGTACGAAGATATAAGCCTGTGCCCAAGTGATATCAACCCCTCTGGTTCCCTTATTGCTCTTAACGGAGTTGGGAAAGAAACTATATCTAATGGCTTCAGAGCTTTGGTGTAGAATTGGCTCACCAGTGTCCACCAGAGATGATGAGCCAGTCCTACACCAAACCTCTAAAGCCATTAGATCTAAAATGTTCTAAATGGTATTGGTGTGACATGGCGACACTGATGTGAAAATAAAAAAAAAGCTGAGGAATATCCCTACAGTTGGGCCCACCCTGATATTCCTTAGTCTCCTGACAGGCCAGTCCAACATTGAACGTCTTCTACAAGAATGCACAGCAATGTCAGAAGGGAATCTGTAACTTGGGTGGTTGGTGACCTTGATGGAGCAACCTGATGGCAGAATACAAATGGAGGGGCAGGAAGTCTGAATTTTAAGCAATGGACCGGATCAGAACACTTTGATGGCAGTTTCTAGTGGTTGTTGGACTTTTTTGGTTGGATGGAGGTCCAGCCTTTTGGTCAGGGCCCTCTTTAGCTAATACCAAGGTTATAGAACTAGGAGAGCATCAGTGTAACAGTCACGGTATTATAAAGCACATCAGATAAATATTCATCTCAAATATCGCCCTATGTGAGTCATGGGCTTTCAGGTGTATTCAGGAGAACATTTTCCCAAGTGGCCTTCAACCTGAGCCCCTCCTGCTCAATGCCCCCCTGTGGGAGGGGAGCAGTCCCACAGTTTGGGAACCTCTGTTTTAGGGGATTCATTCATTTAACAATGGGTCTAGACCCACAGGAATCTACTATCAAGGTGTATTGGGCAAGGCCCCGTTCTCCTCGTGTATCGATTACTAGTTGCTTCGTATGGACGTCTGTATGTTCAGTGTATAAACCCACTTATTTTACATCACTGTGGAATATGTTGTTGTTTTATAAAAACCTGATTTATATGGAGGTACCTGAAAGGTTCCTGAGCTGATTAAATGCAATATTAAAAGAGGGGTCTTCATTTGATAATCCTATCCCTTTCAATCAATACGAGTTCAACATTTTAATAAATAAATGTATAAAGACATCTAATCGTTTTGTAGAGGGACGCCAAACGCATTTGAATATAAATGTCCATTTGGGCCATGATTCAGAGGTGAAGTCCCTCTAATATAATATACACCGGTGAGTTAGTTCTACACCAAAGCTCTAAAGCCATTAATATCAGTATACAGAGGAATGTCTGTTTATATTTAAGAGACATCTACTCCTCTGCCATAGGGTATAAAGGCTCAGTAACCTTAAGAGGTCATTTAATTAATGTTTGAATGGAAATCAATGGAGACAGAGAATGCAGACTTTACAGAAATTAAATGGCTGGAAAAAATGGAAATTAAATTCAAGAGTGGAAAAGAAGAAAAAAAAAATCTACCCAAAAATACACTAACAGAAGTGTATAATATAGGAGGATAAAATAATGAATGGTGTTATCATTTATAATATTAAAGGTATAGGTTGCATTATCCATAAACCCATTATCCAGAAGGCCATCTTCCATAGACTCCATTTTATCCAAATAATGCAAATTTTTCAAAATGATTTCCCTTTTCTCTGTGTAATAATTAAACAGTAACTTGTACTTGAGCCCAACTAAGATATAATTAATCATTATTGGAAGCAAAACCAGCCTATTGGGTTTATTTAATGTTTATATGATTTTCTAGTAGACTTAAGATATGAAGATCAAAATTATGAAAAGATCCATTATCTGGAAAACCACAGGACCCAAGCATTCTGGATGACGGGTACCATACTTGTATAAGCTAGTGAGTTCTGTGTGCAATTGTAATTAAAGTAATTTCTGATTATTGTACACAGCCATTAACAAGTAAAGCAAGTGAGGCCAGATCATAACTGGAGGTTGAGGAGCAGAGAAGGATCATTGAGTGGACAGGAGGACCCTATGCAGCTGGTAGGTACTGTATCCCTAGTAATACTCGGAAAGTATACTAAGGAGCAACCAACTAAAAAAGAGGTGCTAAGCCTAAAGTAAAGCCATAGTCTCAATATTTTAAAGGAGAAGGAAAGTCCTGTTATACTTGGGGTACCAAAAGTTAGGCACCCCCAAGTGATTGCATTTACGTACCTGACACCCGGGCTGGTGAACCTATAAGGAGAAAACTGCAACAGACCCGTGCGCAGTAGAACGAAATAGCCATTTTTTTTCTATTGCTCATGCACGCCCATGAGAAAAAAGAAGCCAGAAGACGATCGCTCCATGGTGCTCGCTGGAAGAACCCCAGGACCAGTGCAGCTTTCTCCTGATAGGGGCATTGGCTCAGGGTTTCAGATAAGTAAATGGAATAACTTGGGGTGCCTAACTTTTGACACCTCCAAGTTTAACAGGACTTTTCTTCTCCATTAAAGAGGACAGCAATGTCACATGGAGACAGGGATTTCACCCTTCTATGGGAGGCTGAGGCCAATGATGTGGACCTCAAATGACTTTTAATTAAACTCTATAACCAGAAGAGATGCTACCTCCAAACACACATTGCATGTGCCTTTGCCTGGAGAACCTGCCTGAAGCTTTGATATGAGCAATCACATGGGAGCCAGAGAGTACGAGGCATGTGATATAAAACTATCATCCCCTCCATATTTGAGGCCTGTCGTCTCACTGTGAGTTATACTTGGGTGCCGGAGAGCACAAGAACCAACCGGGAGTTTGTTGCTATATATGAGTCCGTCCATATTTGAATGACTATGTCAATACTTTTAAAGACACTTCTCTATTCTATTAAATGGTCAGCCCTTCAGTTCTGTTTCATATCCTAAAGGCTAGGGATGCAGAATTTGGTTCAGGATTCGGCCAGGATTCAGACTTTTTCAGCAGTATCCCTATGCCCGGCCAAACCAAAACTGAATCCTAATTTACTCATGCAAATTAGGTGCGGGGAAAGAAATCACGTGACTTTTGTCACAAAACAAGGAAGTAAAAAAGGTTTTCCCCTTCCCACCCCTAATTTGCATATGCAAATTTGGATTCGGATTCGGTTCAGTATTCAGTCGAATCTTTCGAGAAAGATTCGGGGGTTCAGACGAATCCAAAATAGTGTATTCGGTGCATCCCTAGTAAAGGCAGATGTTGCTCTCCAATGGCAAAGTGCACCATCTATGTGGCCCTACTTTATGGTACTTGGGGTTTGCATTACCTTTAACGTTGAACCACACCCTAGCAGTTGAAAGAGATGGGTTTGGCTTACTGAGAAGAGTTAGACATTTCGAAAACCATAAACTATTTCTGTAGCGCTATGTAGAGCAGGCTGGGTATTTGCCCTTGGGCACAAGCAATACAAGGGCCCTTTGGGGGAGATGCAGATGAAAATGCGACACTGCAGTTTGGGTGGGCAAGAATTTGATTGCGTCATTCCCTGGAGGCTTCTGCGTGATTGATGTCTGACTGTCTAATAAGTGATTTTCATTACACAGAAAAGAAAAGAATATGGAAAGTAGTGGCAATTATCTTCCAATTACAGGCTCGTGCCTTTGGATAGAAAGTGAATTTCTAACCCCCCTTTATTCTACCTACATTTCCAACCACTGAATCCGAAGGGTCCGAAAGACAATCAGCTTTCAATCTACCATCAAAATAGTAGTTATTGCTACTGTATCTCTCCATTGCCCGGTCTTGTTAGAGGTTAATATTTCATGTATATTTGTCTTTTAAAGGTTCCCTTTTGTTTATTCTGCTTCAGCCAAGCGTTCTTATCTCTTTCATTCATAGCTGACGTGACTGAGCTCTATAAACCTGGCTCTTTTTTCAGATTTTGCTCTGTTTTTTTCAATCATTTTGTACCGGATTTGTAACAAAGAGCAGCGCAGCTGACTTCATAATTCAATTAACTTTTAGCATTTTTAGCATCAGCCTGCCAATTTGTAATTGGGGGGGGAGCATTACAATTAGAGCCTGTACGGTGCTGATACATTCACTAGCGCTAATTAGGTAGCTGTCATTCTGAGGGTTCGATAAAATTAATTACTTACAACTCAGGCTTTTTAATTACAGTGGGATACAATTAAAAATCTGGGAAGAAACCATATAAGACCCTCTTTGGCTTCAATATTAACATGGGTAAAACATGGCCTCGTCTAGAAACACCTAGCAACCAATCAGATGCCTCCTATTACATATACACTAGTCTTGTAACCCATAGCACCCAATGTTGTGGTTGTTCCCATTATTATAATTGTATTGAATTAGCAAGAAAACAAGATCTACTAATTAGTTTCTGTCACAAATCGGTACCCTAGATCCAGAACCCAAGCTAAGCTCCCTGGTCTCGGCTTTCACTTCCGTCTATAACCGCCGCCTTTCACCTTGGGAGGAGCCCTCAGCTAATTGGATGCTGCCAGGTCTTATTTGAGAGAGGAGCAAAGCTAACGGATCTGGACGAGCAAAGGGGCACGATCGTCTCACCTGGATACTGGAATGGAAGAACATCTCAGGAGGACAGACCAGACAACACAGCGTGGAATAGACAGGCCGGGAAAGCACAAGCAGATTAGAATAGTCAGACAGGCCGGAATCAGGATTGGAGAGTGTAGAATAGTCGATGGACAGACAAAGGTCAGACTGGAGAGTTCAGAGTTAAACAGGCAGGTTGGGTCAGGGTTGAAGATATCAGAGTAGTCAGGCAGGTAAGGGTCAGGATTGGAGAGATCCAAGAAGTCAAGAAGGCAGGCACGGTCAAACACAGAATATCAATCAGGATTCACGAGAAATAAACACCCAGGAACTTGCTAATAGAACCTAACAACGGGTAATGTGCAATAATACAAAGCCCCTTTAAATACTTAGAATTTTGCGCTGTTGCGCAATGACGTCATCATGCCGGCGCATAAACCCAGAAGCGTAGGAAGCATAGGAGAACCGGCGCTGGATGGAACAGGACACATGCGGAGGGTACTCCACTGGACCACCAGGGTGAACGTTATTCATTACAGTTACATGGCTGGACAAACATCAAACAAAGATCAATACTCTCCCCAGAAATAATCTAATCCATTGGCGGTTGCCTATTGATTGCACAAATATTTTGACAGCTACAACCATGATAGCCAGGACTCCTCCTTGCTGGAAGGCTTTAATTAATGGATCAAATAGTAAATGTGCTCAGAGCCATGCATCTGGGTAATAGGATATGGCTGCGAGATCACAGGGAAGTAATTACATTTTTGTCCTAGAGTAAGAATATAATATATAATAATAATATATGTGTCACAACGAACAGGCATATTAATGGTATTGTTTCCACTTCCTGCATTCGAATGAAAATTATGTTTTTCATCTTTTCTGATGAAATGCAAGAAGAACACTAATGAAAGAATTTACTCCATAAAGTAACCCTTGGAAAAGTGGTTCCCACACTGTAGGGGGGGTCTCAAAGCAAACTAAGAGGCGTTCCATAAAAAGACTGCAAAGGAGGGGGTCGATCACAAAGCTATAGGGAGCTGGATCAAATGGGTTTTAAAGCCAAAACTAATTGTGCTCAGCAATGTTGGGCTATAAAGGGGGTCTCCAACCCAAGACCTCTACCTTCATATCTCAACCTTCTTTCATAAAGGCCTATATATATTTTTCTTTTTACCCTACCAGGAAGCAAAATTATATATGGACCCTCCTCCAGCTTGCCAGTGATTTTAGGAAATTTCCAAAGCTAATGTCCACTGAATGAGAGAGAATATGGAGAACATTAAAACTCAATGTGGACCTGGGACCAAGGGCCCGAGCACTGTTCCACTATTTGTTAATGATTACTTTGGTAGGGGAATGATTGGACTTGATGTTCAATATCATCTGGAGAAGCATGAGTTGTCTGTGACTGCTCTACATACAGTATAAAGTAAGCTTTGCCCTGCTATCTGATGCTTCCTTAAAGGGAGGGCTAATGTTTTATAAACCCTCCTAGCGGAGAAGCTAATGATGGGTCTTGACTACACAATGTACTAAAAATGTCCAATTCATCTGTATGTTTCAGTAAAAGGCCAGGGAGTGGTTTATTATGTATGTATGTATAACGTTATTTGTAAAGTGCTGAGCGTTGCGCTATTTAATGCATAAAAGTACAAAACATAAAAGTGCACAAAGGAAGGACAAGTCACATAATTTTAGGACATTGAGCTTAAGTGCTATGTGGTAAGAGAGACAGTGGGAAGAAGTTGATGGGGGGCTAATATACAGGCACAAATTGGAGGGGGAAAAGTGCACAAGGTAAAGGCATTGTCCCTGAAGTGCCAGGACTAGACTAATGTTCTAGTGCTCCAAAAGTAGACTCGTTTTTTGTTGAAGAGATTGAGAGAAAGATCCATACGGAGAAATTCAGGGATGGAATTCCAGAGATAAGGAGCAGCAAAATAGAAAGGTTTAACTCGAGATGTGGCAGTGGATGTGGATGGTGTGAAGAGAAGGGGCTCTGAGAGGAGCGGAGAAGACAACCAGGAACGTACAGTGAGACAAGTTAGCAAGTGTAGTGGGGAGAAGAGGAGTGAAGTGTTCTTTGAATGTTAGCACAAGTAGATGATATGTTATCCTTTGCTTAACAGGCAGCCATGCTAAGGATTTTAGTTGAGGGTTGAACAGGTTCCCTCTTAGGAGAGAGCAGGAGTATCCTAGTAGCAGAGTTTAAGATTGATTGGAGGGAAGAGAGATGGGAGTCAAGACGACCAGTTAGTAGTATATTGCAATAGTCTAAACGGGATAGGATAAGGGCTTGGATTAGTGTTTTTGCTGTTATTTGTGAAAGAAAGGGGTGTATCTGGGCAATATTGAGGATGAAAAAGTGGCAGGTTTTGGCAGTAGTATCAATATGATTAGAGAAGCAGAGAGACTAGTCATAGACCCCCTAGGCAGCAGGCTGAATTAACAGGGGTTAATGGTCATGTTATCAATAGTAATGGTGAAAAGAAGAAATGGGCTAGGTTTAGGTGGGAAGACCATGAGCTTAGTTTTGGCCAGGTTAAGCTTGAGGTGGTGTTGGTTCATCCAGTAGAAATAGTTACTAGGCAGTCTGTGATCTGGGTGTGAATGTTTGTGGCTAGTGGAGGGTTATCTAAATACTGTATATCTGGATGTCATCGGCATACAGGTGATAGTTAAGGCCAAATGAAAATACTGTAGAAGGTCTCCTAAATAAGGGTGTACAAAGAGAACAACAGAAGAGTGTCAGAAAGGTAGGAAAAGAACCAAGATGCAGTTCAGCTTATTATGTGGGATGGGATTCAAAGAATCTTGTACCAAGGGATATAACGTGAGTTTGGAAAACGACTGTGATGCCGGCAGTCAGGAATTATGGTGACCCTGATCCACCTGGACTCTGCCCCTTTCATGGCAGTTTTGGGCCCATAATGTGATGGGTCCCTTGCCAGAACCCCTGCCTTTTGGTAGTGGTACATTTCTACTGTACCTTATTGACCCATCATGTTGTTCTTCCGGCCTAGAAAGCTGGAGTGAAAAATGAGTGGCGGCAGCCTGACTCTGAGAGGCATCACTTTATTGTAGGATAACAAGGGGATAAAACAACATCCCTAGGGATTGTTCCAACCTAAGTCCTTTCATTGATGGAAACATGTCACTATCCCTTTAATACAGGAGGATAAGTCAATGGGTGAAGACGACTGAAAGGTCAATATCACTGAGGCTTCGTTTTCTAAATCCAGAATGATATTTAGTGGGATCTGAGTTAATGCGTGGTGCAGCAGCGTTATTATAGTCGCATCTCAGTCAACTGAAGGCGTAAACACAGCAGTATTTTACAGTACAAATGTAAATAGTATTCCAGCCTTTAGATGCAACGCCCTTGCCTAGAGTGATGGTGTATATACAGTATATATACAGATAAATAAAGTATAGGGCCCCATTTCAGCCTGTGTCCACTATATAACTTGTGTGTCTGAATTAATGCAAGATAGGGGTGGTTAGGAGACAAGAGGGGGAAGCTAACATGCCTCTCCCCTCCTGCCCCGAAATAATACAACAGTTTCAAATTTTGGCAGTGCTGTATCTATGTTCCTTACACAGGTCCCATGGACTATTGACCTTCCACCTGAAGAAGGTGCCTGCTGAGAGGCTGGAAAAGGGGTAGAGGGGGATTGCGGCTGGGGCAGGGGGCTATAGGGGGCCCAGGGGGTGTGTAGACCCCTTATGTGGCAGTTCAGGTGGGCCCAGACCCCCCCCATTCTGACGCTGTTGCCCAACGCAAGTACCTCTTGTCCCCACTCACTAACTGTCAGTTTTCCATGCGCTGCTCCCTCAGTGGCATAACTAGGCATCCAGGCCCCACCGGACGAACATGTGCCCCTTACAGATCCATAACAGTTACAAGGGCAAATAAGGTCTTGAGCTGTATTAAATGGGGCAGAGAGTCACGGTAGGAGGGGGTCATTCTTCCACTGTATAGAGCACTTGTAAGGCCCCATCTAGAATATGCCGTACAGTTTTGGTCTCCATCACTCAAACAGGACATTATTGTATTAGAGAGGGGACAGAGAAGGGCAACTAAGCTGGTAAAGGGAAAATCTTAGCTATGAGGAAAGACTGGCCAAATTGGGGATGTTCACGCTGGAGAAGAGGCACTTAAGGGGAGATATGATAACTATGTATAAATATATAAGGGGATCATATAATAATCTCTCTAATGATTTATTTACCAGTAGGTCTTTCCAGCTGACACAAGGTCACCCATTCCGATTAGAAGAAAAGAGGTTCCAGCTAAATATTGGGAAGGGGTTTGTTACAGTGAGAGCTGTGAAGATGTGGAATTGTCTCCCTGAATCAGTGGTACAGGCTGATACATTAGATAGGTATAAGGAAGGGTCGGATGCTTTATTCACCAGTAGCTCCTCCCAGCAGACAGGAGGGAGCCAATGAGATTAGAGGAGGGAAAGGGGTGTTACAGGGAGAGCTGGGAAGTGAATCAGGGGTACAGGCTGATACATTAGATAGGTACAAGGAAGGGTCGGATGCTTTATTCACCAGTAGCTCCTCCCAGCAGACAGGAAGGAGCCAATGAGATTAGAGGAGGGAAAGGGGTGTTACAGGGAGAGCTGGGAAGTGAATCAGTGGTACAGGCTGATACATTAGATAGGTATAAGAAGGGGTTGGATGGTGTTTAGCAAGTGAGGGAATACAGGGTTATGGGAGATAGCTCATAGTACAAGTTGATCCAGGGACTGGTCCCATTGACATTTTGGAGTCAGGAAGGAATTTTTCCCCCTCTGAGGCAAATTGGAGAGGCTTCAGATGGGTTTTTTGCCTTCCTCTGGATCAACTGGCAGTTGGACAGGTTAAAAAAGAGTTAAAAGGTTGAACTTGATGGACGTGTGTCTTTTTTTAACCTAACTTACTATGTTACTGTGTATTTCTGATCTCACTCTGCTGCGTCTCTGGTGGGTCCCATGGGGGTGGGGGTGCGAGTGCAATACCCCTACACCCCAAGAAGTTACACCACTGTGCTCACTTGCCATAACAGCTTACACTCACTACCCTGACCCCCCTCCCTTGCCACACATAAATGGCAGGGCACCGTAGAAAAGAGTGCGCTAATATATTAAAAGGTTGAACTTGATGGACTTTTTTCAGCCTAACCTACTATATATATATATATGTTATGTTACTAAGTAATCAACTGAGAAGATGTTAAAAGGCCCAGCCTGAGAGGCTGAATTAAAAACCAACACATTCATGTTTAGCATGGGCTGATTTTTTTTTTTTAAAAGTTTTTATTTTTGCATTTTCAAAACAAACATACATACACACACGAAAATAATAACAGGACATACATAGTGAAAGTAAAACCAGCAGTCAGAACCTCGTCACAAAAGCAATACAATCCTAGCGCTTCTCCTCGTATTCCAACCAAGCTCCCAAATGCCCTCGAACTTCTTGGGGCAACCCCTAGCAACATAGACCAATTTCTGGTAAGGAGGATAATATTAACCTGTCTCCTCCAGAAGTAACGGTCGGGGGTCCACTGATTTCCAATGTAGAAGAATAGATTTTTTAGCATAAACAAAAGCTGTAAGTAGCACAGTTTGACTACAGCTTTCAAACCCAGATCATCCATAATGCCCAAGAGACAGACTAAGGGTCCTAAAACTCGGACATCCAAGACTAGAGAGATGTGCTGCAGAACCTCTTCCAGAACCCCTGAATCCTCGGGCAATCCAGAAAACATGCATAACAGTATGCCTACCTCCTGGCTGCATTTGTTGCATTGGTCCGAAACCATAGGATATATTTTCGCCAGTCTATACGGTGTAAGGTATACTCTGTTTAGAAACTGGTTTGTATATACCTGTCTCTAACTGATATGGTGATATCTGGGACCTGCTTCAGCGCATCAGTCCACATCTCCTCGTCCAGGCCCGGAATATCCTCAGCCCACTTATCCCTAATCTTCGTAAGAGGATCTGGACTAGCCTGTTCTAGTATGACATAAAACCGGAGGTAGGTTTCCGTAGGTCCACCTTCCTCAGATAAACCTCTAAAGTAGTCTCAACCAGTGTAATGGGTCTAGTGGGGAATTGGGTGGTAAAGGCATGCCTGAGCTGAAGGTATCGGAAAAACATGGAATGTGGCAAGTGGTAAGTGCCCTGTAGGCTTTGGAACTGCTGCAATTCCCCATTGACCACAATATTGTTCAAGTTTTAACCCCCGGACTGGCCCAGCTGCTGATATCCGGCAGATCCTGCAAGTGTGGAAGAGCACTGTTCCCCCAAAGAGGCGTCCAACAGGACCACACAGGTCTTGCCTTCTGAGCGATCCTCAGCGCTTTTGGAACACTCCCACAACAGTGGCCATAGTGTAGTGATGGAGCACTGCGAGGAGGACCCTCTATACAGTAATTAGTAAAGCTTCCAAAGAACCCATTGTCACTGCTCAAGCATAGTGGAAGGATTGTCGGGCTGAGGAATAGTCCACCAATGCGCATAGGTAAGTTGACTCGCTAGAAAATACGATTTGAGATTAGGCAAAGCTAGGCCGCCACCAGATGCGGGCGCCTGTAGGGTTCGAAAGCCCAGCCGTGGATGTTCACCCGCCCAGAGAAACTTACGTAGAATGGAGTCAAGATACTTAAACCATTGATTCCGGGGCATTATTGGGAATTGTGAAATAAATATAAAAATTTGGGGAGAAAAACCATCTTAAATAGATTAATCCTGCCGGGAAGAGAAAGAGGCAAATTCTGCCAGACCTCTGTCTTCGCAATCAAAGATTTGACTACTGGGGTCAAGTTATGCTCCTCAAATTTTTTGAAGTCTGCCTGTATCACAATTCCCAAATATTTAAAGGAGCGCACCACCTTCAGTTGACCTAGGCTCTCCGGCGTCCCTGGGGGTAGTGGATCAATCGGGAAAATAACTCATGGGCTGATTTTTAATTTTAACTGTGTTCTTTCAATATACAGTGTCCCTGTTGCCGTGGATCAATGCTGCACTTAGCAACCGGAGAAAGTAGATTCCTATAAGTGCAGATCATGTTGAGATCACGTTGATTGTTTTCCAGCACAGGACGGGTTTGGGGCCCAGCAGCAGTGAGATTAGGGAGGAACGCACCATTGTGGAGAGGACGGGGGTGTGAATGGTGTAAGTGACTGTGCTGGGACCACTTTCATTTTAATTACCCCTGCTGATTGTTCTGCCGACTGAGCGGAGGAGTCATGTCAGACTACAGAAGAGCCAACGTGACGAGAGGGAGGTGCCACCGAACCAACAATTTAAATAACATCAGAGAAACACATTTGATGAAATGTCATTTGTAGTGATGGGTGAATACCGACATCTAAATTTAGACTTGTAGCTCACGTCAAAACCGTCGCGCGTCAACATTATTTGGACGCCCATTGACTTTAACGCCGACATCAAAATTGACGAGAGCATCAAAATGGATGCAAATTGACGTAGACGTCATGCTGTGTAGCCATGGGGGCAGCCATTCAAGCACAGGATACACAGATAACAGATAAGTACTACTATAGTTTATATAAACAAGCTGCTGTGTAGCCATGGGGGCAGCCATTCAAGCACAGGATACACAGTAGATAACAGATAAGTACTACTATAGTTTATATAAACAAGCTGCTGTGTAGCCATGGGGCAGCCATTCAAGCACAGGATACACAGTAGATAACAGATGAGCTCTGTAATAGAATACAATGGGATTCTGCAGAATGCATCTGTTATCTGCTATGTAACCTGAGCTGCTGCCTCCATGACTACACAGCAGCTTGTTTATATAAACTATAGTAGTACTTATCTGTTATCTACTGTGTATCCTGTGCTTGAATGGGTGCCCCATGGCTACACAGCAGCTTGTTTATATAAACTATAGTAGTACTTATCTGTTATCTACTGTGTATCCTGTGCTTGAATGGCTGCCCCCATGGCTACACAGCAGCTTGTTTATATAAACTATAGTAGTACTTATCTGTTATCTACTGTGTATCCTGTGCTTGAATGGCTGCCTCCATGGCTACACAGCAGCTTGTTTATATAAACTATAGTAGTACTTATCTGTTATCTACTGTGTATCCTGTGCTTGAATGGGTGCCCCATGGCTACACAGCAGCTTGTTTATATAAACTATAGTAGTACTTATCTGTTATCTACTGTGTATCCTGTGCTTGAATGGCTGCCCCCATGGCTACACAGCAGCTTGTTTATATAAACTATAGTAGTACTTATCTGTTATCTACTGTGTATCCTGTGCTTGAATGGGTGCCCCATGGCTACACAGCAGCTTGTTTATATAAACTATAGTAGTACTTATCTGTTATCTACTGTGTATCCTGTGCTTGAATGGCTGCCCCCATGGCTACACAGCAGCTTGTTTATATAAACTATAGTAGTACTTATCTGTTATCTACTGTGTATCCTGTGCTTGAATGGCTGCCTCCATGGCTACACAGCAGCTTGTTTATATAAACTATAGTAGTACTTATCTGTTATCTACTGTGTATCCTGTGCTTGAATGGCTGCCCCCATGGCTACACAGCAGATTGTTTATATAAACTAGAGTGTCTGAAGCAAACACACCAGCTTCACCATGGCAACATGCCATTTTAAAGCACTTTTTTATTTTTTTGTGTTACTGTTCCTTTAAGTGTATTACAAAGTTACCCGTTACTACCCTGCTGGTAAATGTGTAATCCCAGACTTGGCAAGTGTTTTAGCTGCTGTGCCAGTTAACTACTGATTGGGTGGAAACCCCAGTGACATGCGACTTGCTGGGCAGAACCACACTGAGAAGTGGGTGGGAGATTCCAAATCCTCTACTTGCCCAGTCCCCTAGTGCAGAACCATCCAAAGTGTGTACTGAGGCAGAAGTGGGATACTGGGGATTGCAGAACTTAATCCAAAAGCAGCGCACCAGAGGGGTTAGACTAATCACACAAAGGTCTGACACAGGCCTGGGCCATACCTCCCAACTGTCCCTTTTTCGGAGGGACAGTCCCTCTTTTGACAGCTTAACCCGCAGTCCCTCATTTGTACTGGAAAGTCCCTCTTTTCTCTGCACTGAACAGCCAGAAAAAGAAACAAAGTTTCTAACTTAATTGGCTTTTAGCAGAGAGCCCAGAACAGCTAACAGGTGCAAATAAGATACTTTGTAACAATTTTGAGACACAAAAACACAGTTTAGATAAGGAGAAATATTTTCAAACTTTCATAACCTGCCAAATTTTGTAAAACGAACATGGTAATTAGGGGGTGTGGCCACATAAAGGGGTGTGGTCAAAAATTGCTGCACTACGGAAAAAAATTTTTTTGTCCCTCTTTTTACTTCCAAAATGTTGGGAGGTATGCTGGGCAACAGAAGACAAGTGTAATCAGGGTCAGGCCAAGAGTCCATATACCAAAGAGTCAATACAGGATTAAAGTGCATTAATGGAACTCATGAGAATGAGGCCTACGTGGGACAAGGAATTGCAGACAGATCAGACTTTAAAATTATGTTCCAGCATCAATGCATTGTCATAAAGCAGCTCTAGGATGTCCACATCATCATCATGCTGGAGCCAAAGGACTTGAGTGTTGGGGGTCACAAAGTGGTCAGGGACAGATTTCCCCAAACGGCACCCAGAGGCCACGTGGTCCTAGCACCCTCCCATTTCCGAGTGCCTGCACTGCTGCGCACATGCAAGCGCCGGTAAAACAGGGCACTGCCCACTGCAACCACCATATTGGAAGCAATGAGCTGCCACCTGAAACTGCAACATCAGAAAGCAAGTTAAAATGCTGGTGGCAGCACCTTATTGTAAAGTGAAGGAGTGGCACGGGGGGCACAATGTAGGAGAGACGGCAGCTGTCTGCCTTACAGGATGGTTCTAGGCCCACTCACCTAATGCAAAGAGCAAAAACATAACTTACTACAGGACTAAGGAGAGAGAAGGAACTCAAATGAATAAATTTGATGTACAAGAAGTGAGAATGGAAAGCTACAGTAGGTGGAAAGGTGGTATTTGTTCAAGGGCACAGCAAGGCACCCCCATACCCATCTGTACCTCACCTTTACCCCAGCAGAACTGTTCTGTTCAGTTTGGTATTTAATTTGAGAAAGCTCTGTGTGTATCTGGAGAAGAAGTAATGTATGGAAAGTAGGGATGCACCAAATCCACTATTTTGGATTCGGCCAAAGCCCGGAATCCTTCGCAAAAGATTCGGCCGAATATCGAACCAATCCGATTCCTGCATAGGAAATTAGGATTCGGTTTGGCCGGGCAGAAGGATTCAGCCAAATCTGAATCCTGCTGAAAAAGGCTGAATCCTGGACAAATCCCGAAACGAATCCTGGATTCGGTGAATCCCTAATGGAAAGGAAGAAGGAGGACAATGACTATGGAAAGAATTCTAATAGGGGAGAAGATGGAAAGATAAATGCAAATGCACCTGGGCCCCTTGTATTTCTGCTTAAGTTTTTAATAGTCTATAAGTGTAGGACTTATACAGCACAATAAAAAGAATAATGATTAGCTGGCTGCTGTGGAAGTAAGGAGGCGATGGAGATAATGGTGGGATGAAAGGTAGAAATAAATAAATACAATAAATAATTAATTTAGAGTCAGTAGTTTAAAGGAAAGTTAGTTACGTAAGAAGAGAAATGAAGTGAAAAGACTAGAAATAAGAAGAGCAACGGGGATAAAGGAATGTTTGGAGGAAAATAGTGAGGAAGGGGGAGCAGAAAGTAAGAAAGCAAAGAAAGAAAGAAAATAATGAAGATGGAAAGAAAGTAGGAATGTCAGGAGGAAGGAGGGATGGGGAATCGAGGAAACGGTATAAAAAAAGACAAGTTGGGGTGAAGATGCCTGAAATAGCTTAGAATCCTATGACACATACAGAAAGGAATAACAGGAGGGGAACAAATCAATGGAAATGCAAGTGAATTAAAAAAATTTGTTGTATCAGTGAGAAGGGAAATCACAATGAACACTGAGAAGATCTCGGAGCAACTGGACAGATTAGTGGGAGATCCACTTGGAGTTCTTCTTTATAATCCCCTCTCCTATACTTGTATTGTATTTCTACATACCCCCCTCCTCTCCCATACACATAATGTACTTCTATATACCCCCTCCTATTAATAGAGTACTGACTGTGTGGCTGTAGATACAGGGGGGCTCTCATTCACTCGCTGCACCCCCAAATGACACAGGCTCTTTCCATTCCCCATTCATTGCTCAGATGCTGCTGTTCCTCTGCTCGTCCTCTCCCTGCAGCTCCTCACTGCTTCCTCCATTCAGCTCTTCTTCTTCTTCTTTGTCTAACAAAAGGAGATATTCCTGCTCTTCCCCATGTGTGATCCTAAATCCTTCATATAAAATTCCCTGTGCCCTCCCTTTTCCCAGCACAAGTCTTTGTGTATTCCTCCCTCTCCTGACCTGCTCTCCTCCTCTCCTGCCTCCCATCTCTGCCTCCAATCTCTGCCTCTCATCTCCAGTTCCACACGGGCTCCACTCACATCCCAATGGGATCTCCCCTCTCAGCCCCCCTCCCCCTCGCATCCTTAAATTGTGCATTTTCCTCCCATTCCTTCTTCTTCTACTCAGTGAGAAGCATTATCTGCAGCCCGCGCAGCTCCCTATCCCTCCTGCCTGGCTCTGGGTAGTCACATCACTCTTGGACAAGCATCACTTGGACTCCTAACACTTGGGCTCCTAACACTTGGGCTCCTAACCCTTGGGCTCCTAACACTTGGACTACCTGTGCCAGCCTCTCAGCTCACAACATGCCCACCCAGCCCTGGCACCACACTCGTCTCTGCATGTAGCACCTAAAGGTAAGTGAGCATGTGAGCTAACAACTTGCTTAACCCTTCCAGTGCCATCTGCAACCAGCACCTAAATTCCAGGCTAGCTTACATTAACACCTACCTGGATGGAACAGTCCTTTATTTCTACAATAAGTTTCCTATTTTTTTAAAAAAAAGGTGAAATCTCTCCGTTGTGTAAGGGGAGTTGTTGACTCCAAGTAGTTAATTTCATTGATAGAGACAATTCATGCGTAGAGAGAACTTCACTTGCTTCTTTCTCGAGCGCTTGTAACTGAATTAGTGGCCAGGTGCAAGATTTCAAGGGTGTTTAACCCAAAATTAACATTTTTAGAAATCAAGTATAGTTGAATCCAATATACATTCATTATAAGTAGTCATTTGTATGAGACCTGTTATCTTCTGGTTTTCTGGATAAGGGATCGTTATGTACTTTGGATCTTCATACCTTAAGGGCTCTTACTGACGAGCGGTTGTAGCTGCGCTCCCCTGCGTTCCATTTTTCTGCGTTCAGCCGCAGGGGAGCGCAGGAATAGACGCATTAAGGTTTTTTCAATGGGGCTGTACTCACACAGGCGCGTGTAGGCGCCGAACGCAGGAAAAATGCAGCATGTTGCGCCTCAACCTGCGTACGGCACCTACATGCGCCTGTGTGAGTACAGCCCCATTGGAAAAAACCTTAATGCGCCTATTCCTGCGCTCCCCTGCGGCTGAACGCAGAAAAACGGAACGCAGGGGAGCGCAGCTACAACCGCTCCTCAGTAAGAGCCCTAAGTCTACTAGAACATCACATAAACATGAATTAAACCCAATAGGCTGGTTTTGCTTCCAATAAGGATTAATTATATCTTAGTTGGGATCAAGTACAAGCGACTGTTTTATTATTACACAGAAAAAGGAAATCATTTTTTAAATATTTGGATGAAATAGAGTTTGTGGGAGACGGCCTTCCTGTTATTTGGAGCTTTCTGGATAACAGGTTTCTGGATACTCACACCTGTACTATAGAAAACAATGTAGCGGAATCCTGTAAAGACACACGGGAGACACCGTTTCTAGAGGTGGAATCAGCCGGGACAGACAGTCGCTGATTTTAATTACAATGACGCTTTCACAGAACCCTTGAAAATTTGTAATGAATGTATTTAGGAAAGTGGCTCAGAATGTCTTTTTCTTTCATTAAACAATGTTTTATTGTAGGGTTCTACAATAAAGAGGTTTTCTACAAAATCCATTTTGATTTTTGTTTAGGGGGCAGATTTATTAACTGTCCAATTAGAATTTTCAAATTTTATTTATGGGCAAAACTTTCAAATTTGAATTGTGAATCATCCAAACCAGATTCAAGTTTTAATTCAAATTCAAATTTTGAGATTTATCTAACTCTGTCCATTTAAAAGTTCAACTTCGACTATCCGCCACCTACAACCTGCCGAGTTCGTGTATAAGTCAATGGGAGAGGTCCAGGGACCAATTTGGACATGTTACTAGCCTTCCTGACATTCAAGTTTTTTTTTCAGAGAAAAAAACTTGAATTGAGTTTAGTCGACTTTTTCAGTTGGTAAAATTTGTGCGAGTTTTAGATATTAAATTTTTTTAATAAATATACCTGCACACGAATTTCGAGTATATTTAATAGAGTTAAAGGAGAAGGAAAGCTACGGAGACATTTTATTGCCAATAGATTAGCCACAATAGTGCATCTATAACACTATATTTATTCTGCAGAATGCTTTACCATACCTGAGTAAACAGCTCTAGAAGCTCTCTCTGTATGTTTAGGATAGCAGCTGCCATATTAGCTTGGTGTGACATCATTTCCAGCCTGAGTCTCTCCCTGCTCACTCATAGCTCTGGGCTCAGATTACAGCAGTGAGAGGAGGAAGAAGGGGAGAGGAGCAAACTGAGCATGCTCAAGCCCAAGCCCTGGAGGTTTAAGCTGAAAACAGTTAGTCTGATACAGAAGCCCATGAGTACACAATAGAAGGAAAGAAATGTGCTGTTTCTTTTGACAGAGGACTCAGAGCAGCATTACTTTGAGGGTTTAGGGCAGAGACACACGGCAGATTCGAGGAGATTAGTCACCTGGCGACAAATCTCCTCTTCTTCGAGCGACTAATCTCTTCCCGAACTGCCTTTTCCTGCCGGCTAGAATGAAAATCGCCGGCGGGATGGCATTTGGAGCATTTCGTTTTCCCAAGTCGTCTGCAGTTTCCTCATGAGGCGACTTCGGGCGACTTCAGAAAACGAAGCGTTTCAAGTGCCTCCCTGCTGGGAATTTTCATTCTAGATGGCAGGCAAAGGCAGTTCGGGGAGATAAGTCGCCCTGAAGAAGAGGAGATTTGTCTCCGGGCTTAAAACTAAGGCTTACTTAGTTTTAACCTTTCTTTCTCTTTTAAAAAAAAACCCACACAAATTCGAAATTCGACCTGCCTCCTAGATGTTTGGCATGTATGACATCATAGGTGACATCACTGAAGCAGCAGTGACCTCATAGCTGCCTTTTCAGGTAGCAATGACCTCATTTTACTCATTGCACCCAATAACTCAGTTCTTTTATAAACGGAATTGTGCCGGAAAGGCATCACTAAGGGGCAGATTTATCAAGGGTTGAATTTCAAAGTTAAAAATACTTCGAAATTCGACCATCGAATTGAAATACTTCGACTACGAATATCGAAGTCGAAGTTTTTTTCAGCGAATTTGGGTATCCTGCGGTCGAAGTAAAACCGTTAGATCGAACGAGGAAATCCTTTGAATCGAAGGATTTCAGCGATCGATCTAATGATTTTACTTCGACTTCCAAAAATGCTCAAGAATTCCACCATCGAATTGAAATACTTTGACTACGAATATCGAAGTCGAAGTTTTTTTTCAGGGAATTTGGGTATCCGGCAGTCGAAGTAAAATCGTTAGATCGAACGATGAAATCCTTCAAATCGAAGGATTTCAGAGATCGATCAAATGATTTTACTTCGACTTCCAAAAAATGCTCTAGAAGGTCCCCATAGGCTAACATAGCACTTCGGCAGGTTTCACTTGGCGAAGTATTGAAGATTTTTTAAAGAGACAGTACTTCGATTATCGAATGGTGGAATATTCGAACGATTTTACTTCTAATCGAATTCGAAGTTGCAGTATCCTATTCGATAGTCGAAGTATCCAAAAAATGACTTCGAATCTCAGATTTTTTACTTTAAAAATGCCCTCGAATTCACTTCGACCCTTGATAAATCTGCCCCTAACTGCAATAAATTCCCAATGCCTTTGGCCCAATTCAGACGAAGGGAACTTTTCAAGCCAGAGACAAGGTTTGATATATTCTGCATGTATTATCATTATTATTCTGTGTTATGGTAAAGAGGCGGATGATGAATGTTTTTGTCCGGGGTCTGATGATTGCCCGGCCGTGTGCCGATGACAAGTGTAATTATGATGTATTGGGCTTTATTGTCGTTCCTGTGGAGCTCGGCGGTGATTCGTCATTTCATTCCATCTGTGACTGACTAATGTTACATTTGGTACTGGGAGAAGGGACTTTTACTAACCAGCAGTTGAAAGAATAGAGAGGAATAGTGATGGGCGAATAAATTCTCCAGGCGCAAATGCGGGCAAATTTCTACGTTTCACCACCGGCGAATGAATTTGCGAAACTACCATGAAAATTCAACGGCGAAAATTTTGGAAGCACATCAGAAAAGTTGCTCATGTCAAAACCGTCAAAATTGATGCGGGCGGCAAAACATTTTTTTTTTGCCATTTCGCGAATTTCGCTGAAAATTCGAATTTTTTTCTGCAAAACAAAATGGGACAAATCCGCCCATTACTAGAGAGGAATGCGTGCTGATTATAAAGCTATACCCTCATTATAAAGTCAATGGCACAACTTTCACTGTGCTTTATTGTCATCCCTCAATCTCTATTTATATATATAATGTTTATATATATAAAATGTTTATATATATATGGGGGTTGTTCACCTTTAAATTAACTTTTAGTAGCAGCAGCTCTCCAGTCCACAATTTCAGCAATCTGGTTGCTAGGGTCCGAATTCCCCTAGCAACCATACACTGATTTGAATAAGAGACTGGGATCTAAATCAGGGAGGGCCTGACAACAAAGATGATTTAAAAAAAAAAAGTAGCCATAATTATAAATTTGTAGACCTTAGAGAGCATTTTTTTTTTAGATGGAGTCATTGACCCCCCCCCCATTTGAAAGCTGTAGAGATTCAGAAGAAGAGGGCAAATGATTAAAAAAAAACTATAAAAAATGAATAATGAAGGCCAATCGGAAAGTTGCTTAGAAATAGCCATTCTATAAAATAAGTTAAAGGGGTGGTTTTCCTTTAAGTTAACTTTTAGTATGTTATAGAATGGTCAATTCGAAGCAATTTTTCAATTGGTCCTAATTTTTTCTTTTTTATCTTTTTTTTATTATTTGCCTTATTCTTCGGATTCTTTCCAGCTTTCAAATGGGGGTCACTGACCCCATTTAAAAAAACAAATACTTTCTAAGGCTACACATTTATTGTTAGTGCTACTTTTTTATTACTCATCTTTCTATTCAGGCCTCTCCTATTCATATTCCAGTCTCTTATGCAAATCAATGCATGGTTGCTAGGTGAATTTGGACCCTAGCAACTAGATGGCTGAAACTGCAGAGCTGCTGAATAAAAAGCTAAATAAGTCAAAAACCACAAATAATAAAAAATGAAAACCAATTGCAAATTGTCTCAGAATATCCCTCTCTACATCAATCGAACAGTTAATTTTAAGGTGAACAACCCCTTTAACTTAAAGGTGAGCCACTCCATTAACAGGCACCTGGTGAAACTGGTCACAGCGGGACATATGGGTCAGATTGTAAGCTCCATTGGGGCAGGAACAGACCAATAGCAAGTTACATATTAGTGTTATCTAAATAAAGGATAATAAAAATACTGTATACAGACATTGCGTCCACCTACTGGGTTCCAAGGGAAATACCTTGGGGTTCCCGGCTAATAATAAACAAGTTCACACACCACTATACAACATAAAGATCACTAGATAAGGGAATACAATAGATTTTGAAGATAACCCACATAACAGATAAGGAACACTCGTATGAACTGTTTTATACTCGTATGAACTGTTTTATACTCGTATGAACTGTTTTATACTCGTATGAACTGTTTTATACTCGTATGAACTGTTTTATACTCGTATGAACTGTTTTATACTCGTATGAACTGTTTTATACGACTCTCGCGGTAAAACTGAAAACTCATCTACTGTAGTGATGAGGCACATCCTTTTAATACTCGTTTCATCTGAAATTCGCTTGATTCCTAATCAGTTCAACAGCGTGATTCATGGCTATATAGATGTCTGTGCAGCCCGCAACACACGGCCGGCGTTAAAGGCCACTCTGCAGAGAAATGACTTGTTTTATGAGAGATGCAGGGAAAGCGAAGGTGAGAGGCAAGTCGCAGTCATGAAATGGAATTGTATGGAAATTTGTACTGGTAGAAAGCAGAGCAGGTATATTGCCTTTAACAACTGTGTTATTGCTGTTTTAAGGGGAACTAAGAATGAAAATGTAATATAGATACCTGTATATGTATAAATGAATTAGAGCTCACTCAAATAACTGATTCCATTAGAAACAAAATCTAACAAACGAACTGCCTTTTGCACAAATCCTGCATGTAGAGAGACATGACATCTGGTGAGTTTAATAGAGTGAGCTCTAATATATCTTCTAGGCAAAATGAACCCCCCTATAAGATATATTGGATCTAACTGTCAGTTAATATATGACACCCAACTGCTGCATGAAGACAGAATGAAGAGAAACAGATGCTGAGAGAGGAATAGTGAAGATAAACTTGATTATTTTGGAAACGGTACAGAAGTATTAATAGGTTATATTTAGAAAACGTCTTATTTCAGCATGCTGAGGATTATATTACATTTTCATTTTAGCGATAGTTCCCCTTTAATCACGCCCGCTAAGATCCCATAGAACACTGCTCCATGCATCATCATGATCACCAGCTTTAAGTTCTAATGTTGTGCAAATGCTGAAATTTGGTCCGGTGTCTATCTTGCTGCTTTGGCTGCTGATAAAACAGTTCATGTTGTGTTGGGAGTTAAAACAGTTCAAAGAGCTGTAACTTCAGCAGCAGGAATTGCATCTCTTACTATTACCAATAGAAAACTAGAAATGCAATATTAAAGTATAAAAGGCAGAGCAAAAGTCCAATGTCAGTTGCCCCAATAACCTCCCAGGGCAGCTGGAAACTGACACAAACTGTATAAATGGTGAAGAAAGAAGAATAAAGAGAGAAGATGAGCTCGGCTTTAAATCAGTCCAACAGCAAATAGACAATTCTCCCTTATCACATCGATGCACGCGGGTGTATTTGCTGGGGAACCATTCAGTACTGTAAGAATTCATTATGGGTTTGTTCTGCTACAGTTCCCTGTTCAGTGAGAAAATCATCTTATAGAAAAGATCAATCACTGCTTCATGCGACTCACCAGCCTGGGAAATATCTTATTGACACTAAGGTTTATTCCCAGTGTAGGATCAGCCTCATCTGAAACCCAATCCATAGGGACATTGGACCTTCCTGGCTGAGGACAAAAGATCATTGTGGTGCAAAAGAATCTTGGCCAATGACATTTGGCTCCAGGGAAAAACAGATTCTGGGGAACTAAATTATATAAATTGCTACTGTCACACCTATTATCCCACAGTTACTATAGGCACCATCTCTCCCTACTATACCTGCTATCCCACAGTCACACTCCCTTCCCAGAGACTATTATCCACTGTTACTATAGGCACCATCTCTCCCTACTATACCTGCTATCCCACAGTCACACTCCCTTCTCAGAGACTATTATCCACTGTTACTATAGGCACATCTCTCCCTACTATACCTGCTATCCCACAGTCACACTCCCTTCCCAGAGACTATTATCCACTGTTACTATAGGCACCATCTTTCCCTACTATACCTGCTATCCCACAGTCACACTCCCTTCCCAGAGACTATTATCCACTGTTACTATAGGCACCATCTCTCCCTACTATACCTGCTATCCCACAGTCACACTCCCTTCCCAGAGACTATTATCCACTGTTACTATAGGCACCATCTCTCCCTACTATACCTGCTATCCCACAGTCACACTCCCTTCCCAGAGACTATTATCCACTGTTACTATAGACACCATCTCTCCCTACTATACCTGCTATCCCACAGTCACACTCCCTTCCTAGTGACTATTATCCACTGTTACTATAGACACATCTCTCCCTACTATACCTGCTATCCCACAGTCACACTCCCTTCCCAGAGACTATTATCCACTGTTACTATAGGCACCATCTCTCCCTACTATACCTGCTATCCCACAGTCACACTCCCTTCCTAGAGACTATTATCCACTGTTACTATAGACACATCTCTCCCTACTATACCTGCTATCCCACAGTCACACTCCCTTCCTAGAGACTATTATCCACTGTTACTATAGACACATCTCTCCCTACTATACCTGCTATCCCACAGTCACACTCCCTTCCCAGAGACTATTATCCACTGTTACTATAGACACCATCTCTCCCTACTATACCTGCTATCCCACAGTCACACTCCCTTCCCAGAGACTATTATCCCACTGTTACTATAGGCACCATCTCTCCCTACTATACCTGCTATCCCACAGTCACACTCCCTTCCCAGAGACTATTATCCCACTGTTACTATAGGCACCATCTCTCCCTACTATACCTGCTATCCCACAGTCACACTCCCTTCCCAGAGACTATTATCCACTGTTACTATAGACACCATCTCTCCCTACTATACCTGCTATCCCACAGTCACACTCCCTTCCTAGTGACTATTATCCACTGTTACTATAGACACATCTCTCCCTACTATACCTGCTATCCCACAGTCACATTCCCTTCCCAGAGACTATTATCCACTGTTACTATAGGCACCATCTCTCCCTACTATACCTGCTATCCCACAGTCACACTCCCTTCCTAGAGACTATTATCCACTGTTACTATAGACACATCTCTCCCTACTATACCTGCTATCCCACAGTCACACTCCCTTCCTAGAGACTATTATCCACTGTTACTATAGACACATCTCTCCCTACTATACCTGCTATCCCACAGTCACACTCCCTTCCCAGAGACTATTATCCACTGTTACTATAGACACCATCTCTCCCTACTATACCTGCTATCCCACAGTCACACTCCCTTCCCAGAGACTATTATCCCACTGTTACTATAGGCACCATCTCTCCCTACTATACCTGCTATCCCACAGTCACACTCCCTTCCCAGAGACTATTATCCCACTGTTACTATAGGCACCATCTCTCCCTACTATACCTGCTATCCCACAGTCACACTCCCTTCCCAGAGACTATTATCCACTGTTACTATAGACACCATCTCTCCCTACTATAACTGCTATAGTAGGAATAGCAGGTCGTTTGCCAGTCGAAACCCTAACTAACCACATGCGATCTCCGGAGTCTAAAGCTGATACATAATTCAGGAGGTTTTTACCTGATAAAAAAGTCCAAGTCAGGAGAAAGTCAATGAGCCAATTAGTAACTGTGTCATCAGTTCAATAATCTGCTCTTTGGCCGAGGACGATGGCTGGTGGCACCGTAAAGGTTTGTTAGAAAATCGATTGAATTTTATTATCATGGAAACAGAAACACAGCTGTTCAGTGCAGGAGTTCAAAGAGAAGTCGGGACATTTCAGTAACATCTGCGGGCTGAGCTGTCCCATGAAAAAGGGGACAGTTGGGAGGTATGACATTCTCTTAAGCACTGTGGCAGCAGAGTCTCTTTAAGGGCAGAGACACACGGTCAGATTCAGGGAGATTAGCCACCCAGAGACAAATCTCCTCTTCTTCAGGCGAACTGCCTCCCCTGCCTTCCCGCCGGCTAGAATGTAAATTGCTGGTGGCATGGCAATCCGTGCGCTTCCTTTTCAGAAGTTGCCTGAGGTTGCCTCACGAGGAAGAGGCGACTAAATCTCCCCGAATCTGAGCATGTGTCTCTGCCCTAAAGGAAAAAGGAAAGGCTGAATTTCTGTGTTAAGTGTTAAGTGATTATATATTAGGGATGCACTAAATCCAGGATTTGGTTCGGGATTCTGGCTTTTTCAGCAGGATTCGGATTCGGCCGATTCCTTCTGCCCAGCCTAACGAATCCTAATTTGCATATGCATATGCTAATTTGCATATGCAAATTAGGTTCAGAGAGGGAAATTGCGTGACTTTTTGTCACAAAACAAGGAAATAAAATCGTTTTCTCATTCTCACCCCTAATTTGCATATGCAAATTAGGATTCAGATTAGGTTCGGTATTCGGCCGAATCTTTCGCAAAGGATTTGGGGGTTCGGCCGAATCCAAAATAGTTCATCCCTATTATATATACTTAGTAGTGATGGGTGAATGAATTTGCCAAAGAATTTTGGATGAACGCTGGAACAGTCACTCGCGTCCAAACCATAGCGCGTCAACACTATTCGGACGCCCATTGACTTTAACGCCGGCGTCAACATTGACATGAATTGACGTAAGGATCAAAATTGATGCGGTTTTCAAAATTCGAGTTTCACAAATCTTTCAAGAGAAATTCACCCATCACTGATACTTACCTGAAATCCTGGGCCGGTGCTCCTATCAGCAGAAAACTGCACAGGTCCGGGGTTCATACCAATGAACATCACGGAGCGATCCTCTTCTGGCTTTTCTTCCTTCAATGTTTTTACATGCGTAATACTGCGGAAAACCGAATTTTAACAAAGAAGTTGCTATCTCATTCTACTGTGCATGCCTCTTCCCCCCGGAAATTCAAATAAAGAAGAAGCCGGAAGCTGATCTCTTCCCTGGAATAACCCCCGGATTGGAGCAGTTTTCTCCTGATAGGAGCACCAGCCTGGGGTTTCAGGTAAGTATATATAATCACTTGGGGTGCCTAACTTTTGGCACCGCAAGTAAATAGGCCTTTCCTTCTCCTTTAAAAATGGTTATGGTTCCTTGTTTCATGGTGGGTTCCAAGTTTAAGCTCATCCTTGACCGTTACTCTTCTCACATTGCTCCTTTGCTGCTCAATAAGCCAAACAAGTCCCTAGTAAGTTGGTTCCTCCTCTGGGAAAGCTGGAGATCCTCTTTGGGGGTGCACCCTTCCCTTCAATCACTGCCCCCTACTGCTACCCCAAACCCATTGCCAGCACTTAATATAACCCTGGCTTCCATGAGCTGTACACAGTGTCTAGTTCTGTATTGAATCCACTTCTCTGTGATTTTAAAGTACTTCTGCATGGAGAGATGGTTCCCCTTGGAGCCATTCAGCAGTAGGCCCCGTCTGACTCTTATTTGAGCTCCGCCGAATTACTTTGAGGTTTGCCAGTCGAAACCCTAACTAACCACATCTCTGGAGTCTAAAGCTGATACATAATTCAGGAGTTTTTTACCTGATAAAAGAGTCTGAGTCAGTAGAACGTCAATGAGCCAATTAGTAACTGTGTCATCAGTTCAATAATCTGCTCTTTGGCCAAGGACGATGGCTGGTGGCACCGGAATTCTTAGCATCGCTAAAGTGTCCGGATGTGTAAAGGTTTGTTAGAAAATCAATTGAATTTTATTATCACGGCAACAGAAACACGGCTGTTGAGCGTTGATTAGGATTAAAGGGGAACTAAATCTTAAAACTAGGATTCTACACAATAACTACACCCAGTAGCTCTGAGGATTAACAGCAAATGGTCTGGGCTGCTGTCACTAGAGACAAACACACGATATACTGTACATACACAATATAACAGTCACAATATATGATATATATATATGATATATATGATATAGATTAGCAATTAAAGGGGTGGTTCACCTTTCAGTTAACTTTTAGTATGTTATCGAACAGCCAATTCTAAGCAAATTTTCAATTGGTCTTCATTATTTATTCTTTATGTTTTTTTTAATTATTTGCCATTTTCTTCTAATTCTTTCCCGTTTTTAATTGGGCGGTCACTGACCCATCTAAAAACAAATGCTCTGTAAAGCTACAAATGATCTATTATCGCTCTTTTTTATTACTCACCTTTCTAATCAGCTTCTTCCCTATTCATATTCCACTCTCTTATTCAAATCAGGGAATGGTTGCTAGGGTCATTTGGATCCTAGAAACCAGATTGCTTAAATAGCAATCCGGAGAGCTGTTGCATAAAAAGCTAAATAACTCGAAAACCACAAATAAAAAAAAATGAAAACCAATAGCAAATTGTCTCAGAATATCAAACTCTACGTCATACTAAAAGTTAACTCAAAAGTGAACAACCCCTTAAATTCAGATTCTCATTACATGGCAGCATAGAAATCAGTGCAGTTTGTATCAGAATTAAATAATCAGCCCTGTAGCATCAGCTTCTATATGAACCTCTTGATGATTTCCCGTGACCTATAAGTTCAGCTTCTCATTAGCAGCCCAGAGCTCACTGAGCATGTGCAGTGCCACTGACACACAAAAGATGGCCAAACAAAATCCAAAATGGGGAGCTGCTGTAGAAGGCCTGGATCATTACTGCTATAGGACTGCCAAGCTTTTGGGCTGGACAGTAAGTTTAGTATATAAAATACAGCATTTTGAGCCATTTTAATTTTTAGGGTTTAATTCTCCTTTAAAAGACTTTTTTTTGCTTCTGGAATCTTCCCTGTAAATGTGCTGCAAACAAAGATGCAAAGTGCATGAGCCGTATGTCAGTTCAGGAGCGAATTTCAATCCATATGTCGTATCTGAATATAAATGAATGGGGGACGTGTGTGTTTGTGTGCAACAACCCACATATATTGGGTACGGATTTCTTATGACACCAGAGCTAACACTCTAATTTGTTTGGTAGTGTTAGTTCCCCTTTAAAAGAGCAACTGAATTCACCTCGATTGCGAAACGAGACGGCCGATTCGGAACATGATTGATGCGCTCGCAGGTCCCTTGTTTTTGCTCCTTTGAATAACTTGTATTGAATGTAAATGGGTCAATATCATCTGCCCGGAAAGATTTTTCATTTGAGAATTCTCCGACCATATGTCACTTCTGACTGATCTCCACCGGCTGCAGACGCCTTCCCCTTTAATGGGTGACAGTGATTGACAAGCGAGGACTGCAGAAAATTCAGCTGTTCTACATTTTATTTTTGCCTTATTTATGTCAGTTTCCCTCTTCCCCCCTGGGGAAGTTATTGTTTATGTTTCAGACTCCTGAAACGATGTAGCAGAATCTACATACGGACTCCTGTTACATTGATTCATGAGTCAGAACAGGAGAAACAAATACTGCATTCAATGACATTTCTTAATAACTAAAGTACCAATAAGAGCAGCCCTGGAATATATGATTTACACTGTATGGACAAGAGGAAGTGAGTTAGAGAAAGCAGCAAATGATTGATCCTCGCAGCACCAGGATCCCCTTTATAATGACCCCCATGTCTATGAGCGACAGATAATTCAGCAAAGGGCACAGGTCAGGACTCCTACAAATCCAAAGGCACAAACATCCATATTCCTTGTTATCCCAACGTGCCGATCGTTATATATCCTCCCACCCCCCAGTCAGGATAAGAGACAGGGCCCCTGCCGAGCAAATAATGATAATGAGCGATATAATAATGATGTTGGGTTGTCATTATACATATTGCCGACAGCAGGCCCGGGAGATGGATGAGAAGATCAAGCACAAAGGCAACACAAACAGTTAAACCAATAAGCACTTTGCCTTGTGTGAGATTATAACAGCGGGGCCACAGGGCAAGGATTCCAGAGAGGAGTGAGATCAGGTCCTGTTTATGAGGTCCCCAAAATAATATTTATTTCTGCATAGTAAAAACAAAAACTATAACCCAGTATAGTAAGGAAAGATGATGACTGTGGGGCAAGATTGTGACACTAGGGCAATATGAAGACCATACAGAAATATGGAGACAGTAGGACTATAGGAAGACAGTAGGGTAAATTGGGAAGAATAGGGAAAGATGGAGACAATAGGGCTATGGGAAGACAGTAGGGTAAATTGGGAAGAATAGGGAAAGATGGAGACAGTAGGACTATAGGAAGACAGTAGGGTAAATTGGGAAGAATAGGGAAAGATGGAGACAGTAGGGCTATGGGAAGACAGTAGGGTAAATTGGGAAGAATAGGGAAAGATGGAGACAGTAGGGCTATGGGAAGACAGTAGGGTAAATTGGGAAGAATTGGGAAAGATGGAGACAATAGGGCTATGGGAAGACAGTAGGGTAAATTGGGAAAAATAGGGAAAGATGGAGACAGTAGGGCTATAGGAAGACAGTAGGGTAAATTGGGAAGAATAGGGAAAGATGGAGACAGTAGGGCTATAGGAAGACATTAGGGTAAATTGGGAAGAATAGGGAAAGATGAAGACAATAGGGCTATAGGAAGACAGTAGGGTAAATTGGGAAGAATAGGGAAGATGGAGACAGTATGGCTATGGGAAGACAGTAGAGTAAATTGGGAAGAATAGGGAAAGATGGAGAAAGTAGGGCTATAAGAAGACATTATGGTAAATTGGGAAGAATAGGGAAAGATGGAGACAGCAGGGGAGGAAAGTGGTAGTAAAATAAGGTCAAGATACTCAGGCAACATGGTGACAGTAGAAGAAGAAGGCAACAACAGGGCAATCAGGAAACAGTAGCACAAAATTGGGACATTAGGATAAGATACAGTCACAATGGGGAAATAGGAAGACTGTAGGGTTATAATATGGACAAATGGCAATCATTGGCATAACTAGAGTACGCCGGACCCCCCACCAAAAAATATTCAGAGGGGCCCAACGCTCATAGCTGCCCCCACCCGCAAACCCCCCTCCCCCGCCACATGCTTGCAAATACTAAAACTATTATATATTTGCTGCCCATCCTGCTGGCTTTAAGCTATTTCTTGGTCACTAATCCTCATCTTGCAGGGGTTCTAATTAATCACCAGGCCCCAGCAGTGCTAAATTAATTGGTTTCCCCAGTATCCATAGCACCCAATGCAGAGGGAGCCAATGGCAGATCAATTGAAGTCATCTCCAGGATTAAGGAGGACGTTTCCCAGTGGATTCATTCTCCATTCAACAAAGGACAACCCCTTTACTGTTCCTCCAAGGGAGAGAATTTGAAAAAAGCCAATGAGGGGACACATTTATCCCACCTAACTTACTATGTTACTATGTTACAGAGAGAGACAAGAGGAAAGTGTTGGAAGGGTTACTGTCTGCTCTGCTCTCATTTCCCTACAGAAATAGGGATTGGTAGCACTAGATAGGTACCTAATATATAGAGACAAGAGGAAAGTGTTGGAAGGGTTACTGTCTGCTCTCTCTCATTTCCCTACAGAAATAGGGATTGGTAACACTAGATAGGTACCTAATATATAGAGACAAGAGGAAAGTGTTGGAAGGGTTACTGTCTGCTCTCTCTCATTTCCCTACAGAAATAGGGATTGGTAGCACTAGATAGGTACCTAATATATAGAGACAAGAGGAAAGTGTTGGAAGGGTTACTGTCTGCTCTGCTCTCATTTCCCTACAGAAATAGGGATTGGTAGCACTAGATAGGTACCTAATATATAGAGACAAGAGGAAAGTGTTGGAAGGGTTACTGTCTGCTCTCTCTCATTTCCCTACAGAAATAGGGATTGGTAGCACTAGATAGGTACCTAATATATAGAGACAAGAGGAAAGTGTTGGAAGGGTTACTGTCTGCTCTCTTTCATTTCCCTACAGAAATAGGGGTTGGTAACACTAGATAGGTACCTAATATAGAGACAAGAGGAAAGTGTTGGAAGGGTTACTGTCTGCTCTCTCTCATTTCCCTACAGAAATAGGGGTTGGTAACACTAGATAGGTACCTAATATATAGAGACAAGAGGAAAGTGTTGGAAGGGTTACTGTCTGCTCTCTCTCATTTCCCTACAGAAATAGGGGTTGGTAACACTAGATAGGTGCCTTATCTCTTTGAGGAACAGGAAAGGATTTGCCCTTTGTTGGATGGAGAATTGATCCACTTGGAAATGTCCATAAACACAATTCAGCAGGAGCAGTCTATGGTTATAGTGGTTGTTTAGATACATATAATATATAATACATATGTATAAAGTATATACATTCTTTTTCAGTGGCCGCTTACTATTTTGCACTTTTCTGCTCGTCGGTCTGTTAACCTTTCCAGGAAGGCCGTGCTATTCCCAGGGGATGAAGGAGCGGATCAAAGAAGCATGAGCCCCCTATAGATACAATGTAGCACTTTCATGTTCCTCTAAGTGTCATTTATTCTCCCCGGGGGACGCTGCAGGCATATTTACCCTGTTCTCAGAGAATCCATTACAGGAGCTTCATAGGGGGCCGTGTATCTGTCTGTTAGACGCACTGGATCCAATTAGTACTTGTAGGGCGTCCAACTGCAACGCCGCTTGTGTAGTGACGAAGCTGATGGGATCGGTGCCCATATCGAATTAAAAACTTTTGTTGTCAGATAGAAGAACATGATCATCTGCTGCTGATACAGAAACCTGCAGAGTTAATATAGATTTCACTGCCATAAAAAAAGAAAATGACAGATACAAGAGGAAAGTGTTGAAAGGGTTACTACCTGCTCTGCTAAAGCCTCTGTTTAACAATGTGCTACTCACAGTCTCATGCACTGCAGCCCCTTACAGACAAAGTGATTGTCGCCCATTGTCATTGCCCCCCCATTTGATTTTCCAGGGGTCCCCTCACTTTCCTTGGTCTCACTGGCCCCCCCAGTGCCAACCCAATTAAGCCAGATGCTTTACGGAAAGCTTTGTGCCCTTAAACTTAAAGTGAAAATCATCGGGATCCATCTCTATGTTATATGTGCCCAGTAGCGTCACTAGAGGTACGCATTTGGCTGCATTTGTCAGTGGCGCGCGGGCTGCTGGGGGGCCCTGAGGGGGTGCGGGCCCTGGCCCGCTTGCACCCCTGCTCCCCCGGTAGTTCTGCCGCTGTATGTGCCCATCTCCATGTTATATGTGCCCATCTCTATGTTATATGTGCCCATCTCTATGTTATTTATGCCCATCTCTATATTATATGTGCCCATCTCTATGTTATATGTGCCCATCTCTATGTTATATGTGCCCATCTCTGTGTTATATGTACCCATCTCCATGTTATATGTGCCCATCCCTATGTTATATGTGCCCATCTCTATGTTATATGTGCCCATCTCTATGTTATATGTGCCCATCTCTATGTTATATGTGCCCATCTCTATGTTATTTATGCCCATCTCTATGTTATATGTGCCCATCTCTATGTTATTTATGCCCATCTCTATGTTATATGTGCCCATCTCTATGTTATATGTGCCCATCTCTATGTTATATGTGCCCATCTCTATGTTATATGTGCCCATCTCTATGTTATATGTGCCCATCTCTATGTTATATGTGCCCATCCATGTTATATGTGCCCATCTCTATGTTATATGTGCCCATCCATGTTATATGTGCCCATCTCTATGTTATATGTGCCCATCTCTATGTTATATGTGCCCATCCATGTTATATGTGCCCATCTCTATGTTATATGTGCCCATCTCCATGTAATATGTGCCCATCTCTATGTTATATGTGCCCATCTCTATGTTATATGTGCCCATCTCTATGTTATATGTGCCCTTCTCCATGTTATATGTGCCCATCTCTATGTTATATGTGCCCATCTCTATGTTATATGTGCCCATCTCTATGTTATATGTGCCCAACTCTATGTTATATGTGCCCATCTCTATGTTTTATGTGCCCATCTCTATGTTAAATGCGCCAGTATTTTTCCATTGTGCCAGTGGTGCATCAGAGGTCACACGGGGCATTGAATTAATTTAAATTAGAGCAGAAACATGAATCCTGCTTCAGTAGAAGCGTATCTGCAAAAATCTATTTTGCACCACATTTAACATATTTAATAATAGTTGTTGGGTGGGCAAGGGACAATCCTTCTGCTTTAAAGGGTTGGTTCACCTTTAAATTAACTTTTAGTGTGTTATAGCCACTTTGGGTAATAGCCTATTCTAAGCAACTGTTCAATTGGTCTTCATTATTTATGTTTGTTTTAGTTTTTTTTAATCATTTGCCGCCTTCTTCTGGCTTTTTCCAGCTTTCAAGTGGGAGGGGGTCACTGACCCCATGTAAAAAAAACAAACGCTCTGTAAGGCTACACATTTATTGTTATTGCTATTTTTTATTCCTCGTCTTTCTATCCAGGCCTCTCCTATTCATATTCCAGTCTCTTGTTCAAATCAATGCATGGTTGCTAGAATAAATATGGACCCTAGCAACCAGATGGCTGAAATTGCAAATTGGAGAGCTGCTGAATAAAAAGCTAAATAACTTAAAGGGGAACTATCACGAAAATGATAAATGTAATATAAGCTTCAGCATACTGACATTTCTAAATATAATCAATTAAAAACTCTGTCCTGTTTCTGAACTAATCAAGTTTATCTTCTTCACTATTCCTCTCTCAGCATCTGTTTCTCTTCATTCTCTCTTCATGCAGCAGTTGGGTGTCAGATATTAACTGACAGTTAGATCCAATATATCTGATAGGGGCTCCTTTTGCCTAGAAGATGTATTAGAGCTCATTCTATTAAACTCACCAGACATCATGTCTCTTTACATGCAGGATTTGTGCAAAAGGCAGTTATTTTGTTAGATTTTGTTTGTACTGGAATCAGTTATTTGAGTGAGCTCTAATACATCTGCTGGGAAAGGACCTTATTTGCTGCCTGCCCTCCAGTCCCCCTAAAGCAGTGTAAAGGCTGGAATTAGTAGCAAGTAGGCCCTGGTAATGCAGAAATACTCTGGAACCCAGATTATTAAATTAAAAATGTTGATTTTTCTTTCCTCCCAGCTGTTGTCAACCTATAACTCCCAGCACCCCCACCGACCCTGAAGAGCCTCTCGTGAGCTCCCTGCATGTATATTCTCATATTATCAATAGCTTCAGGCAACTGCAAACAGGCAGGATTCTGGGTAAAAAAAAGGGGGTGTGGCACAGCTGAATGAGGGTTACGGCTGAATGATAAATGACCCCCAGTGAGCTGAAATTTGTATTTTTGCCAATATTTGCATCTCGTCTCCTTCCCATCGTGCTACTCCCCATAAATAAATGATGATATCAATTAATATTACGGCAGCGAGTGCAGCAAGGTAGCGGCGAGATTGATACTCGCGCCTGGGGAGGGAGGAGTGCTATGAATTTAATGAGGATTATATATTGGATGCAATCACTTATGAACAGGATAAGGTTTATTCAATAAGATGGATTATTTTCATCAATCTCATTTATTTTTTTGTACACAGCTACGCAGGGTTAACCCCCAGTTCAGAACTCTCGGCTCATTAGTGCTGCCGTCTCATTGAACGATTGGCTTGTACTAAAGTTTCAATTGCCATATAATTAGCTTGTGTGAATCCTCCTGTTTATATGGTGTAACCCAGCTATGGGCAACGTTTCAGGGATCTCATGTTACTCAAAAGGGCCCCATGTCTGATCTCATGTGTTTAACATTACTGCTTAATGGAGAATTCAACCTTAAAATAACTTTCAGTACGTTATGGAAGGACCTGTTCTAAGCCAACTTTCAGCTGAACCTCATTTATTTTGTATCGTTTTGAATTATTATTCTTCCTACTCAGCCTAATTTCCAGACATGGCAGGAAGTGACATCATCTACATGTGCATGACATCACTTTCTAACTCCTCTGCTGCTTTTTTTTCCATATAGGTCCTCTATATGGAAATAAAAGCAGCAGAGGAGTTAGAAAGTGATGTCATGCACATGTACTGTAGATGATGTCACTTCCTACATCTATATGGAAATAAAAGCAGCAGAGGAGTTAGAAAGTGATGTCATGCACATGCAGATGATGTCACTTCCTACCACACATTACGTTGCTAACTGTACATGCACATTGGGGTTTGTTGATGGGTGCGCTTAGGGCAGCACCAGACCAAAATACAGCACTCTTTCCAGCCTGCATGTGGAAAATCCCTGGTTTTGGGGGTCACTGACCCTAGCAACCAAAGAACACATGGGCTGAAAGGCAGTGGCATAACATGGCATCCACAGGTCTCCTCAAACCAGCACTAAATTTAAGTGCAGGGGGAGGAGCACATTTCGGAATTGATGACTCAAGCAGGGGTGTCTTATGGGTCCTTAAAGGGGTGCAGGGGTGCTGTTGTTGGAAAGGTGCAATCAGAGAGTGAGGGAGCAGACAGGAGCAAAGTGAATGTTAAGCTCCATGAAGGTGGTGACGGAGATGTTTTTTGTAAGACAGGGATGTGAATGAGTAGTTGGGGGGCAGGGGTGCTAGATGGACCATCTTCTATTCATGGTTCATTCTGACTTTCAAACTGCTACTACTTTGATCCCTAGTATCCAGATAGCAGTTGAAATTCCGAGCCTGAGAGCTGCTGAACGTATAAGTGCACATTGTAGATTAATGCTGTCTGCCTGAGAGGTGAACTTCCCCTTTAATGCTATGAGTCATCCCGTTGGCTTTCTCAAAGCAGAGTAATTACCCGAGAGCAGGAGGTAAATCCTTAGGGTTACAGATTTGGGGCTTTGTGTGAGTAATAAAAGATGTTGCAGGCCCCAGAGCACTTGCATTGGGTTTGCTGAGAGATCACTGCAATATTCCTATATAGCGATTTAATGGCCAAGCACCTGTTTTACACAGCAAACGTTGCTCCTCTCACATCAAGGAGATTTTCTAGAAGAAATGTGAAATATTAATAGTGCAACCTGCGGCACCAGGGCCAAGCTCAGACCTTACGCTCGGCAAAAAAATACAGATGAATAATAAATACAGAGATATTTCATATTCAGCAAAGGGGAATTTTTTGGGAGGCGGACTACAGCTGAAGACTGTGCCGGTGCCATACCCTGAAGATTGTGCAGGTGTCACACCATAATGAGTATTGTGCAGGTGTCACACCATAATGAGTATTGTGTAGATGTGGTACCCAGAGAAATGTGCAACTATTGGGCCATTGTCGTACCCTGAGGATTGTGGAGATTTTGTAGCCATAGTGAAGATTACAAGCTCTTAAGGTAATAAGTTATAGCTGCTGTATTTTGTAAAAAAAATATTTAGTATTTTGTAATGTAGGACAAGATGAAGACTGTGAATTAACATGGAGACTGTAGGGCAAAAGGGAGGTTGTGAAATACGGTGAAAACTATAGAAAACGTTGGAGACCATGGAGAAATGTAGAGACTGTTGGACAAGATGGAGACTGAGGAGTAAGATGGAGAATGTAGGACAAGATGGAAACTATGTAGTAAGATGGAGACTGTAGGGCAAGATAGAAACTGTCGAGTAAGATGGAGACTGCAGGGCAAAATGAAGACTGCGGAGTAAGATGGAGACTGTAGGGCAAGATGGAAACTGGAGTAAGGTGGAGACTGTAGGGCAAGATGAAGACTGTGGAGTAAGATGAAGTCTGTAGGGCAAGATGGAAACTGTGGAGCAAGATGGAGACTGTAGGACAAGATGGAAACTGTGGAGTACGATGAAGACTGTAGGGCAAGATGGAAACTGTGGAGTAAGATGGAGACTGTAGGGCAAGATGGAAACTGTGGAGTAAGATGGAGACTGTAGGGCAAGATGGAAACAGTGTAAATGTGGAGACTGCAGGACAAGATGGAAACTGTGGAGTAAGATGAAGTCTGTAGGGCAAGATGGAAACTGTGGAGTAAGATAAAGACTGTAGGACAAGATGGAAACTGTGGAGTAAAATGAAGACTGTATGGCAAGATGGAAACTGTGGAGTAAGATGGAGACTGTAGGACAAGATGGAAACTGTGGAGTAAGATGAAGTCTGTAGGGCAAGATGGAAACTGTGGAGTAAAATGAAGACTGTATGGCAAGATGGAAACTGTGGAGTAAGATGGAGACTGTAGGGCAAGATGGAAACTGTGGAATAAGATGGAAACTGTGGAGTAAGATGGAGACTGTAGGGCAAGATGGAAACTGTGGAATAAGATGGAGACTGTAGGGCAAGATGGAAACTGTGGAGTAAGATGAAGTCTGTAGGGCAAGATGGAAACTGTGGAGTAAAATGAAGACTGTATGGCAAGATGGAAACTGTGGAGTAAGATGGAGACTGTAGGGCAAGATGGAAACTGTGGAATAAGATGGAAACTGTGGAGTAAGATGGAGACTGTAGGGCAAGATGGAAACTGTGGAATAAGATGGAGACTGTAGGGCAAGATGGAAACTGTGGAGTAAGATGGAAACTGTGGAGTAAGATGGAGACTGTAGGGCAAGATGGAAACTGTGGAGTAAGATGGAAACTGTGGAATAAGATGGAGACTGTAGGACAAGATGGAAACTGTGGAGTAAGATGAAGTCTGTAGGGCAAGATGGAAACTGTGGAGTAAAATGAAGACTGTATGGCAAGATGGAAACTGTGGAGTAAGATGGAGACTGTAGGGCAAGATGGAAACTGTGGAATAAGATGGAAACTGTGGAGTAAGATGGAGACTGTAGGGCAAGATGGAAACTGTGGAATAAGATGGAGACTGTAGGGCAAGATGGAAACTGTGGAGTAAGATGGAAACTGTGGAGTAAGATGGAGACTGTAGGGCAAGATGGAAACTGTGGAATAAGATGGAGACTGTAGGGCAAGATGGAAACTGTGGAGTAAGATGGAAACTGTGGAGTAAGATGGAGACTGTAGGGCAAGATGGAGTAAGATGGAGAACAACCAGATATTGGGCTTGTAGAGCATTTGTAATGTGCTTATTACCCCATTTTCTCAAGCTTTCACTATTCCTGCTGACTGTGACACAAGTAGCAAAGTGCTCAGTATTCCCTACATAGGACTCTAATACTCTAATACCTTCTCCTGAGTTTGCTGTAAATTGATCCATTGCAACATGAAAGGAACTAACAGCCTTGGAAATTGCATGTGTCCCCTCCTGGAAGAGTCTAGAGACCAAATTAAGCCATAGATCATCATCATCAAACAAGGAATCCCATGGCTCCTCTTTTCTAGGGGACATGGAATGGGGGTGAGATATTACTACAAATGATCAGATAGGTAGTGAGTGTTTAACCAAGGGACCAGTGTAACCCCAATCTCTTCCGCTGTGTTCCACAGGAAATTTGTAGTCAAAGCGCTGTTCCATCAAGCAATGAAAGATAATGTACTTACTAATGAATATTGGAAATTGGTCTTTTTGGGCAATTTCATGCTACACTAACACCCCATTACTTTCATGCTACACTCCTGAATGACATTAGGGATTAGGTGAGGCACTGGGACAGAATGTTCTGTTATACAGATAGCTAGAATCTCAGCTGCCATAAAGCAGGACAGGACTGCTGCTTACAATGGGGATCAGATAGGATCTGTGCAGCCACTGGGACAGAATGTTCTGTTATACAGATAGCTAGAATCTCAGCTGCCATAAAGCAGGACAGGACTGCTGCTTACAATGGGGATCAGATAGGATCTGTGCAGCCACTGGGACAGAATGTTCTGTTATACAGATAGCTAGAATCTCAGCTGCCATAAAGCAGGACAGGACTGCTGCTTACAATGGGGATCAGATAGGATCTGTGCAGCCACTGGGACAGATGTTCTGTTATACAGATAGCTAGAATCTCAGCTGCCATAAAGCAGGACAGGACTGCTGCTTACAATGGGGATCAGATAGGATCTGTGCAGCCACTGGGACAGAATGTTCTGTTATACAGATAGCTAGAATCTCAGCTGCCATAAAGCAGGACAGGACTGCTGCTTACAATGGGGATCAGATAGGATCTGTGCAGCCACTGGGACAGAATGTTCTGTTATACAGATAGCTAGAATCTCAGCTGCCATAAAGCAGGACAGGACTGCTGCTTACAATGGGGATCAGATAGGATCTGTGCAGCCACTGGGACAGAATGTTCTGTTATACAGATAGCTAGAATCTCAGCTGCCATAAAGCAGGACAGGACTGCTGCTTTGTAAAAAGAACAAGAATCTTTTCTATGCAAGCAGAGTAGAAGAGTTAAATATGAGATGCAGTTGGACTTTGGTGGCTATCAAGGGATGCTAGATGGTATAATTCAGTTATAACATATATAATTTAATTTTTAACAATGTAAGTAAAGGACTGGTCTTATGAGTATAGCAAAAAGTACAACTATTTGAGTTTCCAGGTCATCAGTTTTCAGCGTTCCCTATCTACTGATCCTTCTGCAACTTGTTTGCAGAATCATGTAAGCGACATTCTGGCTGCAGGTTTGGACTCTAATTATCCTTGAAGGACAAAGTGTTCTCACAAACTGCTCTGATAATAATGAAAAGCAGAGGCTGCTGTCAGGAATAGATGATACCTATTAGCATTGAGTAGTCTCCCTTTGTGCTCCAGCGAACAAGTACATGCAAAGTGGGGTTCTGCTAAAATATCCGTATGGTCCAACGTTTCTTAGTACAGGGAATACTTATGCTGCAATAGCTTTAAGGGATCATCTCTGTACAGACTATGAGCAAATTTAGGGGCTGTTCCTGCTGAATTGTGCTTAGTACAGGGGGAATAACCATCTCTCCCTACTATACCTGCTATCCCACAGTCACACTCCCTTCCCAGAGACTATTATGCCACTGTTACTATAGACACCATCTCTCCCTACTATACCTGTTATCCCACAGTCACAGTCCCTTCCCAGAGACTATTATCCACTGTTACTATAGGCTCCATCTCTCCTACTATACCTGCTATCCCACAGTCACACTCCCTTCCCAGAGACTATTATGCCACTGTTACTATAGACACCATCTCTCCCTACTATACCTGCTATCCCACAGTCACACTCCCTTCCCAGAGACTATTATCCACTGTTACTATAGGCACCATCTCTCCCTACTATACCTGCTATCCCACAGTCACACTCCCTTCCCAGAGACTATTATCCACTGTTACTATAGGCACCATCTCTCCCTACTATACCTGCTATC